>NC_136400.1:19227500-19827500 GCF_965140285.1 Lepidochelys kempii | reverse complement strand
CTTGTGTGTTTTTGGTTTTGTATTGGTAGTATCTGTATGAGTAGAGGCTTTGTGCTGGGAGAGAATCTGAGCCCTGATTAGGGGGCGGGGCTTCACTGACCAGGGGTCCTATAAAGGTAGCAGCCAGTCAGGCAGCGGCACAGGAGCTAGCAAACAGAGCTGTAAACAGGGGAGTTTGAGTGGGAGTTCTGTTGGAGGAGAAGGTATTTGTGTGTGTGTTTGGTTTTGTATTGTTGGTATCTGTATGTGTAGAGGCTTGGAGGGGCTTTGTGCTGGGAGAGAAGCTGAGCCTGATTAGGGGGCGGGGCTTCACTGACGAGGGGTCCTATAAAGTGAGCAGACAGTCAGGCAGCGACACAGACAGCTGCAGCGGTACAGGAGCTAGCAAACAGAGCTGTAAACAGGGGAGTTTGAGTGGGAGTTCTGTTGGAAGAGAAGGTATTTGTGTGTGTTTGGTTTTGTATTGGTAGTATCTGTATGTGTAGGGTCTTTGTGCTGGGAGAAAAGCTGAGCCCTGATTAGGGGGCGGGGCTTCACTGACAAGGGGTCCTAGAAAGGTAGCAGCCAGTCAGGCAGCGACACAGGAGCTAGCAAACAGAGCTCTAAACAGGGGAGTATGAGTGGGAGTTCTGTTGGAGGAGAAGGTATTTGTGTGTGTTTGGTTTTGTATTGGTAGTATCTGTATGTGTAGGGGCTTTGTGCTGGGAGAAAAGCTGAGCCCTGATTAGGGGGCGGGGCTTCACTGACGAGGGTCCTATAAAGGGAGCAGCCAGTCAGGCAGCGACACAGACAGCTGCAGCGGTACAGGAGCTTGCAAACAGAGCTGTAAATAGGGGACTTTGAGTGGGAGTTCTGTTGGAGGAGAAGCTATTTGTGTGTGTGTTTGGTTTTGTATTGGTAGTATCTGTATGTGTAGAGCCTTGGAGGGGCTTTGTGCTGGGAGCGAAGCTGAGCCCTGATTAGGGGGCGTGGCTTCACTGACTAGGGGTCCTATAAAGGTAGCAGCCAGTCAGGCAGCGGCACAGGAGCTAGCAAACAGAGCTGTAAACAGGGGAGTCTGAGTGGGAGTTCTGTTGGAGGAGAAGGCATTTGTGTGTGTGTTTGGTTTTGTATTGGTGGTATCTGTATGTGTAGGGGCTTTTTGCTCCGAGAGAAGCTGAGCCCTGATTAGGGGGCGGGGCTTCACTGACTAGGGGTCCTATAAAGGGAGCAGCCAGTCAGGCAGCTGCACAGACAGCTGCAGCGGTACAGGAGCTAGCAAACAGTGCTGTAAACAGGGGAGTTTGAGTGGGAGTTCTGTTGGAGGAGAAGGTATTTGTGTGTGTTTGGTTTTGTGTTGGTGGTATCTGTATGTGTAGGGGCTTTGTGCTGAGAGAGAAGCTGAGCCCTGATTAGGGTGCGGGCTTCACTGACTAGGGGTCCTATAAAGGCAGCAGCCAGTCAGGCAGCGGCACAGACAGCTGCAGTGGCACAGGAGCTAGCAAAGAGAGCTGTAAACAGGGGAGTTTGAGTGGGAGTTCTGTTGGAGGAGAAGGTATTTGTGTGTGTGTTTGGTTTTGTATTGTTGGTATCTGTATGTGTAGAGGCTTGGAGGGGCTTTGTGCTGGGAGAGAAGCTGAGCCCTGATTAGGGGGCGGGGCTTCACTGACGAGGGTCCTATAAAGGGAGCAGCCAGTCATCCAGCTGCACAGACAGCTGCAGTGGCACAGGAGCTAGCAAAGAGAGCTGTAAACAGGGGAGTTTGAGTGGGAGTTCTGTTGGAGGAGAAGGTATTTGTGTGTGTGTTTGGTTTTGTATTGTTGGTATCTGTATGTGTAGAGGCTTGGAGGGGCTTTGTGCTGGGAGAGAAGCTGAGCCCTGATTAGGGGGCGGGGCTTCACTGACGAGGGGTCCTATAAAGGGAGCAGACAGTCAGGCAGCGAAACAGACAGCTGCAGCGGTACAGGAGCTAGCAAACAGAGCTGTAAACGGGAGTTTGAGTGGGAGTTCTGTTGGAAGAGAAGGTATTTGTGTGTGTTTGGTTTTGTATTGGTAGTATCTGTATGTTTTGGGTCTTTGTGCTGGGAGAAAAGCTGAGCCCTGATTAGGGGGCGGCGCTTCACTGACTAGGGGTCCTAGAAAGATAGCAGCCAGTCAGGCAGCGGCACAGGAGCTAGCAAACAGAGCTCTAAACAGGGGCGTATGAGTGGGAGTTCTGTTGGAGGAGAAGGTGTTTGTGTGTGTTTGGTTTTGTATTGGTAGTATCTGTATGTGTAGGGGCCTTGTGCTGGGAGAGAAGCTGAGCCCTGATTAGGGAGCGGGGCTTCACTGACGAGGGGTCCTATAAAGGGAGCAGCCAGTCAGGCAGCAACACAGACAGCTGCAGCGGAACAGGAGCTAGCAAACAGAGCTGTAAACAGGGGAGTTTGAGTGGGACTTCTGTTGGAGGAGATGGTATTTGTGTGTGTGTTTGGTATTGTATTGGTAGTATCTGTATGAGTAGAGGCTTGGAGGGGCTTTGTGCTGGGAGCGAAGCTGAGCCCTGATTAGGGGGCGGGGCTTCACTGACTAGGGGTCCTATAAAGGTAGCAGCCAGTCAGGCAGCGGCACAGGAGCTAGCAAACAGAGCTGTAAACAGGGGAGTTTGAGTGGGACTTCTGTTGGAGGAGAAGGTATTTGTGTGTGTTTGGTTTTGTATTGGTAGTATCTGTATGTGTAGAGGCTTGGAGGGGCTTTGTGCTGGGAGAGAAGCTGAGCCCTGATTAGGGGGCGGGGCTTCACTGACTAGGGTTCCTATAAAGGTAGCAGCCAGTCAGGCAGCGGCACAGGAGCTAGCAAACAGAACTGTAAACAGGGGAGTCTGAGTGGGACTTCTGTTGGAGGAGAAGGCATTTGTGTGTGTTTGGTTTTGTATTGGTAGTATCTGTATGTGTAGGGGCTTTGTGCTGGGAGAAAAGCTGAGCCCTGATTAGGGGGCGGGGCTTCACTGACTACGGGTCCTATAAAGGGAGCAGCCAGTCAGGCAGGGGCACAGACAGCTGCAGCGGAACAGGAGCTAGCAAACTGAGCTGTAAACAGGGGAGTTTGAGAGGGAGTTCTGTTGGAGGAGAAGGTATTTGTGTGTGTTTGGTTTTGTATTGGTAGTATCTGTATGAGTAGAGGCTTTGTGCTGGGAGAGAAGCTGAGCCCTGATTAGGGGGCGGGGCTTCACTGACTAGGGGTCCTATAAAGGGAGCAGCCAGTCAGGCGGCGGCACGGAGAGCTGCAGCGGCACAGGAGCTAGCAAACAGAGCTGTAAACAGGGGAGTTTGATTGGGAGTTCTGTTGGAGGAGAAGGTATTTGTGTGTGTTTTTGCATTGGTGGTATCTGTATGTGTAGGGGCTTTGTGCTGCGAGAGAAGCTGAGCCCTGATTAGGGGGCGGGGCTTCACTGACTAGGGGTCCTATAAAGGGAGCAGCCAGTCAGGCAGCTGCACAGACAGCTGCAGCGGTACAGGAGCTAGCAAACAGAGCTGTAAACAGGGGAGTTTGAGTGGGAGTTCTGTTGGAGGAGAAGGTATTTGTGTGTGTGTTTGGTTTTGTATTGTTGGTATCTGTATGTGTAGAGGCTTGGAGGGGCTTTGTGCTGGGAGAGAAGCTGAGCCCTGATTAGGGGCGGGGCTTCACTGACGAGGGGTCCTATAAAGGGAGCAGACAGTCAGGCAGCGACACAGACAGCTGCAGCGGTACAGGAGCTAGCAAACAGAGCTGTAAACAGGGGAGTTTGAGTGGGACTTCTGTTGGAGGAGAAGGTATTTGTGTGTGTGTTTGGTATTGTATTGGTAGTATCTGTATGTGTAGAGGCTTGGAGGGGCTTTGTGCTGGGAGCGAAGCTGAGCCCTGATTAGGGGGCGGGGCTTCACTGACTAGGGGTCCTATAAAGGGAGCAGCCAGTCAGGCAGGGGCACAGACAGCTGCAGCGGAACAGGAGCTACAAAACTGAGCTGTAAACAGGGGAGTTTGAGAGGGAGTTCTGTTGGAGGAGAAGGTATTTGTGTGTGTTTGGTTTTGTATTGGTAGTATCTGTATGTGTAGAGTCTTGGAGGGGCTTTGTGCTGGGAGAGAAGCTGAGCCCTGATTAGGGGGCGGGGCTTCACTGACTAGGGTTCCTATAAAGGAAGCAGCCACTCAGGCAGCGGCACAGGAGCTAGCAAACAGAGCTGTAAACAGGGGAGTTTGAGAGGGAGTTCTGTTGGAGGAGAAGGTACTTGTGTGTTTTTGGTTTTGTATTGGTAGTATCTGTATGAGTAGAGGCTTTGTGCTGGGAGAGAATCTGAGCCCTGATTAGGGGGCGGGGCTTCACTGACCAGGGGTCCTATAAAGGTAGCAGCCAGTCAGGCAGCGGCACAGGAGCTAGCAAACAGAGCTGTAAACAGGGGAGTTTGAGTGGGAGTTCTGTTGGAGGAGAAGGTATTTGTGTGTGTGTTTGGTTTTGTATTGTTGGTATCTGTATGTGTAGAGGCTTGGAGGGGCTTTGTGCTGGGAGAGAAGCTGAGCCTGATTAGGGGGCGGGGCTTCACTGACGAGGGGTCCTATAAAGTGAGCAGACAGTCAGGCAGCGACACAGACAGCTGCAGCGGTACAGGAGCTAGCAAACAGAGCTGTAAACAGGGGAGTTTGAGTGGGAGTTCTGTTGGAAGAGAAGGTATTTGTGTGTGTTTGGTTTTGTATTGGTAGTATCTGTATGTGTAGGGTCTTTGTGCTGGGAGAAAAGCTGAGCCCTGATTAGGGGGCGGGGCTTCACTGACAAGGGGTCCTAGAAAGGTAGCAGCCAGTCAGGCAGCGACACAGGAGCTAGCAAACAGAGCTCTAAACAGGGGAGTATGAGTGGGAGTTCTGTTGGAGGAGAAGGTATTTGTGTGTGTTTGGTTTTGTATTGGTAGTATCTGTATGTGTAGGGGCTTTGTGCTGGGAGAAAAGCTGAGCCCTGATTAGGGGGCGGGGCTTCACTGACTAGGGGTCCTATAAAGGGAGCAGCCAGTCAGGCAGGGGAACAGACAGCTGCAGCGGCACAGGAGCTAGCAAATAGAGCTGTAAACAGGGGAGTTTGAGTGGGAGTTCTGTTTGAGGAGAAGGTATTTGTGTGTGTGTTTGGTTTTGTATTGGTGGTATCTGTATTTGTAGAGGCTTGGAGGGGCTTTGTGCTGGGAGAGAAGCTGAGCCCTGATTAGGGGGCGGGGCTTCGCTGACTAGGGGTCCTATGATTGTAGCAACCAGTCAGGCAGCGTCACAGACAGCTCCAGGGGCACAGGAGCTAGCAAACAGAGCTGTAAACAGGGGAGTTTGAGTCGGAGTTCTGTTGGAGGAGAAGGTATTTGTGTGTGTTTGGTTTTGTATTGGTAGCATCTGTATGTGTAGGGGCTTTGTGCTGGGAGAGAAGCTGAGCCCTGATTAGGGGGCGGGGCTTCACTGACTAGGGGTCCTATAAAGGTAGCAGCCAGTCAGGCAGCGGCACAGGAGCTAGCAAACAGAGCTGTAAACAGGGGAGTCTGAGTGGGAGTTCTGTTGGAGGAGAAGGCATTTGTGTGTGTGTTTGGTTTTGTATTGGTAGCATCTGTATGTGTAGGGGCTTTGTGCTGGGAGAGAAGCTGAGCCCTGATTAGGGGGCGGGGCTTCACTGACTAGGGGTCCTATAAAGGGAGCAGCCAGTCAGGCAGCGGCACAGGAGCTAGCAAACAGAGCTGTAAACAGGGGAGTCTGAGTGGGAGTTCTGTTGGAGGAGAAGGCATTTGTGTGTGTGTTTGGTTTTGTATTGGTAGCATCTGTATGTGTAGGGGCTTTGTGCTGGGAGAGAAGCTGAGCCCTGATTAGGGGGCGGGGCTTCACTGACTAGGGGTCCTATAAAGGGAGCAGCCAGTCAGGCGGCGGCAAGGACAGCTGCAGCGGCACAGGAGCTAGCAAACAGAGCTGTAAACAGGGGAGTTTGATTGGGAGTTCTGTTGGAGGAGAAGGTATTTGTGTGTGTTTGGTTTTGTATTGGTGGTATCTGTATGTGTAGGGGCTTTGTGCTCCGAGAGAAGCTGAGCCCTGATTAGGGGGCGGGCTTCACTGACTAGGGGTCCTATAAAGGGAGCAGCCAGTCAGGCAGCTGCACAGACAGCTGCAGCGGTACAGGAGCTAGCAAACAGAGCTGTAAACGGGAGTTTGAGTGGGAGTTCTGTTGGAGGAGAAGGTATTTGTGTGTGTTTGGTTTTGTGTTGGTGGTATCTGTATGTGTAGGGGCTTTGTGCTGAGAGAGAAGCTGAGCCCTGATTAGGGTGCGGGCTTCACTGACTAGGGGTCCTATAAAGGCAGCAGCCAGTCAGGCAGCGGCACAGACAGCTGCAGTGGCACAGGAGCTAGCAAAGAGAGCTGTAAACAGGGGAGTTTGAGTGGGAGTTCTGTTGGAGGAGAAGGTATTTGTGTGTGTGTTTGGTTTTGTATTGTTGGTATCTGTATGTGTAGAGGCTTGGAGGGGCTTTGTGCTGGGAGAGAAGCTGAGCCTGATTAGGGGGCGGGGCTTCACTGACGAGGGGTCCTATAAAGTGAGCAGACAGTCAGGCAGCGACACAGACAGCTGCAGCGGTACAGGAGCTAGCAAACAGAGCTGTAAACAGGGGAGTTTGAGTGGGAGTTCTGTTGGAAGAGAAGGTATTTGTGTGTGTTTGGTTTTGTATTGGTAGTATCTGTATGTGTAGGGTCTTTGTGCTGGGAGAAAAGCTGAGCCCTGATTAGGGGGCGGGGCTTCACTGACAAGGGGTCCTAGAAAGGTAGCAGCCAGTCAGGCAGCGACACAGGAGCTAGAAAACAGAGCTCTAAACAGGGGAGTATGAGTGGGAGTTCTGTTGGAGGAGAAGGTATTTGTGTGTGTTTGGTTTTGTATTGGTAGTATCTGTATGTGTAGGGGCTTTGTGCTGGGAGAAAAGCTGAGCCCTGATTAGGGGGCGGGGCTTCACTGACTAGGGGTCCTATAAAGGGAGCAGCCAGTCAGGCAGGGGAACAGACAGCTGCAGCGGCACAGGAGCTAGCAGATAGAGCTGTAAACAGGGGAGTTTGAGTGGGAGTTCTGTTTGAGGAGAAGGTATTTGTGTGTGTGTTTGGTTTTGTATTGGTGGTATCTGTATTTGTAGAGGCTTGGAGGGGCTTTGTGCTGGGAGAGAAGCTGAGCCCTGATTAGGGGGCGGGGCTTCGCTGACTAGGGGTCCTATGATTGTAGCAACCAGTCAGGCAGCGTCACAGACAGCTCCAGGGGCACAGGAGCTAGCAAACAGAGCTGTAAACAGGGGAGTTTGAGTCGGAGTTCTGTTGGAGGAGAAGGTATTTGTGTGTGTTTGGTTTTGTATTGGTAGCATCTGTATGTGTAGGGGCTTTGTGCTGGGAGAGAAGCTGAGCCCTGATTAGGGGGCGGGGCTTCACTGACTAGGGGTCCTATAAAGGGAGCAGCCAGTCAGGCAGCTGCACAGACAGCTGCAGCGGTACAGGAGCTAGCAAACAGAGCTGTAAACAGGGGAGTTTGAGTGGGAGTTCTGTTCGAGGAGAAGGTATTTGTGTGTGTTTGGTTTTGTGTTGGTGGTATCTGTATGTGTAGGGGCGTTGTGCTGGGAGAGAAGCTGAGCCCTGATTAGGGGGCGGGGCTTCACTGACCAGGGGTTCTATAAAGGCAGCAGCCAGTCAGGCAGCGGCACAGACAGCTGCAGCGGTACAGGAGCTAGCAAACAGAGCTGTAAATAGGGGACTTTGAGTGGGAGTTCTGTTGGAGGAGAAGCTATTTGTGTGTGTGTTTGGTTTTGTATTGGTAGTATCTGTATGTGTAGAGGCTTGGAGGGGCTTTGTGCTGGGAGCGAAGCTGAGCCCTGATTAGGGGGCGTGGCTTCACTGACTAGGGGTCCTATAAAGGTAGCAGCCAGTCAGGCAGCGGCACAGGAGCTAGCAAACAGAGCTGTAAACAGGGGAGTCTGAGTGGGAGTTCTGTTGGAGGAGAAGGCATTTGTGTGTGTGTTTGGTTTTGTATTGGTAGCATCTGTATGTGTAGGGGCTTTGTGCTGGGAGAGAACCTAAGCCCTGATTAGGGGGCGGGGCTTCACTGACTAGGGGTCCTATAAAGGGAGCAGCCAGTCAGGCAGCGGCACAGGAGCTAGCAAACAGAGCTGTAAACAGGGGAGTCTGAGTGGGAGTTCTGTTGGAGGAGAAGGCATTTGTGTGTGTGTTTGGTTTTGTATTGGTGGTATCTGTATGTGTAGGGGCTTTGTGCTCCGAGAGAAGCTGAGCCCTGATTAGGGGGCGGGCTTCACTGACTAGGGGTCCTATAAAGGGAGCAGCCAGTCAGGCAGCTGCACAGACAGCTGCAGCGGTACAGGAGCTAGCAAACAGAGCTGTAAACGGGAGTTTGAGTGGGAGTTCTGTTGGAGTAGAAGGTATTTGTGTGTGTTTGGTTTTGTGTTGGTGGTATCTGTATGTGTAGGGGCTTTGTGCTGAGAGAGAAGCTGAGCCCTGATTAGGGTGCGGGCTTCACTGACTAGGGGTCCTATAAAGGCAGCAGCCAGTCAGGCAGCGGCACAGACAGCTGCAGTGGCACAGGAGCTAGCAAAGAGAGCTGTAAACAGGGGAGTTTGAGTGGGAGTTCTGTTCGAGGAGAAGGTATTTGTGTGTGTTTGGTTTTGTGTTGGTGGTATCTGTATGTGTAGGGGCGTTGTGCTGGGAGAGAAGCTGAGCCCTGATTAGGGGGCGGGGCTTCACTGACCAGGGGTTCTATAAAGGCAGCAGCCAGTCAGGCAGCGGCACAGACAGCTGCAGCGGTACAGGAGCTAGCAAACAGAGCTGTAAATAGGGGACTTTGAGTGGGAGTTCTGTTGGAGGAGAAGGTATTTGTGTGTGTGTTTGGTTTTGTATTGTTGGTATCTGTGTGTGTAGAGGCTTGGAGGGGCTTTGTGCTGAGAGAGAAGCTGAGCCCTGATTAGGGGGCGGGGCTTCACTGACGAGGGGTCCTATAAAGTGAGCAGACAGTCAGGCAGCGACACAGACAGCTGCAGCGGTAGAGGAGCTAGCAAACAGAGCTGTAAACAGGGGAGTTTGAGTGGGAGTTCTGTTGGAAGAGAAGGTATTTGTGTGTGTTTGGTTTTGTATTGGTAGTATCTGTATGTGTAGGGTCTTTGTGCTGGGAGAAAAGCTGAGCCCTGATTAGGGGGCGGGGCTTCACTGACTAGGGGTCCTAGAAAGGTAGCAGCCAGTCAGGCAGCGACACAGGAGCTAGCAAACAGAGTTCTAAACAGGGGAGTATGAGTGGGAGTTCTGTTGGAGGAGAAGGTGTTTGTGTGTGTGTTTGGTATTGTATTGGCAGTATCTGTATGTGTAGGGGCTTTGTGCTGGGAGAAAAGCTGAGCCGTGATTAGGGGGCGGGGCTTCACCGACTAGGGGTCCTATAAAGGTAGCAGCCAGTCAGGCAGCAGCACAGGAGCTAGCAAATAGAGCTGTAAACAGGGGAGTTTGAGTGGGAGTTCTGTTTCAGGAGAAGGTATTTGTGTGTGTGTTTGGTTTTGTATTGGTGGTATCTGTATTTGTAGAGGCTTGGAGGGGCTTTGTGCTGGGAGAGAAGCTGAGCCCTGATTAGGGGGCGGGGCTTCACTGACTAGGGGTCCTATAAAGGGAGCAGCCAGTCAGGCAGCGGCACAGGAGCTAGCAAACTGAGCTGTAAACAGGGGAGTCTGAGTGGGAGTTCTGTTGGAGGAGAAGGCATTTGTGTGTGTGTTTGGTTTTGTATTGGTAGCATCTGTATGTGTAGGGGCTTTGTGCTGGGAGAGAAGCTGAGCCCTGATTAGGGGGCGGGGCTTCACTGACTAGGGGTCCTATAAAGGGAGCAGCCAGTCAGGCGGCGGCAAGGACAGCTGCAGCGGCACAGGAGCTAGCAAACAGAGCTGTAAACAGGGGAGTTTGATTGGGAGTTCTTGTGGAGGAGAAGGTATTTGTGTGTGTTTGGTTTTGTATTGGTGGTATCTGTATGTGTAGGGGCTTTTTGCTCCGAGAGAAGCTGAGCCCTGATTAGGGGGCGGGGCTTCACTGACTAGGGGTCCTATAAAGGGGGCAGCCAGTCAGGCAGCTGCACAGACAGCTGCAGCGGTACAGGAGCTAGCAAACAGAGCTGTAAACAGGGGAGTTTGAGTGGGAGTTCTGTTGGAGGAGAAGGTATTTGTGTGTGTTTGGTTTTGTGTTGGTGGTATCTGTATGTGTAGAGGCTTGGAGGGGCTTTGTGCTGGGAGAGAAGCTGAGCCCTGATTAGGGGGCGGGGCTTCACTGACTAGGGGTCCTATAAAGGGAGCAGCCAGTCAGGCAGGGGAACAGACAGCTGCAGCGGCACAGGAGCTAGCAAATAGAGCTGTAAACAGGGGAGTTTGAGTGGGAGTTCTGTTTGAGGAGAAGGTATTTGTGTGTGTGTTTGGTTTTGTATTGGTGGTATCTGTATTTGTAGAGGCTTGGAGGGGCTTTGTGCTGGGAGAGAAGCTGAGCCCTGATTAGGGGGCGGGGCTTCACTGACTAGGGGTCCTATAAAGGGAGCAGCCAGTCAGGCGTCGGCACGGACAGCTGCAGCGGCACAGGAGCTAGCAAACAGAGCTGTAAACAGGGGAGTTTGAGTCGGAGTTCTGTTGGAGGAGAAGGTATTTGTGTGTGTTTGGTTTTCTATTGGTAGCATCTGTATGTGTAGAGGCTTGGAGGGGCTTTGTGCTGGGAGAGAAGCTGAGCCCTGATTAGGGGGCGGGGCTTCACTGACGAGGGGTCCTATAAAGGGAGCAGCCAGTCAGGCGGCGGCACGGACAGCTGCAGCGGCACAGGAGCTAGCAAACAGAGCTGTAAACAGGGGAGTTTGAGTGGGAGTTCTGTTTGAGGAGAAGGTATTTGTGTGTGTGTTTGGTTTTGTATTGTTGGTATCTGTATGTGTAGAGGCTTGGAGGGGCTTTGTGCTGGGAGAGAAGCTGAGCCCTGATTAGGGGGCGGGGCTTCACTGACAAGGGGTCCTATAAAGGGAGCAGACAGTCAGGCAGCGAAACAGACAGCTGCAGCGGTACAGGAGCTAGCAAACAGAGCTGTAAACAGGGGAGTTTGAGTGGGAGTTCTGTTGGAAGAGAAGGTATTTGTGTGTGTTTGGTTTTGTATTGGTAGTATCTGTATGTGTAGGGTCTTTGTGCTGGGAGAAAAGCTGAGCCCTGATTAGGGGGCGGGGCTTCACTGACTAGGGGTCCTAGAAAGATAGCAGCCAGTCAGGCAGCGGCACAGGAGCTAGCAAACAGAGCTCTAAACAGGGGAGTATGAGTGGGAGTTCTGTTGGAGGAGAAGGTGTTTGTGTGTGTTTGGTTTTGTATTGGTAGTATCTGTATGTGTAGGGGCCTTGTGCTGGGAGAGAAGCTGAGCCCTGATTAGGGGGCGGGGCTTCACTGACGAGGGGTCTTAAAAGGGAGCAGCCAGTCAGGCAGCAACACAGACAGCTGCAGCGGAACAGGAGCTAGCAAACAGAGCTGTAAACAGGGGAGTTTGAGTGGGACTTCTGCTGGAGGAGAAGGTATTTGTGTGTGTGTTTGGTATTGTATTGGTAGTATCTGTATGAGTAGAGGCTTGGAGGGGCTTTGTGCTGGGAGCGAAGCTGAGCCCTGATTAGGGGGCGGGGCTTCACTGACTAGGGGTCCTATAAAGGTAGCAGCCAGTCAGGCAGCGGCACAGGAGCTAGCAAACAGAGCTGTAAACAGGGGAGTTTGAGTGGGACTTCTGTTGGAGGAGAAGGTATTTGTGTGTGTTTGGTTTTGTATTGGTAGTATCTGTATGTGTAGAGGCTTGGAGGGGCTTTGTGCTGGGAGAGAAGCTGAGCCCTGATTAGGGGGCGGGGCTTCACTGACTAGGGTTCCTATAAAGGTAGCAGCCAGTCAGGCAGCGGCAGAGGAGCTAGCAAACAGAACTGTAAACAGGGGAGTCTGAGTGGGACTTCTGTTGGAGGAGAAGGCATTTGTGTGTGTTTGGTTTTGTATTGGTAGTATCTGTATGTGTAGGGGCTTTGTGCTGGGAGAAAAGCTGAGCCCTGATTAGGGGGCGGGGCTTCACTGACTACGGGTCCTATAAAGGGAGCAGCCAGTCAGGCAGGGGCACAGACAGCTGCAGCGGAACAGGAGCTAGCAAACTGAGCTGTAAACAGGGGAGTTTGAGAGGGAGTTCTGTTGGAGGAGAAGGCATTTGTGTGTGTTTGGTTTTGTATTGGTAGTATCTGTATGAGTAGAGGCTTTGTGCTGGGAGAGAATCTGAGCCCTGATTAGGGGGCGGGGCTTCACTGACTAGGGGTCCTATAAAGGTAGCAGCCAGTCAGGCAGCGGCACAGGAGCTAGCAAACAGAGCTGTAAACAGGGGAGTCTGAGTGGGAGTTCTGTTGGAGGAGAAGGCATTTGTGTGTGTGTTTGGTTTTGTATTAGTAGCATCTGTATGTGTAGGGGCTTTGTGCTGGGAGAGAAGCTGAGCCCTGATTAGGGGGCGGGGCTTCACTGACTAGGGGTCCTATAAAGGGAGCAGCCAGCCAGGCGGCGGCACGGACAGCTGCAGCGGCACAGGAGCTAGCAAACAGAGCTGTAAACAGGGGAGTCTGAGTGGGAGTTCTGTTGGAGGAGAAGGTATTTGTGTGTGTTTGGTTTTGTATTGGTGGTATCTGTATGTGTAGGGGCTTTGTGCTGCGAGAGAAGCTGAGCCCTGATTAGGGGGCGGGGCTTCACTGACTAGGGGTCCTATAAAGGGAGCAGCCAGTCAGGCAGCTGCACAGACAGCTGCAGCGGTACAGGAGCTAGCAAACAGAGCTGTAAACAGGGGAGTTTGAGTGGGAGTTCTGTTTGAGGAGAAGGTATTTCTGTGTGTGTTTGGTTTTGTATTGGTGGTATCTGTATGTGTATAGGCTTGGAGGGGCTTTGTGCTCGGAGCGAAGCTGAGCCCTGATTAGGGGGCGGGGCTTCACTGACTAGGGGTCCTATAAAGGTAGCAGCCTGTCAGGCAGCGGCACAGGAGCTAGCAAACAGAGCTGTAAACAGGGGAGTTTGAGTGGGACTTCTGTTGGAGGAGAAGGTATTTGTGTGTGTGTTTGGTATTGTATTGGTAGTATCTGTATGTGTAGAGGCTTGGAGGGGCTTTGTGCTGGGAGCGAAGCTGAGCCCTGATTAGGGGGCGGGGCTTCACTGACTAGGGGTCCTATAAAGGGAGCAGCCAGTCAGGGAGGGGCACAGACAGCTGCAGCGGAACAGGAGCTACAAAACTGAGCTGTAAACAGGGGAGTTTGAGAGGGAGTTCTGTTGGAGGAGAAGGTATTTGTGTGTGTTTGGTTTTGTATTGGTAGTATCTGTATGTGTAGAGTCTTGGAGGGGCTTTGTGCTGGGAGAGAAGCTGAGCCCTGATTAGGGGGCGGGGCTTCACTGACTAGGGTTTCTATAAAGGAAGCAGCCACTCAGGCAGCGGCACAGGAGCTAGCAAACAGAGCTGTAAACAGGGGAGTTTGATTGGGAGTTCTGTTGGAGGAGAAGGTATTTGTGTGTGTTTGGTTTTGTATTGGTGGTATCTGTATGTGTAGGGGCTTTGTGCTCCGAGAGAAGCTGAGCCCTGATTAGGGTGCGGGCTTCACTGACTAGGGGTCCAATAAAGGCAGCAGCCAGTCAGGCAGCGGCACAGACAGCTGCAGTGGCACAGGAGCTAGCAAAGAGAGCTGTAAACAGGGGAGTTTGAGTGGGAGTTCTGTTGGAGGAGAAGGTATTTGTGTGTGTGTTTGGTTTTGTATTGTTGGTATCTGTATGTGTAGAGGCTTGGAGGGGCTTTGTGCTGGGAGAGAAGCTGAGCCCTGATTAGGGGGCGGGGCTTCACTGACTAGGGGTCCTATAAAGGGAGCAGACAGTCAGGCAGCGACACAGACAGCTGCAGCGGTACAGGAGCTAGCAAACAGAGCTGTAAACAGGGGAGTTTGAGTGGGAGTTCTGTTGGAAGAGAAGGTATTTGTGTGTGTTTGGTTTTGTATTGGTAGTATCTGTATGTGTAGGGTCTTTGTGCTGGGAGAAAAGCTGAGCCCTGATTAGGGGGCGGGGCTTCACTGACTAGGGGTCCTAGAAAGGTAGCAGCCAGTCAGGCAGCGACACAGGAGCTAGCAAACAGAGCTCTAAACAGGGGAGTATGAGTGGGAGTTCTGTTGGAGGAGAAGGTGTTTGTGTGTGTGTTTGGTATTGTATTGGCAGTATCTGTATGTGTAGGGGCTTTGTGCTGGGAGAAAAGCTGAGCCGTGATTAGGGGGCGGGGCTTCACTGACTAGGGGTCCTATAAAGGTAGCAGCCAGTCAGGCAGCAGCACAGGAACTAGCAAACAGAGCTCTAAACAGGGGAGTATGAGTGGGAGTTCTGTTGGAGGAGAAGGTGTTTGTGTGTGTGTTTGGTATTGTATTGGCAGTATCTGTATGTGTAGGGGCTTTGTGCTGGGAGAAAAGCTGAGCCGTGATTAGGGGGCGGGGCTTCACTGACTAGGGGTCCAATAAAGGCAGCAGCCAGTCAGGCAGCGGCACAGACAGCTGCAGTGGCACAGGAGCTAGCAAAGAGAGCTGTAAACAGGGGAGTTTGAGTGGGAGTTCTGTTGGAGGAGAAGGTATTTGTGTGTGTGTTTGGTTTTGTATTGGTGGTATCTGTATTTGTAGAGGCTTGGAGGGGCTTTGTGCTGGGAGAGAAGCTGAGCCCTGATTAGGGGGCGGGGCTTCCCTGACTAGGGGTCCTATGATTGTAGCAGCCAGTCAGGCAGCGTCACAGACAGCTCCAGGGGCACAGGAGCTAGCAAACAGAGCTGTAAACAGGGGAGTTTGAGTCGGAGTTCTGTTGGAGGAGAAGGTATTTGTGTGTGTTTGGTTTTGTATTGGTAGCATCTGTATGTGTAGGGGCTTTGTGCTGGGAGAGAAGCTGAGCCCTGATTAGGGGGCGGGGCTTCACTGACGAGGGGTCCTATAAAGGGAGCAGCCAGTCAGGCAGCGACACAGACAGCTGCAGCGGTACAGGAGCTAGCAAACAGAGCTGTAAATAGGGGACTTTGAGTGGGAGTTCTGTTGGAGGAGAAGCTATTTGTGTTTGTGTTTGGTTTTGTATTGGTAGTATCTGTATGTGTAGAGGCTTGGAGGGGCATTGTGCTGGGAGCGAAGCTGAGCCCTGATTAGGGGGCGGGGCTTCACTGACTAGGGGTCCTATAAAGGTAGCAGCCAGTCAGGCAGCGGCACAGGAGCTAGCAAACAGAGCTGTAAACAGGGGAGTTTGATTGGGAGTTCTGTTGGAGGAGAAGGTATTTGTGTGTGTTTGGTTTTGTATTGGTGGTATCTGTATGTGTAGGGGCTTTGTGCTCCGAGAGAAGCTGAGCCCTGATTAGGGGGCGGGGCTTCACTGACTAGGGGTCCTATAAAGGGAGCAGCCAGTCAGGCAGCTGCACAGACAGCTGCAGGGGCACAGGAGCTAGCAAAGAGAGCTGTAAACAGGGGAGTTTGAGTGGGAGTTCTGTTGGAAGAGAAGGTATTTGTGTGTGTTTTGTTTTGTACTGGTGGTATCTGTATGTGTAGGGTCTTTGTGCTGGGAGAAAAGCTGAGCCCTGATTAGGGGGCGGGGCTTCACTGACTAGGGGTCCTATAAAGGTAGCAGCCAGTCAGGCAGCAGCACAGGAGCTAGCAAACAGAGCTGTAAACAGGGGAGTTTGAGTGGGACTTCTGTTGGAGGAGAAGGTATTTGTGTGTGTGTTTGGTATTGTATTGGTAGTATCTGTATGTGTAGAGGCTTAGAGGGGCTTTGTGCTGGGAGCGAAGCTGAGCCCTGATTAGGGGGCGGGGCTTCACTGACTAGGGGTCCTATAAAGGGAGCAGCCAGTCAGGCAGGGGCACAGACAGCTGCAGCGGAACAGGAGCTACAAAACTGAGCTGTAAACAGGGGAGTTTGAGAGGGAGTTCTGTTGGAGGAGAAGGTATTTGTGTGTGTTTGGTTTTGTATTGGTAGTATCTGTATGTGTAGAGTCTTGGAGGGGCTTTGTGCTGGGAGAGAAGCTGAGCCCTGATTAGGGGGCGGGGCTTCACTGACTAGGGTTCCTATAAAGGAAGCAGCCACTCAGGCAGCGGCACAGGAGCTAGCAAACAGAGCTGTAAACAGGGGAATTTGAGAGGGAGTTCTGTTGGAGGAGAAGGTACTTGTGTGTGTTTGGTTTTGTATTGGTAGTATCTGTATGAGTAGAGGCTTTGTGCTGGGAGAGAATCTGAGCCCTGATTAGGGGGCGGGGCTTCACTGACTAGGGGTCCTATAAAGGTAGTAACCAGTCAGGCAGCGGCACAGGAGCTAGCAAACAGAGCTGTAAACAGGGGAGTTTGATTGGGAGTTCTGTTGGAGGAGAAGGTATTTGTGTGTGTTTGGTTTTGTATTGGTGGTATCTGTATGTGTAGGGGCTTTGTGCTCCGAGAGAAGCTGAGCCCTGATTAGGGTGCGGGCTTCACTGACTAGGGGTCCTATAAAGGCAGCAGCCAGTCAGGCAGCGGCACAGACAGCTGCAGTGGCACAGGAGCTAGCAAAGAGAGCTGTAAACAGGGGAGTTTGAGTGGGAGTTCTGTTGGAGGAGAAGGTATTTGTGTGTGTGTTTGGTTTTGTATTGTTGGTATCTGTATGTCTAGAGGCTTGGAGGGGCTTTGTGCTGGGAGAGAAGCTGAGCCCTGATTAGGGGGCGGGGCTTCACTGACTAGGGGTCCTATAAAGGGAGCAGACAGTCAGGCAGCGACACAGACAGCTGCAGCGGTACAGGAGCTAGCAAACAGAGCTGTAAACAGGGGAGTTTGAGTGGGAGTTCTGTTGGAAGAGAAGGTATTTGTGTGTGTTTGGTTTTGTATTGGTAGTATCTGTATGTGTAGGGTCTTTGTGCTGGGAGAAAAGCTGAGCCCTGATTAGGGGGCGGGGCTTCACTGACTAGGGGTCCTAGAAAGGTAGCAGCCAGTCAGGCAGCGACACAGGAGCTAGCAAACAGAGCTCTAAACAGGGGAGTATGAGTGGGAGTTCTGTTGGAGGAGAAGGTGTTTGTGTGTGTGTTTGGTATTGTATTGGCAGTATCTGTATGTGTAGGGGCTTTGTGCTGGGAGAAAAGCTGAGCCGTGATTAGGGGACGGGGCTTCACTGACTAGGGGTCCTATAAAGGTAGCAGCCAGTCAGGCAGCAGCACAGGAGCTAGCAAACAGAGCTGTAAACAGGGGAGTTTGAGTGGGAGTTCTGTTGGAGGAGAAGGTATTTGTGTGTGTGTTTGGTTTTGTATTGGTGGTATCTGTATTTGTAGAGGCTTGGAGGGGCTTTGTGCTGGGAGAGAAGCTGAGCCCTGATTAGGGGGCGGGGCTTCCCTGACTAGGGGTCCTATGATTGTAGCAGCCAGTCAGGCAGCGTCACAGACAGCTCCAGGGGCACAGGAGCTAGCAAACAGAGCTGTAAACAGGGGAGTTTGAGTCTGAGTTGTGTTGGAGGAGAAGGTATTTGTGTGTGTTTGGTTTTGTATTGGTAGCATCTGTATGTGTAGGGGCTTTGTGCTGGGAGAGAAGCTGAGCCCTGATTAGGGGGCGGGGCTTCACTGACTAGGGGTTCTATAAAGGCAGCAGCCAGTCAGGCATCGGCACAGACAGCTGCAGTGGCACAGGAGCTAGCAAAGAGAGCTGTAAAGAGGGGAGTTTGAGTGGGAGTTCTGTTAGAGGAGAAGGTATTTGTGTGTGTGTTTGGTTTTGTATTGGTGGTATCTGTATGTGTAGAGGCTTGGAGGGGCTTTGTGCTGGGAGAGAAGCTGAGCCCTGATTAGGGGGCGGGGCTTCACTGACGAGGGGTCCTATAAAGGGAGCAGCCAGTCAGGCAGCGACACAGACAGCTGCAGCGGTACAGGAGCTAGCAAACAGAGCTGTAAATAGGGGACTTTGAGTGGGAGTTCTGTTGGAGGAGAAGCTATTTGTGTGTGTGTTTGGTTTTGTATTGGTGGTATCTGTATTTGTAGAGGCTTGGAGGGGCTTTGTGCTGGGAAAGAAGCTGAGCCCTGATTAGGGGGCGGGGCTTCCCTGACTAGGGGTCCTATGATTGTAGCAGCCAGTCAGGCAGCGTCACAGACAGCTCCAGGGGCACAGGAGCTAGCAAACAGAGCTGTAAACAGGGGAGTTTGAGTCGGAGTTCTGTTGGAGGAGAAGGTATTTGTGTGTGTTTGGTTTTGTATTGGTAGCATCTGTATGTGTAGGGGCTTTGTGCTGGGAGAGAAGCTGAGCCCTGATTAGGGGGCGGGGCTTCACTGACTAGGGGTTCTATAAAGGCAGCAGCCAGTCAGGCAGCGGCACAGACAGCTGCAGTGGCACAGGAGCTAGCAAAGAGAGCTGTAAACAGGGGAGTTTGAGTGGGAGTTCTGTTAGAGGAGAAGGTATTTGTGTGTGTGTTTGGTTTTGTATTGGTGGTATCTGTATGTGTAGAGGCTTGGAGGGGCTTTGTGCTGGGAGAGAAGCTGAGCCCTGATTAGGGGGCGGGGCTTAACTGACGAGGGGTCCTATAAAGGGAGCAGCCAGTCAGGCAGCGACACAGACAGCTGCAGCGGTACAGGAGCTAGCAAACAGAGCTGTAAATAGGGGACTTTGAGTGGGAGTTCTGTTGGAGGAGAAGCTATTTGTGTGTGTGTTTGGTTTTGTATTGGTGGTATCTGTATTTGTAGAGGCTTGGAGGGGCTTTGTGCTGGGAGAGAAGCTGAGCCCTGATTAGGGGGCGGGGCTTCCCTGACTAGGGGTCCTATGATTGTAGCAGCCAGTCAGGCAGCGTCACAGACAGCTCCAGGGGCACAGGAGCTAGCAAACAGAGCTGTAAACAGGGGAGTTTGAGTCGGAGTTCTGTTGGAGGAGAAGGTATTTGTGTGTGTTTGGTTTTGTATTGGTGGTATCTGTATGTGTAGGGGCTTTGTGCTCCGAGAGAAGCTGAGCCCTGATTAGGGGGCGGGGCTTCACTGACTAGGGGTCCTATAAAGGGAGCAGCCAGTCAGGCAGCTGCACAGACAGCTGCAGGGGCACAGGAGCTAGCAAAGAGAGCTGTAAACAGGGGAGTTTGAGTGGGAGTTCTGTTGGAAGAGAAGGTATTTGTGTGTGTTTTGTTTTGTACTGGTGGTATCTGTATGTGTAGGGTCTTTGTGCTGGGAGAAAAGCTGAGCCCTGATTAGGGGGCGGGGCTTCACTGACTAGGGGTCCTATAAAGGTAGCAGCCAGTCAGGCAGCAGCACAGGAGCTAGCAAACAGAGCTGTAAACAGGGGAGTTTGAGTGGGACTTCTGTTGGAGGATAAGGTATTTGTGTGTGTGTTTGGTATTGTATTGGTAGTATCTGTATGTGTAGAGGCTTAGAGGGGCTTTGTGCTGGGAGCGAAGCTGAGCCCTCATTAGGGGGCGGGGCTTCATTGACTAGGGGTCCTATAAAGGGAGCAGCCAGTCAGCCAGGGGCACAGACAGCTGCAGCGGAACAGGAGCTACAAAACTGAGCTGTAAACAGGGGAGTTTGAGAGGGAGTTCTGTTGGAGAAGGTATTTGTGTGTGTTTGGTTTTGTATTGTTGGTATCTGTATGTGTAGAGGCTTGGAGGGGCTTTGTGCTGGGAGAGAAGCTGAGCCCTTATTAGGGGGCGGGACTTCCCTGACTAGGGGTCCTATAGAGCTAGCAGCCAGTCAGGCAGCGGCACAGGAGCTAGCAAACAGAGCTGTAAACAGGGGAGTCTGAGTGGGAGTTCTGTTGGAGGAGAAGGTATTTGTGTGTGTGTTTGGTTTTGTGTTGGTGGTATCTGTATGTGTAGGGGCTTTGTGCTGCGAGAGAAGCTGAGCCCTGATAAGGGGGCGGGGCTTCACTGACTAGGCGTCATATAAAGGTAGCAGCCAGTCAGGCAGCGGCACAGCAGCTAGCAAACAGTGCTGTAAATACGGGAGTTTGAGTGGGAGTTCTGTTGGAGGAGAAGGTATATGTGTGTGTTTGGTTTCGTATTTTTAGTATCTGTATGTGTAGAGGCTTGGAGGGGCTTTGTGCTGGGAGAGAAGCTGAGCCCTTATTAGGGGGCGGGACTTCCCTGATTAGGGGTCCTATAGAGCTAGCAGCCAGTCAGGCAGCGGCACAGGAGCTAGCAAACAGAGCTGTAAACAGGGGAGTTTGAGTGGGAGTTCTGTTGGAGGAGAAGGTATTTGTGTGTGTGTTTGGTTTTGTGTTGGTGGTATCTGTATGTGTAGGGGCTTTGTGCTGAGAGAGAAGCTGAGCCCTGATTAGGGGGCGGGCTTCACTGACTAGGGGTCCTATAAAGGCAGCAGCCAGTCAGGCAGCGGCACAGACAGCTGCAGTGGCACAGGAGCTAGCAAAGAGAGCTGTAAACAGGGGAGTTTGAGTGGGAGTTCTGTTGGAAGAGAAGGTATTTGTGTGTGTTTGGTTTTGTATTGGTAGTATCTGTATGTGTAGGGTCTTTGTGCTGGGAGAAAAGCTGAGCCCTGATTAGGGGGCGGGGCTTCACTGACTAGGGGTCCTATAAAGGGAGCAGCCAGTCAGGCAGGGGCACAGACAGCTGCAGCGGAACAGGAGCTAGCAAACTGAGCTGTAAACAGGGGAGTTTGAGAGGGAGTTCTGTTGGAGGAGAAGGTATTTGTGTGTTTGGTTTTGTATTGGTAGTATCCGTATGAGTAGAGGCTTTGTGCTGGGAGAGAAGCTGAGCCCTGATTAGGGGGCGGGGCTTCACTGACTAGGGGTCCTATAAAGGGAGCAGCCAGTCAGGCGGCGGCACGGACAGCTGCAGCGGCACAGGAGCTAGCAAACAGAGCTGTAAACAGGGGAGTTTGATTGGGAGTTCTGTTGGAGGAGAAGGTATTTGTGTGTGTTTGGTTTTGTATTGGTGGTATCTGTATGTGTAGGGGCTTTGTGCTGCGAGAGAAGCTGAGCCCTGATTAGGGGGCGGGGCTTCACTGACTACGGGTCCTATAAAGGGAGCAGCCAGTCAGGCAGCTGCACAGACAGCTGCAGCGGTACAGGAGCTAGCAAACAGAGCTGTAAACAGGGGAGTTTGAGTGGGAGTTCTGTTGGAGGAGAAGGTATTTGTGTGTGTGTTTGGTTTTGTATTGTTGGTATCTGTATGTGTAGAGGCTTGGAGGGGCTTTGTGCTGGGAGAGAAGCTGCGCCCTGATTAGGGGGCGGGGCTTCACTGACGAGGGGTCCTATAAAGGGAGCAGACAGTCAGGCAGCGACACAGACAGCTGCAGCGGTACAGGAGCTAGCAAACAGAGCTGTAAACAGGGGAGTTTGAGTGGGAGTTCTGTTGGAAGAGAAGGTATTTGTGTGTGTTTGGTTTTGTATTGGTAGTATCTGTATGTGTAGGGTCTTTGTGCTGGGAGAAAAGCTGAGCCCTGATAAGGGGGCGGGGCTTCACTGACTAGGCGTCCTATAAAGGTAGCAGCCAGTCAGGCAGCGGCACAGGAGCTAGCAAACAGAGCTGTAAACAGGGGAGTTTGAGTGGGAGTTCTGTTTGAGGAGAAGGTATTTCTGTGTGTGTTTGGTTTTGTATTGGTGGTATCTGTATGTGTATAGGCTTGGAGGGGCTTTGTGCTCGGAGCGAAGCTGAGCCCTGATTAGGGGGCGGGGCTTCACTGACTAGGGGTCCTATAAAGGTAGCAGCCAGTCAGGCAGCGGCACAGGAGCTAGCAAACAGAGCTGTAAACAGGGGAGTTTGAGTGGGACTTCTGTTGGAGGAGAAGGTATTTGTGTGTGTGTTTGGTATTGTATTGGTAGTATCTGTATGTGTAGAGGCTAGGAGGGGCTTTGTGCTGGGAGCGAAGCTGAGCCCTGATTAGGGGGCGGGGCTTCACTGACTAGGGGTCCTATAAAGGGAGCAGCCAGTCAGGCAGGGGCACAGACAGCTGCAGCGGAACAGGAGCTACAAAACTGAGCTGTAAACAGGGGAGTTTGAGAGGGAGTTCTGTTGGAGGAGAAGGTATTTGTGTGTGTTTGGTTTTGTATTGGTAGTATCTGTATGTGTAGAGTCTTGGAGGGGCTTTGTGCTGGGAGAGAAGCTGAGCCCTGATTAGGGGGCGGGGCTCCACTGACTAGGGTTCCTATAAAGGAAGCAGCCACTCAGGCAGCGGCACAGGAGCTAGCAAACAGAGCTGTAAACAGGGGAGTTTGAGAGGGAGTTCTGTTGGAGGAGAAGGTACTTGTGTGTGTTTGGTTTTGTATTGGTAGTATCTGTATGAGTAGAGGCTTTGTGCTGGGAGAGAATCTGAGCCCTGATTAGGGGGCGGGGCTTCACTGACTAGGGGTCCTATAAAGGTAGCAGCCAGTCAGGCAGCGGCACAGGAGCTAGCAAACAGAGCTGTAAACAGGGGAGTTTGATTGGGAGTTCTGTTGGAGGAGAAGGTATTTGTGTGTGTTTGGTTTTGTATTGGTGGTATCTGTATGTGTAGGGGCTTTGTGCTCCGAGAGAAGCTGAGCCCTGATTAGGGGGCGGGCTTCACTGACTAGGGGTCCTATAAAGGGAGCAGCCAGTCAGGCAGCTGCACAGACAGCTGCAGCGGTACAGGAGCTAGCAAACAGAGCTGTAAACAGGGGAGTTTGAGTGGGAGTTCTGTTGGAGGAGAAGGTATTTGTGTGTGTTTGGTTTTGTGTTGGTGGTATCTGTATGTGTAGGGGCTTTGTGCTGAGAGAGAAGCTGAGCCCTGATTAGGGTGCGGGCTTCACTGACTAGGGGTCCTATAAAGGCAGCAGCCAGTCAGGCAGCGGCACAGACAGCTGCAGTGGCACAGGAGCTAGCAAAGAGAGCTGTAAACAGGGGAGTTTGAGTGGGAGTTCTGTTGGAGGAGAAGGTATTTGTGTGTGTGTTTGGTTTTGTATTGTTGGTATCTGTATGTGTAGAGGCTTGGAGGGGCTTTGTGCTGGGAGAGAAGCTGAGCCTTATTAGGGGGCGGGGCTTCACTGACTAGGGGTCCTAGAAAGGTAGCAGCCAGTCAGGCAGCGACACAGGAGCTAGCAAACAGAGCTCTAAACAGGGGAGTATGAGTGGGAGTTCTGTTGGAGGAGAAGGTGTTTGTGTGTGTGTTTGGTATTGTATTGGCAGTATCTGTATGTGTAGGGGCTTTGTGCTGGGAAAAAAGCTGAGCCGTGATTAGGGGGCGGGGCTTCACTGACTAGGGGTCCTATAAAGGTAGCAGCCAGTCAGGCAGCAGCACAGGAGCTAGCAAACAGAGCTGTAAACAGGGGAGTTTGAGTGGGAGTTCTGTTGGAGGAGAAGGTATTTGTGTGTGTTTGGTTTTGTATTGGTAGTATCTGTATGTGTAGGGGCTTTGTGCTGGGAGAAAAGCTGAGCCCTGATTAGGGGGCGGGGCTTCACTGACTAGGGGTCCTATAAAGGGAGCAGCCAGTCAGGCAGGGGAACAGACAGCTGCAGCGGCACAGGAGCTAGCAAACAGAGCTGTAAACAGGGGAGTTTGAGTGGGAGTTGTGTTGGAGGAGAAGGTATTTGTGTGTGTTTGGTTTTGTATTGGTAGTATTTGTATGTGTAGAGGCTTGGAGGGGCTTTGTGCTGTGAGAGAAGCTGAGCCCTTATTAGGGGGCGGGACTTCCCTGACTAGGGGTGCTATAGAGCTAGCAGCCAGTCAGGCAGCGGCACAGGAGCTAGCAAACAGAGCTGTAAACAGGGGAGTTTGAGTGGGAGTTCTGTTGGAGGAGAAGGTATTTGTGTGTGTGTTTGGTTTTGTATTGGTAGTATCTGTATGTGTAGGGTCTTTGTGCTGGGAGAAAAGCTGAGCCCTGATTAGGGGGCGGGGCTTCACTGACTAGGGGTCCTATAAAGGGAGCAGCCAGTCAGGCAGGGGCACAGACAGCTGCAGCGGAACAGGAGCTAGCAAACTGAGCTGTAAACAGGGGATTTTGAGAGGGAGTTCTGTTGGAGGAGAAGGTATTTGTGTGTTTGGTTTTGTATTGGTAGTATCTGTATGAGTAGAGGCTTTGTGCTGGGAGAGAAGCTGAGCCCTGATTAGGGGGCGGGGCTTCACTGACTAGGGGTCCTATAAAGGGAGCAGCCAGTCAGGCGGCGGCACGGACAGCTGCAGCGGCACAGGAGCTAGCAAACAGAGCTGTAAAGAGGGGAGTTTGATTGGGAGTTCTGTTGGAGGAGAAGGTATTTGTGTGTGTTTGGTTTTGTATTGGTGGTATCTGTATGTGTAGGGGCTTTGTGCTGCGAGAGAAGCTGAGCCCTGATTAGGGGGCGGGGCTTCACTGACTAGGGGTCCTATGATTGTAGCAGCCAGTCAGGCAGCGACACAGGAGCTAGCAAACAGAGCTCTAAACAGGGGAGTATGAGTGGGAGTTCTGTTGGAGGAGAAGGTGTTTGTGTGTGTGTTTGGTATTGTATTGGCAGTATCTGTATGTGTAGGGGCTTTGTGCTGGGAGAAAAGCTGAGCCGTGATTAGGGGCGGGGCTTCACTGACTAGGGGTCCTATAAAGGTAGCAGCCAGTCAGGCAGCAGCACAGGAGCTAGCAAACAGAGCTGTAAACAGGGGAGTTTGAGTGGGAGTTCTGTTGGAGGAGAAGGTATTTGTGTGTGTGTTTGGTTTTGTATTGGTGGTATCTGTATTTGTAGAGGCTTGGAGGGGCTTTGTGCTGGGAGAGAAGCTGAGCCCTGATTAGGGGGCGGGGCTTCCCTGACTAGGGGTCCTATGATTGTAGCAGCCAGTCAGGCAGCGTCACAGACAGCTCCAGGGGCACAGGAGCTAGCAAACAGAGCTGTAAACAGGGGAGTTTGAGTCGGAGTTCTGTTGGAGGAGAAGGTATTTGTGTGTGTTTGGTTTTGTATTGGTGGTATCTGTATGTGTAGGGGCTTTGTGCTCCGAGAGAAGCTGAGCCCTGATTAGGGGGCGGGGCTTCACTGACTAGGGGTCCTATAAAGGGAGCAGCCAGTCAGGCAGCTGCACAGACAGCTGCAGGGGCACAGGAGCTAGCAAATAGAGCTGTAAACAGGGGAGTTTGAGTGGGAGTTCTGTTGGAAGAGAAGGTATTTGTGTGTGTTTGGTTTTGTATTGGTAGTATCTGTATGTGTAGGGTCTTTGTGCTGGGAGAGAAGCTGAGCCTTGATTAGGGGGCGGGGCTTCACTGACTAGGGGTCCTATAAAGGGAGCAGCCAGTCAGGCAGCTGCACAGACAGCTGCAGCGGTACAGGAGCTAGCAAACAGAGCTGTAAACAGGGGAGTTTGAGTGGGAGTTCTGTTCGAGGAGAAGGTATTTGTGTGTGTGTTTGGTTTTGTATTGGTGGTATCTGTATGTGTAGAGGCTTGGAGGGGCTTTGTGCTGGGAGAGAAGCTGAGCCCTGATTAGGGGGCGGGGCTTCACTGACGAGGGGTCCTATAAAGGGAGCAGCCAGTCAGGCAGCGACACAGACAGCTGCAGCGGTACAGGAGCTAGCAAACAGAGCTGTAAATAGGGGACTTTGAGTGGGAGTTCTGTTGGAGGAGAAGCTATTTGTGTGTGTTTGGTTTTGTATTGGTAGTATCTGTATGTGTAGAGGCTTGGAGGGGCTTTGTGCTGGGAGCGAAGCTGAGCCCTGATTAGGGGGCGGGGCTTCACTGACTAGGGGTCCTATAAAGGTAGCAGCCAGTCAGGCAGCGGCACAGGAGCTAGCAAACAGAGCTGTAAACAGGGGAGTCTGAGTGGGAGTTCTGTTGGAGGAGAAGGTATTTGTGTGTGTGTTTGGTTTTGTGTTGGTGGTATCTGTATGTGTAGGGGCTTTGTGCTGCGAGAGAAGCTGAGCCCTGATTAGGGGGCGGGGCTTCACTGACTAGGGGTCCTATAAAGGCAGCAGCCAGTCAGGCAGCGGCACAGACAGCTGCAGTGGCACAGGAGCTAGCAAAGAGAGCTGTAAACAGGGGAGTTTGAGTGGGAGTTCTGTTGGAGGAGAAGGTATTTGTGTGTGTTTTGTTTTGTATTGGTGGTATCCGTATGTGTAGGGTCTTTGTGCTGGGAGAAAAGCTGAGCCCTGATTAGGGGGCGGGGCTTCACTGACTAGGGGTCCTATAAAGGTAGCAGCCAGTCAGGCAGCAGCACAGGAGCTAGCAAACAGAGCTGTAAACAGGGGAGTTTGAGTGGGACTTCTGTTGGAGGAGAAGGTATTTGTGTGTGTGTTTGGTATTGTATTGGTAGTATCTGTATGTGTAGAGGCTTAGAGGGGCTTTGTGCTGGGAGCGAAGCTGAGCCCTCATTAGGGGGCGGGGCTTCATTGACTAGGGGTCCTATAAAGGGAGCAGCCAGTCAGGCAGGGGCACAGACAGCTGCAGCGGAACAGGAGCTACAAAACTGAGCTGTAAACAGGGGAATTTGAGAGGGAGTTCTGTTGGAGGAGAAGGATTTGTGTGTGTTTGGTTTTGTATTGGTAGTATCTGTATGTGTAGAGGCTTGGAGGGGCTTTGTGCTGGGAGAGAAGCTGAGCCCTGATTAGGGGGCGGGGCTTCACTGACTAGGGTTCCTATAAAGGTAGCAGCCAGTCAGGCAGCGGCACAGGAGCTCGCAAACAGAGCTGTAAACAGGGGAGTATGAGTGGGAGTTCTGTTGGAGGAGAAGGTGTTTGTGTGTGTTTGGTTTCGTATTTTTAGTATCTGTATGTGTAGAGGCTTGGAGGGGCTTTGTGCTGGGAGAAAAGCTGAGCCCTGATTAGGGGGCGGGGCTTCACTGACTAGGGTTCCTATAAAGGTAGCAGCCAGTCAGGCAGCGGCACAGACAGCTGCAGCGGCACAGGAGCGAGCAAACAGAGCTGTAAACAGGGGAGTTTGAGTGGGAGTTGTGTTGGAGGAGAAGGTATTTGTGTGTGTTTGGTTTTGTATTGGTAGTATTTGTATGTGTAGAGGCTTGGAGGGGCTTTGTGCTGTGAGAGAAGCTGAGCCCTTATTAGGGGGCGGGACTTCCCTGACTAGGGGTCCTATAGAGCTAGCAGCCAGTCAGGCAGCGGCACAGGAGCTAGCAAACAGAGCTGTAAACAGGGGAGTTTGAGTGGGAGTTCTGTTGGAAGAGAAGGTATTTGTGTGTGCTTGGTTTTGTGTTGGTGGTATCTGTATGTGTAGGGTCTTTGTGCTGGGAGAAAAGCTGAGCCCTGATTAGGGGGCGGGGCTTCACTGACTAGGGGTCCTATAAAGGTAGCAGCCAGTCAGGCAGCGACACAGACAGCTGCAGCGGTACAGGAGCTAGCAAACAGAGCTGTAAACAGGGGAGTTTGAGTGGGAGTTCTGTTGGAAGAGAAGGTATTTGTGTGTGTTTGGTTTTGTATTGGTAGTATCTGTATGTGTAGGGTCTTTGTGCTGGGAGAAAAGCTGAGCCCTGATTAGGGGGCGGGGCTTCACTGACTAGGGGTCCTATAAAGGTAGCAGCCAGTCAGGCAGCAGCACAGGAGCTAGCAAACAGAGCTGTAAACAGGGGAGTTTGAGTGGGACTTCTGTTGGAGGAGAAGGTATTTGTGTGTGTGTTTGGTATTGTATTGGTAGTATCTGTATGTGTAGAGGCTTAGAGGGGCTTTGTGCTGGGAGCGAAGCTGAGCCCTCATTAGGGGGCGGGGCTTCATTCACTAGGGGTCCTATAAAGGGAGCAGCCAGTCAGGCAGGGGCACAGACAGCTGCAGCGGAACAGGAGCTACAAAACTGAGCTGTAAACAGGGGAGTTTGAGAGGGAGTTCTGTTGGAGGAGAAGGTATTTGTGTGTGTTTGGTTTTGTATTGGTAGTATCTGTATGTGTAGAGGCTTGGAGGGGCTTTGTGCTGGGAGAGAAGCTGAGCCCTGATTAGGGGGCGGGGCTTCACTGACTAGGGTTCCTATAAAGGTAGCAGCCAGTCAGGCAGCGGCACAGGAGCTCGCAAACAGAGCTGTAAACAGGGGAGTTTGAGTGGGAGTTCTGTTGGAGGAGAAGGTATATGTGTGTGTTTGGTTTCGTATTGGTAGTATCTGTATGTGTAGAGGCTTGGAGGGGCTTTGTGCTGGGAGAAAAGCTGAGCCCTGATTAGGGGGCGGGGCTTCACTGACTAGGGTTCCTATAAAGGTAGCAGCCAGTCAGGCAGCGGCACAGACAGCTGCAGCGGCACAGGAGCGAGCAAACAGAGCTGTAAACAGGGGAGTTTGAGTGGGAGTTGTGTTCGAGGAGAAGGTATTTGTGTGTGTGTTTGGTTTTGTATTGGTGGTATCTGTATGTGTAGAGGCTTGGAGGGGCTTTGTGCTGGGAGAGAAGCTGAGCCCTGATTAGGGGGCGGGGCTTCACTGACGAGGGGTCCTATAAAGGGAGCAGCCAGTCAGGCAGCGACACAGACAGCTGCAGCGGTACAGGAGCTAGCAAACAGAGCTGTAAATAGGGGACTTTGAGTGGGAGTTCTGTTGGAGGAGAAGCTATTTGTGTGTGTTTGGTTTTGTATTGGTAGTATCTGTATGTGTAGAGGCTTGGAGGGGCTTTGTGCTGGGAGCGAAGCTGAGCCCTGATTAGGGGGCGGGGCTTCACTGACTAGGGGTCCTATAAAGGTAGCAGCCAGTCAGGCAGCGGCACAGGAGCTAGCAAACAGAGCTGTAAACAGGGGAGTCTGAGTGGGAGTTCTGTTGGAGGAGAAGGTATTTGTGTGTGTGTTTGGTTTTGTGTTGGTGGTATCTGTATGTGTAGGGGCTTTGTGCTGCGAGAGAAGCTGAGCCCTGATTAGGGGGCGGGGCTTCACTGACTAGGGGTCCTATAAAGGCAGCAGCCAGTCAGGCAGCGGCACAGACAGCTGCAGTGGCACAGGAGCTAGCAAAGAGAGCTGTAAACAGGGGAGTTTGAGTGGGAGTTCTGTTGGAAGAGAAGGTATTTGTGTGTGCTTTGTTTTGTATTGGTGGTATCTGTATGTGTAGGGTCTTTGTGCTGGGAGAAAAGCTGAGCCCTGATTAGGGGGCGGGGCTTCACTGACTAGGGGTCCTATAAAGGTAGCAGCCAGTCAGGCAGCAGCACAGGAGCTAGCAAACAGAGCTGTAAACAGGGGAGTTTGAGTGGGACTTCTGTTGGAGGAGAAGGTATTTGTGTGTGTGTTTGGTATTGTATTGGTAGTATCTGTATGTGTAGAGGCTTAGAGGGGCTTTGTGCTGGGAGCGAAGCTGAGCCCTCATTAGGGGGCGGGGCTTCATTGACTAGGGGTCCTATAAAGGGAGCAGCCAGTCAGGCAGGGGCACAGACAGCTGCAGCGGAACAGGAGCTACAAAACTGAGCTGTAAACAGGGGAGTTTGAGTGGGAGTTCTGTTGGAGGAGAAGGTATTTTTCTGTGTTTTTGGTTTTGTATTGGTAGTATCTGTATGTGTAGAGGCTTGGAGGGGCTTTGTGCTGGGAGCGAAGCTGAGCCCTGATTAGGGGGCGGGGCTTCACTGACTAGGGGTCCTATAAAGGTAGCAGCCAGTCAGGCAGCGGCACAGGAGCTAGCAAACAGAGCTGTAAACAGGGGAGTTTGAGTGTGAGTTCTGTTGGAAGAGAAGGTATTTGTGTGTGTTTGGTTTTGTATTGGTAGTATCTGTATGTGTAGGGTCTTAGTGCTGGGAGAAAAGCTGAGCCCTGATTAGGGGGCGGGGCTTCACTGACTAGGGGTCCTAGAAAGGTAGCAGCCAGTCAGGCAGCGGCACAGGAGCTCGCAAACAGAGCTGTAAACAGGGGAGTATGAGTGGGAGTTCTGTTGGAGGAGAAGGTGTTTGTGTGTGTTTGGTTTCGTATTTTTAGTATCTGTATGTGTAGAGGCTTGGAGGGGCTTTGTGCTGGGAGAAAAGCTGAGCCCTGATTAGGGGGCGGGGCTTCACTGACTAGGGTTCCTATAAAGGTAGCAGCCAGTCAGGCAGCGGCACAGACAGCTGCAGCGGCACAGGAGCGAGCAAACAGAGCTGTAAACAGGGGAGTTTGAGTGGGAGTTGTGTTGGAGGAGAAGGTATTT
This sequence comes from Lepidochelys kempii, assembly GCF_965140285.1. NCBI lineage: Eukaryota > Metazoa > Chordata > Testudines > Cheloniidae > Lepidochelys > Lepidochelys kempii. Next base: position 19,797,548 of record NC_136400.1, on the reverse strand, counting down.
GTGTGTGTTTGGTTTTGTATTGGTAGTATTTGTATGTGTAGAGGCTTGGAGGGGCTTTGTGCTGTGAGAGAAGCTGAGCCCTTATTAGGGGGCGGGACTTCCCTGACTAGGGGTCCTATAGAGCTAGCAGCCAGTCAGGCAGCGGCACAGGAGCTAGCAAACAGAGCTGTAAACAGGGGAGTTTGAGTGGGAGTTCTGTTGGAAGAGAAGGTATTTGTGTGTGCTTGGTTTTGTGTTGGTGGTATCTGTATGTGTAGGGTCTTTGTGCTGGGAGAAAAGCTGAGCCCTGATTAGGGGGCGGGGCTTCACTGACTAGGGGTCCTATAAAGGTAGCAGCCAGTCAGGCAGCGACACAGACAGCTGCAGCGGTACAGGAGCTAGCAAACAGAGCTGTAAACAGGGGAGTTTGAGTGGGAGTTCTGTTGGAAGAGAAGGTATTTGTGTGTGTTTGGTTTTGTATTGGTAGTATCTGTATGTGTAGGGTCTTTGTGCTGGGAGAAAAGCTGAGCCCTGATTAGGGGGCGGGGCTTCACTGACTAGGGGTCCTATAAAGGTAGCAGCCAGTCAGGCAGCAGCACAGGAGCTAGCAAACAGAGCTGTAAACAGGGGAGTTTGAGTGGGACTTCTGTTGGAGGAGAAGGTATTTGTGTGTGTGTTTGGTATTGTATTGGTAGTATCTGTATGTGTAGAGGCTTAGAGGGGCTTTGTGCTGGGAGCGAAGCTGAGCCCTCATTAGGGGGCGGGGCTTCATTCACTAGGGGTCCTATAAAGGGAGCAGCCAGTCAGGCAGGGGCACAGACAGCTGCAGCGGAACAGGAGCTACAAAACTGAGCTGTAAACAGGGGAGTTTGAGAGGGAGTTCTGTTGGAGGAGAAGGTATTTGTGTGTGTGTTTGGTTTCGTATTGGTAGTATCTGTATGTGTAGAGGCTTGGAGGGGCTTTGTGCTGGGAGAAAAGCTGAGCCCTGATTAGGGGGCGGGGCTTCACTGACTAGGGTTCCTATAAAGGTAGCAGCCAGTCAGGCAGCGGCACAGACAGCTGCAGCGGCACAGGAGCGAGCAAACAGAGCTGTAAACAGGGGAGTTTGAGTGGGAGTTGTGTTGGAGGAGAAGGTATTTGTGTGTGTTTGGTTTTGTATTGGTAGTATTTGTATGTGTAGAGGCTTGGAGGGGCTTTGTGCTGGGAGAGAAGCTGAGCCCTGATTAGGGGGCGGGGCTTCACTGACTAGGGGTCCTATAAAGGGAGCAGCCAGTCAGGCAGGGGAACAGACAGCTGCAGCGGCACAGGAGCTAGCAAACAGAGCTGTAAACAGGTGAGTTTGAGAGGGAGTTCTGTTGGAGGAGAAGGTATTTGTGTGTTTGGTTTTGTATTGGTAGTGTCTGTATGAGTAGAGGCTTTGTGCTGGGAGAGAATCTGAGCCGTGATTAGGGGGCGGGGCTTCCCTGACTAGGGGTCCTATAAAGGGAGCAGCCAGTCAGGCGGCGGCATGGACAGCTGCAGCGGCACAGGAGCTAGCAAACAGAGCTGTAAACAGGGGAGTTTGAGTGGGAGTTCCGTTGGAGGAGAAGGTATTTGTGTGTGTTTGGTTTTGTGTTGGTGGTATCTGTATGTGTAGGGGCTTTGTGCTGAGAGAGAAGCTGAGCCCTGATTAGGGGGCTGGCTTCACTGACTAGGGGTCCTATAAAGGCAGCAGCCAGTCAGGCAGCGGCACAGACAGCTGCAGTGGCACAGGAGCTAGCAAAGAGAGCTGTAAACAGGGGAGTTTGAGTGGGAGTTCTGTTGGAGGAGAAGGTATTTGTGTGTGTGTTTGGTTTTGTATTGTTGGTATCTGTATGTGTAGATGCTTGGAGGGGCTTTGTGCTGGGAGAGAAGCTGAGCCCTGATTAGGGGGCGGGGCTTCACTGACGAGGGGTCCTATAAAGGGAGCAGCCAGTCAGGCAGCGGCACAGGAGCTAGCAAACAGAGCTGTAAACAGGGGAGTTTGAGTGGGACTTCTGTTGGAAGAGAAGGTATTTGTGTGTGTTTGGTTTTGTATTGGTAGTATCTGTATGTGTAGGGGCTTTGTGCTGGGAGAAAAGCTGAGCCCTGATTAGGGGGCGGGGCTTCACTGACTACGGGTCCTATAAAGGGAGCAGCCAGTCAGGCAGGGGCACAGACAGCTGCAGCGGAACAGGAGCTAGCAAACTGAGCTGTAAACAGGGGAGTTTGAGAGGGAGTTCTGTTGGAGGAGAAGGTATTTGTGTGTGTTTGGTTTTGTATTGGTAGTATCTGTATGAGTAGAGGCTTTGTGCTGGGAGAGAATCTGAGCCCTGATTAGGGGGCGGGGCTTCACTGACTAGGGTTCCTATAAAGGTAGCAGCCAGTCAGGCAGCGGCACAGACAGCTGCAGCGGCACAGGAGCGAGCAAACAGAGCTGTAAACAGGGGAGTTTGAGTGGGAGTTGTGTTGGAGGAGAAGGTATTTGTGTGTGTTTGGTTTTGTATTGGTAGTATCTGTATGTGTAGGGTCTTTGTGCTGGGAGAAAAGCTGAGCCCTGATAAGGGGGCGGGGCTTCACTGACTAGGCGTCCTATAAAGGTAGCAGCCAGTCAGGCAGCGGCACAGCAGCTAGCAAACAGTGCTGTAAACACGGGAGTTTGAGTGGGAGTTCTGTTGGAGGAGAAGGTATATGTGTGTGTTTGGTTTCGTATTGGTAGTATCTGTATGTGTAGAGGCTTGGAGGGGCTTTGTGCTGGGAGAAAAGCTGAGCCCTGATTAGGGGGCGGGGCTTCACTGACTAGGGTTCCTATAAAGGTAGCAGCCAGTCAGGCAGCGGCACAGACAGCTGCAGCGGCACAGGAGCGAGCAAACAGAGCTGTAAACAGGGGAGTATGAGTGGGAGTTGTGTTGGAGGAGAAGGTATTTGTGTGTGTTTGGTTTTGTATTGGTAGTATCTGTATGTGTAGGGGCTTTGTGCTGGGAGAGAAGCTGAGCCCTGATTAGGGGGCTGGCTTCACTGACTAGGGGTCCTATAAAGGCAGCAGCCAGTCAGGCAGCGGCACAGACAGCTGCAGTGGCACAGGAGCTAGCAAAGAGAGCTGTAAACAGGGGAGTTTGAGTGGGAGTTCTGTTGGAGGAGAAGGTATTTGTGTGTGTGTTCGGTTTTGCATTGTTGATATCTGTATGTGTAGAGGCTTGGAGGGGCTTTGTGCTGGGAGAGAAGCTGAGCCCTGATTAGGGGGCGGGGCTTCACTGACGAGGGGTCCTATAAAGGGAGCAGCCAGTCAGGCAGCGGCACAGGAGCTAGCAAACAGAGCTGTAAACAGGGGAGTTTGAGTGGGAGTTCTGTTGGAAGAGAAGGTATTTGTGTGTGTTTGGTTTTGTATTGGTAGTATCTGTATGTGTAGGGGCTTTGTGCTGGGAGAAAAGCTGAGCCCTGATTAGGGGGCGGGGCTTCACTGACTACGGGTCCTATAAAGGGAGCAGCCAGTCAGGCAGGGGCACAGACAGCTGCAGCGGAACAGGAGCTAGCAAACTGAGCTGTAAACAGGGGAGTTTGAGAGGGAGTTCTGTTGGAGGAGAAGGTAGTTTTGTGTGTTTGGTTTTGTATTGGTAGTATCTGTATGAGTAGAGGCTTTGTGCTGGGAGAGAATCTGAGCCCTGATTAGGGGGCGGGGCTTCACTGACTAGGGTTCCTATAAAGGTAGCAGCCAGTCAGGCAGCGGCACAGACAGCTGCAGCGGCACAGGAGCTAGCAAAGAGAGCTGTAAACAGGGGAGTTTGAGTGGGAGTTCTGTTGGAAGAGAAGGTATTTGTGTGTGTTTTGTTTTGTATTGGTGGTATCTGTATGTGTAGGGTCTTTGTGCTGGGAGAAAAGCTGAGCCCTGATTAGGGGGCGGGGCTTCACTGACTAGGGGTCCTATAAAGGTAGCAGCCAGTCAGGCAGCAGCACAGGAGCTAGCAAACAGAGCTGTAAACAGGGGAGTTTGAGTGGGACTTCTGTTGGAGGAGAAGGTATTTGTGTGTGTGTTTGGTATTGTATTGGTAGTATCTGTATGTGTAGAGGCTTAGAGGGGCTTTGTGCTGGGAGCGAAGCTGAGCCCTCATTAGGGGGCGGGGCTTCATTGACTAGGGGTCCTATAAAGGGAGCAGCCAGTCAGGCAGGGGCACAGACAGCTGCAGCGGAACAGGAGCTACAAAACTGAGCTGTAAACAGGGGAGTTTGAGAGGGAGTTCTGTTGGAGGAGAAGGTATTTGTGTGTGTTTGGTTTTGTATTGGTAGTATCTGTATGTGTAGAGGCTTGGAGGGGCTTTGTGCTGGGAGAGAAGCTGAGCCCTGATTAGGGGGCGGGGCTTCACTGACTAGGGTTCCTATAAAGGTAGCAGCCAGTCAGGCAGCGGCACAGGAGCTAGCAAACAGAGCTGTAAACAGGGGAGTTTGAGTGGGACTTCTGTTGGAAGAGAAGGTATTTGTGTGTGTGTGTTTGGTTTTGTATTGTTGGTATCTGTATGTGTAGAGGCTTGGAGGGGCTTTGTGCTGGGAGAGAAGCTGAGCCCTGATTAGGGGGCGGGGCTTCACTGACTAGGGGTCCTATAAAGGGAGCAGCCAGTCAGGCAGCGACACAGACAGCTGCAGCGGTACAGGAGCTAGCAAACAGAGCTGTAAACAGGGGAGTTTGAGTGGGAGTTCTGTTGGAGGAGAAGGTATTTTTCTGTGTTTTTGGTTTTGTATTGGTAGTATCTGTATGTGTAGAGGCTTGGAGGGGCTTTGTGCTGGGAGCGAAGCTGAGCCCTGATTAGGGGGCGGGGCTTCACTGACTAGGGGTCCTATAAAGGTAGCAGCCAGTCAGGCAGCGGCACAGGAGCTAGCAAACAGAGCTGTAAACAGGGGAGTATGAGTGTGAGTTCTGTTGGAAGAGAAGGTATTTGTGTGTGTTTGGTTTTGTATTGGTAGTATCTGTATGTGTAGGGTCTTAGTGCTGGGAGAAAAGCTGAGCCCTGATTAGGGGGCGGGGCTTCACTGACTAGGGGTCCTATAAAGGTAGCAGCCAGTCAGGCAGCAGCACAGGAGCTAGCAAACAGAGCTGTAAACAGGGGAGTTTGAGTGGGACTTCTGTTGGAGGAGAAGGTATTTGTGTGTGTGTTTGGTATTGTATTGGTAGTATCTGTATGTGTAGAGGCTTAGAGGGGCTTTGTGCTGGGAGCGAAGCTGAGCCCTCATTAGGGGGCGGGGCTTCATTCACTAGGGGTCCTATAAAGGGAGCAGCCAGTCAGGCAGGGGCACAGACAGCTGCAGCGGAACAGGAGCTACAAAACTGAGCTGTAAACAGGGGAGTTTGAGAGGGAGTTCTGTTGGAGGAGAAGGTATATGTGTGTGTTTGGTTTCGTATTGGTAGTATCTGTATGTGTAGAGGCTTGGAGGGGCTTTGTGCTGGGAGAAAAGCTGAGCCCTGATTAGGGGGCGGGGCTTCACTGACTAGGGTTCCTATAAAGGTAGCAGCCAGTCAGGCAGCGGCACAGACAGCTGCAGCGGAACAGGAGCTAGCAAACTGAGCTGTAAACAGGGGAGTTTGAGAGGGAGTTCTGTTGGAGGAGAAGGTATTTGTGTGTGTTTGGTTTTGTATTGGTAGTATCTGTATGAGTAGAGGCTTTGTGCTGGGAGAGAATCTGAGCCCTGATTAGGGGGCGGGGCTTCACTGACTAGGGTTCCTATAAAGGTAGCAGCCAGTCAGGCAGCGGCACAGACAGCTGCAGCGGCACAGGAGCGAGCAAACAGAGCTGTAAACAGGGGAGTTTGAGTGGGAGTTGTGTTGGAGGAGAAGGTATTTGTGTGTGTTTGGTTTTGTATTGGTAGTATCTGTATGTGTAGGGTCTTTGTGCTGGGAGAAAAGCTGAGCCCTGATACGGGGGCGGGGCTTCACTGACTAGGCGTCCTATAAAGGTAGCAGCCAGTCAGGCAGCGGCACAGCAGCTAGCAAACAGTGCTGTAAACACGGGAGTTTGAGTGGGAGTTCTGTTGGAGGAGAAGGTATATGTGTGTGTTTGGTTTCGTATTGGTAGTATCTGTATGTGTAGAGGCTTGGAGGGGCTTTGTGCTGGGAGAAAAGCTGAGCCCTGATTAGGGGGCGGGGCTTCACTGACTAGGGTTCCTATAAAGGTAGCAGCCAGTCAGGCAGCGGCACAGGAGCTCGCAAACAGAGCTGTAAACAGGGGAGTTTGAGTGGGAGTTCTGTTGGAGGAGAAGGTATATGTGTGTGTTTGGTTTCGTATTGGTAGTATCTGTATGTGTAGAGGCTTGGAGGGGCTTTGTGCTGGGAGCGAAGCTGAGCCCTGATTAGGGGGCGGGGCTTCAATGACGAGGGGTCCTATAAAGGGAGCAGCCAGTCAGGCAGCTGCACAGACAGCTGCAGCGGTACAGGAGCTAGCAAACAGAGCTGTAAATAGGGGACTTTGAGTGGGAGTTCTGTTGGAGGAGAAGCTATTTGTGTGTGTTCGGTTTTGTATTGGTGGTATCTGTATGTGTAGGGGCTTCGTGCTGGGAGAGAAGCTGAGCCCTGATTAGGGGGCGGGGCTTCACTGACGAGGGGTCCTATAAAGGGAGCAGACAGTCAGGCAGCGACACAGACAGCTGCAGCGGTACAGGAGCTAGCAAACGGAGCTGTAAACGGGAGTTTGAGTGGGAGTTCTGTTGGAAGAGAAGGTATTTGTGTGCGTTTGGTTTTGTATTGGTAGTATCTGTATGTGTAGGGTCTTTGTGCTGGGAGAAAAGCTGAGCCCTGATTAGGGGGCGGGGCTTCACTGACTAGGGGTCCTAGAAAGATAGCAGCCAGTCAGGCAGCGGCACAGGAGCTAGCAAACAGAGCTCTAAACAGGGGAGTATGAGTGGGAGTTCTGTTGGAGGAGAAGCTATTTGTGTGTGTGTTTGGTTTTGTATTGGTAGTATCTGTATGTGTAGAGGCTTGGAGGGGCTTTGTGCTGGGAGCGAAGCTGAGCCCTGATTAGGGGGCGGGGCTTCACTGACTAGGGGTCCTATAAAGGTAGCAGCCAGTCAGGCAGCGGCACAGGAGCTAGCAAACAGAACTGTAAACAGGGGAGTCTGAGTGGGACTTCTGTTGGAGGAGAAGGCATTTGTGTGTGTTTGGTTTTGTATTGGTAGTATCTGTATGTGTAGGGGCTTTGTGCTGGGAGAAAAGCTGAGCCCTGATTAGGGGGCGGGGCTTCACTGACTACGGGTCCTATAAAGGGAGCAGCCAGTCAGGCAGGGGCACAGACAGCTGCAGCGGAACAGGAGCTAGCAAACTGAGCTGTAAACAGGGGAGTTTGAGAGGGAGTTCTGTTGGAGGAGAAGGTATTTGTGTGTGTCTGGTTTTGTATTGGTAGTATCTGTATGAGTAGAGGCTTTGTGCTGGGAGAGAATCTGAGCCCTGATTAGGGGGCGGGGCTTCACTGACTAGGGGTCCTATAAAGGTAGCAGCCAGTCAGGCAGCGGCACAGGAGCTAGCAAACAGAGCTGTAAACAGGGGAGTCTGAGTGGGAGTTCTGTTGGAGGAGAAGGCATTTGTGTGTGTGTTTGGTTTTGTATTAGTAGCATCTGTATGTGTAGGGGCTTTGTGCTGGGAGAGAAGCTGAGCCCTGATTAGGGGGCGGGGCTTCACTGACTAGGGGTCCTATAAAGGGAGCAGCCAGTCAGGCGGTGGCACGGACAGCTGCAGCGGTACAGGAGCTAGCAAACAGAGCTGTAAACAGGGGAGTTTGAGTGGGAGTTCTGTTGGAAGAGAAGGTATTTGTGTGTGTTTGGTTTTGTATTGGTAGTATCTGTATGTGTAGGGTCTTTGTGCTGGGAGAAAAGCTGAGCCCTGATAAGGGGGCGGGGCTTCACTGACGAGGCGTCCTATAAAGGTAGCAGCCAGTCAGGCAGCGGCACAGGAGCTAGCAAACAGAGCTGTAAACAGGGGAGTTTGAGTGGGAGTTCTGTTTGAGGAGAAGGTATTTCTGTGTGTGTTTGGTTTTGTATTGGTGGTATCTGTATGTGTATAGGCTTGGAGGGGCTTTGTGCTCGGAGCGAAGCTGAGCCCTGATTAGGGGGCGGGGCTTCACTGACTAGGGGTCCTATAAAGGTAGCAGCCAGTCAGGCAGCGGCACAGGAGCTAGCAAACAGAGCTGTAAACAGGGGAGTTTGAGTGGGACTTCTGTTGGAGGAGAAGGTATTTGTGTGTGTGTTTGGTATTGTATTGGTAGTATCTGTATGTGTAGAGGCTTGGAGGGGCTTTGTGCTGGGAGCGAAGCTGAGCCCTGATTAGGGGGCGGGGCTTCACTGACTAGGGGTCCTATAAAGGGAGCAGCCAATCAGGCAGGGGCACAGACAGCTGCAGCGGAACAGGAGCTACAAAACTGAGCTGTAAACAGGGGAGTTTGAGAGGGAGTTCTGTTGGAGGAGAAGGTATTTGTGTGTGTTTGGTTTTGTATTGGTAGTATCTGTATGTGTAGAGTCTTGGAGGGGCTTTGTGCTGGGAGAGAATCTGAGCCCTGATTAGGGGGCGGGGCTTCTCTGACTAGGGGTCCTATAAAGGTAGTAGCCAGTCAGGCAGCGGCACAGGAGCTAGCAAACAGAGCTGTAAACAGGGGAGTTTGATTGGGAGTTCTGTTGGAGGAGAAGGTATTTGTGTGTGTTTGGTTTTGTATTGGTGGTATCTGTATGTGTAGGGGCTTTGTGCTCCGAGAGAAGCTGAGCCCTGATTAGGGGGCGGGGCTTCACTGACTAGGGGTCCTATAAAGGGAGCAGCCAGTCAGGCAGCTGCACAGACAGCTGCAGCGGTACAGGAGCTAGCAAACAGAGCTGTAAACAGGGGAGTTTGAGTGGGAGTTCTGTTGGAAGAGAAGGTATTTGTGTGTGTTTGGTTTTGTATTGGTAGTATCTGTATGTGTAGGGTCTTTGTGCTGGGAGAAAAGCTGAGTCCTGATTAGGGGGCGGGGCTTCACTGACTAGGGGTCCTAGAAAGGTAGCAGCCAGTCAGGCAGCGACACAGGAGCTAGCAAATAGAGCTCTAAACAGGTTAGTATGAGTGGGAGTTCTGTTGGAGGAGAAGGTGTTTGTGTGTGTGTTTGGTATTGTATTGGCAGTATCTGTATGTGTAGGGGCTTTGTGCTGGGAGAAAAGCTGAGCCGTGATTAGGGGGCGGGGCTTCACTGACTAGGGGTCCTATAAAGGTAGCAGCCAGTCAGGCAGCAGCACAGGAGCTAGCAAACAGAGCTGTAAACAGGGGAGTTTGAGTGGGAGTTCTGTTGGAGGAGAAGGTATTTGTGTGTGTTTGGTTTTGTATTGGTAGTATCTGTATGTGTAGGGGCTTTGTGCTGGGAGAAAAGCTGAGCCCTGATTAGGGGGCGGGGCTTCACTGACTAGGGGTCCTATAAAGGGAGCAGCCAGTCAGGCAGGGGAACAGACAGCTGCAGTGGCACAGGAGCTAGCAAACAGAGCTGTAAACAGCGGAGTTTGAGTGGGAGTTCTGTTGGAGGAGAAGGTATTTGTGTGTGTGTTTGGTATTGTATTGGTAGTATCTGTATGTGTAGAGGCTTGGAGGGGCTTTGTGCTGGGAGCGAAGCTGAGCCCTGATTAGGGGGCGGGGCTTCACTGACTAGGGGTCCTATAAAGGGAGCAGCCAATCAGGCAGGGGCACAGACAGCTGCAGCGGAACAGGAGCTACAAAACTGAGCTGTAAACAGGGGAGTTTGAGAGGGAGTTCTGTTGGAGGAGAAGGTATTTGTGTGTGTTTGGTTTTGTATTGGTAGTATCTGTATGTGTAGAGTCTTGGAGGGGCTTTGTGCTGGGAGAGAATCTGAGCCCTGATTAGGGGGCGGGGCTTCTCTGACTAGGGGTCCTATAAAGGTAGTAGCCAGTCAGGCAGCGGCACAGGAGCTAGCAAACAGAGCTGTAAACAGGGGAGTTTGATTGGGAGTTCTGTTGGAGGAGAAGGTATTTGTGTGTGTTTGGTTTTGTATTGGTGGTATCTGTATGTGTAGGGGCTTTGTGCTCCGAGAGAAGCTGAGCCCTGATTAGGGGGCGGGGCTTCACTGACTAGGGGTCCTATAAAGGGAGCAGCCAGTCAGGCAGCTGCACAGACAGCTGCAGCGGTACAGGAGCTAGCAAACAGAGCTGTAAACAGGGGAGTTTGAGTGGGAGTTCTGTTGGAAGAGAAGGTATTTGTGTGTGTTTGGTTTTGTATTGGTAGTATCTGTATGTGTAGGGTCTTTGTGCTGGGAGAAAAGCTGAGTCCTGATTAGGGGGCGGGGCTTCACTGACTAGGGGTCCTAGAAAGGTAGCAGCCAGTCAGGCAGCGACACAGGAGCTAGCAAACAGAGCTCTAAACAGGGGAGTATGAGTGGGAGTTCTGTTGGAGGAGAAGGTGTTTGTGTGTGTGTTTGGTATTGTATTGGCAGTATCTGTATGTGTAGGGGCTTTGTGCTGGGAGAAAAGCTGAGCCGTGATTAGGGGGCGGGGCTTCACTGACTAGGGGTCCTATAAAGGTAGCAGCCAGTCAGGCAGCAGCACAGGAGCTAGCAAACAGAGCTGTAAACAGGGGAGTTTGAGTGGGAGTTCTGTTGGAGGAGAAGGTATTTGTGTGTGTTTGGTTTTGTATTGGTAGTATCTGTATGTGTAGGGGCTTTGTGCTGGGAGAAAAGCTGAGCCCTGATTAGGGGGCGGGGCTTCACTGACTAGGGGTCCTATAAAGGGAGCAGCCAGTCAGGCAGGGGAACAGACAGCTGCAGTGGCACAGGAGCTAGCAAACAGAGCTGTAAACAGCGGAGTTTGAGTGGGAGTTCTGTTGGAGGAGAAGGTATTTGTGTGTGTGTTTGGTTTTGTATTGGTAGTATCTGTATGTGTAGAGGCTTGGAGGGGCTTTGTGCTGGGAGCGAAGCTGAGCCCTGATTAGGGAGCGGGGCTTCACTGACTAGGGGTCCTATGAAGGTAGCAGCCAGTCAGGCAGCGGCACAGGAGCTAGCAAACAGAGCTGTAAACAGGGGAGTTTGAGTGGGAGTTCTGTTGGAGGAGAAGGTATTTGTGTGTGCTTGGTTTTGTATTGGTAGTATCTGTATGTGTAGGGGCTTTGTGCTGGGAGAGAAGCTGAGCCCTGATTAGGGGGCGGGGCTTCACTGACTATGGGTCCTATAAAGGGAGCAGTCAGTCAGGCGGCGGCACGGACAGCTGCAGGGGCACAGGAGCTAGCAAACAGAGCTGTAAACAGGGGAGTTTGAGTGGGAGTTCTTTTAGAGGAGAAGGTATTTGTGTGTGTGTTTGGTTTTGTATTGGTGGTATCTGTATTTCTAGAGGCTTCGAGGGGCTTTGTGCTGGGAGAGAAGCTGAGCCCTGATTAGGGGGCGGGGCTTCACTGACTAGGGGTCCTATAAAGGTAGCAGCCAGTCAGGCAATGGCACAGGAGCTAGCAAACAGAGCTGTAAACAGCGGAGTTTGAGTGGAAGTTCGGTTGGAGGAGAAGGTATTTGTGTGTGTGTTTGGTTTTGTATTGGTAGTATCTGTATGTGTAGAGGCTTGGAGGGGCTTTGTGCTGGGAGCGAAGCTGAGCCCTGATTAGGGGGCGGGGCTTCACTGACTAGGGGTCCTATAAAGTTAGCAGCCAGTCAGGCTTCGGCACAGACAGCTGCAGCGGCACAGGAGCTAGCAAACAGAGCTGTAAACAGGGGAGTTTGAGTGGGAGTTCTGTTGGAGGAGAAGGTATTTGTGTGTGTTTGATTTTGTATTGGTGGTATCTGTATGTGTAGGGGCTTTGTGCTGGGAGAGAAGCTGAGCCCTGATTAGGGGGCGGGGCTTCAATGACCAGGGGTCCTATAAAGGCAGCAGCCAGTCAGGCAGCGGCACAGCAGCTAGCAAACAGTGCTGTAAACACGGGAGTTTGAGTGGGAGTTCTGTCGGAGGAGAAGGTATTTGTGTGTGTGTTTGGTTTTGTATTGGTAGTATCTGTATGTGTAGGGGCTTTTTGCTCGGAGAGAAGCTGAGCCCTGATAAGGGTGCGGGGCTTCACTGACCAGGGGTCCTATAAAGGCAGCAGCCAGTCAGGCAGCGGCACAGACAGCTGCAGTGGCACAGGAGCTTGCAAACTGAGCTGTAAACAGGGGAGTTTGAGTGGGAGTTCTGTTGGAGGAGAAGGTATTTGTATGTGCTTGGTTTTGTATTGGTAGTATCTGTATGTGTAGAGGCTTTGTGCTGGGAGAGAAGCTGAGCCCTGATTAGGGGGCGGGGCTTCACTGACTAGGGGTCCTATAAAGAGAGCAGCCAGTCAGGCAGCGACACAGACAGCTGCAGCGGTACAGGAGCTAGCAAACAGAGCTGTAAACAGGGGAGTTTGAGTGGGAGTTCTGTTGGAGGAGAAGGTATTTGTGTGTGTTTGGTTTTGTGTTGGTGGTATCTGTATGTGTAGGGGCTTTGTGCTGGGAGAGAAGCTGAGCCCTGATTAGGGGGCGGGGCTTCACTGACTAGGGGTCCTATAAGGGCAGCAGCCAGTCAGGCAGCGGCACAGACAGCTGCAGTGGCACAGGAGCTAGCAAACAGAGCTCTAAACAGCGGAGTTTGAGTGGGAGTTCTGTCGGAGGAGAAGGTATTTGTGTGTGTGTTTGGTTTTGTATTGGTAGTATCTGTATGTGTAGAGGCTTGGAGGGGCTTTGTGCTGGGAGCGAAGCTGAGCCCTGATTAGGGGGCGGGGCTTCACTGACTAGGGGTCCTATAAAGGTAGCAGCCAGTCAGGCGGCGGCACGGACAGCTGCAGCGGCACAGGAGCTAGCAAACAGAGCTGTAAACAGGGGAGTTTGAGTGGGAGTTCTGTTGGACGAGAAGGTATTTGTGTGTGTGTTTGGTTTTGTATTGGTGGTATCTGTATGTGTAGAGGCTTGGAGGGGCTTTGTGCTGGGAGCGAAGCTGAGCCCTGAGTAGGGGGCGGGGCTTCACTGATTAGGGGTCCTATAAAGGTAGCAGCCAGTCAGACAGCGGCACAGGAGATAGCAAACAGAGCTGTAAACAGGGGAGTTTGAGTGGGAGTTCTGTTGGAGGAGAAGGTATTTGTGTGTGTTTGGTTTTGTATTGGTAGTATCTGTATGTGTAGGGGCTTTGTGCTGGGAGAGAAGCTGAGCCCTGATTAGGGGGCGGGGCTTCACTGACTATGGGTCCTATAAAGGGAGCACCCAGTCAGGCAGCGACACAGACAGCTGCAGCGGTACAGGAGCTAGCAAACAGAGCTGTAAACAGGCGAGTTTGAGTGGGAGTTCTGTTGGAGGAGAAGGTATTTGTGTGTGCTTGGTTTTGTATTGGTAGTATCTGTATGTGCAGGGGCTTTGTGCTGGGAGAGAAGTTGAGCCCTGATTAGGGGGCGGGGCTTCACTGACTAGGCGTCCTATAAAGGTACCAGCCAGTCAGGCAGCAGCACAGGAGCTAGCAAACAGAGCTGTAAACAGGGGAGTTTTAGTGGGAGTTCTGTTGGAGGAGAAGGTATTTGTGTGTGTTTGGTTTTGTATTGGTGATATCTGTATGTGTAGGGGCTTTTTGCTGGGAGAGAAGCTGAGCCCTGATTAGGGTGCAGGGCTTCAATAACCAGGGGTCCTATAAAGGTAGCAGCCAGTCAGGCAGCGGCACAGACAGCTGCATTGGCACAGGAGCTTGCAAACTGAGCTGTAAACAGGGGAGTTTGAGTGGGAGTTCTGTTGGAGGAGAAGGTATTTGTGTGTGTGTTTGGTTTTGTACTGGTAGTATCTGTATGTGTAGAGGCTTCGAGGGGCTTTGTGCTGGGAGAGAAGCTGAACCCTGATTAGGGGGCGGGGCTTTCCTGACTTGGGGTTCTACAAAGGTACCAGCCAGTCAGGCAGCGGCACAGACAGCTGCAGGGGCACAGGAGCTAGCAAACAGAGCTGTAAACAGGGGAGTTTGAGTGGGAGTTCTGTTGGAGGAGAAGGTATTTGTGTGTGTTTGGTTTTGTATTGGTGGTATCTGTATGTGTAGGGGCTTTGTGCTGGGACAGAAGCTGAGCCCTGATTAGGGGGCGGGGCTTCACTGACTAGGGGTCCTATAAAGGGAGCAGCCAGTCAGGCAGCTGCACAGACAGCTGCAGCGATACAGGAGCTAGCAAACAGAGCTGTAAACAGGGGAGTTTGAGTGGGAGTTCTGTTGGAGGAGAAGGTATTTGTGTGTGTGTTTGGTTTTGTATTGGTAGTATCTGTATGTGTAGAGGCTTGGAGGGGCTTTGTGCTGGGGGCGAAGCTGAGCCCTGATTAGGGGGCGGGGCTTCACTGACTATGGGTCCTATAAAGGGAGGAGCCAGTCAGGCAGCGACACAGACAGCTGCAGCGGTACAGGAGCAAGCAAACAGAGCTGTAAACAAGCGAGTTTCAGTGGGAGTTCTGTTGGAGGAGAAGGTATTTGTGTGTGTTTGGTTTTGTGTTGGTGGTATCTGTATGTGTAGAGGCTTGGATGGGCTTTGTGCTGGGAGAGAAGCCTAGCCCTGATTAGTGGGCGGGCTTCACTGACGAGGGGTCCTATAAAGGGAGCAGCCAGTAAGGCAGCGGTACAGGAGCTAGCAAACAGAGCTGTAAACAGGGGAGTTTGAGTGGGAGTTCTGTTGGAGGAGAAGGTATTTGACTGACTAGGGGTCCTATAAAGGTAGCAGCCAGTCAGGCAGCGGCACAGACAGCTGCAGTGGCACAGGAGCTAGCAAACAGAGGTGTAAACAGGGGAGTTTGAGTGGGAGTTCTCTTGGAGGAGAAGGTATTTGTGTGTGTTTGGTTTTGTATTGGTAGTATTTGTATGTGTAGAGGCTTGGAGGGGCTTTGTGCTGGGAGAGAAGCTGATTAGGGGGCGGGACTTCCCTGACTAGGGGTCCTATAAAGGTAGCAGGCAGTCAGGCAGCGGCACAGGAGCTAGCAAACAGAGGTGTAAACAGGGGAGTTTGAGTGGGAGTTCTGTTGGAGGAGAAGGTATTTGTGTGTGTGTTTGGTTTTGTATTGGTGGTATCTGTATGTGTAGAGGCTTGGAGGGGCTTTGTGCTGGGAGCGAAGCTGAGCCCTGATTAGGGGGCGGGGCTTCACTGACTAGGTTTCCTATAAAGGTAGCAGCCAGTCAGGCAGCGGCACAGGAGCTAGCAAACAGAGCTGTAAACAGGGGGGTTTGAGTGGGAGTTCTGTTGGAGGAGAAGGTATTTGTGCGTGTTTGGTTTTGTATTGGTAGTATCTGTATGTGTAGGGGCTTTGTGCTGGGAGAGAAGCTGAGCCCTGATTAGGGGCGGGGCTTTACTGACTAGGGGTCCTATAAAGGTAGCAGCCAGTCAGGCAGCGGAACAGACAGCTGCAGCGGCACAGGAGCTAGCAAACAGAGCTGTAAGCAGGGGAGTTTGAGTGGGAGTTCTGTTGGAGGAGAAGGTGTTTGTGTGTGTGTGTTTGGTTTTGTATTGGTGGTATCTGTATGTGTAGGGGCTTTGTGCTGGGAGAGAAGCTGAGCCCTGATTAGGGGGCGGGGCTTCACTGACTTGGGGTCCTATAAAGGTAGCAGCCAGTCAGGCAGCGGCACAGGAGCTAGCAAACAGCTGTAAACAGGAGAGTTTGAGTGGGAGTTCTGTTGGAGGAGAAGGTATTTGTGTGTGTTTGGTTTTTTATTGGTAGTATCTGTATGTGTAGGGGCTTTGTGCTGGGAGAGAAGCTGAGCCCTGATTATGGGGCGGGGCTTCACTGACTAGGGGTCCTATAGAGGGAGCAGCCAGTCAGGCAGCGGCACAGACAGCTGCAGCGGCACAGGAGCTAGCAAACAGAGCTATAAACAGAACTCCCACTCAAACTCCCCCGTTGGAGGAGAAGTTATTTGTGTGTGTTTGGTTTTGTATTGGTAGTATCTGTATGTGTAGGGGCTTTGTGCTGGGAGAGAAGCTGAGCCCTTGTTAGGGGGCGGGGCTTCACTGACTAGGGGTCCTATGAGGGTAGCAGCCAGTCAGGCAGCGGCACAGACAGCTGCAGCGGCACAGGAGCTAGCAAACAGAGCTGTAAACAGGGGAGTTTGAGTGGGATTTCTGTTGGAGGAGAAGGTATTTGTGTGTGTTTGGTTTTTTATTGGTAGTATCTGTATGTGTAGGGGCTTTGTGCTGGGAGAGAAGCTGAGCCCTGATTATGGGGCGGGGCTTCACTGACTAGGGGTCCTATAGAGGGAGCAGCCAGTCAGGCAGCGGCACAGACAGCTGCAGCGGCACAGGAGCTAGCAAACAGAGCTGTAAACAGGGGAATTTGAGTGGGAGTTCCGTTGGAGGAGAAGGTATTTGTGTTTGTTTGGTTTTGTATTGGTAGTATATGGATGTGTAGGGGCTTTGTGCTGGGAGAGAAGCTGAGCCCTGATTATGGGGCGGGGCTTCACTGACTAGGGGTCCTATAAAGGTAGCAGCCAGTCAGACAGCTGCAGCGGCACAGACAGCTGCAGCGACACAGGAGCTAGCAAACAGAGCTGTAAACAGGGGAGTTTGAGTGGGAGTTCTGTTGGAGGAGAAGGTATTTGTGTGTGTTTGGTTTTGTATTGGTGGTATCTGTATGTTTAGAGGCTTGTAGGGGCTTAGTGCTGGGAGAGAAGCTGAGCCCTGATTAGGGGGCGGGGCTTCATTGACTAGGGGTGCTTTAAAGGTAGCAGCCAGTCAGGCAAAGGCCCAGACAGCTGCAGCGGCACAGGAGCTAGCAAACAGAGCTGTAAACAGGGGAGTTTGAGTGGGAGTTCTGTTGGAGGAGAAGGTATTTGTGTGTGTTTCGTTTGTATTGGTAGTACCTGTATGTGTAGGGGCTTTGTGCTGGGAGAGAAGCTGAGCCCTGATTAGGGGGCGGGGCTTCACTGACTAGGGGTCCTATAAAGGTAGCGGCACACACAGCTGCAGCGGCACAGGAGCTAGCAAACAGAGCTGTAAACAGGGGAGTTTGAGTGGGAGTTCTGTTGGAGGAGAAGGTATTTGTGTGTGTTTGGTTTTGTATTGGTGGTATCTGTATGTGTAGAGGCTTTGTGCTGGGAGAGAAGCTGAGCCCTGATTAGGGGGCGGGGCTTCACTGACTAGGGGTCCTATAAAGGGAGCAGCCAGTCAGGCAGCGGCACAGACAGCTGCAGCGGCACAGGAGCTAGCAAACAGAGCTGTAAACAGGGGAGTTTGAGTGGGAGTTCCGTTGGAGGAGAAGGTATTTGTGTTTGTTTGGTTTTGTATTGGTAGTATCTGGATGTGTAGGGGCTTTGTGCTGGGAGAGAAGCTGAGCCCTGATTATGGGGCGGGGCTTCACTGACTGGGGGTCCTATAAAGGTAGCAGCCAGTCAGGCAGCGGCACAGACAGCTGCAGCGGCACAGGAGCTAGCAAACAGAGCTGTAAACAGGGGAGTTTGAGTGGGAGTTCTGTTGGAGGAGAAGGTATTTGTGTGTGTTTGGTTTTGTATTGGTGGTATCTGTATGTTTAGAGGCTTGTAGGGGCTTAGTGCTGGGAGAGAAGCTGAGCCCTGATTAGGGGGCGGGGCTTCATTGACTAGGGGTGCTTTAAAGGTAGCAGCCAGTCAGGCAAAGGCCCAGACAGCTGCAGCGGCACAGGAGCTAGCAAACAGAGCTGTAAACAGGGGAGTTTGAGTGGGAGTTCCGTTGGAGGAGAAGGTATTTGTGTGTGTTTTTGTATTGGTAGTATCTGTATGTGTAGAGGCTTGGAGGGGCTTTGTGCTGGGAGAGAAGCTGAGCCCTGATTAGGGGCGGGGCTTCACTGACTAGGGGTCCTATAAAGGTAGCAGCAAGTCAGGCAGCGGCAAGGACAGCTGCAGCGGCACGGGAGCTAGCAAACAGAGCTGTAAACAGGGGAGTTTGAGTGGGAGTTCCGTTGGAGGAGAAGATATTTGTGTGTGTGTTTGGTTTTGTATTGGTGGTATCTGTATGTGTAGAGGCTTTGTGCTGGGAGAGAAGCTGAGCCCTGATTAGGGGGCGGGGCTTCATTGACTAGGGGTGCTTTAAAGGTAGCAGCCAGTCAGGCAAAGGCCCAGACAGCTGCAGCGGCACAGGAGCTAGCAAACAGAGCTGTAAACAGGGGAGTTTGAGTGGGAGTTCTGTTGGAGGAGAAGGTATTCGTGTGTGTTTGGTTTTGTATTGGTAGTATCTGTATGTGTAGAGGCTTGGAGGGTCTTTGTGCTGGGAGAGAAGCTGAGCCATGATTAGGGGGCGGCGCTTCACTGACTAGGGTTCCTATGAAGGTAGAAGCCACTCAGGCAGCGGCACAGACAGCTGCAGCGGAACAGGAACTAGCAAACAGAGCTGTAAACAGGGGAGTTTGAGTGGGAGTTCTGTTGGAGGAGAACGTATGTGTGCGTATTTGGTTTTGTATTGGTGGTATCTGTATGTGTAGGGGCTTTGTGCTGGGAGAGAAGCTGAGCCCTGATTAGGGGGCGGGGCTTCACTGACTAGGGGTCCTATAAAGGTAGCGGCACACACAGCTGCAGCGGCACAGGAGCTAGCAAACAGAGCTGTAAACAGGGGAGTTTGAGTGGGAGTTCCGTTGGAGGAGAAGGTATTTGTGTGTGTTTGGTTGGTTTTGTATTGGTGGTATCTGTATGTGTAGAGGCTTTGTGCTGGGAGAGAAGCTGAGCCCTGATTAGGGGGCGGGGCTTCACTGACTAGGGGTCCTATAAAGGGAGCAGCCAGTCAGGCAGCGGCACAGACAGCTGCAGCGGCACAGGAGCTAGCAAACAGAGCTGTAAACAGGGGAGTTTGAGTGGGAGTTCCGTTGGAGGAGAAGGTATTTGTGTTTGTTTGGTTTTGTATTGGTAGTATCTGGATGTGTAGGGGCTTTGTGCTGGGAGAGAAGCTGAGCCCTGATTATGGGGCGGGGCTTCACTGACTAGGGGTCCTATAAAGGTAGCAGCCAGTCAGGCAGCGGCACAGACAGCTGCAGCAGCACAGGAGCTAGGAAACAGAGCTGTAAACAGGGGAGTTTGAGTGGGAGTTCTGTTGGAGGAGAAGGTATTCCTGTGTGTTTGGTTTTGTATTGGTAGTATCTGTATGTTTAGAGGCTTGGAGGGTCTTTGTGCTGGGAGAGAAGCTGAGCCATGACTAGGGGGCGGCGCTTCACTGACTAGGGTTCCTATGAAGGTAGAAGCCACTCAGGCAGCGGCACAGACAGCTGCAGCGGCACAGGAGCTAGCAAACAGAGCTGTAAACAGGGGAGTTTGAGTGGGAGTTCTGTTGGAGGAGAAGGTATTTGTGTGTGTTTGGTTTGTATTGGTAGTACCTGTATGTGTAGGGGCTTTGTGCTGGGAGAGAAGCTGAGCCCTGATTAGGGGGCGGGGCTTCACTGACTAGGGGTCCTATAAAGGTAGCGGCACACACAGCTGCAGCGGCACAGGAGCTAGCAAACAGAGCTGGAAACAGGGGAGTTTGAGTGGGAGTTCTGTTGGAGGAGAACGTATTTGTGTGTGTTTGGTTTTGTACTGGTAGTATCTGCATATGTAGGGGCTTCGTGCTGGGAGAGAAGCTGAGCCCTGATTAGGGGGCGGGGCTTCCCTGACTCTGGGTCCTATAAAGGGAGCAGCCAGTCAGGCAACAGCTCAGACAGCTGCAGCGGCACAGGAGCTAGCAAACAGAGCTGTGAACAGGGGAGTTTGAGTGGGAGTCCTGTTGGAGGAGAACGTATTTGTGTGTGTTTGGTTTTGTATTGGTGGTATCTGTATGTGTAGGGGCTTTGTGCTGGGAGAGAAGCTGAGCCCTGATTAGGGGGCGGGGCTTCCCTGACTAGGGGTCCTGTAAAGGGAGCAGCCAGTCAGACAGCGGCACAGGAGCTATCAAACAGAGCTGTAAACAGGGGAGTTTGAGTGGGAGTTCTGTTGGAGGAGAAGGTATTTGTGTGTGTTTGGTTTTGTATTGGTGGTATCTGTATGTGTAGGGGCTTTGTGCTGGGAGAGAAGCTGAGCCCTGATTAGGGGGCGGGGCTTCCCTGACTAGGGGTCCTGTAAAGGGAGCAGCCAGTCAGACAGCGGCACAGGAGCTATCAAACAGAGCTGTAAACAGGGGAGTTTGAGTGGGAGTTCTGTTGGAGGAGAAGGTATTTGTGTGTGTTTGGTTTTGTATTGTTGGTATCTGTATGTGTAGAGGCTTGTAGGGACTTTGTGCTGGGAGAGAAGCTGAGACCTAACTAGGGGGCGGGGCTTCACTTACTAGGGGTCCTATAAAGGGAGCGGCACAGACAGCTGCAGCGGCACAGGAGCTAGCAAACAGAGCTGTGAACAGGGGAGTTTGAGTGGGAGTTCGATTGGAGGAGAAGGTATTTGTGTGTGTTTGGTTTTGTATCGGTAGTATCTGTATGTGTAGGGGCTTTGTGCTGGGAGAGAAGCTGAGCCCTGATTAGGGGGCGGGGTTCACTGACTAGGGGTCCTATAAAGGTAGCAGCCAGACAGGCAATGGCACAGGAGCTAGCAAACAGAGCTGTCAACAGGGGAGTTTGAGTGGGAGTTCTGTTGGAGGAGAAGGTGTTTGTGTGTGTGTGTTTGGTTTTGTATTGGTGGTATCTGTATGTGTAGGGGCTTTGTGCTGGGAGAGAAGCTGAGCCCTGATTAGGGGGCGGGGCTTCACTTACTTGGGGTCCTATAAAGGTAGCAGCCAGTCAGGCAGCGGCACAGGAGCTAGCAAACAGCTGTAAAGAGGGGAGTTTGAGTGGGAGTTCTGTTGGAGGAGAAGGTATTTGTGCGTGTTTGGTTTTGTATTGGTGGTATCTGTATGTGTAGGGGCTTTGTGCTGGGAGAGAAGCTGAGCCCTGATTAGGGGGCGGGGCTTCAGTGACTAGGGGCCTATAAAGGTAGCAGCCAGTCAGGCAGCGGCACAGACAGCTGTAGCGGCACAGGAGCTAGCAAACAGAGCTGTAAACAGGGGAGTTTGAGTGGGAGTTCTGTTGGAGGAGAAGGTATTTGTGTGTGTGTGTTTGGTTTTGTATTGGTGGTATCTGTATGTGTAGGGGCTTTGTGCTGGGAGAGAAGCTGAGCCCTGATTAGGGGGCGGGGCTTCACTGACTAGGGGCCTATAAAGGTAGCAGCCAGTCAGGCAGCGGCACAGACAGCTGTAGCGGCACAGGAGCTAGCAAACAGAGCTGTAAACAGGGGAGTTTGAGTGGGAGTTCTGTTGGAGGAGAAGGTGTTTGTGTGTGTGTGTTTGGTTTTGTATTGGTGGTATCTGTATGTGTAGGGGCTTTGTGCTGGGAGAGAAGCTGAGCCCTGATTAGGGGGCGGGGCTTCACTTACTTGGGGTCCTATAAAGGTAGCAGCCAGTCAGGCAGCGGCACAGGAGCTAGCAAACAGCTGTAAAGAGGGGAGTTTGAGTGGGAGTTCTGTTGGAGGAGAAGGTATTTGTGTGTGGTTGGTTTGTATTGGTAGTACCTGTATGTGTAGGGGCTTTGTGCTGGGAGAGAAGCTGAGCCCTGATTAGGGGGCGGGGCTTCACTGACTAGGGGTCCTATAAAGGTAGCAGCCAGTCAGGCAGCGGCACAGACAGCTGCAGCGGCACAGGAGCTAGCAAACAGAGCTGTAAACAGGGGAGTTTGAGTGGGAGTTCTGTTGGAGGAGAAGGTATTTGTGTGTGTTTGGTTTGGATTGGTAGTACCTGTATGTGTAGGGGCTTTGTGCTGGGAGAGAAGCTGAACCCTGATTAGGGGGCGGGGCTTCACTGACTAGGGGTCCTATAAAGGTAGCGGCACACACAGCTGTAGCGGCACAGGAGCTAGCAAACAGAGGTGTAAACAGGGGAGTTTGAGTGGGAGTTCTGTTGGAGGAGAAGGTGTTTGTGTGTGTTTGGTTTTGTATTGGTGGTATCTGTATGTTTAGAGGCTTGGAGGGGCTTAGTGCTGGGAGAGAAGCTGAGCCCTGATTAGGGGGCGAGGCTTCATTGACTAGGGGTGCTTTAAAGGTAGCAGCCAGTCAGGCAGCGGCACAGACAGCTGCAGCGGCACAGGAGCTAGCAAACAGAGCTGTAAACAGGGGAGTTTGAGTGGGAGTTCTGTTGGAGGAGAAGGTATTTGTGTGTGTTTGGTTTTGTATTGGTGGTATCTGTATGTTTAGAGGCTTGGAGGGGCTTAGTGATGGGAGAGAAGCTGAGCCCTGATTAGGGGGCGGGGCTTCATTGACTAGGGGTGCTTTAAAGGTAGCAGCCAGTCAGGCAGCGGCACAGACAGCTGCAGCGGCACAGGAGCTAGCAAACAGAGCTGTAAACAGGGGAGTTTGAGTGGGAGTTCCGTTGGAGGAGAAGGTATTTGTGTTTGTTTGGTTTTGTATTGGTAGTATCTGGATGTGTAGGGGCTTTGTGCTGGGAGAGAAGCTGAGCGCTGATTATGGGGCGGGGCTTCACTGACTAGGGGTCCTATAAAGGTAGCAGCCAGTCAGGCAGCGGCACAGACAGCTGCAGCAGCACAGGAGCTAGCAAACAGAGCTGTAAACAGGGGAGTTTGAGTGGGAGTTCTGTTGGAGGAGAAGGTATTCCTGTGTGTGTTTGGTTTTGTATTGGTAGTACCTGTATGTGTAGGGGCTTTGTGCTGGGAGAGAAGCTGAGCCCTGATTAGGGGGCGGGGCTTCACTGACTAGGGGTCCTATAAAGGGAGCAGCCAGTCAGGCAGCGGCACAGACAGCTGCAGCGGCACAGGAGCTAGCAAACAGAGCTGTAAACAGGGGAGTTTGAGTGGGAGTTCTGTTGGAGGAGAAGGTATTTGTGTGTGTTTGGTTTTGTATTGGTGGTATCTGTATGTGTAGAGGCTTGTAGGGGCTTTGTACTGGGAGAGAAGCTGAGCCCTGATTAGGGGGCGGGGATTCACTGACTAGGGGTCCTATAAAGGTAGCGGCACACACAGCTGCAGCGGCACAGGAGCTAGCAAACAGAGCTGTAAACAGGGGAGTTTGAGTGGGAGTTCCGTTGGAGGAGAAGATATTTGTGTGTGTGTTTGGTTTTGTATTGGTAGTATCTGGATGTGTAGGGGCTTAGTGCCTGGAGAGAAGCTGAGCCCTGATTAGGGGGCGGGGCTTCATTGACTAGGGGTGCTTTAAAGGTAGCAGCCAGTCAGGCAAAGGCCCAGACAGCTGCAGCGGCACAGGAGCTAGCAAACAGAGCTGTAAACAGGGGAGTTTGAGTGGGAGTTCTGTTGGAGGAGAAGGTATTTGTGTGTGTTTGGTTTTGTATTGGTGGTATCTGTATGTGTAGGGGCTTTGTGCTGGGAGAGAAGCTGAGCCCTGATTAGGGGGCGGGGCTTCCCTGACTAGGGGTCCTGTAAAGGGAGCAGCCAGTCAGACAGCGGCACAGGAGCTATCAAACAGAGCTGTAAACAGGGGAGTTTGAGTGGGAGTTCTGTTGGAGGAGAAGGTATTTGTGTGTGTTTGGTTTTGTATTGTTGGTATCTGTATGTGTAGAGGCTTGTAGGGACTTTGTGCTGGGAGAGAAGCTGAGACCTAACTAGGGGGCGGGGCTTCACTTACTAGGGGTCCTATAAAGGGAGCGGCACAGACAGCTGCAGCGGCACAGGAGCTAGCAAACAGAGCTGTGAACAGGGGAGTTTGAGTGGGAGTTCGATTGGAGGAGAAGGTATTTGTGTGTGTTTGGTTTTGTATCGGTAGTATCTGTATGTGTAGGGGCTTTGTGCTGGGAGAGAAGCTGAGCCCTGATTAGGGGGCGGGGCTTCACTGACTAGGGGTCCTATAAAGGTAGCAGCCAGACAGGCAATGGCACAGGAGCTAGCAAACAGAGCTGTAAACAGGGGAGTTTGAGTGGGAGTTCTGTTGGAGGAGAAGGTATTTGTGTGTGTTTGGTTTTGTACTGGAAGTATCTGCATGTGTAGGGGCTTTGTGCTGGGAGAGAAGCTGAGCCCTGATTAGGGGGCGGGGCTTCCCTGACTAGGGGTCCTGTAAAGGGAGCAGCCAGTCAGACAGCTGCACAGGAGCTAGCAAACAGAGCTGTAAACAGGGGAGTTTGTGTTGGAGTTCTGTTGGAGGAGAAGGTATTTGTGTGTGTGTTTGGTTTTGTATTTGTAGAGGCTTGGAGGGGCATTGTGCTGGGACAGAAGCTGAGCCCTGATTAGGGGGCGGGGCTTCAATAACCAGGGGTCCTATAAAGGTAGCAGCCAGTCAGGCAGCGGCACAGACAGCTGCAGTGGCACAGGAGCTTGCAAACTGAGCTGTAAACAGGGGAGTTTGAGTAGGAGTTCTGTTGGAGGAGAAGGTATTTGTGTGTGTGTTTGGTTTTGTACTGGTAGTATCTGTATGTGTAGAGGCTTGGAGGGGCTTTGTGCTGGGAGAGAAGCTGAACCCTGATTAGGGGGCGGGGCTTTCCTGACTTGGGGTTCTACAAAGGTACCAGCCAGTCAGGCAGCGGCACAGACAGCTGCAGGGGCACAGGAGCTAGCAAACAGAGCTGTAAACAGGGGAGTTTGAGTGGGAGTTCTGTTGGAGGAGAAGGTATTTGTGTGTGTTTGGTTTTGTATTGGTGGTATCTGTATGTGTAGGGGCTTTGTG
The DNA here is from genome assembly GCF_965140285.1 of Lepidochelys kempii. Classification (NCBI taxonomy): domain Eukaryota; kingdom Metazoa; phylum Chordata; order Testudines; family Cheloniidae; genus Lepidochelys; species Lepidochelys kempii. The sequence continues at coordinate 19,773,062 of NC_136400.1, read as the reverse complement.
CTGGGAGAGAAGCTGAGCCCTGATTAGGGGGCGGGGCTTCACTGACTAGGGGTCCTATAAAGGGAGCAGCCAGTCAGGCAGCTGCACGGACAGCTGCAGCGATACAGGAGCTAGCAAACAGAGCTGTAAACAGGGGAGTTTGAGTGGGAGTTCTGTTGGAGGAGAAGGTATTTGTGTGTGTGTTTGGTTTTGTATTGGTAGTATCTGTATGTGTAGAGGCTTGGAGGGGCTTTGTGCTGGGGGCGAAGCTGAGCCCTGATTAGGGGGCGGGGCTTCACTGACTAGGGGTCCTATAAAGGGAGCAGCCAGTCAGGCAGCGGCACAGACAGCTGCAGCGGCACAGGAGCTAGCAAACAGAGCTGTAAACAGGGGAGTTTGAGTTGGCGTTCTGTTGGAGGAGAAGGTGTTTGTGTGTGTTTTTGTATTGGTAGTACCTGTATGTGTAGAGGCTTGGAGGGGCTTTGTGCTGGGAGAGAAGCTGAGCCCTGATTAGGGGCGGGGCTTCACTGACTAGGGGTCCTATAAAGGTAGCAGCAAGTCAGGCAGCGGCAAGGACAGCTGCAGCGGCACGGGAGCTAGCAAACAGAGCTGTAAACAGGGGAGTTTGAGTGGGAGTTCCGTTGGAGGAGAAGATATTTGTGTGTGTGTTTGGTTTTGTATTGGTGGTATCTGTATGTGTAGAGGCTTTGTGCTGGGAGAGAAGCTGAGCCCTGATTAGGGGGCGGGGCTTCACTGACTAGGGGTCCTATAAAGGTAGCGGCACACACAGCTGCAGCGGCACAGGAGCTAGCAAACAGAGCTGTAAACAGGGGAGTTTGAGTGGGAGTTCTGTTGGAGGAGAAGGTATTTGTGTGTGTTTGGTTTTGTATTGGTGGTATCTGTATGTTTAGAGGCTTGGAGGGGCTTAGTGCTGGGAGAGAAGCTGAGCCCTGATTAGGGGGCGGGGCTTCATTGACTAGGGGTGCTTTAAAGGTAGCAGCCAGTCAGGCAGCGGCACAGACAGCTGCAGCGGCACAGGAGCTAGCAAACAGAGCTGTAAACAGGGGAGTTTGAGTGGGAGTTCTGTTGGAGGAGAAGGTATTTGTGTGTGTTTGGTTTTGTATTGGTGGTATCTGTATGTGTAGGGGCTTTGTGCTGGGAGAGAAGCTGAGCCCTGATTAGGGGGCGGGGCTTCACTGATTAGGGGTCCTATAAAGGGAGCAGCCAGTCAGGCAGCGGAACGACAGCTGCAGCGGCACAGGAGCTAGCAAACAGAGCTGGAAACAGGGGAGTTTGAGTGGGAGTTCTGTTGGAGGAGAAAGTATTTGTGTGTGTGTTTGGTTTTGTACTGGTAGTACCTGTATGTGTAGGGGCTTTGTGCTGGGAGAGAAGCTGAGCCCTGATTAGGGGGCGGGGCTTCACTGACTAGGGGTCCTATAAAGGTAGCGGCACACACAGCTGCAGCGGCACAGGAGCTAGCAAACAGAGCTGGAAACAGGGGAGTTTGAGTGGGAGTTCTGTTGGAGGAGAACGTATTTGTGTGTGTTTGGTTTTGTACTGGTAGTATCTGCATATGTAGGGGCTTCGTGCTGGGAGAGAAGCTGAGCCCTGATTAGGGGGCGGGGCTTCCCTGACTCTGGGTCCTATAAAGGGAGCAGCCAGTCAGGCAACAGCACAGACAGCTGCAGCGGCACAGGAGCTAGCAAACAGAGCTGTGAACAGGGGAGTTTGAGTGGGAGTCCTGTTGGAGGAGAACGTATTTGTGTGTGTTTGGTTTTGTATTGGTGGTATCTGTATGTGTAGGGGCTTTGTGCTGGGAGAGAAGCTGAGCCCTGATTAGGGGGCGGGGCTTCCCTGACTAGGGGTCCTGTAAAGGGAGCAGCCAGTCAGACAGCGGCACAGGAGCTATCAAACAGAGCTGTAAACAGGGGAGTTTGAGTGGGAGTTCTGTTGGAGGAGAAGGTATTTGTGTGTGTTTGGTTTTGTATTGGTGGTATCTGTATGTGTAGGGGCTTTGTGCTGGGAGAGAAGCTGAGCCCTGATTAGGGGGCGGGGCTTCCCTGACTAGGGGTCCTGTAAAGGGAGCAGCCAGTCAGACAGCGGCACAGGAGCTATCAAACAGAGCTGTAAACAGGGGAGTTTGAGTGGGAGTTCTGTTGGAGGAGAAGGTATTTGTGTGTGTTTGGTTTTGTATTGTTGGTATCTGTATGTGTAGAGGCTTGTAGGGACTTTGTGCTGGGAGAGAAGCTGAGACCTAACTAGGGGGCGGGGCTTCACTTACTAGGGGTCCTATAAAGGGAGCGGCACAGACAGCTGCAGCGGCACAGGAGCTAGCAAACAGAGCTGTGAACAGGGGAGTTTGAGTGGGAGTTCGATTGGAGGAGAAGGTATTTGTGTGTGTTTGGTTTTGTATCGGTAGTATCTGTATGTGTAGGGGCTTTGTGCTGGGAGAGAAGCTGAGCCCTGATTAGGGGGCGGGGCTTCACTGACTAGGGGTCCTATAAAGGTAGCAGCCAGACAGGCAATGGCACAGGAGCTAGCAAACAGAGCTGTAAACAGGGGAGTTTGAGTGGGAGTTCTGTTGGAGGAGAAGGTATTTGTGTGTGTTTGGTTTTGTACTGGAAGTATCTGCATGTGTAGGGGCTTTGTGCTGGGAGAGAAGCTGAGCCCTGATTAGGGGGCGGGGCTTCCCTGACTAGGGGTCCTGTAAAGGGAGCAGCCAGTCAGACAGCTGCACAGGGGCTAGCAAACAGAGCTGTAAACAGGGGAGTTTGTGTTGGAGTTCTGTTGGAGGAGAAGGTATTTGTGTGTGTGTTTGGTTTTGTATTTGTAGAGGCTTGGAGGGGCATTGTGCTGGGACAGAAGCTGAGCCCTGATTAGGGGGCGGGGCTTCAATAACCAGGGGTCCTATAAAGGTAGCAGCCAGTCAGGCAGCGGCACAGACAGCTGCAGTGGCACAGGAGCTTGCAAACTGAGCTGTAAACAGGGGAGTTTGAGTAGGAGTTCTGTTGGAGGAGAAGGTATTTGTGTGTGTGTTTGGTTTTGTACTGGTAGTATCTGTATGTGTAGAGGCTTGGAGGGGCTTTGTGCTGGGAGAGAAGCTGAGCCCTGATTAGGGGGCGGGGCTTTCCTGACTTGGGGTTCTACAAAGGTACCAGCCAGTCAGGCAGCGGCACAGACAGCTGCAGGGGCACAGGAGCTAGCAAACAGAGCTGTAAACAGGGGAGTTTGAGTGGGAGTTCTGTTGGAGGAGAAGGTATTTGTGTGTGTTTGGTTTTGTATTGGTGGTATCTGTATGTGTAGGGGCTTTGTGCTGGGAGAGAAGCTGAGCCCTGATTAGGGGGCGGGGCTTCACTGACTAGGGGTCCTATAAAGGGAGCAGCCAGTCAGGCAGCTGCACAGACAGCTGCAGCGATACAGGAGCTAGCAAACAGAGCTGTAAACAGGGGAGTTTGAGTGGGAGTTCTGTTGGAGGAGAAGGTATTTGTGTGTGTGTTTGGTTTTGTATTGGTAGTATCTGTATGTGTAGAGGCTTGGAGGGGCTTTGTGCTGGGGGCGAAGCTGAGCCCTGATTAGGGGGCGGGGCTTCACTGACTAGGGGTCCTATAAAGGGAGCAGCCAGTCAGGCAGCGGCACAGACAGCTGCAGCGGCACAGGAGCTAGCAAACAGAGCTGTAAACAGGGGAGTTTGAGTTGGCGTTCTGTTGGAGGAGAAGGTGTTTGTGTGTGTTTTTGTATTGGTAGTACCTGTATGTGTAGAGGCTTGGAGGGGCTTTGTGCTGGGAGAGAAGCTGAGCCCTGATTAGGGGCGGGGCTTCACTGACTAGGGGTCCTATAAAGGTAGCAGCAAGTCAGGCAGCGGCAAGGACAGCTGCAGCGGCACGGGAGCTAGCAAACAGAGCTGTAAACAGGGGAGTTTGAGTGGGAGTTCCGTTGGAGGAGAAGATATTTGTGTGTGTGTTTGGTTTTGTATTGGTGGTATCTGTATGTGTAGAGGCTTTGTGCTGGGAGAGAAGCTGAGCCCTGATTAGGGGGCGGGGCTTCACTGACTAGGGGTCCTATAAAGGGAGCAGCCAGTCAGGCAGCGGCAAGGACAGCTGCAGCGGCACAGGAGCTAGCAAACAGAGCTGTAAACAGGGGAGTTTGAGTGGGAGTTCTGTTGGAGGAGAAGGTATTTGTGTGTGTTTGGTTTGTATTGGTAGTACCTGTATGTGTAGGGGCTTTGTGCTGGGAGAGAAGCTGAGCCCTGATTAGGGGGCGGGGCTTCACTGACTAGGGGTCCTATAAAGGTAGCGGCACACACAGCTGCAGCGGCACAGGAGCTAGCAAACAGAGCTGTAAACAGGGGAGTTTGAGTTGGCGTTCTGTTGGAGGAGAAGGTGTTTGTGTGTGTTTTTGTATTGGTAGTACCTGTATGTGTAGAGGCTTGGAGGGGCTTTGTGCTGGGAGAGAAGCTGAGCCCTGATTAGGGGCGGGGCTTCACTGACTAGGGGTCCTATAAAGGGAGCAGCCAGTAAGGCAGCGGTACAGGAGCTAGCAAACAGAGCTGTAAACAGGGGAGTTTGAGTGGGAGTTCTGTTGGAGGAGAAGGTATTTGTGTGTGTTTGGTTTTGTATTGGTAGTATTTGTATGTGTAGAGGCTTGGAGGGGCTTTGTGCTGGGAGAGAAGCTGATTAGGGGGCGGGACTTCCCTGACTAGGGGTCCTATAAAGGTAGCAGGCAGTCAGGCAGCGGCACAGGAGCAAGCAAACAGAGCTGTAAACAAGCGAGTTTCAGTGGGAGTTCTGTTGGAGGAGAAGGTATTTGTGTGTGTTTGGTTTTGTGTTGGTGGTATCTGTATGGGTAGGGGCTTTGTGCTGGGAGAGAAGCCTAGCCCTGATTAGTGGGCGGGGCTTCACTGACGAGGGGTCCTATAAAGGGAGCAGCCAGTAAGGCAGCGGTACAGGAGCTAGCAAACAGAGCTGTAAACAGGGGAGTTTGAGTGGGAGTTCTGTTGGAGGAGAAGGTATTTGTGTGTGTTTGGTTTTGTATTGGTAGTATTTGTATGTGTAGAGGCTTGGAGGGGCTTTGTGCTGGGAGAGAAGCTGATTAGGGGGCGGGACTTCCCTGACTAGGGGTCCTATAAAGGTAGCAGGCAGTCAGGCAGCGGCACAGGAGCTAGCAAACAGAGGTGTAAACAGGGGAGTTTGAGTGGGAGTTCTGTTGGAGGAGAAGGTATTTGTGTGTGTGTTTGGTTTTGTATTGGTGGTATCTGTATGTGTAGAGGCTTGGAGGGGCTTTGTGCTGGGAGCGAAGCTGAGCCCTGATTAGGGGGCGGGGCTTCACTGACTAGGTTTCCTATAAAGGTAGCAGCCAGTCAGGCAGCGGCACAGGAGCTAGCAAACAGAGCTGTAAACAGGGGACTTTGGGTGGGAGTTCTGTTGGAGGAGAAGGTATTTGTGTTTTGTTTTTTGTATTGGTAGTATTTGTATGTGTTGAGGCTTGGAGGGGCTTTGTGCTGGGAGAGAACCTGAGCCCTGATTAGGGGGCGGGGCTTCCCTGACTAGGGGTCCTATAAAGGTAGCAGCCAGTCAGGCAGCGGCACAGACAGGTGTAGCGGCACAGGAGCTAGCAAACAGAGCTGTAAACAGGGGGGTTTGAGTGGGAGTTCTGTTGGAGGAGAAGGTATTTGTGTATGTTTGGTTTTGTATTGTAAGTATCTGTATGTGTAGGGGCTTTGTGCTGGGAGAGAAGCTAAGCCCTGATTAGGGGGCGGGACTTCACTGACTAGGGGTCCTATAAAGGTAGCAGCCAGTCAGGCAGCGGCACAGACAGCTGTAGTGGCACAGGAGCTAGCAAACAGAGCTGTAAACAGGGGGGTTTGAGTGGGAGTTCTGTTGGAGGAGAAGGTATTTGTGCGTGTTTGGTTTTGTATTGGTAGTATCAGTATGTGTAGGGGCTTTGTGCTGGGAGAGAAGCTGAGCCCTGATTAGGGGGCGGGGCTTCAGTGACTAGGGGTCCTATAAAGGTAGCAGCCAGTCAGGCAGCGGCACAGACAGCTGTAGCGGCACAGGAGCTAGCAAACAGAGCTGTAAACAGGGGAGTTTGAGTGGGAGTTCTGTTGGAGGAGAAGGTATTTGGGCGTGTTTGGTTTTGTATTGGTGGTATCTGTATGTGTAGGGGCTTTGTGCTGGGAGAGAAGCTGAGCCCTGATTAGGGGGCGGGGCTTCAGTGACTAGGGGCCTATAAAGGTAGCAGCCAGTCAGGCAGCGGCACAGACAGCTGTAGCGGCACAGGAGCTAGCAAACAGAGCTGTAAACAGGGGAGTTTGAGTGGGAGTTCTGTTGGAGGAGAAGGTATTTGTGTGTGTGTGTTTGGTTTTGTATTGGTGGTATCTGTATGTGTAGGGGCTCTGTGCTGGGAGAGAAGCTGAGCCCTGATTAGGGGGCGGGGCTTCATTGACTAGGGGCCTATAAAGGTAGCAGCCAGTCAGGCAGCGGCACAGACAGCTGTAGCGGCACAGGAGCTAGCAAACAGAGCTGTAAACAGGGGAGTTTGAGTGGGAGTTCTGTTGGAGGAGAAGGTGTTTGTGTGTGTGTGTTTGGTTTTGTATTGGTGGTATCTGTATGTGTAGGGGCTTTGTGCTGGGAGAGAAGCTGAGCCCTTATTAGGGGGCGGGGCTTCACTTACTTGGGGTCCTATAAAGGTAGCAGCCAGTCAGGCAGCGGCACAGGAGCTAGCAAACAGCTGTAAACAGGGGAGTTTGAGTGGGAGTTCTGTTGGAGGAGAAGGTATTTGTGTGTGTTTGGTTTGTATTGGTAGTACCTGTATGTGTAGGGGCTTTGTGCTGGGAGAGAAGCTGAGCCCTGATTAGGGGGCGGGGCTTCACTGACTAGGGGTCCTATAAAGGTAGCAGCCAGTCAGGCAGCGGCACAGACAGCTGCAGCGGCACAGGAGCTAGCAAACAGAGCTGTAAACAGGGGAGTTTGAGTGGGAGTTCTGTTGGAGGAGAAGGTATTTGTGTGTGTTTGGTTTGGATTGGTAGTACCTGTATGTGTAGGGGCTTTGTGCTGGGAGAGAAGCTGAACCCTGATTAGGGGGCGGGGCTTCACTGACTAGGGGTCCTATAAAGGTAGCGGCACACACAGCTGTAGCGGCACAGGAGCTAGCAAACAGAGGTGTAAACAGGGGAGTTTGAGTGGGAGTTCTGTTGGAGGAGAAGGTGTTTGTGTGTGTTTGGTTTTGTATTGGTGGTATCTGTATGTTTAGAGGCTTGGAGGGGCTTAGTGCTGGGAGAGAAGCTGAGCCCTGATTAGGGGGCGAGGCTTCATTGACTAGGGGTGCTTTAAAGGTAGCAGCCAGTCAGGCAGCGGCACAGACAGCTGCAGCGGCACAGGAGCTAGCAAACAGAGCTGTAAACAGGGGAGTTTGAGTGGGAGTTCTGTTGGAGGAGAAGGTATTTGTGTGTGTTTGGTTTTGTATTGGTGGTATCTGTATGTTTAGAGGCTTGGAGGGGCTTAGTGCTGGGAGAGAAGCTGAGCCCTGATTAGGGGGCGGGGCTTCATTGACTAGGGGTGCTTTAAAGGTAGCAGCCAGTCAGGCAGCGGCACAGACAGCTGCAGCGGCACAGGAGCTAGCAAACAGAGCTGTAAACAGGGGAGTTTGAGTGGGAGTTCCGTTGGAGGAGAAGGTATTTGTGTTTGTTTGGTTTTGTATTGGTAGTATCTGGATGTGTAGGGGCTTTGTGCTGGGAGAGAAGCTGAGCGCTGATTATGGGGCGGGGCTTCACTGACTAGGGGTCCTATAAAGGTAGCAGCCAGTCAGGCAGCGGCACAGACAGCTGCAGCAGCACAGGAGCTAGCAAACAGAGCTGTAAACAGGGGAGTTTGAGTGGGAGTTCTGTTGGAGGAGAAGGTATTCCTGTGTGTGTTTGGTTTTGTATTGGTAGTACCTGTATGTGTAGGGGCTTTGTGCTGGGAGAGAAGCTGAGCCCTGATTAGGGGGCGGGGCTTCACTGACTAGGGGTCCTATAAAGGGAGCAGCCAGTCAGGCAGCGGCACAGACAGCTGCAGCGGCACAGGAGCTAGCAAACAGAGCTGTAAACAGGGGAGTTTGAGTGGGAGTTCTGTTGGAGGAGAAGGTATTTGTGTGTGTTTGGTTTTGTATTGGTGGTATCTGTATGTGTAGAGGCTTGTAGGGGCTTTGTACTGGGAGAGAAGCTGAGCCCTGATTAGGGGGCGGGGATTCACTGACTAGGGGTCCTATAAAGGTAGCGGCACACACAGCTGCAGCGGCACAGGAGCTAGCAAACAGAGCTGTAAACAGGGGAGTTTGAGTGGGAGTTCCGTTGGAGGAGAAGATATTTGTGTGTGTGTTTGGTTTTGTATTGGTAGTATCTGGATGTGTAGGGGCTTAGTGCCTGGAGAGAAGCTGAGCCCTGATTAGGGGGCGGGGCTTCATTGACTAGGGGTGCTTTAAAGGTAGCAGCCAGTCAGGCAAAGGCCCAGACAGCTGCAGCGGCACAGGAGCTAGCAAACAGAGCTGTAAACAGGGGAGTTTGAGTGGGAGTTCTGTTGGAGGAGAAGGTGTTTGTGTGTGTTTGGTTTGCATTGGTAGTACCTGTATGTGTAGGGGCTTTGTGCTGGGAGAGAAGCTGAGCCCTGATTAGGGGGCGGGGCTTCACTGACTAGGGGTCCTATAAAGGTAGCGGCACACACAGCTGCAGCGGCACAGGAGCTAGCAAACAGAGCTGTAAACAGGGGAGTTTGAGTGGGAGTTCTGTTGGAGGAGAAGGTATTTGTGTGTGTTTGGTTTTGTATTGGTGGTATCTGTATGTTTAGAGGCTTGGAGGGGCTTAGTGCTGGGAGAGAAGCTGAGCCCTGATTAGGGGGCGGGGCTTCATTGACTAGGGGTGCTTTAAAGGTAGCAGCCAGTCAGGCAGCGGCACAGACAGCTGCAGCGGCACAGGAGCTAGCAAACAGAGCTGTAAACAGGGGAGTTTGAGTGGGAGTTCTGTTGGAGGAGAAGGTATTTGTGTGTGTTTGGTTTTGTATTGGTGGTATCTGTATGTGTAGGGGCTTTGTGCTGGGAGAGAAGCTGAGCCCTGATTAGGGGGCGGGGCTTCACTGATTAGGGGTCCTATAAAGGGAGCAGCCAGTCAGGCAGCGGAACGACAGCTGCAGCGGCACAGGAGCTAGCAAACAGAGCTGGAAACAGGGGAGTTTGAGTGGGAGTTCTGTTGGAGGAGAAAGTATTTGTGTGTGTGTTTGGTTTTGTACTGGTAGTATCTGCATGTGTAGGGGCTTTGTGCTGGGAGAGAAGCTGAGCCCTGATTAGGGGGCGGGGCTTCACTGACTTGGGGTCCTCCAAAGGTAGCAGCCAGTCAGGCAGTGGCACAGGAGCTAGCAAACAGAGCTGTAAACAGGGGAGTTTGAGTGGGAGTCCTGTTGGAGGAGAAGTTATTTGTGTGTGTTTGGTTTTGTATTGGTGGTATCTGTATGTGTAGGGGCTTTGTGCTGGGAGAGAAGCTGAGCCCTGATTAGGGGGCGGGGCTTCCCTGACTAGGGGTCCTGTAAAGGGAGCAGCCAGTCAGACAGCGGCACAGGAGCTATCAAACAGAGCTGTAAACAGGGGAGTTTGAGTGGGAGTTCTGTTGGAGGAGAAGGTGTTTGTGTGTGTGTGTTTGGTTTTGTATTGGTGGTATCTGTATGTGCAGGGGCTTTGTGCTGGGAGAGAAGCTGAGCCCTGATTAGGGGGCGGGGCTTCACTGACTTGGGGTCCTATAAAGGTAGCAGCCAGTCAGGCAGCGGCACAGGAGCTAGCAAACAGCTGTAAACAGGGGAGTTTGAGTGGGAGTTCTGTTGGAGGAGAAGGTATTTGTGTGTGTTTGGTTTGTATTGGTAGTACCTGTATGTGTAGGGGCTTTGTGCTGGGAGAGAAGCTGAGCCCTGATTAGGGGGCGGGGCTTCACTGACTAGGGGTCCTATAAAGGTAGCGGCACACACAGCTGCAGCGGCACAGGAGCTAGCAAACAGAGCTGTAAACAGGGGAGTTTGAGTGGGAGTTCCGTTGGAGGAGAAGGTATTTGTGTGTGTTTGGTTTTGTATTGGTGGTATCTGTATGTGTAGAGGCTTTGTGCTGGGAGAGAAGCTGAGCCCTGATTAGGGGGCGGGGCTTCACTGACTAGGGGTCCTATAAAGGTAGAAGCCAGTCAGGCAGCGGCACAGACAGCTGCAGCGGCACAGGAGCTAGCAAACAGAGCTGTAAACAGGGGAGTTTGAGTGGGAGTTCTGTTGGAGGAGAAGGTATTTGTGTGTGTTTGGTTTGGATTGGTAGTACCTGTATGTGTAGGGGCTTTGTGCTGGGAGAGAAGCTGAGCCCTGATTAGGGGGCGGGGCTTCACTGACTAGGGGTCCTATAAAGGTAGCGGCACACACAGCTGCAGCGGCACAGGAGCTAGCAAACAGAGCTGTAAACAGGGGAGTTTGAGTGGGAGTTCCGTTGGAGGAGAAGGTATTTGTGTGTGTTTGGTTGGTTTTGTATTGGTGGTATCTGTATGTGTAAAGGCTTTGTGCTGGGAGAGAAGCTGAGCCCTGATTAGGGGGCGGGGCTTCACTGACTAGGGGTCCTATAAAGGGAGCAGCCAGTCAGGCAGCGGCACAGACAGCTGCAGCAGCACAGGAGCTAGGAAACAGAGCTGTAAACATGGGAGTTTGAGTGGGAGTTCTGTTGGAGGAGAAGGTATTCCTGTGTGTTTGGTTTTGTATTGGTAGTATCTGTATGTTTAGAGGCTTGGAGGGTCTTTGTGCTGGGAGAGAAGCTGAGCCATGACTAGGGGGCGGCGCTTCACTGACTAGGGTTCCTATGAAGGTAGAAGCCACTCAGGCAGCGGCACAGACAGCTGCAGCGGCACAGGAGCTAGCAAACAGAGCTGTAAACAGGGGAGTTTGAGTGGGAGTTCTGTTGGAGGAGAAGGCATTTGTGTGTGTTTGGTTTTGTATTGGTAGTACCTGTATGTGTAGGGTCTTTGTGCTGGGAGAGAAGCTGAGCCCTTGTTAGGGGGCGGGGCTTCACTGACTAGGGGTCCTATGAGGGTAGCAGCCAGTCAGGCAGCGGCACAGACAGCTGCAGCGGCACAGGAGCTAGCAAACAGAGCTGTAAACAGGGGAGTTGGAGTGGGATTTCTGTTGGAGGAGAAGGTATTTGTGTGTGTTTGGTTTTGTATTGGTGGTATCTGTATGTGTAGAGGCTTTGTGCTGGGAGAGAAGCTGAGCCCTGATTAGGGGGCGGGGCTTCACTGACTAGGGGTCCTATAAAGGGAGCAGCCAGTCAGGCAGCGGCACAGACAGCTGCAGCGGCACAGGAGCTAGCAAACAGAGCTGTAAACAGGGGAGTTTGAGTGGGAGTTCCGTTGGAGGAGAAGGTATTTGTGTTTGTTTGGTTTTGTATTGGTAGTATCTGGATGTGTAGGGGCTTAGTGCCTGGAGAGAAGCTGAGCCCTGATTAGGGGGCGGGGCTTCATTGACTAGGGGTGCTTTAAAGGTAGCAGCCAGTCAGGCAAAGGCCCAGACAGCTGCAGCGGCACAGGAGCTAGCAAACAGAGCTGTAAACAGGGGAGTTTGAGTGGGAGTTCTGTTGGAGGAGAAGGTATTTGTGTGTGTTTGGTTTGTATTGGTAGTACCTGTATGTGTAGGGGCTTTGTGCTGGGAGAGAAGCTGAGCCCTGATTAGGGGGCGGGGCTTCACTGACTAGGGGTCCTATAAAGGTAGCGGCACACACAGCTGCAGCGGCACAGGAGCTAGCAAACAGAGCTGTAAACAGGGGAGTTTGAGTGGGAGTTCTGTTGGAGGAGAAGGTATTTGTGTGTGTTTGGTTTTGTATTGGTGGTATCTGTATGTTTAGAGGCTTGGAGGGGCTTAGTGCTGGGAGAGAAGCTGAGCTCTGATTAGGGGGCGGGGCTTCATTGACTAGGGGTGCTTTAAAGGTAGCAGCCAGTCAGGCAGCGGCACAGACAGCTGCAGCGGCACAGGAGCTAGCAAACAGAGCTGTAAACAGGGGAGTTTGAGTGGGAGTTCTGATGGAGGAGAAGGTATTCGTGTGTGTTTGGTTTTGTATTGGTAGTATCTGTATGTGTAGAGGCTTGGAGGGTCTTTGTGCTGGGAGAGAAGCTGAGCCATGATTAGGGGGCGGCGCTTCACTGACTAGGGTTCCTATGAAGGTAGAAGCCACTCAGGCAGCGGCACAGACAGCTGCAGCGGCACAGGAGCTAGCAAACAGAGCTGTAAACAGGGGAGTTTGAGTGGGAGTTCTGTTGGAGGAGAAGGTATTTGTGTGTGTTTGGTTTTGTATTGGTGGTATCTGTATGTGTAGGGGCTTTGTGCTGGGAGAGAAGCTGAGCCCTGATTAGGGGGCGGGGCTTCACTGATTAGGGGTCCTATAAAGGGAGCAGCCAGTCAGGCAGCGGAACGACAGCTGCAGCGGCACAGGAGCTAGCAAACAGAGCTGGAAACAGGGGAGTTTGAGTGGGAGTTCTGTTGGAGGAGAAAGTATTTGTGTGTGTGTTTGGTTTTGTACTGGTAGTATCTGCATGTGTAGGGGCTTTGTGCTGGGAGAGAAGCTGAGCCCTGATTAGGGGGCGGGGCTTCACTGACTTGGGCTCCTCAAAAGGTAGCAGCCAGTCAGGCAGTGGCACAGGAGCTAGCAAACAGAGCTGTAAACAGGGGAGTTTGAGTGGGAGTCCTGTTGGAGGAGAAGTTATTTGTGTGTGTTTGGTTTTGTATTGGTGGTATCTGTATGTGTAGGGGCTTTGTGCTGGGAGAGAAGCTGAGCCCTGATTAGGGGGCGGGGCTTCCCTGACTAGGGGTCCTGTAAAGGGAGCAGCCAGTCAGACAGCGGCACAGGAGCTATCAAACAGAGCTGTAAACAGGGGAGTTTGAGTGGGAGTTCTGTTGGAGGAGAAGGTATTTGTGTGTGTGTTTGGTTTTGTATTTGTAGAGGCTTGGAGGGGCTTTGTGCTGGGAGAGAAGCTGAGCCCTGATTAGGGGACGGGGCGTCACTGACTAGGGGTCCTATAAAGGGAGCAGCCAGTCAGGCAGCGGCACAGACAGCTGCAGTGGCACAGGAGCTTGCAAACTGAGCTGTAAACAGGGGAGTTTGAGTGGGAGTTCTGTTGGAGGAGAAGGTATTTGTGTGTGTGTTTGGTTTTGTACTGGTAGTATCTCTATGTGTAGAGGCTTGGAGGGGCTTTGTGCTGGGAGAGAAGCTGAACCCTGATTAGGGGGCGGGGCTTTCCTGACTTGGGGTTCTACAAAGGTACCAGCCAGTCAGGCAGCGGCACAGACAGCTACAGGGGCACAGGAGCTAGCAAACAGAGCTGTAAACAGGGGAGTTTGAGTGGGAGTTCTGTTGGAGGAGAAGGTATTTGTGTGTGTGTTTGGTTTTGTATTGGTAGTATCTGTATGTGTAGAGGCTTGGAGGGGCTTTGTGCTGGGGGCGAAGCTGAGACCTTATTAGGGGGCGGGGCTTCACTGACTATGGGTCCTATAAAGGGAGCAGCCAGTCAGGCAGCGACACAGACAGCTGCAGCGGTACAGGAGCAAGCAAACAGAGCTGTAAACAAGCGAGTTTCAGTGAGAGTTCTGTTGGAGGAGAAGGTATTTGTGTGTGTTTGGTTTTGTGTTGGTGGTATCTGTATGGGTAGGGGCTTTGTGCTGGGAGAGAAGCCTAGCCCTGATTAGTGGGCGGGGCTTCACTGACGAGGGGTCCTATAAAGGGAGCAGCCAGTAAGGCAGCGGTACAGGAGCTAGCAAACAGAGCTGTAAACAGGGGAGTTTGAGTGGGAGTTCTGTTGGAGGAGAAGGTATTTGTGTGTGTTTGGTTTTGTATTGGTAGTATTTGTATGTGTAGAGGTTTGGAGGGGCTTTGTGCTGGGAGAGAAGCTGATTAGGGGGCGGGACTTCCCTGACTAGGGGTCCTATAAAGGTAGCAGGCAGTCAGGCAGCGGCACAGGAGCTAGCAAACAGAGGTGTAAACAGGGGAGTTTGAGTGGGAGTTCTGTTGGAGGAGAAGGTATTTGTGTGTGTGTTTGGTTTTGTATTGGTGGTATCTGTATGTGTAGAGGCTTGGAGGGGCTTTGTGCTGGGAGCGAAGCTGAGCCCTGATTAGGGGGCGGGGCTTCACTGACTAGGTTTCCTATAAAGGTAGCAGCCAGTCAGGCAGCGGCACAGGAGCTAGCAAACAGAGCTGTAAACAGGGGAGTTTGAGTGGGAGTTCTGTTGGAGAAGAAGGTGTTTGTGTGTGTGTGTTTGGTTTTGTATTGGTGGTATCTGTATGTGTAGGGGCTTTGTGCTGGGAGAGAAGCTGAGCCCTGATTAGGGGGCGGGGCTTCACTGACTTGGGGTCCTATAAAGGTAGCAGCCAGTCAGGCAGCGGCACAGGAGCTAGCAAACAGCTGTAAACAGGAGAGTTTGAGTGGGAGTTCTGTTGGAGGAGAAGGTATTTGTGTGTGCTTGGTTTTGTATTGGTAGTATCTGTATGTGTAGGGGCTTTGTGCTGGGAGAGAAGCTGAGCCCTGATTAGGGGCGGGGCTTTACTGACTAGGGGTCCTATAAAGATAGCAGCCAGTCAGGCAGCGGAACAGACAGCTGCAGCGGCACAGGAGCTAGCAAACAGAGCTGTAAACAGGGGAGTTTGAGTGGGAGTTCTGTTGGAGGAGAAGGTATTTGTGTTTTGTTTTTTGTATTGGTAGTATTTGTATGTGTTGAGGCTTGGAGGGGCTTTGTGCTGGGAGAGAACCTGAGCCCTGATTAGGGGGCGGGGCTTCCCTGACTAGGGGTCCTATAAAGGTAGCAGCCAGTCAGGCAGCGGCACAGACAGCTGTAGCGGCACAGGAGCTAGCAAACAGAGCTGTAAACAGGGGGGTTTGAGTGGGAGTTCTGTTGGAGGAGAAGGTATTTGTGCGTGTTTGGTTTTGTATTGGTAGTATCAGTATGTGTAGGGGCTTTGTGCTGGGAGAGAAGCTGAGCCCTGATTAGGGGGCGGGGCTTCACTGACTAGGGGTCCTATAAAGGTAGCAGCCAGTCAGGCAGCGGCACAGACACCTGTAGCGGCACAGGAGCTAGCAAACAGACCTGTAAACAGGGGAGTTTGAGTGGGAGTTCTGTTGGAGGAGAAGGTATTTGTGTGTGTTTGGTTTTGTATTGGTGGTATCTGTATGTGTAGGGGCTTTGTGCTGGGAGAGAAGCTGAGCCCTGATTAGGGGGCGGGGCTTCACTGACTTGGGGTCCTATAAAGGTAGCAGCCAGTCAGGCAGTGGCACAGGAGCTAGCAAACAGCTGTAAACAGGAGAGTTTGAGTGGGAGTTCTGTTGGAGGAGAAGGTATTTGTGTGTGCTTGGTTTTGTATTGGTAGTATCTGTATGTGTAGGGGCTTTGTGCTGGGAGAGAAGCTGAGCCCTGATTAGGGGCGGGGCTTTACTGACTAGGGGTCCTATAAAGGTAGCAGCCAGTCAGGCAGCGGAACAGACAGCTGCAGCGGCACAGGAGCTAGCAAACAGAGCTGTAAGCAGGGGAGTTTGAGTGGGAGTTCTGTTGGAGGAGAAGGTATTTGTGTGTGTGTGTTTGGTTTTGTATTGGTAGTATCTGTATGTGTAGGGGCTTTGTGCTGGGAGAGAAGCTGAGCCCTGATTAGGGGCGGGACTTCCCTGACTAGGGGTCCTATAAAGGTAGCAGCCAGTCAGGCAGCAGCACAGGAGCTAGCAAACAGAGCTGTAAACAGGGGAGTTTTAGTGGGAGTTCTGTTGGAGGAGAAGGTATTTGTGTGTGTTTGGTTTTGTATTGGTGATATCTGTATGTGTAGGGGCTTTTTGCTGGGAGAGAAGCTGAGCCCTGATTAGGGTGCAGGGCTTCAATAACCAGGGGTCCTATAAAGGTAGCAGCCAGTCAGGCAGCGGCACAGACAGCTGCAGTGGCACAGGAGCTTGCAAACTGAGCTGTAAACAGGGGAGTTTGAGTGGGAGTTCTGTTGGAGGAGAAGGTATTTGTGTGTGTGTGTTTGGTTTTGTATTGTTAGTTTCTGTATGTGCAGGGGCTTTGTGCTGGGAGAGAAGTTGAGCCCTTATTAGGGGGCGGGGCTTCCCTGACTAGGGGTCCTATAAAGGTAGCAGCCAGTCAGGCAGCAGCACAGGAGCTAGCAAACAGAGCTGTAAACAGCGGAGTTTTAGTGGGAGTTCTGTTGGAGGAGAAGGTATTTGTGTGTGTTTGGTTTTGTATTGGTGATATCTGTATGTGTAGGGGCTTTTTGCTGGGAGAGATGCTGAGCCCTGATTAGGGTGCAGGGCTTCAATAACCAGGGGTCCTATAAAGGTAGCAGCCAGTCAGGCAGCGGCACAGACAGCTGCAGCGATACAGGAGCTAGCAAACTGAGCTGTAAACAGGGGAGTTTGAGTGGGAGTTCTGTTGGAGGAGAAGGTATTTGTGTGTGTGTTTGGTTTTGTATTGGTAGTATCTGTATGTGTAGAGGCTTGGAGGGGCTTTGTCCTGGGGGCGAAGCTGAGCCCTGATTAGGGGGCGGGGCTTCACTGACTATGGGTCCTATAAAGGGAGCAGCCAGTCAGGCAGCGACACAGACAGCTGCAGCGGTACAGGAACAAGCAAACAGAGCTGTAAACAAGCGAGTTTCAGTGGGAGTTCTGTTGGAGGAGAAGGTATTTGTGTGTGTTTGGTTTTGTGTTGGTGGTATCTGTATGTGTCGGGGCTTTGTGCTGGGAGAGAAGCTGAGCCCTGATTAGGGGGCGGGGCTTCACTGACTAGGGGTCCTATAAAGGGAGCAGCCAGTCAGGCAGCTGCACAGACAGCTGCAGCGATACAGGAGCTAGCAAACAGAGCTGTAAACAGGGGAGTTTGAGTGGGAGTTCTGTTGGAGGAGAAGGTATTTGTGTGTGTGTTTGGTTTTGTATTGGTAGTATCTGTATGTGTAGAGGCTTGGAGGGGCTTTGTCCTGGGGGCGAAGCTGAGCCCTGATTAGGGGGCGGGGCTTCACTGACTATGGGTCCTATAAAGGGAGCAGCCAGTCAGGCAGCGACACAGACAGCTGCAGCGGTACAGGAGCAAGCAAACAGCTGTAAACAAGCGAGTTTCAGTGGGAGTTCTGTTGGAGGAGAAGGTATTTGTGTGTGTTTGGTTTTGTGTTGGTGGTATCTGTATGGGTAGGGGCTTTGTGCTGGGAGAGAAGCCTAGCCCTGATTAGTGGGCGGGGCTTCACTGACGAGGGGTCCTATAAAGGGAGCAGCCAGTAAGGCAGCGGTACAGGAGCTAGCAAACAGAGCTGTGAACAGGGGAGTTTGAGTGGGAGTTCGATTGGAGGAGAAGGTATTTGTGTGTGTTTGGTTTTGTACCGGTAGTATCTGTATGTGTAGGGGCTTTGTGCTGGGAGAGAAGCTGAGCCCTGATTAGGGGGCGGGGCTTCCCTGACTAGGGGTCCTGTAAAGGGAGCAGCCAGTCAGACAGCTGCACAGGAGCTAGCAAACAGAGCTGTAAACAGGGGAGTTTGTGTTGGAGTTCTGTTGGAGGAGAAGTTATTTGTGTGTGTGTTTGGTTTTGTATTTGTAGAGGCTTGGAGGGGCATTGTCCTGGGACAGAAGCTGAGCCCTGATTAGGGGGCGGGGCTTCACTGACAAGGGGTCCTATAAAGGGAGCAGCCAGTCAGGCGGCGGCACGGACAGCTGCAGCGGCACAGGAGCTAGCAAACATAGCTGTAAACAGGGGAGTTTTAGTGGGAGTTCTGTTGGAGGAGAAGGTATTTGTGTGTGTTTGGTTTTGTATTGGTGATATCTGTATGTGTAGGGGCTTTTTGCTGGGAGAGAAGCTGAGCCCTGATTAGGGTGCAGGGCTTCAATAACCAGGGGTCCTATAAAGGTAGCAGCCAGTCAGGCAGCGGCACAGACAGCTGCAGTGGCACAGGAGCTTGCAAACTGAGCTGTAAACAGGGGAGTTTGAGTGGGAGTTCTGTTGGAGGAGAAGGTATTTGTGTGTGTGTTTGGTTTTGTACTGGTAGTATCTGTATGTGTAGAGGCTTGGAGGGGCTTTTTGCTGGGAGAGAAGCTGAGCCCTGATTAGGGGGCGGGGCTTCACTGACTAGGGGTCCTATAAAGGGAGCAGCCAGTCAGGCAGCTGCACAGACAGCTGCAGCGATACAGGAGCTAGCAAACAGAGCTGTAAACAGGGGAGTTTGAGTGGGAGTTCTGTTGGAGGAGAAGGTATTTGTGTGTGTGTTTGGTTTTGTATTGGTAGTATCTGTATGTGTAGAGGCTTGGAGGGGCTTTGTGCTGGGGGCGAAGCTGAGCCCTGATTAGTGGGCGGGGCTTCACTGACGAGGGGTCCTATAAAGGGAGCAGCCAGTAAGGCAGCGGTACAGGAGCTAGCAAACAGAGCTGTAAACAGGGGAGTTTGAGTGGGAGTTCTGTTGGAGGAGAAGGTATTTGTGTGTGTTTGGTTTTGTATTGGTAGTATCTGTATGTGTAGGGGCTTTGTGCTGGGAGTGAAGCTGAGCCCTGATTAGGGGGCGGGACTTCACTGACTAGGGGTCCTATAAAGGTAGCAGCCAGTCAGGCAGCGGCACAGACAGCTGTAGTGGCACAGGAGCTAGCAAACAGAGCTGTAAACAGGGGGGTTTGAGTGGGAGTTCTGTTGGAGGAGAAGGTATTTGTGCGTGTTTGGTTTTGTATTGGTAGTATCAGTATGTGTAGGGGCTTTGTGCTGGGAGAGAAGCTGAGCCCTGATTAGGGGTGGGGCTTCACTGACTAGGGGTCCTATAAAGGTAGCAGCCAGTCAGGCAGCGGCACAGACAGCTGTAGCGGCACAGGAGCTAGCAAACAGAGCTGTAAACAGGGGAGTTTGAGTGGGAGTTCTGTTGGAGGAGAAGGTATTTGTGCGTGTTTGGTTTTGTATTGGTGGTATCGGTATGTGTAGGGGCTTTGTGCTGGGAGAGAAGCTGAGCCCTGATTAGGGGGCGGGGCTTCACTGACTAGGGGTCCTATAAAGGTAGCAGCCAGTCAGGCAGCGGCACAGACAGCTGTAGCGGCACAGGAGCTAGCAAACAGAGCTGTAAACAGGGGAGTTTGAGTGGGAGTTCTGTTGGAGGAGAAGGTGTTTGTGTGTGTGTGTTTGGTTTTGTATTGGTGGTATCTGTATGTGTAGGGGCTTTGTGCTGGGAGAGAAGCTGAGCCCTGATTAGGGGGCGGGGCTTCACTGACTTGGGGTCCTATAAAGGTAGCAGCCAGTCAGGCAGCGGCACAGGAGCTAGCAAACAGCTGTAAACAGGAGAGTTTGAGTGGGAGTTCTGTTGGAGGAGAAGGTATTTGTGTGTGCTTGGTTTTGTATTGGTAGTATCTGTATGTGTAGGGGCTTTGTGCTGGGAGAGAAGCTGAGCCCTGATTAGGGGCGGGGCTTTACTGACTAGGGGTCCTATAAAGGTAGCAGCCAGTCAGGCAGCGGAACAGACAGCTGCAGCGGCACAGGAGCTAGCAAACAGACATGTAAGCAGGGGAGTTTGAGTGGGTGTTCTGTTGGAGGAGAAGGTATTTGTGTGTGTGTGTTTGGTTTTGTGTTGGTGGTATCTGTATGTGTAGGGGCTTTGTGCTGGGAGAGAACCTGAGCCCTGATTAGGGGGCGGGGCTTCATTGACGAGGGGTCCTATAAAGGTAGCAGCCAGTCAGGCAGCAGTACAGGAGCTAGCAAACAGAGCTGTAAACAGGGGAGTTTGAGTGGGAGTTCTGTTGGAGGAGAAGGTATTTGTGTGTGCTTGGTTTTGTATTGGTGATATCTGTATGTGTAGGGGCTTTTTGCTGGAAGAGAAGCTGAGCCCTGATTAGGGTGCAGGGCTTCACTAACCAGGGGTCCTATAAAGGTAGCAGCCAGTCAGGCAGCGGCACAGACAGCTGCAGTGGCACAGGAGCTTGCAAACTGAGCTGTAAACAGGGGAGTTTGAGTGGGAGTTCAGTTGGAGGAGAAGGTATTTGTGTGTGTGTTTGGGTTTGTATTGGTAGTATCTGTATGTGTAGAGGCTTGGAGGGGCTTTGTGCTGGGAGAGAAGCTGAGCCCTGATTAGGGGGCGGGGCTTCCCTGACTAGGGGTCCTATAAAGGTACCAGCCAGTCAGGCAGCGGCACAGACAGCTGCAGCGGCACTGGAGCTCGCAAATAGAGCTGTAAACAGGGGAGTTTGAGTGGGAGTTCTGTTTGAGGAGAAGGTATTTGTGTGTGTGTTTGGTTTTGTATTGGTGGTATCTGTATTTGTAGAGGTTTTGGAGGAGCTTTGTCCTGGGAGAGAAGCTGAGCCCTGATGAGGGGACGGGGCTTCGCTGACTAGGGGTCCTATGATTGTAGCAGCCAGTCAGGCAGCGTCACAGACAGGTGCAGGGGCACAGGAGATAGCAAACAGAGCTGTAAACAGGGGAGTTTGAGTGGGAGTTCTGTTTGAGGAGAAGGTATTTGTGTGTGTGTTTGGTTTTGTATTGGTGGTATCTGTATGTGAGGAGGCTTGGAGGGGCTTTGTGCTGGGGGCGAAGCTGAGCCCTGATTAGGGGGCGGGGCTTCAGTGACTATGGGTCCTATAAAGGGAGCAGCCAGTCAGGCAGCGACACAGACAGCTGCAGCGGTACAGGAGCTAGCAAACAGAGCTGTAAACAAGCGAGTTTCAGTGGGAGTTCTGTTGGAGGAGAAGGTATTTGTGTGTGTTTGGTTTTGTGTTGGTGGTATCTGTATGTGTAGGAGCTTTGTGCTGGGAGAGAAGCCTAGCCCTGATTAGGGGGCGGGGCTTCAGTGACTATGGGTCCTATAAAGGGAGCAGCCAGTAAGGCAGCGCTACAGGAGCTAGCAAACAGAGCTGTAAACAGGGGAGTTTTAGTGGGAGTTCTGTTGGAGGAGAAGGTATTTGTGTGTGTGTGTTTGGT
Source organism: Lepidochelys kempii (assembly GCF_965140285.1). NCBI lineage: Eukaryota > Metazoa > Chordata > Testudines > Cheloniidae > Lepidochelys > Lepidochelys kempii. The sequence goes on along the minus strand of NC_136400.1, from coordinate 19,752,159 downwards.
TTTGTATTGTTAGTTTCTGTATGTGCAGGGGCTTTGTGCTGGGAGAGAAGTTGAGCCCTTATTAGGGGGCGGGGCTTCCCTGACTAGGGGTCCTATAAAGGTAGCAGCCAGTCAGGCAGCAGCACAGGAGCTAGCAAACAGAGCTGTAAACAGGGGAGTTTTAGTGGGAGTTCTGTTGGAGGAGAAGGTATTTGTGTGTGTTTGGTTTTGTATTGGTGATATCTGTATGTGTAGGGGCTTTTTGCTGGGAGAGAAGCTGAGCCCTGATTAGGGTGCAGGGCTTCAATAACCAGGGGTCCTATAAAGGTAGCAGCCAGTCAGGCAGCGGCACAGACAGCTGCAGTGGCACAGGAGCTTGCAAACTGAGCTGTAAACAGGGGAGTTTGAGTGGGAGTTCTGTTGGAGGAGAAGGTATTTGTGTGTGTGTTTGGTTTTGTACTGGTAGTATCTGTATGTGTAGAGGCTTGGAGGGGCTTTGTGCTGGGAGAGAAGCTGAACCCTGATTAGGGGGCGGGGCTTTCCTGACTTGGGGTTCTACAAAGGTACCAGCCAGTCAGGCAGCGGCACAGACAGCTGCAGGGGCACAGGAGCTAGTAAACAGAGCTGTAAACAGGGGAGTTTGAGTGGGAGTTCTGTTGGAGGAGAAGGTATTTGTGTGTGTTTGGTTTTGTATTGGTGGTATCTGTATGTGTAGGGGCTTTGTGCTGGGAGAGAAGCTGAGCCCTGATTAGGGGGCGGGGCTTCACTGACTAGGGGTCCTATAAAGGGAGCAGCCAGTCAGGCAGCTGCACAGACAGCTGCAGGGGCACAGGAGCTAGTAAACAGAGCTGTAAACAGGGGAGTTTGAGTGGGAGTTCTGTTGGAGGAGAAGGTATTTGTGTGTGTTTGGTTTTGTGTTGGTGGTATCTGTATGGGTAGGGGCTTTGTGCTGGGGGCGAAGCTGAGCCCTGATTAGGGGGCGGGGCTTCACTGACTATGGGTCCTATAAAGGGAGCAGCCAGTCAGACAGCTGCACAGGAGCTAGCAAACAGGGCTGTAAACAGGGGAGTTTGTGTTGGAGTTCTGTTGGAGGAGAAGGTATTTGTGTGTGTGTTTGGTTTTGTATTTGTAGAGGCTTGGAGGGGCATTGTGCTGGGACAGAAGCTGAGCCCTGATTAGGGGGCGGGGCTTCACTGATTAGGGGTCCTATAAAGGTAGCAGCCGGTCAGGCAGCGGCACAGACAGCTGCAGTAGCACAGGAGCTTGCAAACTGAGCTGTAAACAGCGGAGTTTGAGTGGGAGTTCTGTTGGAGGAGAAGGTATTTGTGTTTGTTTGGTTTTGTATTGGTAGTATCTGTATGTGTAGAGGCTTGGAGGGGCTTTGTGCTGGGAGAGAAGCCTAGCCCTGATTAGGGGGCGGGGCTTCAGTGACTATGGGTCCTATAAAGGGAGCAACCAGTAAGGCAGCGGTACAGGAGCTAGCAAACAGAGCTGTAAACAGGGAGTTTGAGTGGGAGTTCTGTTGGAGGAGAAGGTATTTGTGTGTGTGTGTGTTTGGTTTTGTATTGTTAGTTTCTGTATGTGCAGGGGCTTTGTGCTGGGAGAGAAGTTGAGCCCTTATTAGGGGGCGGGGCTTCCCTGACTAGGGGTCCTATAAAGGTAGCAGCCAGTCAGGCAGCAGCACAGGAGCTAGCAAACAGAGCTGTAAACAGGGGAGTTTTAGTGGGAGTTCTGTTGGAGGAGAAGGTATTTGTGTGTGTTTGGTTTTGTATTGGTGATATCTGTATGTGTAGGCGCTTTTTGCTGGGAGAGAAGCTGAGCCCTGATTAGGGTGCAGGGCTTCAATAACCAGGGGTCCTATAAAGGTAGCAGCCAGTCAGGCAGCGGCACAGACAGCTGCAGTGGCACAGGAGCTTGCAAACTGAGCTGTAAACAGGGGAGTTTGAGTGGGAGTTCTGTTGGAGGAGAAGGTATTTGTGTGTGTGTTTGGTTTTGTACTGGTAGTATCTGTATGTGTAGAGGCTTGGAGGGGCTTTGTGCTGGGAGAGAAGCTGAACCCTGATTAGGGGGCGGGGCTTTCCTGACTTGGGGTTCTACGAAGGTACCAGCCAGTCAGGCAGCGGCACAGACAGCTGCAGGGGCACAGGAGCTAGCAAACAGAGCTGTAAACAGGGGAGTTTGAGTGGGAGTTCTGTTGGAGGAGAAGGTATTTGTGTGTGTGTTTGGTTTTGTATTGGTGGTATCTGTATGTGTAGAGGCTTGGAGGGGCTTTGTGCTGGGAGCGAAGCTGAGCCCTGATTAGGGGGCGGGGCTTCACTGACTACGTTTCCTATAAAGGTAGCAGCCAGTCAGGCAGCGGCACAGGAGCTAGCAAACAGAGCTGTAAACAGGGGGGTTTGAGTGGGAGTTCTGTTGGAGGAGAAGGTATTTGTGCGTGTTTGGTTTTGTATTGGTAGTATCTGTATGTGTAGGGGCTTTGTGCTGGGAGTGAAGCTGAGCCCTGATTAGGGGGCGGGACTTCACTGACTAGGGGTCCTATAAAGGTAGCAGCCAGTCAGGCAGCGGCACAGACAGCTGTAGTGGCACAGGAGCTAGCAAACAGAGCTGTAAACAGGGGGGTTTGAGTGGGAGTTCTGTTGGAGGAGAAGGTATTTGTGCGTGTTTGGTTTTGTATTGGTAGTATCAGTATGTGTAGGGGCTTTGTGCTGGGAGAGAAGCTGAGCCCTGATTAGGGGGCGGGGCTTCACTGACTAGGGGTCCTATAAAGGTAGCAGCCAGTCAGGCAGCGGCACAGACAGCTGTAGCGGCACAGGAGCTAGCAAACAGAGCTGTAAACAGGGGAGTTTGAGTGGGAGTTCTGTTGGAGGAGAAGGTATTTGTGCGTGTTTGGTTTTGTATTGGTGGTATCGGTATGTGTAGGGGCTTTGTGCTGGGAGAGAAGCTGAGCCCTGATTAGGGGGCGGGGCTTCACTGACTAGGGGTCCTATAAAGGGAGCAGCCAGTCAGGCAGCGACACAGACAGCTGCAGCGGTACAGGAGCTAGCAAACAGAGCTGTAAACAGGGGAGTTTGAGTGGGAGTTCTGTTGGAGGAGAAGGTATTTGTGTGTGTTTGGTTTTGTGTTGGTGGTATCTGTATGTGTAGGGGCTTTGTGCTGGGAGAGAACCTGAGCCCTGATTAGGGGGCGGGGCTTCATTGACGAGGGGTCCTATAAAGGTAGCAGCCAGTCAGGCAGCAGTACAGGAGCTAGCAAACAGAGCTGTAAACAGGGGAGTTTGAGTGGGAGTTCTGTTGGAGGAGAAGGTATTTGTGTGTGCTTGGTTTTGTATTGGTGATATCTGTATGTGTAGGGGCTTTTTGCTGGAAGAGAAGCTGAGCCCTGATTAGGGTGCAGGGCTTCACTAACCAGGGGTCCTATAAAGGTAGCAGCCAGTCAGGCAGCGGCACAGACAGCTGCAGTGGCACAGGAGCTTGCAAACTGAGCTGTAAACAGGGGAGTTTGAGTGGGAGTTCAGTTGGAGGAGAAGGTATTTGTGTGTGTGTTTGGGTTTGTATTGGTAGTATCTGTATGTGTAGAGGCTTGGAGGGGCTTTGTGCTGGGAGAGAAGCTGAGCCCTGATTAGGGGGCGGGGCTTCCCTGACTAGGGGTCCTATAAAGGTACCAGCCAGTCAGGCAGCGGCACAGACAGCTGCAGCGGCACTGGAGCTCGCAAATAGAGCTGTAAACAGGGGAGTTTGAGTGGGAGTTCTGTTTGAGGAGAAGGTATTTGTGTGTGTGTTTGGTTTTGTATTGGTGGTATCTGTATTTGTAGAGGTTTTGGAGGAGCTTTGTCCTGGGAGAGAAGCTGAGCCCTGATGAGGGGACGGGGCTTCGCTGACTAGGGGTCCTATGATTGTAGCAGCCAGTCAGGCAGCGTCACAGACAGGTGCAGGGGCACAGGAGATAGCAAACAGAGCTGTAAACAGGGGAGTTTGAGTGGGAGTTCTGTTTGAGGAGAAGGTATTTGTGTGTGTGTTTGGTTTTGTATTGGTGGTATCTGTATGTGAGGAGGCTTGGAGGGGCTTTGTGCTGGGGGCGAAGCTGAGCCCTGATTAGGGGGCGGGGCTTCAGTGACTATGGGTCCTATAAAGGGAGCAGCCAGTCAGGCAGCGACACAGACAGCTGCAGCGGTACAGGAGCTAGCAAACAGAGCTGTAAACAAGCGAGTTTCAGTGGGAGTTCTGTTGGAGGAGAAGGTATTTGTGTGTGTTTGGTTTTGTGTTGGTGGTATCTGTATGTGTAGGAGCTTTGTGCTGGGAGAGAAGCCTAGCCCTGATTAGGGGGCGGGGCTTCAGTGACTATGGGTCCTATAAAGGGAGCAGCCAGTAAGGCAGCGCTACAGGAGCTAGCAAACAGAGCTGTAAACAGGGGAGTTTTAGTGGGAGTTCTGTTGGAGGAGAAGGTATTTGTGTGTGTGTGTTTGGTTTTGTATTGTTAGTTTCTGTATGTGCAGGGGCTTTGTGCTGGGAGAGAAGTTGAGCCCTTATTAGGGGGCGGGGCTTCCCTGACTAGGGGTCCTATAAAGGTAGCAGCCAGTCAGGCAGCAGCACAGGAGCTAGCAAACAGAGCTGTAAACAGCGGAGTTTTAGTGGGAGTTCTGTTGGAGGAGAAGGTATTTGTGTGTGTTTGGTTTTGTATTGGTGATATCTGTATGTGTAGGGGCTTTTTGCTGGGAGAGAAGCTGAGCCCTGATTAGGGTGCAGGGCTTCAATAACCAGGGGTCCTATAAAGGTAGCAGCCAGTCAGGCAGCGGCACAGACAGCTGCAGTGGCACAGGAGCTTGCAAACTGAGCTGTAAACAGGGGAGTTTGAGTGGGAGTTCTGTTGGAGGAGAAGGTATTTGTGTGTGTGTTTGGTTTTGTACTGGTAGTATCTGTATGTGTAGAGGCTTGGAGGGGCTTTGTGCTGGGAGAGAAGCTGAACCCTGATTAGGGGGCGGGGCTTTCCTGACTTGGGGTTCTACAAAGGTACCAGCCAGTCAGGCAGCGGCACAGACAGCTGCAGGGGCACAGGAGCTAGTAAACAGAGCTGTAAACAGGGGAGTTTGAGTGGGAGTTCTGTTGGAGGAGAAGGTATTTGTGTGTGTTTGGTTTTGTATTGGTGGTATCTGTATGTGTAGGGGCTTTGTGCTGGGAGAGAAGCTGAGCCCTGATTAGGGGGCGGGGCTTCACTGACTAGGGGTCCTATAAAGGGAGCAGCCAGTCAGGCAGCTGCACAGACAGCTGCAGCGATACAGGAGCTAGCAAACAGAGCTGTAAACAGGGGAGTTTGAGTGGGAGTTCTGTTGGAGGAGAAGGTATTTGTGTGTGTGTTTGGTTTTGTATTGGTAGTATCTGTATGTGTAGAGGCTTGGAGGGGCTTTGTGCTGGGGGCGAAGCTGAGCCCTGATTAGGGGGCGGGGCTTCACTGACTATGGGTCCTATAAAGGGAGCAGCCAGTCAGGCAGCGACACAGACAGCTGCAGCGGTACAGGAGCAAGCAAACAGAGCTGTAAACAAGCGAGTTTCAGTGGGAGTTCTGTTGGAGGAGAAGGTATTTGTGTGTGTTTGGTTTTGTGTTGGTGGTATCTGTATGGGTAGGGGCTTTGTGCTGGGGGCGAAGCTGAGCCCTGATTAGGGGGCGGGGCTTCACTGACTATGGGTCCTATAAAGGGAGCAGCCAGTCAGACAGCTGCACAGGAGCTAGCAAACAGAGCTGTAAACAGGGGAGTTTGTGTTGGAGTTCTGTTGGAGGAGAAGGTATTTGTGTGTGTGTTTGGTTTTGTATTTGTAGAGGCTTGGAGGGGCATTGTGCTGGGACAGAAGCTGAGCCCTGATTAGGGGGCGGGGCTTCACTGATTAGGGGTCCTATAAAGGTAGCAGCCGGTCAGGCAGCGGCACAGACAGCTGCAGTAGCACAGGAGCTTGCAAACTGAGCTGTAAACAGCGGAGTTTGAGTGGGAGTTCTGTTGGAGGAGAAGGTATTTGTGTTTGTTTGGTTTTGTATTGGTAGTATCTGTATGTGTAGAGGCTTGGAGGGGCTTTGTGCTGGGAGAGAAGCCTAGCCCTGATTAGGGGGCGGGGCTTCAGTGACTATGGGTCCTATAAAGGGAGCAACCAGTAAGGCAGCGGTACAGGAGCTAGCAAACAGAGCTGTAAACAGGGAGTTTGAGTGGGAGTTCTGTTGGAGGAGAAGGTATTTGTGTGTGTGTGTGTTTGGTTTTGTATTGTTAGTTTCTGTATGTGCAGGGGCTTTGTGCTGGGAGAGAAGTTGAGCCCTTATTAGGGGGCGGGGCTTCCCTGACTAGGGGTCCTATAAAGGTAGCAGCCAGTCAGGCAGCAGCACAGGAGCTAGCAAACAGAGCTGTAAACAGGGGAGTTTTAGTGGGAGTTCTGTTGGAGGAGAAGGTATTTGTGTGTGTTTGGTTTTGTATTGGTGATATCTGTATGTGTAGGCGCTTTTTGCTGGGAGAGAAGCTGAGCCCTGATTAGGGTGCAGGGCTTCAATAACCAGGGGTCCTATAAAGGTAGCAGCCAGTCAGGCAGCGGCACAGACAGCTGCAGTGGCACAGGAGCTTGCAAACTGAGCTGTAAACAGGGGAGTTTGAGTGGGAGTTCTGTTGGAGGAGAAGGTATTTGTGTGTGTGTTTGGTTTTGTACTGGTAGTATCTGTATGTGTAGAGGCTTGGAGGGGCTTTGTGCTGGGAGAGAAGCTGAACCCTGATTAGGGGGCGGGGCTTTCCTGACTTGGGGTTCTACGAAGGTACCAGCCAGTCAGGCAGCGGCACAGACAGCTGCAGGGGCACAGGAGCTAGCAAACAGAGCTGTAAACAGGGGAGTTTGAGTGGGAGTTCTGTTGGAGGAGAAGGTATTTGTGTGTGTTTGGTTTTGTATTGGTGGTATCTGTATGTGTAGGGGCTTTGTGCTGGGAGAGAAGCTGAGCCCTGATTAGGGGGCGGGGCTTCACTGACTAGGGGTCCTATAAAGGGAGCAGCCAGTCAGGCAGCTGCACAGACAGCTGCAGCGATACAGGAGCTAGCAAACAGAGCTGTAAACAGGGGAGTTTGAGTGGGAGTTCTGTTGGAGGAGAAGGTATTTGTGTGTGTGTTTGGTTTTGTATTGGTAGTATCTGTATGTGTAGAGGCTTGGAGGGGCTTTGTGCTGGGGGCGAAGCTGAGCCCTGATTAGGGGGCGGGGCTTCACTGACTATGGGTCCTATAAAGGGAGCAGCCAGTCAGGCAGCGACACAGACAGCTGCAGCGGTACAGGAGCAAGCAAACAGAGCTGTAAACAAGCGAGTTTCAGTGGGAGTTCTGTTGGAGGAGAAGGTATTTGACTGACTAGGGGTCCTATAAAGGTAGCAGCCAGTCAGGCAGCGGCACAGACAGCTGCAGTGGCACAGGAGCTAGCAAACAGAGGTGTAAACAGGGGAGTTTGAGTGGGAGTTCTCTTGGAGGAGAAGGTATTTGTGTGTGTTTGGTTTTGTATTGGTAGTATTTGTATGTGTAGAGGCTTGGAGGGGCTTTGTGCTGGGAGAGAAGCTGATTAGGGGGCGGGACTTCCCTGACTAGGGGTCCTATAAAGGTAGCAGCCAGTCAGGCAGCGGCACAGGAGCTAGCAAACAGAGGTGTAAACAGGGAAGTTTGAGTGGGAGTTCTGTTGGAGGAGAAGGTATTTGTGTGTGTGTTTGGTTTTGTATTGGTGGTATCTGTATGTGTAGAGGCTTGGAGGGGCTTTGTGCTGGGAGCGAAGCTGAGCCCTGATTAGGGGGCGGGGCTTCACTGACTAGGTTTCCTATAAAGGTAGCAGCCAGTCAGGCAGCGGCACAGGAGCTAGCAAACAGAGCTGTAAACAGGGGACTTTGAGTGGGAGTTCTGTTGGAGGAGAAGGTATTTGTGTTTTGTTTTTTGTATTGGTAGTATTTGTATGTGTTGAGGCTTGGAGGGGCTTTGTGCTGGGAGAGAACCTGAGCCCTGATTAGGGGGCGGGGCTTCACTGACTAGGGGTCCTATAAAGGTAGCAGCCAGTCAGGCAGCGGCACAGACAGCTGTAGCGGCACAGGAGCTAGCAAACAGAGCTGTAAACAGGGGAGTTGGAGTGGGAGTTCTGTTGGAGGAGAAGGTATTTGTGCGTGTTTGGTTTTGTATTGGTGGTATCTGTATGTGTAGGAGCTTTGTGCTGGGAGAGAAGCTGAGCCCTGATTAGGGGGCGGGGCTTCACTGACTAGGGGTCCTATAAAGGTAGCAGCCAGTCAGGCAGCGGCACAGACAGCTGCAGGGGCACAGGAGCTAGCAAACAGAGCTGTAAACAGGGGAGTTTGAGTGGGAGTTCTGTTGGAGGAGAAGGTATTTGTGTGTGTTTGGTTTTGTATTGGTGGTATCTGTATGTGTAGGGGCTTTGTGCTGGGAGAGAAGCTGAGCCCTGATTAGGGGGCGGGGCTTCACTGACTAGGGGTCCTATAAAGGGAGCAGCCAGTCAGGCAGCTGCACAGACAGCTGCAGCGATACAGGAGCTAGCAAACAGAGCTGTAAACAGGGGAGTTTGAGTGGGAGTTCTGTTGGAGGAGAAGGTATTTGTGTGTGTGTTTGGTTTTGTATTGGTAGTATCTGTATGTGTAGAGGCTTGGAGGGGCTTTGTGCTGGGGGCGAAGCTGAGCCCTGATTAGGGGGCGGGGCTTCACTGACTATGGGTCCTATAAAGGGAGCAGCCAGTCAGGCAGCGACACAGACAGCTGCAGCGGTACAGGAGCAAGCAAACAGAGCTGTAAACAAGCGAGTTTCAGTGGGAGTTCTGTTGGAGGAGAAGGTATTTGACTGACTAGGGGTCCTATAAAGGTAGCAGCCAGTCAGGCAGCGGCACAGACAGCTGCAGTGGCACAGGAGCTAGCAAACAGAGGTGTAAACAGGGGAGTTTGAGTGGGAGTTCTCTTGGAGGAGAAGGTATTTGTGTGTGTTTGGTTTTGTATTGGTAGTATTTGTATGTGTAGAGGCTTGGAGGGGCTTTGTGCTGGGAGAGAAGCTGATTAGGGGGCGGGACTTCCCTGACTAGGGGTCCTATAAAGGTAGCAGCCAGTCAGGCAGCGGCACAGGAGCTAGCAAACAGAGGTGTAAACAGGGAAGTTTGAGTGGGAGTTCTGTTGGAGGAGAAGGTATTTGTGTGTGTGTTTGGTTTTGTATTGGTGGTATCTGTATGTGTAGAGGCTTGGAGGGGCTTTGTGCTGGGAGCGAAGCTGAGCCCTGATTAGGGGGCGGGGCTTCACTGACTAGGTTTCCTATAAAGGTAGCAGCCAGTCAGGCAGCGGCACAGGAGCTAGCAAACAGAGCTGTAAACAGGGGACTTTGAGTGGGAGTTCTGTTGGAGGAGAAGGTATTTGTGTTTTGTTTTTTGTATTGGTAGTATTTGTATGTGTTGAGGCTTGGAGGGGCTTTGTGCTGGGAGAGAACCTGAGCCCTGATTAGGGGGCGGGGCTTCACTGACTAGGGGTCCTATAAAGGTAGCAGCCAGTCAGGCAGCGGCACAGACAGCTGTAGCGGCACAGGAGCTAGCAAACAGAGCTGTAAACAGGGGAGTTGGAGTGGGAGTTCTGTTGGAGGAGAAGGTATTTGTGCGTGTTTGGTTTTGTATTGGTGGTATCTGTATGTGTAGGAGCTTTGTGCTGGGAGAGAAGCTGAGCCCTGATTAGGGGGCGGGGCTTCACTGACTAGGGGTCCTATAAAGGTAGCAGCCAGTCAGGCAGCGGCACAGACAGCTGTAGCGGCACAGGAGCTAGCAAACAGCTGTAAACAGGGGAGTTTGAGTGGGAGTTCTGTTGGAGGAGAAGGTATTTGTGTGTGTTTGGTTTTGTATTGGTGGTATCTGTATGTGTAGGGGCTTTGTGCTGGGAGAGAAGCTGAGCCCTGATTAGGGGGCGGGGCTTCACTGACTAGGGGTCCTATAAAGGGAGCAGCCAGTCAGGCAGCTGCACAGACAGCTGCAGCGATACAGGAGCTAGCAAACAGAGCTGTAAACAGGGGAGTTTGAGTGGGAGTTCTGTTGGAGGAGAAGGTATTTGTGTGTGTGTTTGGTTTTGTATTGGTAGTATCTGTATGTGTAGAGGCTTGGAGGGGCTTTGTGCTGGGGGCGAAGCTGAGCCCTGATTAGGGGGCGGGGCTTCACTGACTATGGGTCCTATAAAGGGAGCAGCCAGTCAGGCAGCGACACAGACAGCTGCAGCGGTACAGGAGCAAGCAAACAGAGCTGTAAACAAGCGAGTTTCAGTGGGAGTTCTGTTGGAGGAGAAGGTATTTGACTGACTAGGGGTCCTATAAAGGTAGCAGCCAGTCAGGCAGCGGCACAGACAGCTGCAGTGGCACAGGAGCTAGCAAACAGAGGTGTAAACAGGGGAGTTTGAGTGGGAGTTCTCTTGGAGGAGAAGGTATTTGTGTGTGTTTGGTTTTGTATTGGTAGTATTTGTATGTGTAGAGGCTTGGAGGGGCTTTGTGCTGGGAGAGAAGCTGATTAGGGGGCGGGACTTCCCTGACTAGGGGTCCTATAAAGGTAGCAGCCAGTCAGGCAGCGGCACAGGAGCTAGCAAACAGAGGTGTAAACAGGGAAGTTTGAGTGGGAGTTCTGTTGGAGGAGAAGGTATTTGTGTGTGTGTTTGGTTTTGTATTGGTAGTATTTGTATGTGTAGAGGCTTGGAGGGGCTTTGTGCTGGGAGCGAAGCTGAGCCCTGATTAGGGGGCGGGGCTTCACTGACTAGGGGTCCTATAAAGGTAGCAGCCAGTCAGGCAGCGGCACAGACAGCTGTAGCGGCACAGGAGCTAGCAAACAGAGCTGTAAACAGGGGAGTTGGAGTGGGAGTTCTGTTGGAGGAGAAGGTATTTGTGCGTGTTTGGTTTTGTATTGGTGGTATCTGTATGTGTAGGAGCTTTGTGCTGGGAGAGAAGCTGAGCCCTGATTAGGGGGCGGGGCTTCACTGACTAGGGGTCCTATAAAGGTAGCAGCCAGTCAGGCAGCGGCACAGACAGCTGTAGCGGCACAGGAGCTAGCAAACAGCTGTAAACAGGGGAGTTTGAGTGGGAGTTCTGTTGGAGGAGAAGGTGTTTGTGTGTGTGTGTTTGGTTTTGTATTGGTGGTATCTGTATGTGTAGGGGCTTTGTGCTGGGAGAGAAGCTGAGCCCTGATTAGGGGGCGGGGCTTCACTGACTTGGGGTCCTATAAAGGTAGCAGCCAGTCAGGCAGCGGCACAGGAGCTAGCAAACAGAGCTGGAAACAGGGGACTTTGAGTGGGAGTTCTGTTGGAAGAGAAGGTATTTGTGTGTGTTTGGTTTTGTTTTGGTAGTATCTGTATGTGTAGGGGCTTTTTGCTGGGAGAGAAGCTGAGCCCTGATTAGGGTGCGGGGCTTCACTGACAAGGGGTCCTATAAAGGTAGCAGCCAGTCAGGCAGCGGCACAGACAGCTGCAGTGGCACAGGAGCTTGCAAACGGAGCTGTAAACAGGGGAGTTGGAGTGGGAGTTCTGTTGGAGGAGAAGGTATTTGTGCGTGTTTGGTTTTGTATTGGTAGTATCTGTATGTGTAGGGGTTTGGCGGGGCTTTGTGCTTGGAGAGAAGCTGAGCCCTGATTAGGGGCGTGGCTTCACTGACTAGGGGTCCTATAAAGATAGCAGCCAGTCAGGCAGTGGAACAGACAGCTGTAGCGGCACAGAAGCTGGCAAACAGAGCTGTAAAGAGGGGGGTTTGAGTGGGAGTTCTGTTGGAGGAGAAGGTATTTGTGCGTGTTTGGTTTTGTATTGGTAGTATCTGTATGTGTAGGAATTTTGCGGGGCTTTGTGCTTGGAGAGGAGCTGAGCCCTGATTAGGGGGCGGGGCTTCACTGACTTGGGGTCCTATAAAGGTAGCAGCCAGTCAGGCAGCGGAACAGACAGCTGCAGCGGCACAGGAGCTAGCAAACAGAGCTGTAAACAGGGGAGTTTGAGTGGGAGTTCTGTTGGAGGAGAAGGTATTTGTGTGTGTGGGTTTGGTTTTGTATTGGTGGTATCTGTATGTGTAGGGGCTTTGTGCTGGGAGAGAAGCTGAGCCCTGATTAGGGGGCGGGCTTCACTGACTTGGGGTCCTATAAAGGTAGCAGCCAGTCAGGCAGCGGCACAGGAGCTCGCAAACAGCTGTAAACAGGAGAGTTTGATGTGGGAGTTCTGTTGGAGGAGAAGGTATTTGTGTGTGCTTGGTTTTGTATTGGTAGTATCTGGATGTGTAGGGGCTTTGTGCTGGGAGAGAAGCTGAGCCCTGATTCGGGGCGGGGCTTCACTGACTAGGGGTCCTATAAAGGTAGCAGCCAGTCAGGCAGCGGAACAGACAGCTGCAGCGGCACAGGAGCTAGCAAACAGAGCTGTAAACAGGGGAGTTTGAGTGGGAGTTTTGTTGGAGGAGAAGGTATTTGTGTGTGTTTGGTTTTGTATTGGTAGCATTGGTATGTGTAGGGGTTTGGCGGGGCTTTGTGCTGGGAGAGAAGCTGAGCCCTGATTAGGGGGCGGGGCTTCACTGACTTGGGGTCCTATAAAGGTAGCAGCCAGTCAGGCAGCGGCACAGGAGCTGGCAAACAGCTGTAAACATCAGAGTTTGAGTGGGAGTTCTGTTGGAGGAGAAGGTATTTGTGTGCGTGTTTGGTTTTGTATTGGTAGTATCTGTATGTGTAGAGGCTTGGAGGGGCTTTGTGCTGGGAGAGAAGCTGAGCCCTGATTAGGGGGCGGGGCTTCACTGACTAGGGGTCCTATAAAGGTCGCAGCCAGTCAGGCATTGGCACAGGAGGTAGCAAACAGAGCTGTAAACAGGGGAGTTTGAGTGGGAGTTCTGTTGGAGGAGAAGGTATTTGTGTGTGTGTTTGGTTTTGTATTGGTAGTATCTGTATGTGTAGAGGCTTGTAGGGGCTTTGTGCTGGGAGAGAAGCTGAGCCCTGATTAGGGGGCGGGGCTTCCCTGTGTAGGGGTCCTATAAAGGGAGCAGCCAGTCAGACAGCGGCACAGGAGCTAGCAAACAGAGCTGTAAACAGGCGAGTTTGAGTGGGAGTTCTGTTGGAGGAGAAGGTATTTGTGTGTGTTTGGTTTTGTTTTGGTCGTATCTGTATGTGTAGGGGCTTTGTGCTGGGAGAGAAGCTGAGCCCTGATGAGGGGGCGGGTCTTCCCTGACTAGGGGTTCTGTAAAGGTAGCAGCCAGTCAGGCAGCGGCACAGACAGCTGCAGTGGCACAGGAGCTAGCAAACAGAGCTGTAAACGGGAGTTTGAGTGGGAGTTCTGTTGGAGGAGAAGGTATTTGTGTGAGTATCTGTATGTGTAGGGGCTTTGTGCTGGGAGAGAAGCTGAGCCCTGATTAGGGGGCGGGCTTCACTGACTAGGGGTCCTATAAAGGTAGCAGCCAGTCAGGCAGCGGCACAGGAGCAAGCAAACAGAGCTGTAAACAGGGGAGTTTGAGTGTGAGTTCTGTTGGAGGAGAAGGTATTTGTGTGTGTGTTTGGTTTTGTATTGGTAGTATCTGTATGTGTAGAGGCTTGGAGGGGCTTTGTGCTGGGAGAGAAGCTGAGCCCTGATTAGGGGGCGGGGCTTCACTGACTAGGGGTCCTATAAAGGTCGCAGCCAGTCAGGCATTGGCACAGGAGGTAGCAAACAGAGCTGTAAACAGGGGAGTTTGAGTGGGAGTTCTGTTGGAGTAGAAGGTATTTGTGTGTGTGTTTGGTTTTGTATTGGTAGTATCTGTATGTGTAGAGGCTTGTAGGGGCTTTGTGCTGGGAGAGAAGCTGAGCCCTGATGAGGGGGCGGGGCTTCACGGACTAGGGGTCCTATAAAGGTAGCAGCCAGTCAGGCTGCGGCACAGACAGCTGCAGTGGCACAGGAGCTAGCAAACAGAGCTTTCAACAGGGGAGTTTGAGTGGGAGTTCTGGTGGAGGAGAAGGTATTTCTGTGTGTTTGGTTTTGTACTGGTAGTATCTGCATGTGTAGGGACTTTGTGCTGGCAGAGAAGCTGAGCCCTGATGAGGGGGCGGGTCTTCCCTGACTAGGGGTTCTGTAAAGGTAGCAGCCAGTCAGGCAGCGGCACAGACAGCTGCAGTGGCACAGGAGCTAGCAAACAGAGCTGTAAACGGGAGTTTGAGTGGGAGTTCTCTTGGAGGAGAAGGTATTTGTGTGAGTTTCTGTATGTGTAGGGGCTTTGTGCTGGGAGAGAAGCTGAGCCCTGATTAGGGGGCGGGCTTCACTGACTAGGGGTCCTATAAAGGTAGCAGCCAGTCAGGCAGCCGCACAGGAGCAAGCAAACAGAGCTGTAAATAGGGGAGTTTGAGTGGGAGTTCTGTTGGAGGAGAAGGTATTTGTGTGTGTGTTTGGTTTTGTATTGGTGGTATCTGTATGTGTAGAGGTTTGGAGGGGTTTGTGCTGGGAGAGAAGCTGAGCCCTGATTAGGGGGCGGGGCTTCACTGACTAGGGGTCCTATAAAGGTAGCAGCCAGTCAGGCAGCGGCACAGGAGCAAGCAAACAGAGCTGTAAACAGGGGAGTTTGAGTGGGAGTTCTGTTGGAGGAGAAGGTATTTGTGTGTGTTTGGTTTTGTATTGGTGGTATCTGTATGTGTAGAGGTTTGGAGGGGTTTGTGCTGGGAGAGAAGCTGACCCCTGATCAGGGGGCGGGGCTTCACGGACTAGGGGTCCTATAAAGGTAGCAGCCAGTCAGGCTGCGGCACAGACAGCTGCAGTGGCACAGGAGCTAGCAAACAGAGCTTTCAACAGGGGAGTTTGAGTGGGAGTTCTGGTGGAGGAGAAGGTATTTGTGTGTGTTTGGTTTTGTATTGGTGGTATCTGTATGTGTAGAGGCTTGGAGGGGCTTTGTGCTGGGAGAGAAGCTGAGCCCTGATGAGGGTCGGGGCTTCACGGACTAGTGGTCCTATAAAGGGAGCAGCCAGTCAGACAGCGGCAAAGGAGCTAGCAAACATATCTGTAAACTGGGGAGTTTGAGTGGGAGTTCTGTTGGAGGAGAGGGTATTTGTGTGTGTGTGTGTTTGGTTTTGTATTGTTAGTATCAGTATGTGTAGAGGCTTGTAGGGGCTTTGTGCTGGGAGAGAAGCTGAGCCCTGATTAGGGGGCTGGGCTTCCCTGACTAGGGGTCCTATAAAAGGAGCAGCCAGTCAGACAGCTGCCCAGGAGCTAGCAAACAGAGCTGTAAACAGGGGAGTTTGGGTGGGAGTTCTGTTGGAGGAGAAGGTATTTGTGTGAGTATCTGTATGTGTAGGGGCTTTGTGCTGGGAGAGAAGCTCAGCCCTGATTCGGGGGCGGGGCTTCACTGACAAGGGTCCTATAAAGGTAGCAGCCAGTCAGGCAGCGGCACAGGAGCTAGCAAACAGAGCTGTAGACAGGGGAGTTTGAGTGGGAGTTCCGTTGGAGGAGAAGGTATTTGTGTGTGTGTGTTTGGTTTTGTATTGGTAGTATCTGTATGTGTAGAGGCTTGGAGGGGCTTTGTGCTGGGAGAGAAGCTGAGCCCTGATAAGGGGGCGGGGCTTCACTGACTAGGGGTCCTATAAAGGTCGCAGCCAGTCAGGCAGCGGCACAGGAGCAAGCAAACAGAGCTGTAAACAGGGGAGTTTGAGTGGGAGTTCTGTTGGAGGAGAAGGTATTTGTTAGTGTTTGGTTTTGTATTAGTCGTATCTGTATGTGTAGGGGCTTGGAGGGGCTTTGTGCTGGGAGAGAAGCTGAGCCCTGATGAGGGGGCGGGGCTTCACTGACTAGGGGTCCTATAAAGGGAGCAGCCAGTCAGGCAGCGGCACAGACAGCTGCAGCGGTACAGGAGCTAGCAAACAGAGCTGTAAACATGGGAGTTTGAGTGGGAGTTCTGTTGGAGGAGACGGTATTTGTGTGTGTTTGGTTTTGTACTGGTAGTATCTGCATGTGTAGGGACTTTGTGCTGGCAGAGAAGCTGAGCCCTTATTAGGGGGCGGGGCTTCCCTGACTAGGGGTCCTATAAAGGGAGCAGCCAGTCAGACAGCGGCAAAGGAGCTAGCAAACAGAGCTGTAAACTGGGGAGTTTGAGTGGGAGTTCTGTTGGAGGAGAAGGTATTTGTGTGTGTTTGGTTTTGTATTGGTAGTATCTGTATGTGTAGGGGCTTTGTGCTGGGAGAGAAGCTGAGCCCTGATTAGGGGGCGGGGCTTCACTGACTAGGGGTCCCCTAAAGGTAGCAGCCAGTCAGGCAGCGGCTCAGACAGCTGCAGCGGCACAGGAGCTAGCAAACAGAGCTGTAAACAGGGGATTTTGAGTGGGAGTTCTGTTGGAGGAGAAGGTATTTGTGTGTGTTTGGTTTTGTACTGGTAGTATCTGCATGTGTAAGGACTTTGTGCTGGTAGAGAAGCTGAGCCCTGATTTGGGGGCGGGGCTTCCCTGACTAGGGGTCCTATAAAGGGAGCAGCCAGTCAGACAGCGGCACAGGAGCTAGCAAACAGAGCTGTAAACAGGGGAGTTTGAGTGGGAGTTCCGTTGGAGGAGAAGGTATTTGTGTGTGTGTGTTTGGTTTTGTATTGGTAGTATCTGTATGTGTAGAGGCTTGGAGGGGCTTTGTGCTGGAAGAGAAGCTGAGCCCTGATTAGGGGACGGGGCTTCACTGACTAGGCGTCCTATAAAGGGAGCAGCCAGTCACGCAGCGGCACAGACAGCTCCCGCGGTACAGGAGCTAGCAAACAGAGCTGTAAACAGGGGAGTTTGAGTGGGAGTTCTGTTGGAGGAGAAGGTATTTGTGTGTGTTTGGTTTTCTATTGGTCCTATCTGTATGTGTAGGGGCTTTGTGCTGAGAGAGAAGCAGAGCCCTGATGAGGGGGCGGGGCTTCACGGACTAGCGGTCCTATAAAGGGAGCAGCCAGTCAGACAGCGGCACAGGAGCTAGCAAACAGAGCTGTAAACAGGGGAGTTTGAGTGGGAGTTCTGTTGGAGGAGAAGGTATTTGTGTGTGTGTTTGGTTTTGTATTGGTAGTATCTGTATGTGTAGAGGCTTGGAGGGGCTTTGTGCTGGGAGAGAAGCTGAGCCCTGATTAGGGGGCGGGGCTTCACTGACTAGGGGTCCTATAAAGGTAGCAGCCAGTCAGGCAGCGGCACAGACAGCTGCAGCGGTACAGGAGCTAGCAAACAGAGATCTAAACAGGGGAGTTTGAGTGGGAGTTCTGTTGGAGGAGAAGGTATTTGTGTGTGTTTGGTTTTGTATTGGTAGTATCTGTATGTGTAGGGGCTTTGTGCTGGGAGAGAAGCTGAGCCCTGATAAGGGGGCGGGGCTTCACGGACTAGGGGTCCTGTAAAGGTTGCAGCCAGTCAGGCAGCGGCACAGAGAGCTGCAGTGGCACAGGAGCTAGCAAACAGAGCTGTAAACGGGAGTTTGAGTGGGAGTTCAGTTGGAGGAGAAGGTATTTGTGTGTGTGTGTGTTTGGTTTTGTATTGTTAGTATCAGTATGTGTAGACGCTTGTAGGGGCTTTGTGCTGGGAGAGAAGCTGAGCCCTGATGAGGGTCGGGGCTTCACGGACTAGGGGTCCTATAAAAGTAGCGGCCAGTCAGGCAGCGGCACAGACAGCTGCAGTGGCACAGGAGCTAGGAAACAGAGCTTTCAACAGGGGAGTTTGAGTGGGAGTTCTGTTGGAGGAGAAGGTATTTGTGTGAGTATCTGTATGTGTAGGGGCTTTGTGCTGGGAGAGAAGCTGAGCCCTGATGAGGGGGCGGGGCTTCACTGACTAGGCGTCCCATAAAGAGAGCAGCCAGTCAGACAGCGGCACAGGAGCTAGCAAACAGAGCTGTAAACAGGGGAGTTTGAGTGGGAGTTCTGGTGGAGGAGAAGGTATTTGTGTGTGTTTGGTTTTGTACTGGTAGAATCTGCATGTGTAGGGACTTTGTGCTGGCAGAGAAGCTGAGCCCTGATTAGGGGGCGGGGCTTCCCTGACTAGGGGTCCTATAAAGGGAGCAGCCAGTCAGACAGCGGCACAGGAGCCAGCAAACAGAGGTGTAAACAGGGGAGTTTGAGTGGGAGTTCTGTTGGAGGAGAAGGTATTTGTGTGAGTATCTGTATGTGTAGGGGCTTTGTGCTGGGAGAGAAGCTCAGCCCTGATTAGGGGGCGGGGCTTCACGGCAAGGGGTCCTATAAAGGTCGCAGCCAGTCAGGCAGTGGCATAGGAGCTAGCAAACAGAGCTGTAAACAGGGGAGTTTGAGTGGGAGTTCTGTTGGAGAAGAAGGTATTTGTGTGTGTGCTTGGTTTTGTATTGTTAGTATCAGTATGTGTAGAGGCTTGTAGGGGCTTTGTGCTGGGAGAGAAGCTGAGCCCTGATGAGGGGGCGGGGCTTCACTGACTAGGGGTCCTATAAAGGTAGCAGCCAGTCAGGCAGTGGCACAGGAGCAAGCAAACAGAGCTGTAAACAGGGGAGTTTGAGTGGGAGTTCTTTTGGAGGAGAAGGTATTTGTGTGTGTTTGGTTTTGTATTGGTGGTATCTGTATGTGTAGAGGCTTGGAGGGGCTTTGTGCTGGGAGAGAAGCTGAGCCCTGATGAGGGTCGGGGCTTCACGGACTAGTGGTCCTATAAAGGGAGCAGCCAGTCAGACAGCGGCAAAGGAGCTAGCAAACATATCTGTAAACTGGGGAGTTTGAGTGGGAGTTCTGTTGGAGGAGAGGGTATTTGTGTGTGTGTGTGTTTGGTTTTGTATTGTTAGTATCAGTATGTGTAGAGGCTTGTAGGGGCTTTGTGCTGGGAGAGAAGCTGAGCCCTGATTAGGGGGCTGGGCTTCCCTGACTAGGGGTCCTATAAAAGGAGCAGCCAGTCAGACAGCTGCCCAGGAGCTAGCAAACAGAGCTGTAAACAGGGGAGTTTGAGTGGGAGTTCTGTTGGAGGAGAGGGTATTTGTGTGTGTGTGTTTGGTTTTGTATTGGTAGTATCTGTATGTGTAGAGGCTTGGAGGGGCATTGTGCTGGGAGAGAAGCTGAGCCCTGATTAGGGGGCGGGGCCTAACTGACTAGGGGTCCTATAAAGGTCGCAGCCAGTCAGGCATCGGCACAGGAGCTAGCAAACAGAGCTGTAAACAGGGGAGTTTGAGTGGGAGTTCTGTTGGAGGAGAAGGTATTTGTGTGTGTTTGGTTTTGTACTGGTAGTATCTGCATGTGTAAGGACTTTGTGCTGGCAGAGAAGCTGAGCCCTGATTAGGGGGCGGGGCTTCCCTGACTAGGGGTCCTATAAAGGGAGCAGCCAGTCAGACAGCGGCACAGGAGCTAGCAAACAGAGCTGTAAACAGGGGAGTTTGAGTGGGAGTTCCGTTGGAGGAGAAGTTATTTGCGTGTGTGTGTTTGGTTTTGTATTGGTAGTATCTGTATGTGTAGAGGCTTGGAGGGGCTTTGTGCTGGGAGAGAAGCTGAGCCCTGATAAGGGGGCGGGGCTTCACTGACTAGGGGTCCTATAAAGGTCGCAGCCAGTCAGGCAGCGGCACAGGAGCAAGCAAACAGAGCTGTAAACAGGGGAGTTTGGGTGGGAGTTCTGTTGGAGGAGAAGGTATTTGTGTGAGTATCTGTATGTGTAGGGGCTTTGTGCTGGGAGAGAAGCTCAGCCCTGATTCGGGGGCGGGGCTTCACTGACAAGGGTCCTATAAAGGTAGCAGCCAGTCAGGAAGCGGCACAGACAGCTGCAGCGGTACAGGAGCTAGCAAACAGAGCTGTAAACATGGGAGTTTGAGTGGGAGTTCTGTTGGAGGAGACGGTATTTGTGTGTTTGGTTTTGTACTGGTAGTATCTGCATGTATAGGGACTTTGTGCTGGCAGAGAAGCTGAGCCCTTATTAGGGGGCGGGGCTTCCCTGACTAGGGGTCCTATAAAGGGAGCAGCCAGTCAGACAGCGGCAAAGGAGCTAGCAAACAGAGCTGTAAACTGGGGAGTTTGAGTGGGAGTTCTGTTGGAGGAGAAGGTATTTGTGTGTGTTTGGTTTGTATTGGTAGTATCTGTATGTGTAGGGGCTTTGTGCTGGGAGAGAAGCTGAGCCCTGATTAGGGGGCGGGGCTTCACTGACTAGGGGTCCCCTAAAGGTAGCAGCCAGTCAGGCAGCGGCTCAGACAGCTGCAGCGGCACAGGAGCTAGCAAACAGAGCTGTAAACAGGGGAGTTTGAGTGGGAGTTCTGTTGGAGGAGAAGGTATTTGTGTGTGTTTGGTTTTGTACTGGCAGTATGTGCATGTGTAGGGACTTTGTGCTGGCAGAGAAGATGAGCCCTGATTAGGGGGCGGGGCTTCCCTGCCTAGGCGTCCTATAAAGGGAGGAGCCAGTCAGACAGCGGCACAGGAGCTAGCAAACAGAGCTCTAAACAGGGGAGTTTGAGTGGGAGTTCTGTTGGAGGAGAAGGTATTTGTGTGTGTGTTTGGTTTTGTATTGGTCGTATCTGTATGTGTAGAGGCTTGGAGGGGCTTTGTGCTGGGAGAGAAGCTGAGCCCTGATTAGGGGGCGGGGCTTCACTGACTAGGGTTCCTATAAAGGTAGCAGCCAGTCAGGCAGCGGCACAGGAGCTAGCAAACAGAGCTGTAAACAGGGGAGTTTGAGTGGGAGTTCTGTTGGAGGAGAAGGTATTTGTGTGTGTGTTTGGTTTTGTACTGGCAGTATGTGCATGTGTAGGGACTTTGTGCTGGCAGAGAAGCTGAGCCCTGATTAGGGGGCGGGGCTTCCCTGACTAGGGGTCCTATAAAGGGAGGAGCCAGTGACGCAGCGGCACAGGAGCAAGCAAACAGAGCTGTAAAGGGGAGTTTGAGTGGGAGTTCTGTTGGAGGAGAAGGTATTTGTGTGTGTGTGTGTTTGGTTTGTATTGGTAGTATCTGTATGTGTAGAGGCTTGTAGGGGCTTTGTGCTGGAAGAGAAGCTGAGCCCTGATTAGGGGGCGGGGCTTCACTGACTAGGGGTCCCCTAAAGGGAGCAGCCAGTCAGGCAGCGGCACAGACAGCTGCAGCGGTACAGGAGCTAGCAAACAGAGGTCTAAACAGGGGAGTTTGAGTGGGAGTTCTGTTGGAGGAGAAGGTATTTGTGTGTGTGTGTTTGGTTTTGTATTGGTAGTATCTGTATGTGTAGAGGCTTGGAGGGGCTTTGTGCTGGGAGAGAAGCTGAGCCCTGATTCGGGGGCGGGGCTTCACTGACAAGGGTCCTATAAAGGTAGCAGCCAGTCAGGCAGCGGCACAGGAGCTAGCAAACAGAGCTGTAAACAGGGGAGTTTGAGTGGGAGTTCTGTTGGAGGAGAAGGTATTTGTGTGTGTGTGTGTTTGGTTTGTATTGGTAGTATCTGTATGTGTAGAGGCTTGTAGGGGCTTTGTGCTGGAAGAGAAGCTGAGCCCTGATTAGGGGACGGGGCTTCACTGACTAGGCGTCCTATAAAGGGAGCAGCCAGTCACGCAGCGGCACAGACAGCTCCCGCGGTACAGGAGCTAGCAAACAGAGCTGTAAACAGGGGAGTTTGAGTGGGAGTTCTGTTGGAGGAGAAGGTATTTGTGTGTGTGTTTGGTTTTGTATTGGTAGTATCTGTATGTGTAGAGGCTTGGAGGGGCTTTGTGCTGGGAGAGAAGCTGAGCCCTGATTAGGGGGCGGGGCTTCACTGACTAGGGGTCCTATAAAGGTAGCAGCCAGTCAGGCAGCGGCACAGACAGCTGCAGCGGTACAGGAGCTAGCAAACAGAGGTCTAAACAGGGGAGTTTGAGTGGGAGTTCTGTTGGAGGAGAAGGTATTTGTGTGTGTGTTTGGTTTTGTATTGGTAGTATCTGTATGTGTAGAGATTTGTAGGGGCTTTGTGCTGGGAGAGAAGCTGAGCCCTGATTTGGGGGCGGGGCTTCCCTGACTAGGGGTCCTATAAAGGGAGCAGCCAGTCAGACAGCGGCACAGGAGCTAGCAAACAGAGCTGTAAACAGGGGAGTTTGAGTGGGAGTTCCGTTGGAGGAGAAGGTATTTGTGTGTGTGTGTTTGGTTTTCTATTGGTAGTATCTGTATGTGTAGGGGCTTTGTGCTGAGAGAGAAGCAGAGCCCTGATGAGGGGGCGGGGCTTCACGGACTAGGGGTCCTGTAAAGGTAGCAGCCAGTCAGGCAGCGGCACAGAGAGCTGCAGTGGCACAGGAGCTAGCAAACAGAGCGGTAAACGGGAGTTTGAGTGGGAGTTCAGTTGGAGGAGAAGGTATTTGTGTGTGTTTGGTTTTGTATTGTTAGTATCAGTATGTGTAGAGGCTTGTAGGGGCTTTGTACTGGGAGAGAAGCTGAGCCCTGATAAGGGGGCGGGGCTTCACTGACTAGGGGTCCTATAAAGGTAGCAGCCAGTGACGCAGCGGCACAGGAGCAAGCAAACAGAGCTGTAAAGGGGAGTTTGAGTGGGAGTTCTGTTGGAGGAGAAGGTATTTGTGTGTGTTTGGTTTTGTATTGGTGGTATCTGTATGTGTAGAGGCTTGGAGGGGCTTTGTGCTGGGAGAGAAGCTGAGCCCTGATTAGGGGGCTGGGCTTCCCTGACTAGGGGTCCTATAAAAGGAGCAGCCAGTCAGACAGCTGCCCAGGAGCTAGCAAACAGAGCTGTAAACAGGGGAGTTTCAGTGGGAGTTCTGTTGGAGGAGAAGGTATTTGTGTGTGTTTGGTTTTGTATTGGTAGTATCTGTATGTGTAGGGGCTTTGTGCTGGGAGAGAAGCTGAGCCCTGATTAGGGGGCGGGGCCTCCCTGACTAGGGGTCCTATAAAGGTAGCAGCTAGTCAGGCAGCGGCACAGGAGCTAGCAAATAGAGCTGTAAACAGGGGAGTTTGAGTGGGAGTTCTGTTGGAGGAGAAGGTATTTGTGTGTGTGTTTGGTTTTGTATTGGTAGTATCTGTATGTGTAGAGGCTTGGAGGGGCTTTGTGCTGGGAGAGAAGCTCAGCCCTGATTCGGGGGCGGGGCTTCACTGACAAGGGTCCTATAAAGGTAGCAGCCAGTCAGGCAGCGGCACAGGAGCTAGCAAACAGAGCTGTAAACAGGGGAGTTTGAGTGGGAGTTCTGTTGGAGGAGAAGGTATTTGTGTGTGTTTGGTTTTGTACTGGCAGTATGTGCATGTGTAGGGACTTTGTGCTGGCAGAGAAGATGAGCCCTGATTAGGGGGCGGGGCTTCCCTGCCTAGGCGTCCTATAAAGGGAGGAGCCAGTCAGACAGCGGCACAGGAGCTAGCAAACAGAGCTCTAAACAGGGGAGTTTGAGTGGGAGTTCTGTTGGAGGAGAAGGTATTTGTGTGTGTGTTTGGTTTTGTATTGGTCGTATCTGTATGTGTAGAGGCTTGGAGGGGCTTTGTGCTGGGAGAGAAGCTGAGCCCTGATTAGGGGGCGGGGCTTCACTGACTAGGGTTCCTATAAAGGTAGCAGCCAGTCAGGCAGCGGCACAGGAGCTAGCAAACAGAGCTGTAAACAGGGGAGTTTGAGTGGGAGTTCTGTTGGAGGAGAAGGTATTTGTGTGTGTGTTTGGTTTTGTACTGGCAGTATGTGCATGTGTAGGGACTTTGTGCTGGCAGAGAAGCTGAGCCCTGATTAGGGGGCGGGGCTTCCCTGACTAGGGGTCCTATAAAGGGAGGAGCCAGTGACGCAGCGGCACAGGAGCAAGCAAACAGAGCTGTAAAGGGGAGTTTGAGTGGGAGTTCTGTTGGAGGAGAAGGTATTTGTGTGTGTTTGGTTTTGTATTGGTGGTATCTGTATGTGTAGAGGCTTGGAGGGGCTTTGTGCTGGGAGAGAAGCTGAGCCCTGATTAGGGGGCGGGGCTTCACTGACTAGGGGTCCTATAAAGGGAGCAGCCAGTCAGGCAGCGGCACAGACAGCTGGAGCGGTACAGGAGCTAGCAAACAGAGGTCTAAACAGGGGAGTTTGAGTGGGAGTTCTGTTGGAGGAGAAGGTATTTGTGTGTGTTTGGTTTTGTATTGGTAGTATCTGTATGTGTAGGGGCTTTGTGCTGGGAGAGAAGCTGAGCCCTGATGAGGGGGCGGGGCTTCACGGACTAGGGGTCCTGTAAAGGTAGCAGCCAGTCAGGCAGGGGCACAGAGAGCTGCAGTGGCACAGGAGCTAGCAAACAGAGCGGTAAACGGGAGTTTGAGTGGGAGTTCAGTTGGAGGAGAAGGTATTTGTGTGTGTTTGGTTTTGTATTGTTAGTATCAGTATGTGTAGAGGCTTGTAGGGGCTTTGTACTGGGAGAGAAGCTCAGCCCTGATTCGGGGGCGGGGCTTCACTGACAAGGGTCCTATAAAGGTAGCAGCCAGTCAGGCAGCGGCACAGGAGCTAGCAAACAGAGCTGTAAACAGGGGAGTTTGAGTGGGAGTTCTGTTGGAGGAGAAGGTATTTGTGTGTGTTTGGTTTTGTACTGGCAGTATGTGCATGTGTAGGGACTTTGTGCTGGCAGAGAAGATGAGCCCTGATTAGGGGGCGGGGCTTCCCTGCCTAGGCGTCCTATAAAGGGAGGAGCCAGTCAGACAGCGGCACAGGAGCTAGCAAACAGAGCTCTAAACAGGGGAGTTTGAGTGGGAGTTCTGTTGGAGGAGAAGGTATTTGTGTGTGTGTTTGGTTTTGTATTGGTGGTATCTGTATGTGTAGAGGCTTGGAGGGGCTTTGTGCTGGGAGAGAAGCTGAGCCCTGATTAGGGGGCTGGGCTTCCCTGACTAGGGGTCCTATAAAAGGAGCAGCCAGTCAGACAGCTGCCCAGGAGCTAGCAAACAGAGCTGTAAACAGGGGAGTTTCAGTGGGAGTTCTGTTGGAGGAGAAGGTATTTGTGTGTGTTTGGTTTTGTATTGGTAGTATCTGTATGTGTAGGGGCTTTGTGCTGGGAGAGAAGCTGAGCCCTGATTAGGGGGCGGGGCCTCCCTGACTAGGGGTCCTATAAAGGTAGCAGCCAGTCAGGCAGCGGCACAGGAGCTAGCAAATAGAGCTGTAAACAGGGGAGTTTGAGTGGGAGTTCTGTTGGAGGAGAAGGTATTTGTGTGTGTGTTTGGTTTTGTATTGGTAGTATCTGTATGTGTAGAGGCTTGGAGGGGCTTTGTGCTGGGAGAGAAGCTGAGCCCTGATTCGGGGGCGGGGCTTCACTGACAAGGGTCCTATAAAGGTAGCAGCCAGTCAGGCAGCGGCACAGGAGCTAGCAAACAGAGCTGTAAACAGGGGAGTTTGAGTGGGAGTTCTGTTGGAGGAGAAGGTATTTGTGTGTGTGTGTGTTTGGTTTGTATTGGTAGTATCTGTATGTGTAGAGGCTTGTAGGGGCTTTGTGCTGGAAGAGAAGCTGAGCCCTGATTAGGGGACGGGGCTTCACTGACAAGGGTCCTATAAAGGTAGCAGCCAGTCAGGCAGCGGCACAGGAGCTAGCAAACAGAGCTGTAAACAGGGGAGTTTGAGTGGGAGTTCTGTTGGAGGAGAAGGTATTTGTGTGTGTTTGGTTTTGTACTGGCAGTATGTGCATGTGTAGGGACTTTGTGCTGGCAGAGAAGATGAGCCCTGATTAGGGGGCGGGGCTTCCCTGCCTAGGCGTCCTATAAAGGGAGGAGCCACTCAGACAGCGGCACAGGAGCTAGCAAACAGAGCTCTAAACAGGGGAGTTTGAGTGGGAGTTCTGTTGGAGGAGAAGGTATTTGTGTGTGTGTTTGGTTTTGTATTGGTCGTATCTGTATGTGTAGATGCTTGGAGGGGCTTTGTGCTGGGAGAGAAGCTGAGCCCTGATTAGGGGGCGGGGCTTCACTGACTAGGGGTCCCCTAAAGGTAGCAGCCAGTCAGGCAGCGGCTCAGACAGCTGCAGCGGCACAGGAGCTAGCAAACAGAGCTGTAAACAGGGGAGTTTGAGTGGGAGTTCTGTTGGAGGAGAAGGTATTTGTGTGTGTTTGGTTTTGTACTGGTAGTATCTGCATGTGTAAGGACTTTGTGCTGGTAGAGAAGCTGAGCCCTGATTTGGGGGCGGGGCTTCCCTGACTAGGGGTCCTATAAAGGGAGAAGCCAGTCAGACAGCGGCACAGGAGCTAGCAAACAGAGCTGTAAACAGGGGAGTTTGAGTGGGAGTTCCGTTGGAGGAGAAGGTATTTGTGTGTGTGTGTTTGGTTTTGTATTGGTAGTATCTGTATGTGTAGAGGCTTGGAGGGGCTTTGTGCTGGGAGAGAAGCTGAGCCCTGATTCGGGGGCGGGGCTTCACTGACAAGGGTCCTATAAAGGTAGCAGCCAGTCAGGCAGCGGCACAGGAGCTAGCAAACAGAGCTGTAAACAGGGGAGTTTGAGTGGGAGTTCTGTTGGAGGAGAAGGTATTTGTGTGTGTGTGTGTTTGGTTTGTATTGGTAGTATCTGTATGTGTAGAGGCTTGTAGGGGCTTTGTGCTGGAAGAGAAGCTGAGCCCTGATTAGGGGACGGGGCTTCACTGACTAGGCGTCCTATAAAGGGAGCAGCCAGTCAGGCAGCGGCACAGACAGCTGCAGCAGTACAGGAGCTAGCAAACAGAGGTCTAAACAGGGGAGTTTGAGTGGGAGTTCTGTTGGAGGAGAAGGTATTTGTGTGTGTTTGGTTTTGTATTGGTAGTATCTGTATGTGTAGGGGATTTGTGCTGGGAGAGAAGCTGAGCCCTGATGAGGGGGCGGGGCTTCACGGACTAGAGGTCCTCTAAAGGTAGCAGCCAGTCAGGCAGCGGCACAGGAGCTAGGAAACAGAGCTGTAAACGGGAGTTTGAGTGAGAGTTCAGATGGAGGAGAAGGTATTTGTGTGTGTGTGTGTTTGGTTTTGTATTGTTAGTATCAGTATGTGTAGAGATTTGTAGGGGCTTTGTGCTGGGAGAGAAGCTGAGCCCTGATGAGGGGGCGGGGCTTCACGGACTAGGGGTCCTGTAAAGGTTGCAGCCAGTCAGGCAGCGGCACAGAGAGCTGCAGTGGCACAGGAGCAAGCAAACAGAGCTGTAAAGGGGAGTTTGAGTGGGAGTTCTGTTGGAGGAGAAGGTATTTGTGTGTGTTTGGTTTTGTATTGGTGGTATCTGTATGTGTAGAGGCTTGGAGGGGCTTTGTGCTGGGAGAGAAGCTGAGCCCTGATGAGGGTCGGGGCTTCACGGACTAGGGGTCCTATAAAAGTAGCGGCCAGTCAGGCAGCGGCACAGACAGCTGCAGTGGCACAGGAGCTAGGAAACAGAGCTTTCAACAGGGGAGTTTGAGTGGGAGTTCTGTTGGAGGAGAAGGTATTTGTGTGAGTATCTGTATGTGTAGGGGCTTTGTGCTGGGAGAGAAGCTGAGCCCTGATGAGGGGGCGGGGCTTCACGGACTAGGGGTCCTGTAAAGGTAGCAGCCAGTCAGGCAGCGGCACAGAGAGCTGCAGTGGCACAGGAGCTAGCAAACAGAGCGGTAAACGGGAGTTTGAGTGGGAGTTCAGTTGGAGGAGAAGGTATTTGTGTGTGTTTGGTTTTGTATTGTTAGTATCAGTATGTGTAGAGGCTTGTAGGGGCTTTGTACTGGGAGAGAAGCTGAGCCCTGATAAGGGGGCGGGGCTTCACTGACTAGGGGTCCTATAAAGGTAGCAGCCAGTGACGCAGCGGCACAGGAGCAAGCAAACACAGCTGTAAAGGGGAGTTTGAGTGGGAGTTCTGTTGGAGGAGAAGGTATTTGTGTGTGTTTGGTTTTGTATTGGTGGTATCTGTATGTGTAGAGGCTTGGAGGGGCTTTGTGCTCGGAGAGAAGCTGAGCCCTGATTAGGGGGCTGGGCTTCCCTGACTAGGGGTCCTATAAAAGGAGCAGCCAGTCAGACAGCTGCCCAGGAGCTAGCAAACAGAGCTGTAAACAGGGGAGTTTCAGTGGGAGTTCTGTTGGAGGAGAAGGTATTTGTGTGTGTTTGGTTTTGTATTGGTAGTATCTGTATGTGTAGGGGCTTAGTGCTGGGAGAGAAGCCTAGCCCTGATTAGGGGGCGGGGCTTCATTGACTAGGGGTGCTTTAAAGGTAGCAGCCAGTCAGGCAGCGGCACAGACAGCTGCAGCGGCACAGGAGCTAGCAAACAGAGCTGTAAACAGGGGAGTTTGAGTGGGAGTTCTGATGGAGGAGAAGGTATTCGTGTGTGTTTGGTTTTGTATTGGTAGTATCTGTATGTGTAGAGGCTTGGAGGGTCTTTGTGCTGGGAGAGAAGCTGAGCCATGATTAGGGGGCGGCGCTTCACTGACTAGGGTTCCTATGAAGGTAGAAGCCACTCAGGCAGCGGCACAGACAGCTGCAGCGGCACAGGAGCTAGCAAACAGAGCTGTAAACAGGGGAGTTTGAGTGGGAGTTCTGTTGGAGGAGAAGGTATTTGTGTGTGTTTGGTTTTGTACTGGTAGTATCTGCATGTGTAGGGGCTTTGTGCTGGGAGAGAAGCTGAGCCCTGATTAGGGGGCGGGGCTTCACTAACTTGGGCTCCTCAAAAGGTAGCAGCCAGTCAGGCAGTGGCACAGGAGCTAGCAAACAGAGCTGTAAACATGGGAGTTTGAGTGGGAGTCCTGTTGGAGGAGAAGTTATTTGTGTGTGTTTGGTTTTGTATTGGTGGTATCTGTATGTGTAGGGGCTTTGTGCTGGGAGAGAAGCTGAGCCCTGATTAGGGGGCGGGGCTTCCCTGACTAGGGGTCCTGTAAAGGGAGCAGCCAGTCAGACAGCGGCACAGGAGCTATCAAACAGAGCTGTAAACAGGGGAGTTTGAGTGGGAGTTCTGTTGGAGGAGAAGGTATTTGTGTGTGTGTTTGGTTTTGTATTTGTAGAGGCTTGGAGGGGCTTTGTGCTGGGAGAGAAGCTGAGCCCTGATTAGGGGACGGGGCGTCACTGACTAGGGGTCCTATAAAGGGAGCAGCCAGTCAGGCAGCGGCACAGACAGCTGCAGTGGCACAGGAGCTTGCAAACTGAGCTGTAAACAGGGGAGTTTGAGTGGGAGTTCTGTTGGAGGAGAAGGTATTTGTGTGTGTGTTTGGTTTTGTACTGGTAGTATCTGTATGTGTAGAGGCTTGGAGGGGCTTTGTGCTGGGAGAGAAGCTGAACCCTGATTAGGGGGCGGGGCTTTCCTGACTTGGGGTTCTACAAAGGTACCAGCCAGTCAGGCAGCGGCACAGACAGCTACAGGGGCACAGGAGCTAGCAAACAGAGCTGTAAACAGGGGAGTTTGAGTGGGAGTTCTGTTGGAGGAGAAGGTATTTGTGTGTGTTTGGTTTTGTATTGGTGGTATCTGTATGTGTAGGGGCTTTGTGCTGGGAGAGAAGCTGAGCCCTGATTAGGGGGCGGGGCTTCACTGACTAGGGGTCCTATAAAGGGAGCAGCCAGTCAGGCAGCTGCACAGACAGCTGCAGCGATACAGGAGCTAGCAAACAGAGCTGTAAACAGGGGAGTTTGAGTGGGAGTTCTGTTGGAGGAGAAGGTATTTGTGTGTGTGTTTGGTTTTGTATTGGTAGTATCCGTATGTGTAGAGGCTTGGAGGGGCTTTGTGCTGGGGGCGAAGCTGAGCCCTTATTAGGGGGCGGGGCTTCACTGACTATGGGTCCTATAAAGGGAGCAGCCAGTCAGGCAGCGACACAGACAGCTGCAGCGGTACAGGAGCAAGCAAACAGAGCTGTAAACAAGCGAGTTTCAGTGAGAGTTCTGTTGGAGGAGAAGGTATTTGTGTGTGTTTGGTTTTGTGTTGGTGGTATCTGTATGGGTAGGGGCTTTGTGCTGGGAGAGAAGCCTAGCCCTGATTAGTGGGCGGGGCTTCACTGACGAGGGGTCCTATAAAGGGAGCAGCCAGTAAGGCAGCGGTACAGGAGCTAGCAAACAGAGCTGTAAACAGGGGAGTTTGAGTGGGAGTTCTGTTGGAGGAGAAGGTATTTGTGTGTGTCTGGTTTTGTATTGGTAGTATTTGTATGTGTAGAGGCTTGGAGGGGCTTTGTGCTGGGAGAGAAGCTGATTAGGGGGCGGGACTTCCCTGACTAGGGGTCCTATAAAGGTAGCAGGCAGTCAGGCAGCGGCACAGGAGCTAGCAAACAGAGGTGTAAACAGGGGAGTTTGAGTGGGAGTTCTGTTGGAGGAGAAGGTATTTGTGTGTGTGTTTGGTTTTGTATTGGTGGTATCTGTATGTGTAGAGGCTTGGAGGGGCTTTGTGCTGGGAGCGAAGCTGAGCCCTGATTAGGGGGCGGGGCTTCACTGACTTGGGGTCCTATAAAGGTAGCAGCCAGTCAGGCAGCGGCACAGGAGCTAGCAAACAGCTGTAAACAGGAGAGTTTGAGTGGGAGTTCTGTTGGAGGAGAAGGTATTTGTGTGTGCTTGGTTTTGTATTGGTAGTATCTGTATGTGTAGGGGCTTTGTGCTGGGAGAGAAGCTGAGCCCTGATTAGGGGCGGGGCTTTACTGACTAGGGGTCCTATAAAGATAGCAGTCAGTCAGGCAGCGGAACAGACAGCTGCAGCGGCACAGGAGCTAGCAAACAGAGCTGTAAACAGGGGAGTTTGAGTGGGAGTTCTGTTGGAGGAGAAGGTATTTGTGCGTGTTTGGTTTTGTATTGGTAGTATCTGTATGTGTAGGGGCTTTGTGCTGTGAGAGAAGCTGAGCCCTGATTAGGGGGCGGGGCTTCACTGACTAGGAGTCCTATAAAGGTAGCAGCCAGTCAGGCACCGGCACAGACAGCTGTAGCGGCACAGCAGCTAGCAAACAGAGCTGTAAACAGGGGACTTTGAGTGGGAGTTCTGTTGGAGGAGAAGGTATTTGTGTTTTGTTTTTTGTATTGGTAGTATTTGTATGTGTTGAGGCTTGGAGGGGCTTTGTGCTGGGAGAGAACCTGAGCCCTGATTAGGGGGCGGGGCTTCCCTGACTAGGGGTCCTATAAAGGTAGCAGCCAGTCAGGCAGCGGCACAGACAGCTGTAGCGGCACAGGAGCTAGCAAACAGAGCTGTAAACAGGGGGGTTTGAGTGGGAGTTCTGTTGGAGGAGAAGGTATTTGTGCGTGTTTGGTTTTGTATTGGTAGTATCAGTATGTGTAGGGGCTTTGTGCTGGGAGAGAAGCTGAGCCCTGATTAGGGGGCGGGGCTTCACTGACTAGGGGTCCTATAAAGGTAGCAGCCAGTCAGGCAGCGGCACAGACAGCTGTAGCGGCACAGGAGCTAGCAAACAGACCTGTAAACAGGGGAGTTTGAGTGGGAGTTCTGTTGGAGGAGAAGGTATTTGTGTGTGTTTGGTTTTGTATTGGTGGTATCTGTATGTGTAGGGGCTTTGTGCTCGGAGAGAAGCTGAGCCCTGATTAGGGGGCGGGGCTTCACTGACTTGGGGTCCTATAAAGGTAGCAGCCAGTCAGGCAGTGGCACAGGAGCTAGCAAACAGCTGTAAACAGGAGAGTTTGAGTGGGAGTTCTGTTGGAGGAGAAGGTATTTGTGTGTGCTTGGTTTTGTATTGGTAGTATCTGTATGTGTAGGGGCTTTGTGCTGGGAGAGAAGCTGAGCCCTGATTAGGGGCGGGGCTTTACTGACTAGGGGTCCTATAAAGGTAGCAGCCAGTCAGGCAGCGGAACAGACAGCTGCAGCGGCACAGGAGCTAGCAAACAGAGCTGTAAGCAGGGGAGTTTGAGTGGGAGTTCTGTTGGAGGAGAAGGTATTTGTGTGTGTGTGTTTGGTTTTGTATTGGTAGTATCTGTATGTGTAGGGGCTTTGTGCTGGGAGAGAAGCTGAGCCCTGATTAGGGGCGGGGCTTCACTGACTAGGGGTCCTATAAAGGGAGCAGCCAGTCAGGCAGCGACACAGACAGCTGCAGCGGTACAGGAGCTAGCAAACAGAGCTGTAAACAGGGGAGTTTGAGTGGGAGTTCTGTTGGAGGAGAAGGTATTTGTGTGTGTTTGGTTTTGTGTTGGTGGTATCTGTATGTGTAGGGGCTTTGTGCTGGGAGAGAACCTGAGCCCTGATTAGGGGGCGTGGCTTCATTGACGAGGGGTCCTATAAAGGTAGCAGCCAGTCAGGCAGCAGTACAGGAGCTAGCAAACAGAGCTGTAAACAGGGGAGTTTGAGTGGGAGTTCTGTTGGAGGAGAAGGTATTTGTGTGTGCTTGGTTTTGTATTGGTGATATCTGTATGTGTAGGGGCTTTTTGCTGGAAGAGAAGCTGAGCCCTGATTAGGGTGCAGGGCTTCACTAACCAGGGGTCCTATAAAGGTAGCAGCCAGTCAGGCAGCGGCACAGACAGCTGCAGTGGCACAGGAGCTTGCAAACTGAGCTGTAAACAGGGGAGTTTGAGTGGGAGTTCTGTTTGAGGAGAAGGTATTTGTGTGTGTGTTTGGTTTTGTATTGGTGGTATCTGTATTTGTAGAGGTTTTGGAGGAGCTTTGTCCTGGGAGAGAAGCTGAGCCCTGATGAGGGGACGGGGCTTCGCTGACTAGGGGTCCTATGATTGTAGCAGCCAGTCAGGCAGCGTCACAGACAGCTGCAGGGGCACAGGAGATAGCAAACAGAGCTGTAAACAGGGGAGTTTGAGTGGGAGTTCTGTTGGAGGAGAAGGTATTTGTGTGTGTTTGGTTTTGTATTGGTGGTATCTGTATGTGTAGGGGCTTTGTGCTGGGAGAGAAGCTGAGCCCTGATTAGGGGGCGGGGGTTCACTGACTAGGGGTCCTATA
Source organism: Lepidochelys kempii (assembly GCF_965140285.1). Taxonomy (NCBI): domain Eukaryota; kingdom Metazoa; phylum Chordata; order Testudines; family Cheloniidae; genus Lepidochelys; species Lepidochelys kempii. The sequence continues at coordinate 19,719,615 of NC_136400.1, read as the reverse complement.
AAGGGAGCAGCCAGTCAGGCGGCGGCACGGACAGCTGCAGCAGCACAGGAGCTAGCAAACAGAGCTGTAAACAGGGGAGTTTGAGTGGGAGTTCTGTTTGAGGAGAAGGTATTTGTGTGTGTGTTTGGTTTTGTATTGGTGGTATCTGTATGTGAGGAGGCTTGGAGGGGCTTTGTGCTGGGGGCGAAGCTGAGCCCTGATTAGGGGGCGGGGCTTCAGTGACTATGGGTCCTATAAAGGGAGCAGCCAGTAAGGCAGCGGTACAGGAGCTAGCAAACAGAGCTGTAAACAGGGGAGTTTTAGTGGGAGTTCTGTTGGAGGAGAAGGTATTTGTGTGTGTGTGTTTGGTTTTGTATTGTTAGTTTCTGTATGTGCAGGGGCTTTGTGCTGGGAGAGAAGTTGAGCCCTTATTAGGGGGCGGGACTTCCCTGACTAGGGGTCCTATAAAGGTAGCAGCCAGTCAGGCAGCAGCACAGGAGCTAGCAAACAGAGCTGTAAACAGGGGAGTTTTAGTGGGAGTTCTGTTGGAGGAGAAGGTATTTGTGTGTGTTTGGTTTTGTATTGGTGATATCTGTATGTGTAGGGGCTTTTTGCTGGGAGAGAAGCTGAGCCCTGATTAGGGTGCAGGGCTTCAATAACCAGGGGTCCTATAAAGGTAGCAGCCAGTCAGGCAGCGGCACAGACAGCTGCAGTGGCACAGGAGCTTGCAAACTGAGCTGTAAACAGGGGAGTTTGAGTGGGAGTTCTGTTGGAGGAGAAGGTATTTGTGTGTGTGTGTTTGGTTTTGTATTGTTAGTTTCTGTATGTGCAGGGGCTTTGTGCTGGGAGAGAAGTTGAGCCCTTATTAGGGGGCGGGGCTTCCCTGACTAGGGGTCCTATAAAGGTAGCAGCCAGTCAGGCAGCAGCACAGGAGCTAGCAAACAGAGCTGTAAACAAGCGAGTTTCAGTGGGAGTTCTGTTGGAGGAGAAGGTATTTGTGTGTTTGGTTTTGTGTTGGTGGTATCTGTATGTGTCGGGGCTTTGTGCTGGGAGAGAAGCTGAGCCCTGATTAGGGGGCGGGGCTTCACTGACTAGGGGTCCTATAAAGGGAGCAGCCAGTCAGGCAGCTGCACAGACAGCTGCAGCGATACAGGAGCTAGCAAACAGAGCTGTAAACAGGGGAGTTTGAGTGGGAGTTCTGTTGGAGGAGAAGGTATTTGTGTGTGTGTTTGGTTTTGTATTGGTAGTATCTGTATGTGTAGAGGCTTGGAGGGGCCTTGTCCTGGGGGCGAAGCTGAGCCCTGATTAGGGGGCGGGGCTTCACTGACTATGGGTCCTATAAAGGGAGCAGCCAGTCAGGCAGCGACACAGACAGCTGCAGCGGTACAGGAGCAAGCAAACAGAGCTGTAAACAAGCGAGTTTCAGTGGGAGTTCTGTTGGAGGAGAAGGTATTTGTGTGTGTTTGGTTTTGTGTTGGTGGTATCTGTATGGGTAGGGGCTTTGTGCTGGGAGAGAAGCCTAGCCCTGATTAGTGGGCGGGGCTGCACTGACGAGGGGTCCTATAAAGGGAGCAGCCAGTAAGGCAGCGGTACAGGAGCTAGCAAACAGAGCTGTAAACAGGGGAGTTTGAGTGGGAGTTCTGTTGGAGGAGAAGGTATTTGTGTGTGTTTGGTTTTGTATTGGTAGTATTTGTATGTGTAGAGGCTTGGAGGGGCTTTGTGCTGGGAGAGAAGCTGATTAGGGGGCGGGACTTCCCTGACTAGGGGTCCTATAAAGGTAGCAGGCAGTCAGGCAGCGGCACAGGAGCTAGCAAACAGAGGTGTAAACAGGGCAGTTTGAGTGGGAGTTCTGTTGGAGGAGAAGGTATTTGTGTGTGTGTTTGGTTTTGTATTGGTGGTATCTGTATGTGTAGAGGCTTGGAGGGGCTTTGTGCTGGGAGCGAAGCTGAGCCCTGATTAGGGGGCGGGGCTTCACTGACTAGGGGTCCTATAAAGGTAGCAGCCAGTCAGGCAGCGGCACAGACAGCTGTAGCGGCACAGGAGCTAGCAAACAGAGCTGTAAACAGGGGGGTTTGAGTGGGAGTTCTGTTGGAGGAGAAGGTATTTGTGTATGTTTGGTTTTGTATTGTAAGTATCTGTATGTGTAGGGGCTTTGTGCTGGGAGAGAAGCTGAGCCCTGATTAGGGGGCGGGACTTCACTGACTAGGGGTCCTATAAAGGTAGCAGCCAGTCAGGCAGCGGCACAGACAGCTGTAGTGGCACAGGAGCTAGCAAACAGAGCTGTAAACAGGGGGGTTTGAGTGGGAGTTCTGTTGGAGGAGAAGGTATTTGTGCGTGTTTGGTTTTGTATTGGTAGTATCAGTATGTGTAGGGGCTTTGTGCTGGGAGAGAAGCTGAGCCCTGATTAGGGGGCGGGGCTTCACTGACTAGGGGTCCTATAAAGGTAGCAGCCAGTCAGGCAGCGGCACAGACAGCTGTAGCTGCACAGGAGCTAGCAAACAGAGCTGTAAACAGGGGAGTTTGAGTGGGAGTTCTGTTGGAGGAGAAGGTATTTGTGCGTGTTTGGTTTTGTATTGGTGGTATCTGTATGTGTAGGGGCTTTGTGCTGGGAGAGAAGCTGAGCCCTGATTAGGGGTCGGGGCTTCACTGACTAGGGGTCCTATAAAGGTAGCAGCCAGTCAGGCAGCGGCACAGACAGCTGTAGCGGCACAGGAGCTAGCAAACAGAGCTGTAAACAGGGGAGTTTGAGTGGGAGTTCTGTTGGAGGAGAAGGTGTTTGTGTGTGTGTGTTTGGTTTTGTATTGGTGGTATCTGTATGTGTAGGGGCTTTGTGCTGGGAGAGAAGCTGAGCCCTGATTAGGGGGCGGGGCTTCACTGACTTGGGGTCCTATAAAGGTAGCAGCCAGTCAGGCAGCGGCACAGGAGCTAGCAAACAGCTGTAAACAGGGGAGTTTGAGTGGGAGTTCTGTTGGAGGAGAAGGTATTTGTGTGTGTTTGGTTTGTATTGGTAGTACCTGTATGTGTAGGGGCTTTGTGCTGGGAGAGAAGCTGAGCCCTGATTAGGGGGCGGGGCTTCACTGACTAGGGGTCCTATAAAGGTAGCGGCACAGACAGCTGCAGCGGCACAGGAGCTAGCAAACAGAGCTGTAAACAGGGGAGTTTGAGTGGGAGTTCTGTTGGAGGAGAAGGTATTTGTGTGTGTTTGGTTTGGATTGGTAGTACCTGTATGTGTAGGGGCTTTGTGCTGGGAGAGAAGCTGAGCCCTGATTAGGGGGCGGGGCTTCACTGACTAGGGGTCCTATAAAGGTAGCAGCAAGTCAGGCAGCGGCAAGGACAGCTGCAGCGGCACGGGAGCTAGCAAACAGAGCTGTAAACAGGGGAGTTTGAGTGGGAGTTCCGTTGGAGGAGAAGATATTTGTGTGTGTGTTTGGTTTTGTATTGGTGGTATCTGTATGTGTAGAGGCTTTGTGCTGGGAGAGAAGCTGAGCCCTGATTAGGGGGCGGGGCTTCACTGACTAGGGGTCCTATAAAGGGAGCAGCCAGTCAGGCAGCGGCACAGACAGCTGCAGCGGCACAGGAGCTAGCAAACAGAGGTGTAAACAGGGGAGTTTGAGTGGGAGTTCCGTTGGAGGAGAAGGTATTTGTGTGTGTTTGGTTTTGTATTGGTGGTATCTGTATGTTTAGAGGCTTGGAGGGGCTTAGTGCTGGGAGAGAAGCTGAGCCCTGATTAGGGGGCGAGGCTTCATTGACTAGGGGTGCTTTAAAGGTAGCAGCCAGTCAGGCAGCGGCACAGACAGCTGCAGCGGCACAGGAGCTAGCAAACAGAGCTGTAAACAGGGGAGTTTGAGTGGGAGTTCTGTTGGAGGAGAAGGTATTTGTGTGTGTTTGGTTTTGTATTGGTGGTATCTGTATGTTTAGAGGCTTGGAGGGGCTTAGTGCTGGGAGAGAAGCTGAGCCCTGATTAGGGGGCGGGGCTTCATTGACTAGGGGTGCTTTAAAGGTAGCAGCCACTCAGGCAGCGGCACAGACAGCTGCAGCGGCACAGGAGCTAGCAAACAGAGCTGTAAACAGGGGAGTTTGAGTGGGAGTTCTGTTGGAGGAGAAGGTATTTGTGTGTGTTTGGTTTTGTATTGGTGGTATCTGTATGTTTAGAGGCTTGGAGGGGCTTAGTGCTGGGAGAGAAGCTGAGCCCTGATTAGGGGGCGGGGCTTCACTGACTAGGGGTCCTATAAAGGTAGCGGCACACACAGCTGCAGCGGCACAGGAGCTAGCAAACAGAGCTGTAAACAGGGGAGTTTGAGTGGGAGTTCCGTTGGAGGAGAAGGTATTTGTGTGTGTTTGGTTGGTTTTGTATTGGTGGTATCTGTATGTGTAGAGGCTTTGTGCTGGGAGAGAAGCTGAGCCCTGATTACGGGGCGGGGCTTCACTGACTAGGGGTCCTATAAAGGGAGCAGCCAGTCAGGCAGCGGCACAGGAGCTAGCAAACAGAGCTGTAAACAGGGGAGTTTGAGTGGGAGTTCTGTTGGAGGAGAAGGTATTCCTGTGTGTTTGGTTTTGTATTGGTAGTATCTCTATGTTTAGAGGCTTGGAGGGTCTTTGTGCTGGGAGAGAAGCTGAGCCATGACTAGGGGGCGGCGCTTCACTGACTAGGGTTCCTATGAAGGTAGAAGCCACTCAGGCAGCGGCACAGACAGCTGCAGCGGCACAGGAGCTAGCAAACAGAGCTGTAAACAGGGGAGTTTGAGTGGGAGTTCTGTTGGAGGAGAAGGTATTTGTGTGTGTTTGGTTTTGTATTGGTAGTACCTGTATGTGTAGGGGCTTTGTGCTGGGAGAGAAGCTGAGCCCTTGTTAGGGGGCGGGGCTTCACTGACTAGGGGTCCTATGAGGGTAGCAGCCAGTCAGGCAGCGGCACAGACAGCTGCAGCGGCACAGGAGCTAGCAAACAGAGCTGTAAACAGGGGAGTTGGAGTGGGATTTCTGTTGGAGGAGAAAGTATTTGTGTGTGTTTGGTTTTTTATTGGTAGTATCTGTATGTGTAGGGGCTTTGTGCTGGGAGAGAAGCTGAGCCCTGATTAGGGGGCGGGGCTTCACTGACTAGGGGTCCTATAAAGGGAGCAGCCAGTCAGGCAGCGGCACAGACAGCTGCAGCGGCACAGGAGCTAGCAAACAGAGCTGTAAACAGGGGAGTTTGAGTGGGAGTTCTGTTGGAGGAGAAGGTATTTGTGTGTGTTTGGTTTTGTATTGGTGGTATCTGTATGTGTAGAGGCTTGTAGGGGCTTTGTACTGGGAGAGAAGCTGAGCCCTGATTAGGGGGCGGGGATTCACTGACTAGGGGTCCTATAAAGGTAGCGGCACACACAGCTGCAGCGGCACAGGAGCTAGCAAACAGAGCTGTAAACAGGGGAGTTTGAGTTGGCGTTCTGTTGGAGGAGAAGGTGTTTGTGTGTGTTTTTGTATTGGTAGTACCTGTATGTGTAGAGGCTTGGAGGGGCTTTGTGCTGGGAGAGAAGCTGAGCCCTGATTAGGGGCGGGGCTTCACTGACTAGGGGTCCTATAAAGGTAGCAGCAAGTCAGGCAGCGGCAAGGACAGTTGCAGCGGCACAGGAGCTAGCAAACAGAGCTGTGAACAGGGGAGTTTGAGTGGGAGTTCTGTTGGAGGAGAAGATATTTGTGTGTGTGTTTGGTTTTGTATTGGTGGTATCTGTATGTGTAGGGGCTTTGTGCTGGGAGAGAAGCTGAGCCCTGATTAGGGGGCGGGGCTTCCCTGACTCTGGGTCCTATAAAGGGAGCAGCCAGTCAGGCAACAGCACAGACAGCTGCAGCGGCACAGGAGCTAGCAAACAGAGCTGTGAACAGGGGAGTTTGAGTGGGAGTTCTGTTGGAGGAGAAGGTATTTGTGTGTGTGTTTCGTTTTGTATTGGTAGTATCTGTATGTGTAGAGGCTTGGAGGGGCTTTGTGCTGGGAGAGAAGCTGAGCCCTGATTGGAGGGCGGGGCTTCCCTGACTATGGGTCCAATAAAGGCAGCGGCACAGACAGCTGCAGCGGCACAGGAGCTAGCAAACAGAGCTGTGAACAGGGGAGTTTGAGTGGGAGTTCTGTTGGAGGAGAAAGTATTTGTGTGTGTGTTTGGTTTTGTACTGGTAGTATCTGCATGTGTAGGGGCTTTGTGCTGGGAGAGAAGCTGAGCCCTGATTAGGGGGCGGGGCTTCACTGACTTGGGGTCCTCCAAAGGTAGCAGCCAGTCAGGCAGTGGCACAGGAGCTAGCAAACAGAGCTGTAAACAGGGGAGTTTGAGTGGGAGTCCTGTTGGAGGAGAAAGTATTTGTGTGTGTTTGGTTTTGTATTCTTGGTATCTGTATGTGTAGAGGCTTGTAGGGACTTTGTGCTGGGAGAGAAGCTGAGACCTAACTAGGGGGCGGGGCTTCACTTACTAGGGGTCCTATAAAGGGAGCGGCACAGACAGCTGCAGCGGCACAGGAGCTAGCAAACAGAGCTGTGAACAGGGGAGTTTGAGTGGGAGTTCGATTGGAGGAGAAGGTATTTGTGTGTGTTTGGTTTTGTACCGGTAGTATCTGTATGTGTAGGGGCTTTGTGCTGGGAGAGAAGCTGAGCCCTGATTAGGGGGCGGGGCTTCCCTGACTAGGGGTCCTGTAAAGGGAGCAGCCAGTCAGACAGCTGCACAGGAGCTAGCAAACAGAGCTGTAAACAGGGGAGTTTGTGTTGGAGTTCTGTTGGAGGAGAAGTTATTTGTGTGTGTGTTTGGTTTTGTATTTGTAGAGGCTTGGAGGGGCATTGTGCTGGGACAGAAGCTGAGCCCTGATTAGGGGGCGGGGCTTCACTGACAAGGGGTCCTATAAAGGGAGCAGCCAGTCAGGCGGCGGCACGGACAGCTGCAGCGGCACAGGAGCTAGCAAACATAGCTGTAAACAGGGGAGTTTTAGTGGGAGTTCTGTTGGAGGAGAAGGTATTTGTGTGTGTTTGGTTTTGTATTGGTGATATCTGTATGTGTAGGGGCTTTTTGCTGGGAGAGAAGCTGAGCCCTGATTAGGGTGCAGGGCTTCAATAACCAGGGGTCCTATAAAGGTAGCAGCCAGTCAGGCAGCGGCACAGACAGCTGCAGTGGCACAGGAGCTTGCAAACTGAGCTGTAAACAGGGGAGTTTGAGTGGGAGTTCTGTTGGAGGAGAAGGTATTTGTGTGTGTGTTTGGTTTTGTACTGGTAGTATCTGTATGTGTAGAGGCTTGGAGGGGCTTTTTGCTGGGAGAGAAGCTGAGCCCTGATTAGGGGGCGGGGCTTCACTGACTAGGGGTCCTATAAAGGGAGCAGCCAGTCAGGCAGCTGCACAGACAGCTGCAGCGATACAGGAGCTAGCAAACAGAGCTGTAAACAGGGGAGTTTGAGTGGGAGTTCTGTTGGAGGAGAAGGTATTTGTGTGTGTGTTTGGTTTTGTATTGGTAGTATCTGTATGTGTAGAGGCTTGGAGGGGCTTTGTGCTGGGGGCGAAGCTGAGCCCTGATTAGTGGGCGGGGCTTCACTGACGAGGGGTCCTATAAAGGGAGCAGCCAGTAAGGCAGCGGTACAGGAGCTAGCAAACAGAGCTGTAAACAGGGGAGTTTGAGTGGGAGTTCTGTTGGAGGAGAAGGTATTTGTGTGTGTTTGGTTTTGTATTGGTAGTATTTGTATGTGTAGAGGCTTGGAGGGGCTTTGTGCTGGGAGAGAAGCTGATTAGGGGGCGGGACTTCCCTGACTAGGGGTCCTATAAAGGTTGCAGGCAGTCAGGCAGCGGCACAGGAGCTAGCAAACAGAGGTGTAAACAGGGGAGTTTGAGTGGGAGTTCTGTTGGAGGAGAAGGTATTTGTGTGTGTGTTTGGTTTTGTATTGGTGGTATCTGTATGTGTAGAGGCTTGGAGGGGCTTTGTGCTGGGAGCGAAGCTGAGCCCTGATTAGGGGGCGGGGCTTCACTGACTACGTTTCCTATAAAGGTAGCAGCCAGTCAGGCAGCGGCACAGGAGCTAGCAAACAGAGCTGTAAACAGGGGGGTTTGAGTGGGAGTTCTGTTGGAGGAGAAGGTATTTGTGCGTGTTTGGTTTTGTATTGGTGGTATCGGTATGTGTAGGGGCTTTGTGCTGGGAGAGAAGCTGAGCCCTGATTAGGGGGCGGGGCTTCACTGACTAGGGGTCCTATAAAGGTAGCAGCCAGTCAGGCAGCGGCACAGACAGCTGTAGCGGCACAGGAGCTAGCAAACAGAGCTGTAAACAGGGGAGTTTGAGTGGGAGTTCTGTTGGAGGAGAAGGTGTTTGTGTGTGTGTGTTTGGTTTTGTATTGGTGGTATCTGTATGTGTAGGGGCTTTGTGCTGGGAGAGAAGCTGAGCCCTGATTAGGGGGCGGGGCTTCACTGACTTGGGGTCCTATAAAGGTAGCAGCCAGTCAGGCAGCGGCACAGGAGCTAGCAAACAGCTGTAAACAGGAGAGTTTGAGTGGGAGTTCTGTTGGAGGAGAAGGTATTTGTGTGTGCTTGGTTTTGTATTGGTAGTATCTGTATGTGTAGGGGCTTTGTGCTGGGAGAGAAGCTGAGCCCTGATTAGGGGCGGGGCTTCACTGACTAGGGGTCCTATAAAGGGAGCAGCCAGTCAGGCAGCGACACAGACAGCTGCAGCGGTACAGGAGCTAGCAAACAGAGCTGTAAACAGGGGAGTTTGAGTGGGAGTTCTGTTGGAGGAGAAGGTATTTGTGTGTGTTTGGTTTTGTGTTGGTGGTATCTGTATGTGTAGGGGCTTTGTGCTGGGAGAGAACCTGAGCCCTGATTAGGGGGCGGGGCTTCATTGACGAGGGGTCCTATAAAGGTAGCAGCCAGTCAGGCAGCAGTACAGGAGCTAGCAAACAGAGCTGTAAACAGGGGAGTTTGAGTGGGAGTTCTGTTGGAGGAGAAGGTATTTGTGTGTGCTTGGTTTTGTATTGGTGATATCTGTATGTGTAGGGGCTTTTTGCTGGAAGAGAAGCTGAGCCCTGATTAGGGTGCAGGGCTTCACTAACCAGGGGTCCTATAAAGGTAGCAGCCAGTCAGGCAGCGGCACAGACAGCTGCAGTGGCACAGGAGCTTGCAAACTGAGCTGTAAACAGGGGAGTTTGAGTGGGAGTTCAGTTGGAGGAGAAGGTATTTGTGTGTGTGTTTGGTTTTGTATTGGTAGTATCTGTATGTGTAGAGGCTTGGAGGGGCTTTGTGCTGGGAGAGAAGCTGAGCCCTGATTAGGGGGCGGGGCTTCCCTGACTAGGGGTCCTATGATTGTAGCAGCCAGTCAGGCAGCGTCACAGACAGCTGCAGGGGCACAGGAGATAGCAAACAGAGCTGTAAACAGGGGAGTTTGAGTGGGAGTTCTGTTTGAGGAGAAGGTATTTGTGTGTGTGTTTGGTTTTGTATTGGTGGTATCTGTATGTGAGGAGGCTTGGAGGGGCTTTGTGCTGGGGGCGAAGCTGAGCCCTGATTAGGGGGCGGGGCTTCAGTGACTATGGGTCCTATAAAGGGAGCAGCCAGTCAGGCAGCGACACAGACAGCTGCAGCGGTACAGGAGCTAGCAAACAGAGCTGTAAACAGGGGAGTTTCAGTGGGAGTTCTGTTGGAGGAGAAGGTATTTGTGTGTGTTTGGTTTTGTGTTGGTGGTATCTGTATGTGTAGGAGCTTTGTGCTGGGAGAGAAGCCTAGCCCTGATTAGGGGGCGGGGCTTCAGTGACTATGGGTCCTATAAAGGGAGCAGCCAGTAAGGCAGCGCTACAGGAGCTAGCAAACAGAGCTGTAAACAGGGGAGTTTTAGTGGGAGTTCTGTTGGAGGAGAAGGTATTTGTGTGTGTGTGTTTGGTTTTGTATTGTTAGTTTCTGTATGTGCAGGGGCTTTGTGCTGGGAGAGAAGTTGAGCCCTTATTAGGGGGCGGGGCTTCCCTGACTAGGGGTCCTATAAAGGTAGCAGCCAGTCAGGCAGCAGCACAGGAGCTAGCAAACAGAGCTGTAAACAGGGGAGTTTTAGTGGGAGTTCTGTTGGAGGAGAAGGTATTTGTGTGTGTTTGGTTTTGTATTGGTGATATCTGTATGTGTAGGGGCTTTTTGCTGGGAGAGAAGCTGAGCCCTGATTAGGGTGCAGGGCTTCAATAACCAGGGGTCCTATAAAGGTAGCAGCCAGTCAGGCAGCGGCACAGACAGCTGCAGTGGCACAGGAGCTTGCAAACTGAGCTGTAAACAGGGGAGTTTGAGTGGGAGTTCTGTTGGAGGAGAAGGTATTTGTGTGTGTGTTTGGTTTTGTACTGGTAGTATCTGTATGTGTAGAGGCTTGGAGGGGCTTTGTGCTGGGAGAGAAGCTGAACCCTGATTAGGGGGCGGGGCTTTCCTGACTTGGGGTTCTACAAAGGTACCAGCCAGTCAGGCAGCGGCACAGACAGCTGCAGGGGCACAGGAGCTAGCAAACAGAGCTGTAAACAGGGGAGTTTGAGTGGGAGTTCTGTTGGAGGAGAAGGTATTTGTGTGTGTTTGGTTTTGTATTGGTGGTATCTGTATGTGTAGGGGCTTTGTGCTGGGAGAGAAGCTGAGCCCTGATTAGGGGGCGGGGCTTCACTGACTAGGGGTCCTATAAAGGGAGCAGTCAGTCAGGCAGCTGCACAGACAGCTGCAGCGATACAGGAGCTAGCAAACAGAGCTGTAAACAGGGGAGTTTGAGTGGGAGTTCTGTTGGAGGAGAAGGTATTTGTGTGTGTGTTTGGTTTTGTATTGGTAGTATCTGTATGTGTAGAGGCTTGGAGGGGCTTTGTGCTGGGGGCGAAGCTGAGCCCTGATTAGGGGGCGGGGCTTCACTGACTATGGGTCCTATAAAGGGAGCAGCCAGTCAGGCAGCGACACAGACAGCTGCAGCGGTACAGGAGCAAGCAAACAGAGCTGTAAACAAGCGAGTTTCAGTGGGAGTTCTGTTGGAGGAGAAGGTATTTGTGTGTGTTTGGTTTTGTGTTGGTGGTATCTGTATGGGTAGGGGCTTTGTGCTGGGGGCGAAGCTGAGCCCTGATTAGGGGGCGGGGCTTCACTGACTATGGGTCCTATAAAGGGAGCAACCAGTCAGACAGCTGCACAGGAGCTAGCAAACAGAGCTGTAAACAGGGGAGTTTGTGTTGGAGTTCTGTTGGAGGAGAAGGTATTTGTGTGTGTGTTTGGTTTTGTATTTGTAGAGGCTTGGAGGGGCATTGTGCTGGGACAGAAGCTGAGCCCTGATTAGGGGGCGGGGCTTCACTGATTAGGGGTCCTATAAAGGTAGCAGCCGGTCAGGCAGCGGCACAGACAGCTGCAGTAGCACAGGAGCTTGCAAACTGAGCTGTAAACAGCGGAGTTTGAGTGGGAGTTCTGTTGGAGGAGAAGGTATTTGTGTTTGTTTGGTTTTGTATTGGTAGTATCTGTATGTGTAGAGGCTTGGAGGGGCTTTGTGCTGGGAGAGAAGCCTAGCCCTGATTAGGGGGCGGGGCTTCAGTGACTATGGGTCCTATAAAGGGAGCAACCAGTAAGGCAGCGGTACAGGAGCTGGCAAACAGAGCTGTAAACAGGGAGTTTGAGTGGGAGTTCTGTTGGAGGAGAAGGTATTTGTGTGTGTGTGTTTGGTTTTGTATTGTTAGTTTCTGTATGTGCAGGGGCTTTGTGCTGGGAGAGAAGTTGAGCCCTTATTAGGGGGCGGGGCTTCCCTGACTAGGGGTCCTATAAAGGTAGCAGCCAGTCAGGCAGCAGCACAGGAGCTAGCAAACAGAGCTGTAAACAGGGGAGTTTTAGTGGGAGTTCTGTTGGAGGAGAAGGTATTTGTGTGTGTTTGGTTTTGTATTGGTGATATCTGTATGTGTAGGGGCTTTTTGCTGGGAGAGAAGCTGAGCCCTGATTAGGGTGCAGGGCTTCAATAACCAGGGGTCCTATAAAGGTAGCAGCCAGTCAGGCAGCGGCACAGACAGCTGCAGTGGCACAGGAGCTTGCAAACTGAGCTGTAAACAGGGGAGTTTGAGTGGGAGTTCTGTTGGAGGAGAAGGTATTTGTGTGTGTGTTTGGTTTTGTACTGGTAGTATCTGTATGTGTAGAGGCTTGGAGGGGCTTTGTGCTGGGAGAGAAGCTGAACCCTGATTAGGGGGCGGGGCTTTCCTGACTTCTGGTTCTACGAAGGTACCAGCCAGTCAGGCAGCGGCACAGACAGCTGCAGGGGCACAGGAGCTAGCAAACAGAGCTGTAAACAGGGGAGTTTGAGTGGGAGTTCTGTTGGAGGAGAAGGTATTTGTGTGTGTGTTTGGTTTTGTATTGGTAGTATCTGTATGTGTAGAGGCTTGGAGGGGCTTTGTGCTGGGGGCGAAGCTGAGCCCTGATTAGGGGGCGGGGCTTCACTGACTATGGGTCCTATAAAGGGAGCAGCCAGTCAGGCAGCGACACAGACAGCTGCAGCGGTACAGGAGCAAGCAAACAGAGCTGTAAACAAGCGAGTTTCAGTGGGAGTTCTGTTGGAGGAGAAGGTATTTGACTGACTAGGGGTCCTATAAAGGTAGCAGCCAGTCAGGCAGCGGCACAGACAGCTGCAGTGGCACAGGAGCTAGCAAACAGAGGTGTAAACAGGGGAGTTTGAGTGGGAGTTCTCTTGGAGGAGAAGGTATTTGTGTGTGTTTGGTTTTGTATTGGTAGTATTTGTATGTGTAGAGGCTTGGAGGGGCTTTGTGCTGGGAGAGAAGCTGATTAGGGGGCGGGACTTCCCTGACTAGGGGTCCTATAAAGGTAGCAGCCAGTCAGGCAGCGGCACAGGAGCTAGCAAACAGAGGTGTAAACAGGGAAGTTTGAGTGGGAGTTCTGTTGGAGGAGAAGGTATTTGTGTGTGTGTTTGGTTTTGTATTGGTGGTATCTGTATGTGTAGAGGCTTGGAGGGGCTTTGTGCTGGGAGCGAAGCTGAGCCCTGATTAGGGGGCGGGGCTTCACTGACTAGGTTTCCTATAAAGGTAGCAGCCAGTCAGGCAGCGGCACAGGAGCTAGCAAACAGAGCTGTAAACAGGGGACTTTGAGTGGGAGTTCTGTTGGAGGAGAAGGTATTTGTGTTTTGTTTTTTGTATTGGTAGTATTTGTATGTGTTGAGGCTTGGAGGGGCTTTGTGCTGGGAGAGAACCTGAGCCCTGATTAGGGGGCGGGGCTTCACTGACTAGGGTCCTATAAAGGTAGCAGCCAGTCAGGCAGCGGCACAGACAGCTGTAGCGGCACAGGAGCTAGCAAACAGAGCTGTAAACAGGGGAGTTGGAGTGGGAGTTCTGTTGGAGGAGAAGGTATTTGTGCGTGTTTGGTTTTGTATTGGTGGTATCTGTATGTGTAGGAGCTTTGTGCTGGGAGAGAAGCTGAGCCCTGATTAGGGGGCGGGGCTTCACTGACTAGGGGTCCTATAAAGGTAGCAGCCAGTCAGGCAGCGGCACAGACAGCTGTAGCGGCACAGGAGCTAGCAAACAGAGCTGTAAACAGGGGAGTTTGAGTGGGAGTTCTGTTGGAGGAGAAGGTGTTTGTGTGTGTGTGTTTGGTTTTGTATTGGTGGTATCTGTATGTGTAGGGGCTTTGTGCTGGGAGAGAAGCTGAGCCCTGATTAGGGGGCGGGGCTTCACTGACTTGGGGTCCTATAAAGGTAGCAGCCAGTCAGGCAGCGGCACAGGAGCTAGCAAACAGAGCTGGAAACAGGGGACTTTGAGTGGGAGTTCTGTTGGAAGAGAAGGTATTTGTGTGTGTTTGGTTTTGTTTTGGTAGTATCTGTATGTGTAGGGGCTTTTTGCTGGGAGAGAAGCTGAGCCCTGATTAGGGTGCGGGGCTTCACTGACCAGGGGTCCTATAAAGGTAGCAGCCAGTCAGGCAGCGGCACAGACAGCTGCAGTGGCACAGGAGCTTGCAAACGGAGCTGTAAACAGGGGAGTTGGAGTGGGAGTTCTGTTGGAGGAGAAGGTATTTGTGCGTGTTTGGTTTTGTATTGGTAGTATCTGTATGTGTAGGGGTTTGGCGGGGCTTTGTGCTTGGAGAGAAGCTGAGCCCTGATTAGGGGCGTGGCTTCACTGACTAGGGGTCCTATAAAGATAGCAGCCAGTGAGGCAGTGGAACAGACAGCTGTAGCGGCACAGAAGCTGGCAAACAGAGCTGTAAAGAGGGGGGTTTGAGTGGGAGTTCTGTTGGAGGAGAAGGTATTTGTGTGTGTTTGGTTTTGTATTGGTGGTATCTGTATGTGTAGGGGCTTTGTGCTGGGAGAGAAGCTGAGCCCTGATTAGGGGGCGGGCTTCACTGACTTGGGGTCCTATAAAGGTAGCAGCCAGTCAGGCAGCGGCACAGGAGCTCGCAAACAGCTGTAAACAGGAGAGTTTGATGTGGGAGTTCTGTTGGAGGAGAAGGTATTTGTGTGTGCTTGGTTTTGTATTGGTAGTATCTGGATGTGTAGGGGCTTTGTGCTGGGAGAGAAGCTGAGCCCTGATTCGGGGCGGGGCTTCACTGACTAGGGGTCCTATAAAGGTAGCAGCCAGTCAGGCAGCGGAACAGACAGCTGCAGCGGCACAGGAGCTAGCAAACAGAGCTGTAAACAGGGGAGTTTCAGTGGGAGTTTTGTTGGAGGAGAAGGTATTTGTGTGTGTTTGGTTTTGTATTGGTAGCATTGGTATGTGTAGGGGTTTGGCGGGGCTTTGTGCTGGGAGAGAAGCTGAGCCCTGATTAGGGGGCGGGGCTTCACTGACTTGGGGTCCTATAAAGGTAGCAGCCAGTCAGGCAGCGGCACAGGAGCTGGCAAACAGCTGTAAACATCAGAGTTTGAGTGGGAGTTCTGTTGGAGGAGAAGGTATTTGTGTGCGTGTTTGGTTTTGTATTGGTAGTATCTGTATGTGTAGAGGCTTGGAGGGGCTTTGTGCTGGGAGAGAAGCTGAGCCCTGATTAGGGGGCGGGGCTTCACTGACTAGGGGTCCTATAAAGGTCGCAGCCAGTCAGGCATTGGCACAGGAGGTAGCAAACAGAGCTGTAAACAGGGGAGTTTGAGTGGGAGTTCTGTTGGAGGAGAAGGTATTTGTGTGTGTGTTTGGTTTTGTATTGGTAGTATCTGTATGTGTAGAGGCTTGTAGGGGCTTTGTGCTGGGAGAGAAGCTGAGCCCTGATTAGGGGGCGGGGCTTCCCTGTGTAGGGGTCCTATAAAGGGAGCAGCCAGTCAGACAGCGGCACAGGAGCTAGCAAACAGAGCTGTAAACAGGCGAGTTTGAGTGGGAGTTCTGTTGGAGGAGAAGGTATTTGTGTGTGTTTGGTTTTGTTTTGGTCGTATCTGTATGTGTAGGGGCTTTGTGCTGGGAGAGAAGCTGAGCCCTGATGAGGGGGCGGGTCTTCCCTGACTAGGGGTTCTGTAAAGGTAGCAGCCAGTCAGGCAGCGGCACAGACAGCTGCAGTGGCACAGGAGCTAGCAAACAGAGCTGTAAACGGGAGTTTGAGTGGGAGTTCTGTTGGAGGAGAAGGTATTTGTGTGTGTGTTTGGTTTTGTATTGGTAGTATCTGTATGTGTAGAGGCTTGGAGGGGCTTTGTGCTGGGAGAGAAGCTGAGCCCTGATTAGGGGGCGGGGCTTCACTGACTAGGGGTCCTATAAAGGTCGCAGCCAGTCAGGCATTGGCACAGGAGCTAGCAAACAGAGCTTTCAACAGGGGAGTTTGAGTGGGAGTTCTGGTGGAGGAGAAGGTATTTCTGTGTGTTTGGTTTTGTACTGGTAGTATCTGCATGTGTAGGGACTTTGTGCTGGCAGAGAAGCTGAGCCCTGATGAGGGGGCGGGTCTTCCCTGACTAGGGGTTCTGTAAAGGTAGCAGCCAGTCAGGCAGCGGCACAGACAGCTGCAGTGGCACAGGAGCTAGCAAACAGAGCTGTAAACGGGAGTTTGAGTGGGAGTTCTCTTGGAGGAGAAGGTATTTGTGTGAGTTTCTGTATGTGTAGGGGCTTTGTGCTGGGAGAGAAGCTGAGCCCTGATTAGGGGGCGGGCTTCACTGACTAGGGGTCCTATAAAGGTAGCAGCCAGTCAGGCAGCCGCACAGGAGCAAGCAAACAGAGCTGTAAATAGGGGAGTTTGAGTGGGAGTTCTGTTGGAGGAGAAGGTATTTGTGTGTGTGTTTGGTTTTGTATTGGTAGCATCTGTATGTGTAGAGGCTTGGAGGGGCTTTGTGCTGGGAGAGAAGCTGAGCCCTGATTAGGGGGCGGGGCTTCACTGACTAGGGGTCCTATAAAGGTAGCAGCCAGTCAGGCAGCGGCACAGGAGCAAGCAAACAGAGCTGTAAACAGGGGAGTTTGAGTGGGAGTTCTGTTGGAGGAGAAGGTATTTGTGTGTGTTCGGTTTTGTATTGGTGGTATCTGTATGTGTAGAGGTTTGGAGGGGTTTGTGCTGGGAGAGAAGCTGACCCCTGATCAGGGGGCGGGGCTTCACGGACTAGGGGTCCTATAAAGGTAGCAGCCAGTCAGGCTGCGGCACAGACAGCTGCAGTGGCACAGGAGCTAGCAAACAGAGCTTTCAACAGGGGAGTTTGAGTGGGAGTTCTGGTGGAGGAGAAGGTATTTGTGTGTGTTTGGTTTTGTACTGGTAGAATCTGCATGTGTAGGGACTTTGTGCTGGCAGAGAAGCTGAGCCCTGATTAGGGGGCGGGGCTTCCCTGACTAGGGGTCCTATAAAGGGAGCAGCCAGTCAGACAGCGGCACAGGAGCCAGCAAACAGAGCTGTAAACAGGGGAGTTTGAGTGGGAGTTCTGTTGGAGGAGAAGGTATTTGTGTGAGTATCTGTATGTGTAGGGGCTTTGTGCTGGGAGAGAAGCTCAGCCCTGATTAGGGGGCGGGGCTTCACGGCAAGGGGTCCTATAAAGGTCGCAGCCAGTCAGGCAGTGGCATAGGAGCTAGCAAACAGAGCTGTAAACAGGGGAGTTTGAGTGGGAGTTCTGTTGGAGAAGAAGGTATTTGTGTGTGTGCTTGGTTTTGTATTGTTAGTATCAGTATGTGTAGAGGCTTGTAGGGGCTTTGTGCTGGGAGAGAAGCTGAGCCCTGATGAGGGGGCGGGGCTTCACTGACTAGGGGTCCTATAAAGGTAGCAGCCAGTCAGGCAGTGGCACAGGAGCAAGCAAACAGAGCTGTAAACAGGGGAGTTTGAGTGGGAGTTCTTTTGGAGGAGAAGGTATTTGTGTGTGTTTGGTTTTGTATTGGTGGTATCTGTATGTGTAGAGGCTTGGAGGGGCTTTGTGCTGGGAGAGAAGCTGAGCCCTGATGAGGGTCGGGGCTTCACGGACTAGTGGTCCTATAAAGGGAGCAGCCAGTCAGACAGCGGCAAAGGAGCTAGCAAACATATCTGTAAACTGGGGAGTTTGAGTGGGAGTTCTGTTGGAGGAGAGGGTATTTGTGTGTGTGTGTGTTTGGTTTTGTATTGTTAGTATCAGTATGTGTAGAGGCTTGTAGGGGCTTTGTGCTGGGAGAGAAGCTGAGCCCTGATTAGGGGGCTGGGCTTCCCTGACTAGGGGTCCTATAAAAGGAGCAGCCAGTCAGACAGCTGCCCAGGAGCTAGCAAACAGAGCTGTAAACAGGGGAGTTTGGGTGGGAGTTCTGTTGGAGGAGAAGGTATTTGTGTGAGTATCTGTATGTGTAGGGGCTTTGTGCTGGGAGAGAAGCTCAGCCCTGATTCGGGGGCGGGGCTTCACTGACAAGGGTCCTATAAAGGTAGCAGCCAGTCAGGCAGCGGCACAGGAGCTAGCAAACAGAGCTGTAGACAGGGGAGTTTGAGTGGGAGTTCCGTTGGAGGAGAAGGTATTTGTGTGTGTGTGTTTGGTTTTGTATTGGTAGTATCTGTATGTGTAGAGGCTTGGAGGGGCTTTGTGCTGGGAGAGAAGCTGAGCCCTGATAAGGGGGCGGGGCTTCACTGACTAGGGGTCCTATAAAGGTCGCAGCCAGTCAGGCAGCGGCACAGGAGCAAGCAAACAGAGCTGTAAACAGGGGAGTTTGAGTGGGAGTTCTGTTGGAGGAGAAGGTATTTGTGTGAGTATCTGTATGTGTAGGGGCTTTGTGCTGGGAGAGAAGCTCAGCCCTGATTCGGGGGCGGGGCTTCACTGACAAGGGTCCTATAAAGGTAGCAGGCAGTCAGGCAGCGGCACAGGAGCTAGCAAACAGAGCTGTAAACGGGGGAGTTTGAGTGGGAGTTCTGTTGGAGGAGAAGGTATTTGTTTGTGTTTGGTTTTGTATTAGTCGTATCTGTATGTGTAGGGGCTTGGAGGGGCTTTGTGCTGGGAGAGAAGCTGAGCCCTGATGAGGGGGCGGGGCTTCACTGACTAGGGGTCCTATAAAGGGAGCAGCCAGTCAGGCAGCGGCACAGACAGCTGCAGCGGTACAGGAGCTAGCAAACAGAGCTGTAAACATGGGAGTTTGAGTGGGAGTTCTGTTGGAGGAGACGGTATTTGTGTGTGTTTGGTTTTGTACTGGTAGTATCTGCATGTGTAGGGACTTTGTGCTGGCAGAGAAGCTGAGCCCTTATTAGGGGGCGGGGCTTCCCTGACTAGGGGTCCTATAAAGGGAGCAGCCAGTCAGACAGCGGCAAAGGAGCTAGCAAACAGAGCTGTAAACTGGGGAGTTTGAGTGGGAGTTCTGTTGGAGGAGAAGGTATTTGTGTGTGTTTGGTTTTGTATTGGTAGTATCTGTATGTGTAGGGGCTTTGTGCTGGGAGAGAAGCTGAGCCCTGATTAGGGGGCGGGGCTTCACTGACTAGGGGTCCCCTAAAGGTAGCAGCCAGTCAGGCAGCGGCTCAGACAGCTGCAGCGGCACAGGAGCTAGCAAACAGAGCTGTAAACAGGGGATTTTGAGTGGGAGTTCTGTTGGAGGAGAAGGTATTTGTGTGTGTTTGGTTTTGTACTGGTAGTATCTGCATGTGTAAGGACTTTGTGCTGGTAGAGAAGCTGAGCCCTGATTTGGGGGCGGGGCTTCCCTGACTAGGGGTCCTATAAAGGGAGCAGCCAGTCAGACAGCGGCACAGGAGCTAGCAAACAGAGCTGTAAACAGGGGAGTTTGAGTGGGAGTTCTGTTGGAGGAGAAGGTATTTGTGTGTGTGTGTTTGGTTTTGTATTGGTAGTATCTGTATGTGTAGAGGCTTGGAGGGGCTTTGTGCTGGAAGAGAAGCTGAGCCCTGATTAGGGGACGGGGCTTCACTGACTAGGCGTCCTATAAAGGGAGCAGCCAGTCACGCAGCGGCACAGACAGCTCCCGCGGTACAGGAGCTAGCAAACAGAGCTGTAAACAGGGGAGTTTGAGTGGGAGTTCTGTTGGAGGAGAAGGTATTTGTGTGTGTTTGGTTTTCTATTGGTCCTATCTGTATGTGTAGGGGCTTTGTGCTGAGAGAGAAGCAGAGCCCTGATGAGGGGGCGGGGCTTCACGGACTAGCGGTCCTATAAAGGGAGCAGCCAGTCAGACAGCGGCACAGGAGCTAGCAAACAGAGCTGTAAACAGGGGAGTTTGAGTGGGAGTTCTGTTGGAGGAGAAGGTATTTGTGTGTGTGTTTGGTTTTGTATTGGTAGTATCTGTATGTGTAGAGGCTTGGAGGGGCTTTGTGCTGGGAGAGAAGCTGAGCCCTGATTAGGGGGCGGGGCTTCACTGACTAGGGGTCCTATAAAGGTAGCAGCCAGTCAGGCAGCGGCACAGACAGCTGCAGCGGTACAGGAGCTAGCAAACAGAGATCTAAACAGGGGAGTTTGAGTGGGAGTTCTGTTGGAGGAGAAGGTATTTGTGTGTGTTTGGTTTTGTATTGGTAGTATCTGTATGTGTAGGGGCTTTGTGCTGGGAGAGAAGCTGAGCCCTGATAAGGGGGCGGGGCTTCACGGACTAGGGGTCCTCTAAAGGTAGCAGCCAGTCAGGCAGCGGCACAGACAGCTGCAGCGGCACAGGAGCTAGGAAACAGAGCTGTAAACGGGAGTTTGAGTGAGAGTTCAGATGGAGGAGAAGGTATTTGTGTGTGTGTGTGTTTGGTTTTGTATTGTTAGTATCAGTATGTGTAGAGATTTGTAGGGGCTTTGTGCTGGGAGAGAAGCTGAGCCCTGATGAGGGGGCGGGGCTTCACGGACTAGGGGTCCTGTAAAGGTTGCAGCCAGTCAGGCAGCGGCACAGAGAGCTGCAGTGGCACAGGAGCTAGCAAACAGAGCTGTAAACGGGAGTGTGAGTGGGAGTTCAGTTGGAGGAGAAGGTATTTGTGTGTGTGTGTGTTTGGTTTTGTATTGTTAGTATCAGTATGTGTAGACGCTTGTAGGGGCTTTGTACTGGGAGAGAAGCTGAGCCCTGATAAGGGGGCGGGGCTTCACTGACTAGGGGTCCTATAAAGGTAGCAGCCAGTGAGGCAGCGGCACAGGAGCAAGCAAACAGAGCTGTAAAGGGGAGTTTGAGTGGGAGTTCTGTTGGAGGAGAAGGTATTTGTGTGTGTTTGGTTTTGTATTGGTGGTATCTGTATGTGTAGAGGCTTGGAGGGGCTTTGTGCTGGGAGAGAAGCTGAGCCCTGATGAGGGTCGGGGCTTCACGGACTAGGGGTCCTATAAAAGTAGCGGCCAGTCAGGCAGCGGCACAGACAGCTGCAGTGGCACAGGAGCTAGGAAACAGAGCTTTCAACAGGGGAGTTTGAGTGGGAGTTCTGTTGGAGGAGAAGGTATTTGTGTGAGTATCTGTATGTGTAGGGGCTTTGTGCTGGGAGAGAAGCTGAGCCCTGATGAGGGGGCGGGGCTTCACTGACTAGGCGTCCCATAAAGAGAGCAGCCAGTCAGACAGCGGCACAGGAGCAAGCAAACAGAGCTGTAAACAGGGGAGTTTGAGTGGGAGTTCTGTTGGAGGAGAAGGTATTTGTGTGTGTGTGTGTTTGGTTTTGTATTGGTAGCACCTGTATGTGTAGAGGCTTGGAGGGGCTTTGTGCTGGGAGAGAAGCTGAGCCCTGATTAGGGGGCGGGGCTTCACTGACTAGGGGTCCTATAAAGGTAGCAGCCAGTCAGGCAGCGGCACAGGAGCAAGCAAACAGAGCTGTAAACAGGGGAGTTTGAGTGGGAGTTCTGTTGGAGGAGAAGGTATTTGTGTGTGTTTGGTTTTGTATTGGTGGTATCTGTATGTGTAGAGGTTTGGAGGGGTTTGTGCTGGGAGAGAAGCTGAGCCCTGATTAGGGGGCGGGGCTTCCCTGACTAGGGGTCCTATAAAGGGAGCAGCCAGTCAGACAGCGGCACAGGAGCCAGCAAACAGAGGTGTAAACAGGGGAGTTTGAGTGGGAGTTCTGTTGGAGGAGAAGGTATTTGTGTGAGTATCTGTATGTGTAGGGGCTTTGTGCTGGGAGAGAAGCTCAGCCCTGATTAGGGGGCGGGGCTTCACGGCAAGGGGTCCTATAAAGGTCGCAGCCAGTCAGGCAGTGGCATAGGAGCTAGCAAACAGAGCTGTAAACAGGGGAGTTTGAGTGGGAGTTCTGTTGGAGAAGAAGGTATTTGTGTGTGTGCTTGGTTTTGTATTGTTAGTATCAGTATGTGTAGAGGCTTGTAGGGGCTTTGTGCTGGGAGAGAAGCTGAGCCCTGATGAGGGGGCGGGGCTTCACTGACTAGGGGTCCTATAAAGGTAGCAGCCAGTCAGGCAGTGGCACAGGAGCAAGCAAACAGAGCTGTAAACAGGGGAGTTTGAGTGGGAGTTCTTTTGGAGGAGAAGGTATTTGTGTGTGTTTGGTTTTGTATTGGTGGTATCTGTATGTGTAGAGGCTTGGAGGGGCTTTGTGCTGGGAGAGAAGCTGAGCCCTGATGAGGGTCGGGGCTTCACGGACTAGTGGTCCTATAAAGGGAGCAGCCAGTCAGACAGCGGCAAAGGAGCTAGCAAACATATCTGTAAACTGGGGAGTTTGAGTGGGAGTTCTGTTGGAGGAGAGGGTATTTGTGTGTGTGTGTGTTTGGTTTTGTATTGTTAGTATCAGTATGTGTAGAGGCTTGTAGGGGCTTTGTGCTGGGAGAGAAGCTGAGCCCTGATTAGGGGGCTGGGCTTCCCTGACTAGGGGTCCTATAAAAGGAGCAGCCAGTCAGACAGCTGCCCAGGAGCTAGCAAACAGAGCTGTAAACAGGGGAGTTTGAGTGGGAGTTCTGTTGGAGGAGAGGGTATTTGTGTGTGTGTGTTTGGTTTTGTATTGGTAGTATCTGTATGTGTAGAGGCTTGGAGGGGCATTGTGCTGGGAGAGAAGCTGAGCCCTGATTAGGGGGCGGGGCCTAACTGACTAGGGGTCCTATAAAGGTCGCAGCCAGTCAGGCATCGGCACAGGAGCTAGCAAACAGAGCTGTAAACAGGGGAGTTTGAGTGGGAGTTCTGTTGGAGGAGAAGGTATTTGTGTGTGTTTGGTTTTGTACTGGTAGTATCTGCATGTGTAAGGACTTTGTGCTGGCAGAGAAGCTGAGCCCTGATTAGGGGGCGGGGCTTCCCTGACTAGGGGTCCTATAAAGGGAGCAGCCAGTCAGACAGCGGCACAGGAGCTAGCAAACAGAGCTGTAAACAGGGGAGTTTGAGTGGGAGTTCCGTTGGAGGAGAAGTTATTTGTGTGTGTGTGTTTGGTTTTGTATTGGTAGTATCTGTATGTGTAGAGGCTTGGAGGGGCTTTGTGCTGGGAGAGAAGCTGAGCCCTGATAAGGGGGCGGGGCTTCACTGACTAGGGGTCCTATAAAGGTCGCAGCCAGTCAGGCAGCGGCACAGGAGCAAGCAAACAGAGCTGTAAACAGGGGAGTTTGGGTGGGAGTTCTGTTGGAGGAGAAGGTATTTGTGTGAGTATCTGTATGTGTAGGGGCTTTGTGCTGGGAGAGAAGCTCAGCCCTGATTCGGGGGCGGGGCTTCACTGACAAGGGTCCTATAAAGGTAGCAGCCAGTCAGGCAGCGGCACAGGAGCTAGCAAACAGAGCTGTAGACAGGGGAGTTTGAGTGGGAGTTCCGTTGGAGGAGAAGGTATTTGTGTGTGTGTGTTTGGTTTTGTATTGGTAGTATCTGTATGTGTAGAGGCTTGGAGGGGCTTTGTGCTGGGAGAGAAGCTGAGCCATGATAAGGGGGCGGGGCTTCACTGACTAGGGGTCCTATAAAGGTAGCAGGCAGTCAGGCAGCGGCACAGGAGCTAGCAAACAGAGCTGTAAACATGGGAGTTTGAGTGGGAGTTCTGTTGGAGGAGACGGTATTTGTGTGTTTGGTTTTGTACTGGTAGTATCTGCATGTGTAGGGACTTTGTGCTGGCAGAGAAGCTGAGCCCTTATTAGGGGGCGGGGCTTCCCTGACTAGGGGTCCTATAAAGGGAGCAGCCAGTCAGACAGCGGCAAAGGAGCTAGCAAACAGAGCTGTAAACTGGGGAGTTTGAGTGGGAGTTCTGTTGGAGGAGAAGGTATTTGTGTGTGTTTGGTTTGTATTGGTAGTATCTGTATGTGTAGGGGCTTTGTGCTGGGAGAGAAGCTGAGCCCTGATTAGGGGGCGGGGCTTCACTGACTAGGGGTCCCCTAAAGGTAGCAGCCAGTCAGGCAGTGGCTCAGACAGCTGCAGCGGCACAGGAGCTAGCAAACAGAGCTGTAAACAGGGGAGTTTGAGTGGGAGTTCTGTTGGAGGAGAAGGTATTTGTGTGTGTTTGGTTTTGTACTGGCAGTATGTGCATGTGTAGGGACTTTGTGCTGGCAGAGAAGATGAGCCCTGATTAGGGGGCGGGGCTTCCCTGCCTAGGCGTCCTATAAAGGGAGGAGCCAGTCAGACAGCGGCACAGGAGCTAGCAAACAGAGCTCTAAACAGGGGAGTTTGAGTGGGAGTTCTGTTGGAGGAGAAGGTATTTGTGTGTGTGTTTGGTTTTGTATTGGTCGTATCTGTATGTGTAGAGGCTTGGAGGGGCTTTGTGCTGGGAGAGAAGCTGAGCCCTGATTAGGGGGCGGGGCTTCACTGACTAGGGTTCCTATAAAGGTAGCAGCCAGTCAGGCAGCGGCACAGGAGCTAGCAAACAGAGCTGTAAACAGGGGAGTTTGAGTGGGAGTTCTGTTGGAGGAGAAGGTATTTGTGTGTGTTTGGTTTTGTACTGGCAGTATGTGCATGTGTAGGGACTTTGTGCTGGCAGAGAAGCTGAGCCCTGATTAGGGGGCGGGGCTTCCCTGACTAGGGGTCCTATAAAGGGAGGAGCCAGTGACGCAGCGGCACAGGAGCAAGCAAACAGAGCTGTAAAGGGGAGTTTGAGTGGGAGTTCTGTTGGAGGAGAAGGTATTTGTGTGTGTTTGGTTTTGTATTGGTGGTATCTGTATGTGTAGAGGCTTGGAGGGGCTTTGTGCTGGGAGAGAAGCTGAGCCCTGATTAGGGGGCGGGGCTTCACTGACTAGGGGTCCTATAAAGGGAGCAGCCAGTCAGGCAGCGGCACAGACAGCTGCAGCGGTACAGGAGCTAGCAAACAGAGGTCTAAACAGGGGAGTTTGAGTGGGAGTTCTGTTGGAGGAGAAGGTATTTGTGTGTGTGTGTTTGGTTTTGTATTGGTAGTATCTGTATGTGTAGAGGCTTGGAGGGGCTTTGTGCTGGGAGAGAAGCTGAGCCCTGATTCGGGGGCGGGGCTTCACTGACAAGGGTCCTATAAAGGTAGCAGCCAGTCAGGCAGCGGCACAGGAGCTAGCAAACAGAGCTGTAAACAGGGGAGTTTGAGTGGGAGTTCTGTTGGAGGAGAAGGTATTTGTGTGTGTGTGTGTTTGGTTTGTATTGGTAGTATCTGTATGTGTAGAGGCTTGTAGGGGCTTTGTGCTGGAAGAGAAGCTGAGCCCTGATTAGGGGACGGGGCTTCACTGACTAGGCGTCCTATAAAGGGAGCAGCCAGTCACGCAGCGGCACAGACAGCTCCCGCGGTACAGGAGCTAGCAAACAGAGCTGTAAACAGGGGAGTTTGAGTGGGAGTTCTGTTGGAGGAGAAGGTATTTGTGTGTGTGTTTGGTTTTGTATTGGTAGTATCTGTATGTGTAGAGGCTTGGAGGGGCTTTGTGCTGGGAGAGAAGCTGAGCCCTGATTAGGGGGCGGGGCTTCACTGACTAGGGGTCCTATAAAGGTAGCAGCCAGTCAGGCAGCGGCACAGACAGCTGCAGCGGTACAGGAGCTAGCAAACAGAGGTCTAAACAGGGGAGTTTGAGTGGGAGTTCTGTTGGAGGAGAAGGTATTTGTGTGTGTTTGGTTTTGTATTGGTAGTATCTGTATGTGTAGGGGCTTTGTGCTGGGAGAGAAGCTGAGCCCTGATGAGGGGGCGGGGCTTCACGGACTAGGGGTCCTCTAAAGGTAGCAGCCAGTCAGGCAGCGGCACAGACAGCTGCAGCGGCACAGGAGCTAGGAAACAGAGCTGTAAACGGGAGTTTGAGTGAGAGTTCAGATGGAGGAGAAGGTATTTGTGTGTGTGTGTGTTTGGTTTTGTATTGTTAGTATCAGTATGTGTAGAGATTTGTAGGGGCTTTGTGCTGGGAGAGAAGCTGAGCCCTGATTTGGGGGCGGGGCTTCCCTGACTAGGGGTCCTATAAAGGGAGCAGCCAGTCAGACAGCGGCACAGGAGCTAGCAAACAGAGCTGTAAACAGGGGAGTTTGAGTGGGAGTTCCGTTGGAGGAGAAGGTATTTGTGTGTGTGTGTTTGGTTTTGTATTGGTAGTATCTGTATGTGTAGAGGCTTGGAGGGGCTTTGTGCTGGAAGAGAAGCTGAGCCCTCATTAGGGGACGGGGCTTCACTGACTAGGCGTCCTATAAAGGGAGCAGCCAGTCACGCAGCGGCACAGACAGCTCCCGCGGTACAGGAGCTAGCAAACAGAGCTGTAAACAGGGGAGTTTGAGTGGGAGTTCTGTTGGAGGAGAAGGTATTTGTGTGTGTTTGGTTTTCTATTGGTAGTATCTGTATGTGTAGGGGCTTTGTGCTGAGAGAGAAGCAGAGCCCTGATGAGGGGGCGGGGCTTCACGGACTAGGGGTCCTGTAAAGGTAGCAGCCAGTCAGGCAGCGGCACAGAGAGCTGCAGTGGCACAGGAGCTAGCAAACAGAGCGGTAAACGGGAGTTTGAGTGGGAGTTCTGTTGGAGGAGAAGGTATTTGTGTGTGTTTGGTTTTGTATTGTTAGTATCAGTATGTGTAGAGGCTTGGAGGGGCTTTGTACTGGGAGAGAAGCTGAGCCCTGATTAGGGGGCTGGGCTTCCCTGACTAGGGGTCCTATAAAAGGAGCAGCCAGTCAGACAGCTGCCCAGGAGCTAGCAAACAGAGCTGTAAACAGTGGAGTTTCAGTGGGAGTTCTGTTGGAGGAGAAGGTATTTGTGTGTGTTTGGTTTTGTATTGGTAGTATCTGTATGTGTAGGGGCTTTGTGCTGGGAGAGAAGCTGAGCCCTGATTAGGGGGCGGGGCCTCCCTGACTAGGGGTCCTATAAAGGTAGCAGCTAGTCAGGCAGCGGCACAGGAGCTAGCAAATAGAGCTGTAAACAGGGGAGTTTGAGTGGGAGTTCTGTTGGAGGAGAAGGTATTTGTGTGTGTGTTTGGTTTTGTATTGGTAGTATCTGTATGTGTAGAGGCTTGGAGGGGCTTTGTGCTGGGAGAGAAGCTCAGCCCTGATTCGGGGGCGGGGCTTCACTGACAAGGGTCCTATAAAGGTAGCAGCCAGTCAGGCAGCGGCACAGGAGCTAGCAAACAGAGCTGTAAACAGGGGAGTTTGAGTGGGAGTTCTGTTGGAGGAGAAGGTATTTGTGTGTGTTTGGTTTTGTACTGGCAGTATGTGCATGTGTAGGGACTTTGTGCTGGCAGAGAAGATGAGCCCTGATTAGGGGGCGGGGCTTCCCTGCCTAGGCGTCCTATAAAGGGAGGAGCCAGTCAGACAGCGGCACAGGAGCTAGCAAACAGAGCTCTAAACAGGGGAGTTTGAGTGGGAGTTCTGTTGGAGGAGAAGGTATTTGTGTGTGTGTTTGGTTTTGTATTGGTCGTATCTGTATGTGTAGAGGCTTGGAGGGGCTTTGTGCTGGGAGAGAAGCTGAGCCCTGATTAGGGGGCGGGGCTTCACTGACTAGGGTTCCTATAAAGGTAGCAGCCAGTCAGGCAGCGGCACAGGAGCTAGCAAACAGAGCTGTAAACAGGGGAGTTTGAGTGGGAGTTCTGTTGGAGGAGAAGGTATTTGTGTGTGTGTTTGGTTTTGTACTGGCAGTATGTGCATGTGTAGGGACTTTGTGCTGGCAGAGAAGCTGAGCCCTGATTAGGGGGCGGGGCTTCCCTGACTAGGGGTCCTATAAAGGGAGGAGCCAGTGACGCAGCGGCACAGGAGCAAGCAAACAGAGCTGTAAAGGGGAGTTTGAGTGGGAGTTCTGTTGGAGGAGAAGGTATTTGTGTGTGTTTGGTTTTGTATTGGTGGTATCTGTATGTGTAGAGGCTTGGAGGGGCTTTGTGCTGGGAGAGAAGCTGAGCCCTGATTAGGGGGCTGGGCTTCCCTGACTAGGGGTCCTATAAAAGGAGCAGCCAGTCAGACAGCTGCCCAGGAGCTAGCAAACAGAGCTGTAAACAGGGGAGTTTCAGTGGGAGTTCTGTTGGAGGAGAAGGTATTTGTGTGTGTTTGGTTTTGTATTGGTAGTATCTGTATGTGTAGGGGCTTTGTGCTGGGAGAGAAGCTGAGCCCTGATTAGGGGGCGGGGCCTCCCTGACTAGGGGTCCTATAAAGGTAGCAGCCAGTCAGGCAGCGGCACAGGAGCTAGCAAATAGAGCTGTAAACAGGGGAGTTTGAGTGGGAGTTCTGTTGGAGGAGAAGGTATTTGTGTGTGTGTTTGGTTTTGTATTGGTAGTATCTGTATGTGTAGAGGCTTGGAGGGGCTTTGTGCTGGGAGAGAAGCTCAGCCCTGATTCGGGGGCGGGGCTTCACTGACAAGGGTCCTATAAAGATAGCAGCCAGTCAGGCAGCGGCACAGGAGCTAGCAAACAGAGCTGTAAACAGGGGAGTTTGAGTGGGAGTTCTGTTGGAGGAGAAGGTATTTGTGTGTGTTTGGTTTTGTACTGGCAGTATGTGCATGTGTAGGGACTTTGTGCTGGCAGAGAAGATGAGCCCTGATTAGGGGGCGGGGCTTCCCTGCCTAGGCGTCCTATAAAGGGAGGAGCCAGTCAGACAGCGGCACAGGAGCTAGCAAACAGAGCTCTAAACAGGGGAGTTTGAGTGGGAGTTCTGTTGGAGGAGAAGGTATTTGTGTGTGTGTTTGGTTTTGTATTGGTCGTATCTGTATGTGTAGAGGCTTGGAGGGGCTTTGTGCTGGGAGAGAAGCTGAGCCCTGATTAGGGGGCGGGGCTTCACTGACTAGGGTTCCTATAAAGGTAGCAGCCAGTCAGGCAGCGGCACAGGAGCTAGCAAACAGAGCTGTAAACAGGGGAGTTTGAGTGGGAGTTCTGTTGGAGGAGAAGGTATTTGTGTGTGTTTGGTTTTGTACTGGCAGTATGTGCATGTGTAGGGACTTTGTGCTGGCAGAGAAGATGAGCCCTGATTAGGGGGCGGGGCTTCCCTGCCTAGGCGTCCTATAAAGGGAGGAGCCAGTCAGACAGCGGCACAGGAGCTAGCAAACAGAGCTCTAAACAGGGGAGTTTGAGTGGGAGTTCTGTTGGAGGAGAAGGTATTTGTGTGTGTGTTTGGTTTTGTATTGGTCGTATCTGTATGTGTAGATGCTTGGAGGGGCTTTGTGCTGGGAGAGAAGCTGAGCCCTGATTAGGGGGCGGGGCTTCACTGACTAGGGGTCCCCTAAAGGTAGCAGCCAGTCAGGCAGCGGCTCAGACAGCTGCAGCGGCACAGGAGCTAGCAAACAGAGCTGTAAACAGGGGAGTTTGAGTGGGAGTTCTGTTGGAGGAGAAGGTATTTGTGTGTGTTTGGTTTTGTACTGGTAGTATCTGCATGTGTAAGGACTTTGTGCTGGTAGAGAAGCTGAGCCCTGATTTGGGGGCGGGGCTTCCCTGACTAGGGGTCCTATAAAGGGAGCAGCCAGTCAGACAGCGGCACAGGAGCTAGCAAACAGAGCTGTAAACAGGGGAGTTTGAGTGGGAGTTCCGTTGGAGGAGAAGGTATTTGTGTGTGTGTGTTTGGTTTTGTATTGGTAGTATCTGTATGTGTAGAGGCTTGGAGGGGCTTTGTGCTGGGAGAGAAGCTGAGCCCTGATTCGGGGGCGGGGCTTCACTGACAAGGGTCCTATAAAGGTAGCAGCCAGTCAGGCAGTGGCACAGGAGCTAGCAAACAGAGCTGTAAACAGGGGAGTTTGAGTGGGAGTTCTGTTGGAGGAGAAGGTATTTGTGTGTGTGTGTGTTTGGTTTGTATTGGTAGTATCTGTATGTGTAGAGGCTTGTAGGGGCTTTGTGCTGGAAGAGAAGCTGAGCCCTGATTAGGGGACGGGGCTTCACTGACTAGGCGTCCTATAAAGGGAGCAGCCAGTCACGCAGCGGCACAGACAGCTCCCGCGGTACAGGAGCTAGCAAACAGAGCTGTAAACAGGGGAGTTTGAGTGGGAGTTCTGTTGGAGGAGAAGGTATTTGTGTGTGTGTTTGGTTTTGTATTGGTAGTATCTGTATGTGTAGAGGCTTGGAGGGGCTTTGTGCTGGGAGAGAAGCTGAGCCCTGATTAGGGGGCGGGGCTTCACTGACTAGGGGTCCTATAAAGGTAGCAGCCAGTCAGGCAGCGGCACAGACAGCTGCAGCGGTACAGGAGCTAGCAAACAGAGGTCTAAACAGGGGAGTTTGAGTGGGAGTTCTGTTGGAGGAGAAGGTATTTGTGTGTGTTTGGTTTTGTATTGGTAGTATCTGTATGTGTAGGGGCTTTGTGCTGGGAGAGAAGCTGAGCCCTGATGAGGGGGCGGGGCTTCACGGACTAGGGGTCCTCTAAAGGTAGCAGCCAGTCAGGCAGCGGCACAGACAGCTGCAGCGGCACAGGAGCTAGGAAACAGAGCTGTAAACGGGAGTTTGAGTGGGAGTTCTGTTGGAGGAGAAGGTATTTGTGTGTGTTTGGTTTTGTATTGTTAGTATCAGTATGTGTAGAGGCTTGGAGGGGCTTTGTACTGGGAGAGAAGCTGAGCCCTGATTAGGGGGCTGGGCTTCCCTGACTAGGGGTCCTATAAAAGGAGCAGCCAGTCAGACAGCTGCCCAGGAGCTAGCAAACAGAGCTGTAAACAGTGGAGTTTCAGTGGGAGTTCTGTTGGAGGAGAAGGTATTTGTGTGTGTTTGGTTTTGTATTGGTAGTATCTGTATGTGTAGGGGCTTTGTGCTGGGAGAGAAGCTGAGCCCTGATTAGGGGGCGGGGCCTCCCTGACTAGGGGTCCTATAAAGGTAGCAGCTAGTCAGGCAGCGGCACAGGAGCTAGCAAATAGAGCTGTAAACAGGGGAGTTTGAGTGGGAGTTCTGTTGGAGGAGAAGGTATTTGTGTGTGTGTTTGGTTTTGTATTGGTAGTATCTGTATGTGTAGAGGCTTGGAGGGGCTTTGTGCTGGGAGAGAAGCTCAGCCCTGATTCGGGGGCGGGGCTTCACTGACAAGGGTCCTATAAAGGTAGCAGCCAGTCAGGCAGCGGCACAGGAGCTAGCAAACAGAGCTGTAAACAGGGGAGTTTGAGTGGGAGTTCTGTTGGAGGAGAAGGTATTTGTGTGTGTTTGGTTTTGTACTGGCAGTATGTGCATGTGTAGGGACTTTGTGCTGGCAGAGAAGATGAGCCCTGATTAGGGGGCGGGGCTTCCCTGCCTAGGCGTCCTATAAAGGGAGGAGCCAGTCAGACAGCGGCACAGGAGCTAGCAAACAGAGCTCTAAACAGGGGAGTTTGAGTGGGAGTTCTGTTGGAGGAGAAGGTATTTGTGTGTGTGTTTGGTTTTGTATTGGTCGTATCTGTATGTGTAGAGGCTTGGAGGGGCTTTGTGCTGGGAGAGAAGCTGAGCCCTGATTAGGGGGCGGGGCTTCACTGACTAGGGTTCCTATAAAGGTAGCAGCCAGTCAGGCAGCGGCACAGGAGCTAGCAAACAGAGCTGTAAACAGGGGAGTTTGAGTGGGAGTTCTGTTGGAGGAGAAGGTATTTGTGTGTGTGTTTGGTTTTGTACTGGCAGTATGTGCATGTGTAGGGACTTTGTGCTGGCAGAGAAGCTGAGCCCTGATTAGGGGGCGGGGCTTCCCTGACTAGGGGTCCTATAAAGGGAGGAGCCAGTGACGCAGCGGCACAGGAGCAAGCAAACAGAGCTGTAAAGGGGAGTTTGAGTGGGAGTTCTGTTGGAGGAGAAGGTATTTGTGTGTGTTTGGTTTTGTATTGGTGGTATCTGTATGTGTAGAGGCTTGGAGGGGCTTTGTGCTGGGAGAGAAGCTGAGCCCTGATTAGGGGGCTGGGCTTCCCTGACTAGGGGTCCTATAAAAGGAGCAGCCAGTCAGACAGCTGCCCAGGAGCTAGCAAACAGAGCTGTAAACAGGGGAGTTTCAGTGGGAGTTCTGTTGGAGGAGAAGGTATTTGTGTGTGTTTGGTTTTGTATTGGTAGTATCTGTATGTGTAGGGGCTTTGTGCTGGGAGAGAAGCTGAGCCCTGATTAGGGGGCGGGGCCTCCCTGACTAGGGGTCCTATAAAGGTAGCAGCCAGTCAGGCAGCGGCACAGGAGCTAGCAAATAGAGCTGTAAACAGGGGAGTTTGAGTGGGAGTTCTGTTGGAGGAGAAGGTATTTGTGTGTGTGTTTGGTTTTGTATTGGTAGTATCTGTATGTGTAGAGGCTTGGAGGGGCTTTGTGCTGGGAGAGAAGCTCAGCCCTGATTCGGGGGCGGGGCTTCACTGACAAGGGTCCTATAAAGATAGCAGCCAGTCAGGCAGCGGCACAGGAGCTAGCAAACAGAGCTGTAAACAGGGGAGTTTGAGTGGGAGTTCTGTTGGAGGAGAAGGTATTTGTGTGTGTTTGGTTTTGTACTGGCAGTATGTGCATGTGTAGGGACTTTGTGCTGGCAGAGAAGATGAGCCCTGATTAGGGGGCGGGGCTTCCCTGCCTAGGCGTCCTATAAAGGGAGGAGCCAGTCAGACAGCGGCACAGGAGCTAGCAAACAGAGCTCTAAACAGGGGAGTTTGAGTGGGAGTTCTGTTGGAGGAGAAGGTATTTGTGTGTGTGTTTGGTTTTGTATTGGTCGTATCTGTATGTGTAGAGGCTTGGAGGGGCTTTGTGCTGGGAGAGAAGCTGAGCCCTGATTAGGGGGCGGGGCTTCACTGACTAGGGTTCCTATAAAGGTAGCAGCCAGTCAGGCAGCGGCACAGGAGCTAGCAAACAGAGCTGTAAACAGGGGAGTTTGAGTGGGAGTTCTGTTGGAGGAGAAGGTATTTGTGTGTGTTTGGTTTTGTACTGGCAGTATGTGCATGTGTAGGGACTTTGTGCTGGCAGAGAAGATGAGCCCTGATTAGGGGGCGGGGCTTCCCTGCCTAGGCGTCCTATAAAGGGAGGAGCCAGTCAGACAGCGGCACAGGAGCTAGCAAACAGAGCTCTAAACAGGGGAGTTTGAGTGGGAGTTCTGTTGGAGGAGAAGGTATTTGTGTGTGTGTTTGGTTTTGTATTGGTCGTATCTGTATGTGTAGATGCTTGGAGGGGCTTTGTGCTGGGAGAGAAGCTGAGCCCTGATTAGGGGGCGGGGCTTCACTGACTAGGGGTCCCCTAAAGGTAGCAGCCAGTCAGGCAGCGGCTCAGACAGCTGCAGCGGCACAGGAGCTAGCAAACAGAGCTGTAAACAGGGGAGTTTGAGTGGGAGTTCTGTTGGAGGAGAAGGTATTTGTGTGTGTTTGGTTTTGTACTGGTAGTATCTGCATGTGTAAGGACTTTGTGCTGGTAGAGAAGCTGAGCCCTGATTTGGGGGCGGGGCTTCCCTGACTAGGGGTCCTATAAAGGGAGCAGCCAGTCAGACAGCGGCACAGGAGCTAGCAAACAGAGCTGTAAACAGGGGAGTTTGAGTGGGAGTTCCGTTGGAGGAGAAGGTATTTGTGTGTGTGTGTTTGGTTTTGTATTGGTAGTATCTGTATGTGTAGAGGCTTGGAGGGGCTTTGTGCTGGGAGAGAAGCTGAGCCCTGATTCGGGGGCGGGGCTTCACTGACAAGGGTCCTATAAAGGTAGCAGCCAGTCAGGCAGTGGCACAGGAGCTAGCAAACAGAGCTGTAAACAGGGGAGTTTGAGTGGGAGTTCTGTTGGAGGAGAAGGTATTTGTGTGTGTGTGTGTTTGGTTTGTATTGGTAGTATCTGTATGTGTAGAGGCTTGTAGGGGCTTTGTGCTGGAAGAGAAGCTGAGCCCTGATTAGGGGACGGGGCTTCACTGACTAGGCGTCCTATAAAGGGAGCAGCCAGTCACGCAGCGGCACAGACAGCTCCCGCGGTACAGGAGCTAGCAAACAGAGCTGTAAACAGGGGAGTTTGAGTGGGAGTTCTGTTGGAGGAGAAGGTATTTGTGTGTGTGTTTGGTTTTGTATTGGTAGTATCTGTATGTGTAGAGGCTTGGAGGGGCTTTGTGCTGGGAGAGAAGCTGAGCCCTGATTAGGGGGCGGGGCTTCACTGACTAGGGGTCCTATAAAGGTAGCAGCCAGTCAGGCAGCGGCACAGACAGCTGCAGCGGTACAGGAGCTAGCAAACAGAGGTCTAAACAGGGGAGTTTGAGTGGGAGTTCTGTTGGAGGAGAAGGTATTTGTGTGTGTTTGGTTTTGTATTGGTAGTATCTGTATGTGTAGGGGCTTTGTGCTGGGAGAGAAGCTGAGCCCTGATGAGGGGGCGGGGCTTCACGGACTAGGGGTCCTCTAAAGGTAGCAGCCAGTCAGGCAGCGGCACAGACAGCTGCAGCGGCACAGGAGCTAGGAAACAGAGCTGTAAACGGGAGTTTGAGTGAGAGTTCAGATGGAGGAGAAGGTATTTGTGTGTGTGTGTGTTTGGTTTTGTATTGTTAGTATCAGTATGTGTAGAGATTTGTAGGGGCTTTGTGCTGGGAGAGAAGCTGAGCCCTGATGAGGGGGCGGGGCTTCACGGACTAGGGGTCCTGTAAAGGTTGCAGCCAGTCAGGCAGCGGCACAGAGAGCTGCAGTGGCACAGGAGCAAGCAAACAGAGCTGTAAAGGGGAGTTTGAGTGGGAGTTCTGTTGGAGGAGAAGGTATTTGTGTGTGTTTGGTTTTGTATTGGTGGTATCTGTATGTGTAGAGGCTTGGAGGGGCTTTGTGCTGGGAGAGAAGCTGAGCCCTGATGAGGGTCGGGGCTTCACGGACTAGGGGTCCTATAAAAGTAGCGGCCAGTCAGGCAGCGGCACAGACAGCTGCAGTGGCACAGGAGCTAGGAAACAGAGCTTTCAACAGGGGAGTTTGAGTGGGAGTTCTGTTGGAGGAGAAGGTATTTGTGTGAGTATCTGTATGTGTAGGGGCTTTGTGCTGGGAGAGAAGCTGAGCCCTGATGAGGGGGCGGGGCTTCACTGACTAGGCGTCCCATAAAGAGAGCAGCCAGTCAGACAGCGGCACAGGAGCTAGCAAACAGAGCTGTAAACAGGGGAGTTTGAGTGGGAGTTCTGTTGGAGGAGAAGGTATTTGTGTGTGTGTGTGTTTGGTTTTGTATTGGTAGTATCTGTATGTGTAGAGGCTTGGAGGGGCTTTGTGCTGGGAGAGAAGCTCAGCCCTGATTCGGGGGCGGGGCTTCACTGACAAGGGTCCTATAAAGGTAGCAGCCAGTCAGGCAGCGGCACAGGAGCTAGCAAACAGAGCTGTAAACAGGGGAGTTTGAGTGGGAGTTCTGTTGGAGGAGAAGGTATTTGTGTGTGTTTGGTTTTGTACTGGCAGTATGTGCATGTGTAGGGACTTTGTGCTGGCAGAGAAGATGAGCCCTGATTAGGGGGCGGGGCTTCCCTGCCTAGGGGTCCTATAAAGGGAGGAGCCAGTGACGCAGCGGCAGAGGAGCAAGCAAACAGAGCTGTAAAGGGGAGTTTGAGTGGGAGTTCTGTTGGAGGAGAAGGTATTTGTGTGTGTTTGGTTTTGTATTGGTAGTATCTGTATGTGTAGGGGCTTTGTGCTGGGAGAGAAGCTGAGCCCTGATGAGGGGGCGGGGCTTCACGGACTAGGGGTCCTCTAAAGGTAGCAGCCAGTCAGGCAGCGGCACAGACAGCTGCAGCGGCACAGGAGCTAGGAAACAGAGCTGTAAACGGGAGTTTGAGTGAGAGTTCAGATGGAGGAGAAGGTATTTGTGTGTGTTTGGTTTTGTATTGGTAGTATCTGTATGTGTAGGGGCTTTGTGCTGGGAGAGAAGCTGAGCCCTGATAAGGGGGCGGGGCTTCCCTGACTAGGGGTCCTATAAAGGGAGGAGCCAGTGACGCAGCGGCACAGGAGCAAGCAAACAGAGCTGTAAAGGGGAGTTTGAGTGGGAGTTCTGTTGGAGGAGAAGGTATTTGTGTGTGTTTGGTTTTGTATTGGTGGTATCTGTATGTGTAGAGGCTTGGAGGGGCTTTGTGCTGGGAGAGAAGCTGAGCCCTGATTAGGGGGCGGGGCTTCACTGACTAGGGGTCCTATAAAGGGAGCAGCCAGTCAGGCAGCGGCACAGACAGCTGCAGCGGTACAGGAGCTAGCAAACAGAGGTCTAAACAGGGGAGTTTGAGTGGGAGTTCAGTTGGAGGAGAAGGTATTTGTGTGTGTTTGGTTTTGTATTGTTAGTATCAGTATGTGTAGAGGCTTGTAGGGGCTTTGTACTGGGAGAGAAGCTGAGCCCTGATAAGGGGGCGGGGCTTCACTGACTAGGGGTCCTATAAAGGTAGCAGCCAGTGACGCAGCGGCACAGGAGCAAGCAAACACAGCTGTAAAGGGGAGTTTGAGTGGGAGTTCTGTTGGAGGAGAAGGTATTTGTGTGTGTTTGGTTTTGTATTGGTGGTATCTGTATGTGTAGAGGCTTGGAGGGGCTTTGTGCTGGGAGAGAAGCTGAGCCCTGATTAGGGGGCTGGGCTTCCCTGACTAGGGGTCCTATAAAAGGAGCAGCCAGTCAGACAGCTGCCCAGGAGCTAGCAAACAGAGCTGTAAACAGGGGAGTTTCAGTGGGAGTTCTGTTGGAGGAGAAGGTATTTGTGTGTGTTTGGTTTTGTATTGGTAGTATCTGTATGTGTAGGGGCTTTGTGCTGGGAGAGAAGCTGAGCCCTGATTAGGGGGCGGGGCCTCCCTGACTAGGGGTCCTATAAAGGTAGCAGCCAGTCAGGCAGCGGCACAGGAGCTAGCAAATAGAGCTGTAAACAGGGGAGTTTGAGTGGGAGTTCTGTTGGAGGAGAAGGTATTTGTGTGTGTGTTTGGTTTTGTATTGGTAGTATCTGTATGTGTAGAGGCTTGGAGGGGCTTTGTGCTGGGAGAGAAGCTCAGCCCTGATTCGGGGGCGGGGCTTCACTGACAAGGGTCCTATAAAGGTAGCAGCCAGTCAGGCAGCGGCACAGGAGCTAGCAAACAGAGCTGTAAACAGGGGAGTTTGAGTGGGAGTTCTGTTGGAGGAGAAGGTATTTGTGTGTGTTTGGTTTTGTACTGGCAGTATGTGCATGTGTAGGGACTTTGTGCTGGCAGAGAAGATGAGCCCTGATTAGGGGGCGGGGCTTCCCTGCCTAGGCGTCCTATAAAGGGAGGAGCCAGTCAGACAGCGGCACAGGAGCTAGCAAACAGAGCTCTAAACAGGGGAGTTTGAGTGGGAGTTCTGTTGGAGGAGAAGGTATTTGTGTGTGTGTTTGGTTTTGTATTGGTCGTATCTGTATGTGTAGAGGCTTGGAGGGGCTTTGTGCTGGGAGAGAAGCTGAGCCCTGATTAGGGGGCGGGGGTTCACTGACTAGGGTTCCTATAAAGGTAGCAGCCAGTCAGGCAGCGGCACAGGAGCTAGCAAACAGAGCTGTAAACAGGGGAGTTTGAGTGGGAGTTCTGTTGGAGGAGAAGGTATTTGTCTGTGTTTGGTTTTGTACTGGCAGTATGTGCATGTGTAGGGACTTTGTGCTGGCAGAGAAGATGAGCCCTGATTAGGGGGCGGGGCTTCCCTGCCTAGGCGTCCTATAAAGGGAGGAGCCAGTCAGACAGCGGCACAGGAGCTAGCAAACAGAGCTGTAAACAGGGGAGTTTGAGTGGGAGTTCTGTTGGAGGAGAAGGTATTTGTGTGAGTATCTGTATGTGTAGGGGCTTTGTGCTGGGAGAGAAGCTGAGCCCTGATGAGGGGGCGGGGCTTCCCTGACTAGGCGTCCCATAAAGAGAGCAGCCAGTCAGACAGCGGCACAGGAGCTAGCAAACAGAGCTGTAAACAGGGGAGTTTGAGTGGGAGTTCTGTTGGAGGAGAAGGTATTTGTGTGTGTGTGTGTGTTTGGTTTTTTATTGGTGGTATCTGTATGTGTAGAGGCTTGGAGGGGCTTTGTGCTGGGAGAGAAGCTGAGCCCTGATTAGGGGGCTGGGCTTCCCTGACTAGGGGTCCTATAAAAGGAGCAGCCAGTCAGACAGCTGCCCAGGAGCTAGCAAACAGAGCTGTAAACAGGGGAGTTTCAGTGGGAGTTCTGTTGGAGGAGAAGGTATTTGTGTGTGTTTGGTTTTCTATTGGTCGTATCTGTATGTGTAGGGGCTTTGTGCTGGGAGAGAAGCAGAGCCCTGATGAGGGGGCGGGGCTTCACGGACTAGGGGTCCTATAAAGGGAGCAGCCAGTCAGACAGCGGCACAGGAGCTCGCAAATAGAGCTGTAAACAGGGGAGTTTGAGTGGGAGTTCTGTTGGAGGAGAAGGTATTTGTGTGTGTTTGGTTTTGTACTGGTAGTATGTGCATGTGTAGGGACTTTGTGCTGGCAGAGAAGATGAGCCCTGATTAGGGGGCGGGGATTCCCTGCCTAGGCGTCCTATAAAGGGAGGAGCCAGTCAGACAGCGGCACAGGAGCTAGCAAACAGAGCTCTAAACAGGGGAGTTTGAGTGGGAGTTCTGTTGGAGGAGAAGGTATTTGTGTGTGTGTTTGGTTTTGTATTGGTCGTATCTGTATGTGTAGAGGCTTGGAGGGGCTTTGTGCTGGGAGAGAAGCTGAGCCCTGATTAGGGGGCGGGGCTTCACTGACTAGGGTTCCTATAAAGGTAGCAGCCAGTCAGGCAGCGGCACAGGAGCTAGCAAACAGAGCTGTAAACAGGGGAGTTTGAGTGGGAGTTCTGTTGGAGGAGAAGGTATTTGTGTGTGTGTTTGGTTTTGTACTGGCAGTATGTGCATGTGTAGGGACTTTGTGCTGGCAGAGAAGATGAGCCCTGATTAGGGGGCGGGGCTTCCCTGCCTAGGCGTCCTATAAAGGGAGGAGCCAGTCAGACAGCGGCACAGGAGCTAGCAAACAGAGCTCTAAACAGGGGAGTTTGAGTGGGAGTTCTGTTGGAGGAGAAGGTATTTGTGTGTGTGTTTGGTTTTGTATTGGTCGTATCTGTATGTGTAGAGGCTTGGAGGGGCTTTGTGCTGGGAGATAAGCTGAGCCCTGATTAGGGGGCGGGGCTTCACTGACTAGGGGTCCTATAAAGGGAGCAGCCAGTCAGGCAGCGGCACAGACAGCTGCAGCGGTACAGGAGCTAGCAAACAGAGGTCTAAACAGGGGAGTTTGAGTGGGAGTTCTGTTGGAGGAG
Organism: Lepidochelys kempii; assembly: GCF_965140285.1. NCBI lineage: Eukaryota > Metazoa > Chordata > Testudines > Cheloniidae > Lepidochelys > Lepidochelys kempii. Next base: position 19,681,060 of record NC_136400.1, on the reverse strand, counting down.
AAGGTATTTGTGTGTGTTTGGTTTTGTATTGTTAGTATCAGTATGTGTAGAGGCTTGTAGGGGCTTTGTACTGGGAGAGAAGCTGAGCCCTGATAAGGGGGCGGGGCTTCACTGACTAGGGGTCCTATAAAGGTAGCAGCCAGTGAGGCAGCGGCACAGGAGCAAGCAAACAGAGCTGTAAAGGGGAGTTTGAGTGGGAGTTCTGTTGGAGGAGAAGGTATTTGTGTGTGTTTGGTTTTGTATTGGTGGTATCTGTATGTGTAGAGGCTTGGAGGGGCTTTGTGCTGGGAGAGAAGCTGAGCTCTGATGAGGGTCGGGGCTTCACGGACTAGGGGCCCTATAAAAGTAGCGGCCAGTCAGGCAGCGGCACAGACAGCTGCAGTGGCACAGGAGCTAGGAAACAGAGCTTTCAACAGGGGAGTTTGAGTGGGAGTTCTGTTGGAGGAGAAGGTATTTGTGTGAGTATCTGTATGTGTAGGGGCTTTGTGCTGGGAGAGAAGCTGAGCCCTGATGAGGGGGCGGGGCTTCACTGACAAGGGTCCTATAAAGAGAGCAGCCAGTCAAGCAGCGGCACAGGAGCTAGCAAACAGAGCTGTAAACAGGGGAGTTTGAGTGGGAGTTCTGTTGGAGGAGAAGGTATTTGTGTGTGTGTGTGTTTGGTTTGTATTGGTAGTATCTGTATGTGTAGAGGCTTGTAGGGGCTTTGTGCTGGAAGAGAAGCTGTGCCCTGATTAGGGGACGGGTCTTCACTGACTAGGGGTCCTATAAAGGGAGCAGCCAGTCAGGCAGCGGCACAGACAGCTGCAGTGGCACAGGACCTAGCAAACAGAGCTGTAAACAGGGGAGTTTGAGTGGGAGTTCTGTTGGAGGAGAAGGTATTTGTGTGTGTTTGGTTTTCTATTGGTCGTATCTGTATGTGTAGGGGCTTTGTGCTGGGAGAGAAGCAGAGCCCTGATGAGGGGGCGGGGCTTCACGGACTAGGGGTCCTATAAAGGGAGCAGCCAGTCAGACAGCGGCACAGGAGCTCGCAAACAGAGCTGTAAACAGGGGAGTTTGAGTGGGAGTTCTGTTGGAGGAGAAGGTATTTGTGTGTGTGTTTGGTTTTGTATTGGTAGTATCTGTTTGTGTAGAGGCTTGGAGGGGCTTTGTGCTGGGAGATAAGCTGAGCCCTGATTAGGGGGCGGGGCTTCACTGACTAGGGTTCCTATAAAGGTAGCAGCCAGTCAGGCAGCGGCACAGGAGCTAGCAAACAGAGCTGTAAACAGGGGAGTTTGAGTGGGAGTTCTGTTGGAGGAGAAGGTATTTGTGTGTGTGTTTGGTTTTGTATTGGTAGTATCTGTATGTGTAGAGGCTTGTAGGGGCTTTGTGCTGGAAGAGAAGCTGTGCCCTGATTAGGGGACGGGTCTTCACTGACTAGGGGTCCTATAAAGGGAGCAGCCAGTCAGGCAGCGGCACAGACAGCTGCAGTGGCACAGGACCTAGCAAACAGAGCTGTAAACAGGGGAGTTTGAGTGGGAGTTCTGTTGGAGGAGAAGGTATTTGTGTGTGTTTGGTTTTGTACTGGCAGTATGTGCATGTGTAGGGACTTTGTGCTGGCAGAGAAGCTGAGCCCTGATTAGGGGGCGGGGCTTCCCTGCCTAGGCGTCCTATAAAGGGAGGAGCCAGTCAGACAGCGGCACAGGAGCTAGCAAACAGAGCTCTAAACAGGGGAGTTTGAGTGGGAGTTCTGTTGGAGGAGAAGGTATTTGTGTGTGTGTTTGGTTTTGTATTGGTCGTATCTGTATGTGTAGGGGCTTTGTGCTGGGAGAGAAGCTGAGCCCTGATGAGGGGGCGGGGCTTCACGGACTAGGGGTCCTGTAAAGGTAGCAGCCAGTCAGGCAGCGGCACAGAGAGCTGCAGTGGCACAGGAGCTAGCAAACAGAGCTGTAAACGGGAGTTTGAGTGGGAGTTCAGTTGGAGGAGAAGGTATTTGTGTGTGTGTGTGTTTGGTTTTGTATTGTTAGTATCAGTATGTGTAGAGGCTTGTAGGGGCTTTGTACTGGGAGAGAAGCTGAGCCCTGATAAGGGGGCGGGGCTTCACTGACTAGGGGTCCTATAAAGGTAGCAGCCAGTCAGACAGCGGCACAGGAGCTAGCAAACAGAGCTGTAAACAGGGGAGTTTGAGTGGGAGTTCTGTTGGAGGAGAAGGTATTTGTGTGAGTATCTGTATGTGTAGGGGCTTTGTGCTGGGAGAGAAGCTCAGCCCTGATTAGGGGGCGGGGCTTCACTGACCAGGGGTCCTATAAAGGTCGCAGCCAGTCAGGCAGCGGCACAGGAGCTAGCAAACAGAGCTGTAAACAGGGGAGTTTGAGTGGGAGTTCTGTTGGAGGAGAAGGTATTTGTGTGTGTTTGGTTTTCTATTGGTCGTATCTGTATGTGTAGGGGCTTTGTGCTGGGAGAGAAGCAGAGCCCTGATGAGGGGGCGGGGCTTCACGGACTAGGGGTCCTATAAAGGGAGCAGCCAGTCAGACAGCGGCACAGGAGCTCGCAAATAGAGCTGTAAACAGGGGAGTTTGAGTGGGAGTTCTGTTGGAGGAGAAGGTATTTGTGTGTGTTTGGTTTTGTATTGGTAGTATCTGTATGTGTAGGGGCTTTGTGCTGGGAGAGAAGCTGAGCCCTGATGAGGGGGCGGGGCTTCACGGACTAGGGGTCCTGTAAAGGTAGCAGCCAGTCAGGCAGCGGCACAGAGAGCTGCAGTGGCACAGGAGCTAGCAAACAGAGCGGTAAACGGGAGTTTGAGTGGGAGTTCAGTTGGAGGAGAAGGTATTTGTGTGTGTGTGTGTTTGGTTTTGTATTGTTAGTATCAGTATGTGTAGAGGCTTGTAGGGGCTTTGTACTGGGAGAGAAGCTGAGCCCTGATAAGGGGGCGGGGCTTCACTGACTAGGGGTCCTATAAAGGTAGCAGCCAGTGACGCAGCGGCACAGGAGCAAGCAAACAGAGCTGTAAAGGGGAGTTTGAGTGGGAGTTCTGTTGGAGGAGAAGGTATTTGTGTGTGTTTGGTTTTGTATTGGTGGTATCTGTATGTGTAGAGGCTTGGAGGGGCTTTGTGCTGGGAGAGAAGCTGAGCCCTGATTAGGGGGCTGGGCTTCCCTGACTAGGGGTCCTATAAAAGGAGCAGCCAGTCAGACAGCTGCCCAGGAGCTAGCAAACAGAGCTGTAAACAGGGGAGTTTGAGTGGGAGTTCTGTTGGAGGAGAAGGTATTTGTGTGTGTTTGGTTTTGTATTGGTAGTATCTGTATGTGTAGGGGCTTTGTGCTGGGAGAGAAGCTGAGCCCTGATTAGGGGGCGGGGCCTCCCTGACTAGGGGTCCTATAAAGGTAGCAGCCAGTCAGGCAGCGGCACAGGAGCTAGCAAATAGAGCTGTAAACAGGGGAGTTTGAGTGGGAGTTCTGTTGGAGGAGAAGGTATTTGTGTGTGTGTTTGGTTTTGTATTGGTAGTATCTGTATGTGTAGAGGCTTGGAGGGGCTTTGTGCTGGGAGAGAAGCTCAGCCCTGATTCGGGGGCGGGGCTTCACTGACAAGGGTCCTATAAAGGTAGCAGCCAGTCAGGCAGCGGCACAGGAGCTAGCAAACAGAGCTGTAAACAGGGGAGTTTGAGTGGGAGTTCTGTTGGAGGAGAAGGTATTTGTGTGTGTTTGGTTTTGTACTGGCAGTATGTGCATGTGTAGGGACTTTGTGCTGGCAGAGAAGATGAGCCCTGATTAGGGGGCGGGGCTTCCCTGCCTAGGCGTCCTATAAAGGGAGGAGCCAGTCAGACAGCGGCACAGGAGCTAGCAAACAGAGCTCTAAACAGGGGAGTTTGAGTGGGAGTTCTGTTGGAGGAGAAGGTATTTGTGTGTGTGTTTGGTTTTGTATTGGTCGTATCTGTATGTGTAGATGCTTGGAGGGGCTTTGTGCTGGGAGAGAAGCTGAGCCCTGATTAGGGGGCGGGGCTTCACTGACTAGGGTTCCTATAAAGGTAGCAGCCAGTCAGGCAGCGGCACAGGAGCTAGCAAACAGAGCTGTAAACAGGGGAGTTTGAGTGGGAGTTCTGTTGGAGGAGAAGGTATTTGTGTGTGTGTTTGGTTTTGTATTGGTAGTATCTGTATGTGTAGAGGCTTGGAGGGGCTTTGTGCTGGGAGAGAAGCTGAGCCCTGATTAGGGGGCGGGGCTTCACTGACTAGGGGTCCTATAAAGGGAGCAGCCAGTCAGGCAGCGGCACAGACAGCTGCAGCGGTACAGGAGCTAGCAAACAGAGGTCTAAACAGGGGAGTTTGAGTGGGAGTTCTGTTGGAGGAGAAGGTATTTGTGTGTGTTTGGTTTTGTATTGGTAGTATCTGTATGTGTAGGGGCTTTGTGCTGGGAGAGAAGCTGAGCCCTGATGAGGGGGCGGGGCTTCACGGACTAGGGGTCCTCTAAAGGTAGCAGCCAGTCAGGCAGCGGCACAGACAGCTGCAGCGGCACAGGAGCTAGGAAACAGAGCTGTAAACGGGAGTTTGAGTGAGAGTTCAGTTGGAGGAGAAGGTATTTGTGTGTGTGTGTGTTTGGTTTCGTATTGTTAGTATCAATATGTGTAGAGATTTGTAGGGGCTTTGTGCTGGGAGAGAAGCTGAGCCCTGATGAGGGGGCGGGGCTTCACGGACTAGGGGTCCTGTAAAGGTAGCAGCCAGTCAGGCAGCGGCACAGAGAGCTGCAGTGGCACAGGAGCTAGCAAACAGAGCTGTAAACGGGAGTTTGAGTGGGAGTTCAGTTGGAGGAGAAGGTATTTGTGTGTGTGTGTGTTTGGTTTTGTATTGTTAGTATCAGTATGTGTAGAGGCTTGTAGGGGCTTTGTACTGGGAGAGAAGCTGAGCCCTGATAAGGGGGCGGGGCTTCACTGACTAGGGGTCCTATAAAGGTAGCAGCCAGTCAGACAGCGGCACAGGAGCTAGGAAACAGAGCTGTAAACAGGGGAGTTTGAGTGGGAGTTCTGTTGGAGGAGAAGGTATTTGTGTGTGTTTGGTTTTGTATTGGTAGTATCTGCATGTGTAGGGGCTTTGTGCTGGGAGAGAAGCTGAGCCCTGATTAGGGGGCGGGGCTTCCCTGCCTAGGCGTCCTATAAAGGGAGGAGCCAGTCAGACAGCGGCACAGGAGCTGGCAAACAGAGCTCTAAACAGGGGAGTTTGAGTGGGAGTTCTGTTGGAGGAGAAGGTATTTGTGTGTGTGTGTTTGGTTTTGTATTGGTCGTATCTGTATGTGTAGAGGCTTGGAGGGGCTTTGTGCTGGGAGAGAAGCTGAGCCCTGATTAGGGGGCGGGGCTTCACTGACTAGGGTTCCTATAAAGGTAGCAGCCAGTCAGGCAGCGGCACAGGAGCTAGCAAACAGAGCTGTAAACAGGGGAGTTTGAGTGGGAGTTCTGTTGGAGGAGAAGGTATTTGTGTGAGTATCTGTATGTGTAGGGGCTTTGTGCTGGGAGAGAAGCTCAGCCCTGATTAGGGGGCGGGGCTTCACTGACCAGGGGTCCTATAAAGGTCGCAGCCAGTCAGGCATTGGCACAGGAGGTAGCAAACAGACCTGTAAACAGGGCAGTTTGAGTGGGAGTTCTGTTGGAGGAGAAGGTATTTGTGTGTGTTTTTGGATTGGTATTATCTGTATGTGTAGAGGTTTGGAGGGGCTTTGTGCTGGTAGAGAACCTGGGCCCTGATTAGGGGGCGGGGCTTCACTGACTAGGGGTCCTATAAAGGGAGCAGCCAGTCAGACAGCGGCACAGGAGCTCGCAAATAGGGCTGTAAACAGGGGAGTTTGAGTGGGAGTTCTGTTGGAGGAGAAGGTATTTGTGTGTGTTTGGTTTTGTATTGTTAGTATCAGTATGTGTAGAGGCTTGTAGGGGCTTTGTACTGGGAGAGAAGCTGAGCCCTGATAAGGGGGCGGGGCTTCACTGACTAGGGGTCCTATAAAGGTAGCAGCCAGTGACGCAGCGGCACAGGAGCAAGCAAACAGAGCTGTAAAGGGGAGTTTGAGTGGGAGTTCTGTTGGAGGAGAAGGTATTTGTGTGTGTGTTTGGTTTTGTATTGGTCCTATCTGTATGTGTAGAGGCTTGGAGGGGCTTTGTGCTGGGAGATAAGCTGAGCCCTGATTAGGGGGCGGGGCTTCACTGACTAGGGGTCCTATAAAGGGAGCAGCCAGTCAGGCACCGGCACAGACAGCTGCAGCGGTACAGGAGCTAGCAAACAGAGGTCTAAACAGGGGAGTTTGAGTGGGAGTTCTGTTGGAGGAGAAGGTATTTGTGTGTGTTTGGTTTTGTATTGTTAGTATCAGTATGTGTAGAGGCTTGTAGGGGCTTTGTACTGGGAGAGAAGCTGAGCCCTGATAAGGGGGCGGGGCTTCCCTGACTAGGGGTCCTATAAAGGTAGCAGCCAGTCAGGCAGCGGCACAGGAGCTAGGAAACAGAGCTGTAAACAGGGGAGTTTGAGTGGGAGTTCTGTTGGAGGAGAAGGTGTTTGTGTTTGGTTTTGTACTGGTAGTATCTGTATGTGTAGAGGCTTGGAGGGGGTTTGTGCTGGGAGAGAAGCTGAGCCCTGATTAGGGGGCGGGGCTTCACTGAGTAGGGGTCCTATAAAGGTAGCAGCCAGTCAGGCGGCGGCACAGACAGCTGCAGCGGCACAGGAGCTAGCAAACAGAGCTGTAAACAGGGGAGTTCTGTTGGAGGAGAAGGTATTTGTGTGTGTTTGGTTTTGTATTGGTAGTATCTGTATGTGTAGGGGCTTGGAGGGGCTTTGTGCTGGGAGAGAAGCAGAGCCCTGATTAGGGGGCGGGGCTTCACTGACTAGTGGTCCTATAAAGGTAGCATCACAGACAGCTGCAGCGGCACAGGAGCTAGCAAAGAGAGCTGTAAAGAGGGGAGTTCTGTTGGAGGAGAAGGTATTTGTGTGTGTTTTGTTTTGTATTGGTAGTATCTGTATGTGTAGGGGCTTTGTGCTGGGAGAGAAGCTGAGCCCTGATTAGGGGGCGGGGCTTCACTGACTAAGGGTCTTATAAAGGGAGCAACCAGTCAGGCAGCGGCACAGACAGCTGCAGTGGTACAGGAGCTAGCAAACGGAGCTGTAAACAGGGGAGTTTGAGTGGGAGTTCTGTTGGAGGAGAAGGTATTTGTGTGTGTTTGGTTTTGTATTGGTAGTATCTGTATGTGTAGGGGCTTTGTGCTGGGAGAGAAGGTGAGCCCTGATTAGGGGGCGGGGCTTCCCTGACTAGGGGTCCTATAAAGGTAGCAGCCAGTCAGGCAGCGGCACAGACAGCTGCAGCGACACAGGAGCTAGCAAACAGAGCTGTAAACAGGGGAGTTTGAGTGGGAGTTCTGTTGGAGGAGAAGGTGTTTGTTTGTTTGGTTTTGTATTGGTAGTATCTGTATGTGTAGAGGCTTGGAGGGGCTTTGGTCTGGGAGAGAAGCTGATCCCTGATTAGGGGGCGGGGCTTCCCTGACTAGGGGTCCTATAAAGGTAGCAGCCAGTCAGGCAGCGGCACAGCAGCTAGCAAACAGAGCTGTAAACAGGGGAGTTTGAGTGGGAGTTCTGTAGGAGGAGAAGGTATTTGTGTTTGTGTGTTTGGTTTTGTATTGTCAGTATCTGTATTTGTAGGGGTTTCGTGCTGGGAGAGAAGCTGAGCCCTGATTAGGGGGTGGGGCTTCCCTGACTAGGGGTCCTATAAAGGTAGCAGCCAGTCAGGCAGCGGCCCAGGAGCTAGCAAACAGAGCTGTAAACAGGGGAGTTTGAGTGGGAGTTCTGTTGGAGGAGAAGGTGTTTGTGTTTGGTTTTGTATTGGTAGTACCTGTATGTGTAGAGGCTTGGAGGGGCTTTGTGCTGGGAGAGAAGCTGAGCCCTGATTAGGGGGCGGGGCTTCACTGACTAGGGGTCGTATAAAGTTAGCAGCCAGTCAGACAGCGGCACAGACAGCTGCAGCGGCACAGGAGCTAGCAAACAGAGCTGTAAATAGGGGTGTTGCTTCATTGACTAGGGGTCCTATAAAGGTAGCAGCCAGTCAGGCAGCGGCACAGACAGCTGCAGCGGCACAGGAGCTTGCAAAGAGAGCTGTAAACAGGGGCGTTTGAGTGGGAGTTCTGTTGGAGGAGAAGGTATTTGTGTGTGTGTTTGTTTTTGTATTGGTAGTATATGTATGTGTAGAGGCTTGGAGGGGCTTTGTGCTGGGAGAGAAGCTGAGTCCTGATTAGGGGGCGGGGATGCCCTGACTAGGGGTCCTATAAAGGTAGCAGCCAGTCAGGCAGCGGCACAGGAGCGAGCAAACAGAGCTGTAAACAGGGGAGTTTGAGTGGGAGTTCTGTTGGAGGAGAAGGTATTTGTGTGTGTTTGGTTTTGTATTGGTAGTATCTGTATGTGTAGGGGCTTTGTGCTGGGAGAGAAGCTGAGCCCTGATTAGGGGGCGGGGCTACACTGACTTGGGGTTCTATAGAGGCAGCAGCTAGTCAGGCAGCGGCACAGACAGCTGCAGCGATACAGGAGCTAGCAAACAGAGCTGTAAACAGGGGAGTTTGAGTGGGAGTTCTGTTGGAGGAGAAGGTATTTGTGTGTGTGTTTGGTTTTGTATTGGTAGTATCTGTATGTGTAGAGGCTTGGAGGGGCTTTGTGCTGGGAGAGAAGCTGAGCCCTGATTAGGGGGCGGGGCTTCACTGACTAGGGGTCCTATAAAGGGAGCAGGCAGTCAGGCAGCGGCACAGACAGCTGCAGCGGCACAGGAGCTATCAAACAGAGCTGTAAACAGGGGAGTTGGAGTGGGAGTTCTGTTGGAGGAGAAGGTATTTGTGTTTGGTTTTGTATTGGTAGTATCTGTATGTGTAGGGGCTTTGTGCTGGGAGAGAAGCTGAGCCCTGATTAGGGGGCGGGGCTTCACTGACTAGGGGTCCTGTCAAGGGAGCAGCCAGTCAGGCAGCGGCACAGACAGCTGCAGCAGCACAGGAGCTAGCAAACAGAGATGTAAACAGGGGAGTTTGAGTGGGAGTTCTGTTGGAGGAGAAGGTATTTGTGTGTGTTTGTTTTGGATTGGTAGTACTTGTATGTGTAGGGGCTTTGTGCTGGGAGAGAAGCTGAGCCCTGATTAGGGGGCGGGGCTTCACTGACTAAGGGTCCTATGAAGGTAGCAGCCAGTCAGGCAGCGGCACAGTCAGTTGCAGCGGCACAGGAGCTAGCAAACAGCTGTAAAAAGGGGAGTTTGAGTGGGAGTTCTGTTGGAGGAGAAGGTATTTGTGTGTGTTTGGTTTTGTATTGGTAGTATCTGTATGTGTAGGGGCTTTGTGCTTGGAGAGAAGCTGAGCCCTGATAAGGGGGCGGGGCTTCCCTGACTAGGGGTCCTATAAAGGTAGCAGCCAGTCAGGCAGCGGCGCAGGAGCTAGCAAACAGAGCTGTAAACTGGGGAGTTTGAGTGGGAGTTCTGTTGGAGGAGAAGGTATTTGTGTGTGCTTGGTTTTGTATTGGTAGTATCTGTATGTGTAGGGGCTTTGTGCTGGGAGAGAAGCTGAGCCCTGATTAGGGGGCGGGGCTTCACTGACGAGGGGTCTTATAAAGGGAGCAGCCAGTCAGGCAGCGACACAGAAAGATGCAGCGGTACAGGAGCTAGCAAACAGAGCTGTAAACAGGGGAGTTTGAGTGGGAGTTCTGTTGGAGGAGAAAGTATTTGTGTGTGTTTGGTTTTGTATTGGTAGTATCTGTATGTGTAGAGGCTTGGAGGGGCTTTGTGCTGGGAGAGAAGCTGAGCCCTGATTAGGGGGCGGGGCTTCACTGACTAGGGGTCCTATAAAGGTAGCAGCCAGTCAGGCAGTGGCACAGGAGCGAGCAAACAGAGCTGTAAACAGGGGAGTTTGAGTGGGAGTTCTGTTGGAGGAGAAGGTATTTGTGTGTGTTTGGTTTTGTATTGGTAGTATCTGTATGTGTAGAGGCTTGGAGGGGCTTTGTGCTGGGAGAGAAGCTGAGCCCTGATTAGGGGGAGGGGCTTCACTGACTAGGGGTCCTATAAAGGTAGCAGCCAGTCAGGCAGCGGCACAGGAGCTAGCAAACAGAGCTGTAAACAGGGGAGTTTGAGTGGGAGTTCTGTTGGAGGAGAAGGTATTTGTGTGTGTGTTTGGTTTTGTATTGGTGGTATCTATGTGTAGAGCCTTGGAGGGGCTTTGTGCTGGGAGAGAAGCTGAGCCCTGATTAGGGGGCGGGGCTTCACTGACGAGGGGTCCTATAAAGGTAGCAGCCAGTCAGGCAGCGACACAGACAGCTGCAGCGGTACAGGAGCTAGCAAACAGAGCTGTAAACAGCGGAGTTTGAGTGGGAGTTCTGTTGGAGGAGAAGGTATTTGTGTGTGTGTTTGGTTTTGTATTGGTAGTATCTGTATGTGTAGAGGCTTGGAGGGGCTTTGTGCTGGGAGCGAAGCTGAGCCCTGATTAGGGAGCGGGGCTTCACTGACTAGGGGTCCTATGAAGGTAGCAGCCAGTCAGGCCGCGGCACAGGAGCTAGCAAACAGAGCTGTAAACAGGGGAGTTTGAGTGGGAGTTCTGTTGGAGGAGAAGGTATTTGTGTGTGCTTGGTTTTGTATTGGTAGTATCTGTATGTGTAGGGGCTTTGTGCTGGGAGAGAAGCTGAGCCCTGATTAGGGGGCGGGCCTTCACTAACTAGGGGTCCTATAAAGGCAGCAGCCAGTCAGGCAGCGGCACAGACAGCTGCAGTGGCACAGGAGCTAGCAAACAGAGCTGTAAACAGCGGAGTTTGAGTGGGAGTTCTGTTGGAGGAGAAGGTATTTGTGTGTGCTTGGTTTTGTATTGGTAGTATCGGTATGTGTAGAGGCTTTGTGCTGGGAGAGAAGCTGAGCCCTGATTAGGGGGCGGGGCTTCACTGACTAGGGGTCCTATAAAGGGAGCAGCCAGTCAGGCAGCGACACAGACAGCTGCAGCGGTACAGGAGCTAGCAAACAGAGCTGTAAACATGGGAGTTTGAGTGGGAGTTCCGTTGGAGGAGAAGGTATTTGTGTGTGTTTGGTTTTGTGTTGGTGGTATCTGTATGTGTAGGGGCTTTGTGCTGGGAGAGAAGCTGAGCCCTGATTAGGGGGCGGGGCTTCACTGACTAGGGGTCCTATAAGGGCAGCAGCCAGTCAGGCAGCGGCACAGACAGCTGCAGTGGCACAGGAGCTAGCAAACAGAGCTCTAAACAGCGGAGTTTGAGTGGGAGTTCTGTTGGAGGAGAAGGTATTTGTGTGTGTGTTTGGTTTTGTATTGGTAGTATCTGTATGTGTAGAGGCTTGGAGGGGCTTTGTGCTGGGAGAGAAGCTGAGCCCTTATTAGGGGGCGGGGCTTCACTGACTAGGGGTCCTATGAAGGTAGCAGCCAGTCAGGCAGCGGCACAGACAGCTGCAGTGGAACAGGAGCTAGCAAACAGAGCTGTAAGCAGGGGAGTTTGAGTGGGAGTTCTGTTTGGTTTTGTATTGGTGGTATCTGTATGTGCAGGGGCTTTGTGCTGGGAGAGAAGCTGAGCCCTGATTAGGGGGCGGGGCTTCACTGACTAGGGGTCCTATGAAGGTAGCAGCCAGTCAGGCAGTGGCACAGGAGCGAGCAAACAGAGCTGTAAACAGCGGAGTTTGAGTGGGAGTTCTGTTGGAGGAGAAGGTATTTGTGTGTGTGTTTGGTTTTGTATTGGTAGTATCTGTATGTGTAGAGGCTTGGAGGGGCTTTGTGCTGGGAGCGAAGCTGAGCCCTGATTAGGGAGCGGGGCTTCACTGACTAGGGGTCCTATGAAGGTAGCAGCCAGTCAGGCAGCGGCACAGGAGCTAGCAAACAGAGCTGTAAACAGGGGAGTTTGAGTGGGAGTTCTGTTGGAGGAGAAGGTATTTGTGTGTGCTTGGTTTTGTATTGGTAGTATCTGTATGTGTAGGGGCTTTGTGCTGGGAGAGAAGCTGAGCTCTGATTAGGGGGCGGGCCTTCACTAACTAGGGGTCCTATAAAGGCAGCAGCCAGTCAGGCATCGGCACAGACAGCTGCAGCGGCACAGGAGCTGGCAAACAGAGCTGTAAACAGGGGAGTTTGAGAGGGATTTCTGTTTGAGGAGAAGGTATTTGTGTGTGTTTGGTTTTGTTTTGGTAGTATCTGTATGTGTAGGGGCTTTGTGCTGGAAGAGAAGCTGAGCCCTGATTAGGGGACGGGGCTTCACTGACAAGGGGTCCTATAAAGGCAGGAGCCAGTCAGGCAGCGGCACAGACAGCTGCAGTGGCGCAGGAGCTAGCAAACAGAGCTGTAAACAGCGGAGTTTGAGTGGGAGTTCTGTTGGAGGAGAAGGTATTTGTGTGTGTGTTTGGTTTTGTATTGGTAGTATCTGTATGTGTAGAGGCTTGGAGGGGCTTTGTGCTGGGAGCGAAGCTGAGCCCTGATTAGGGAGCGGGGCTACACTGACTAGGGGTCCTATAAAGGGAGCAGCCAGTCAGGCAGCGGCACAGGAGCTAGCAAACAGAGCTGTAAACAGGGGAGTTTGAGTGGGAGTTCTGTTGGAGGAGAAGGTATTTGTGTGTGTGTTTGGTTTTGTATTGGTGGTATCTGTATTTGTAGATGCTTGGAGGGGCTTTGTGCTGGGAGAGAAGCTGAGCCCTGATTAGGGGGCGGGGCTTCACTGACGAGGGGTCCTATAAAGGTAGCAGCCAGTCAGGCAGCGGCACTGACAGCTGCAGTGGCACAGGAGCTAGCAAACAGAGCTGTAAACAGCGGAGTTTGAGTGGGGGTTCTGTTGGAGGAGAAGGTATTTGTGTGTGTGTTTGGTTTTGTTTTGGTAGTATCTGTATGTGTAGGGGCTTTGTGCTGGGAGAGAAGATGAGCCCTGATTAGAGGGCGGGGCTTCACTGACTAGGGGTCCTATAAAGGTAGCAGCCAGTCAGGCAGCGTCACAGACAGCTGCAGTGGCACAGGAGCTAGCAAACAGAGCTGTAAACAGGGGAGTTTGAGTGGGAGTTCTGTTGGAGGAGAAGGTATTTGTGTGTGTTTGGTTTTGTATTGGTAGTATCTGTATGTGTAGGGGCTTTGTGCTGGGAGAGAAGCCTAGCCCTGATTAGGGGGCGGGGCTTCACTGACGAGGGGTCTTATAAAGGGAGCAGCCAGTCAGGCAGCGGCACAGAAAGATGCAGCGGTACAGGAGCTAGCAAACAGAGCTGTGAACAGGGGAGTTTGAGTGGGAGTTCTGTTGGAGGAGAAAGTATTTGTGTGTTTGGTTTTGTATTGGTAGTATCTCTATGTGTAGGGGCTTTGTGCTGGGAGAAAAGCTGAGCCCTGATTAGGGGGTGGGGCTTCACTGACTAGGGGTCCTATAAAGGGAGCAGCCAGTCAGGCAGGGGCACAGACAGCTGCAGCGGAACAGGAGCTAGCAAACAGAGCTGTAAACAGGGGAGTTTGAGAGGGAGTTCTGTTGGAGGAGAAGGTATTTGTGTGTGTTTGGTTTTGTATTGGTAGTATTTGTATGTGTGGGGGCTTTGTGCTGGGAGAGAAGCTGAGCCCCGATTAGGGGGCGGGGCTTCCCTGACTAGGGGTCCTATAAAGGTAGTGGCACAGACAGCTGCAGCGGCACAGGAGCTAGGAAACAGAGCTGTAAACAGGGGAGTTTGAGTGGGAGTTCTGTTGGAGGAGAAGGTGTTTGTGTGTTTGGTTTTTTATTGGTAGTATCTGTATGTGTAGAGGCTTGGCGGGGCTTTGTGCTGGGAGAGAAGCTGAGCCCTGATTAGGGGGCGATGCTTCACTGACTAGAGGTCCTATAAAGGGAGCAGCCAGTCAGGCAGCGGCACATGAGCTAGCAAACAGAGCTGTAAACAGGGGAGTTTGAGTGGGAGTTCTGTTGGAGGAGAAGGTGTTTGTGTTTGGTTTTGTATTGGTAGTACCTGTATGTGTAGAGGCTTGGAGGGGCTTTGTGCTGGGAGAGAAGCTGAGCCCTGATTAGGGGGCGGGGCTTCACTGACTAGGGGTCGTATAAAGTTAGCAGCCAGTCAGACAGCGGCACAGACAGCTGCAGCGGCACAGGAGCTAGCAAACAGAGCTGTAAATAGGGGTGTTGCTTCATTGACTAGGGGTCCTATAAAGGTAGCAGCCAGTCAGGCAGCGGCACAGGAGCGAGCAAACAGAGCTGTAAACAGGGGAGTTTGAGTGGGAGTTCTGTTGGAGGAGAAGGTATTTGTGTGTGTTTGGTTTTGTATTGGTAGTATCTGTATGTGTAGGGGCTTTGTGCTGGGAGAGAAGCTGAGCCCTGATTAGGGGGCGGGGCTACACTGACTTGGGGTTCTATAGAGGCAGCAGCTAGTCAGGCAGCGGCACAGACAGCTGCAGCGATACAGGAGCTAGCAAACAGAGCTGTAAACAGGGGAGTTTGAGTGGGAGTTCTGTTGGAGGAGAAGGTATTTGTGTGTGTGTTTGGTTTTGTATTGGTAGTATCTGTATGTGTAGAGGCTTGGAGGGGCTTTGTGCTGGGAGAGAAGCTGAGTCCTGATTAGGGGGCGGGGCTTCACTGACTAGGGGTCCTATAAAGGGAGCAGGCAGTCAGGCAGCGGCACAGACAGCTGCAGCGGCACAGGAGCTATCAAACAGAGCTGTAAACAGGGGAGTTGGAGTGGGAGTTCTGTTGGAGGAGAAGGTATTTGTGTTTGGTTTTGTATTGGTAGTATCTGTATGTGTAGGGGCTTTGTGCTGGGAGAGAAGCTGAGCCCTGATTAGGGGGCGGGGCTTCACTGACTAGGGGTCCTGTCAAGGGAGCAGCCAGTCAGGCAGCGGCACAGACAGCTGCAGCAGCACAGGAGCTAGCAAACAGAGATGTAAACAGGGGAGTTTGAGTGGGAGTTCTGTTGGAGGAGAAGGTATTTGTGTGTGTTTGTTTTGGATTGGTAGTACTTGTATGTGTAGGGGCTTTGTGCTGGGAGAGAAGCTGAGCCCTGATTAGGGGGCGGGGCTTCACTGACTAAGGGTCCTATGAAGGTAGCAGCCAGTCAGGCAGCGGCACAGTCAGTTGCAGCGGCACAGGAGCTAGCAAACAGCTGTAAAAAGGGGAGTTTGAGTGGGAGTTCTGTTGGAGGAGAAGGTATTTGTGTGTGTTTGGTTTTGTATTGGTAGTATCTGTATGTGTAGGGGCTTTGTGCTTGGAGAGAAGCTGAGCCCTGATAAGGGGGCGGGGCTTCCCAGACTAGGGGTCCTATAAAGGTAGCAGCCAGTCAGGCAGCGGCGCAGGAGCTAGCAAACAGAGCTGTAAACTGGGGAGTTTGAGTGGGAGTTCTGTTGGAGGAGAAGGTATTTGTGTGTGCTTGGTTTTGTATTGGTAGTATCTGTATGTGTAGGGGCTTTGTGCTGGGAGAGAAGCTGAGCCCTGATTAGGGGGCGGGGCTTCACTGACGAGGGGTCTTATAAAGGGAGCAGCCAGTCAGGCAGCGACACAGAAAGATGCAGCGGTACAGGAGCTAGCAAACAGAGCTGTAAACAGGGGAGTTTGAGTGGGAGTTCTGTTGGAGGAGAAAGTATTTGTGTGTGTTTGGTTTTGTATTGGTAGTATCTGTATGTGTAGAGGCTTGGAGGGGCTTTGTGCTGGGAGAGAAGCTGAGCCCTGATTAGGGGGCGGGGCTTCACTGACTAGGGGTCCTATAAAGGTAGCAGCCAGTCAGGCAGTGGCACAGGAGCGAGCAAACAGAGCTGTAAACAGGGGAGTTTGAGTGGGAGTTCTGTTGGAGGAGAAGGTATTTGTGTGTGTTTGGTTTTGTATTGGTAGTATCTGTATGTGTAGAGGCTTGGAGGGGCTTTGTGCTGGGAGAGAAGCTGAGCCCTGATTAGGGGGCGGGGCTTCACTGACTAGGGGTCCTATAAAGGTAGCAGCCAGTCAGGCAGCGGCACAGGAGCTAGCAAACAGAGCTGTAAACAGGGGAGTTTGAGTGGGAGTTCTGTTGGAGGAGAAGGTATTTGTGTGTGTGTTTGGTTTTGTATTGGTGGTATCTATGTGTAGAGCCTTGGAGGGGCTTTGTGCTGGGAGAGAAGCTGAGCCCTGATTAGGGGGCGGGGCTTCACTGACGAGGGGTCCTATAAAGGTAGCAGCCAGTCAGGCAGCGACACAGACAGCTGCAGCGGTACAGGAGCTAGCAAACAGAGCTGTAAACAGCGGAGTTTGAGTGGGAGTTCTGTTGGAGGAGAAGGTATTTGTGTGTGTGTTTGGTTTTGTATTGGTAGTATCTGTATGTGTAGAGGCTTGGAGGGGCTTTGTGCTGGGAGCGAAGCTGAGCCCTGATTAGGGAGCGGGGCTTCACTGACTAGGGGTCCTATGAAGGTAGCAGCCAGTCAGGCCGCGGCACAGGAGCTAGCAAACAGAGCTGTAAACAGGGGAGTTTGAGTGGGAGTTCTGTTGGAGGAGAAGGTATTTGTGTGTGCTTGGTTTTGTATTGGTAGTATCTGTATGTGTAGGGGCTTTGTGCTGGGAGAGAAGCTGAGCCCTGATTAGGGGGCGGGCCTTCACTAACTAGGGGTCCTATAAAGGCAGCAGCCAGTCAGGCAGCGGCACAGACAGCTGCAGTGGCACAGGAGCTAGCAAACAGAGCTGTAAACAGCGGAGTTTGAGTGGGAGTTCTGTTGGAGGAGAAGGTATTTGTGTGTGCTTGGTTTTGTATTGGTAGTATCTGTATGTGTAGAGGCTTTGTGCTGGGAGAGAAGCTGAGCCCTGATTAGGGGGCGGGGCTTCACTGACTAGGGGTCCTATAAAGGGAGCAGCCAGTCAGGCAGCGACACAGACAGCTGCAGCGGTACAGGAGCTAGCAAACAGAGCTGTAAACATGGGAGTTTGAGTGGGAGTTCCGTTGGAGGAGAAGGTATTTGTGTGTGTTTGGTTTTGTGTTGGTGGTATCTGTATGTGTAGGGGCTTTGTGCTGGGAGAGAAGCTGAGCCCTGATTAGGGGGCGGGGCTTCACTGACTAGGGGTCCTATAAGGGCAGCAGCCAGTCAGGCAGCGGCACAGACAGCTGCAGTGGCACAGGAGCTAGCAAACAGAGCTCTAAACAGCGGAGTTTGAGTGGGAGTTCTGTTGGAGGAGAAGGTATTTGTGTGTGTGTTTGGTTTTGTATTGGTAGTATCTGTATGTGTAGAGGCTTGGAGGGGCTTTGTGCTGGGAGAGAAGCTGAGCCCTGATTAGGGGGCGGGGCTTCACTGACTAGGGGTCCTATAAAGGGAGCAGCCAGTCAGGCAGCGGCACAGGAGCTAGCAAACAGAGCTGTAAACAGTGGAGTTTGAGTGGGAGTTCTGTTGGAGGAGAAGGTATTTGTGTGTGTGTTTGGTTTTGTATTGGTGGTATCTGTATTTGTAGATGCTTGGAGGGGCTTTGTGCTGGGAGAGAAGCTGAGCCCTGATTAGGGGGCGGGGCTTCACTGACGAGGGGTCCTATAAAGGTAGCAGCCAGTCAGGCAGCGGCACTGACAGCTGCAGTGGCACAGGAGCTAGCAAACAGAGCTGTAAACAGCGGAGTTTGAGTGGGGGTTCTGTTGGAGGAGAAGGTATTTGTGTGTGTGTTTGGTTTTGTTTTGGTAGTATCTGTATGTGTAGGGGCTTTGTGCTGGGAGAGAAGATGAGCCCTGATTAGAGGGCGGGGCTTCACTGACTAGGGGTCCTATAAAGGTAGCAGCCAGTCAGGCAGCGTCACAGACAGCTGCAGTGGCACAGGAGCTAGCAAACAGAGCTGTAAACAGGGGAGTTTGAGTGGGAGTTCTGTTGGAGGAGAAGGTATTTGTGTGTGTTTGGTTTTGTATTGGTAGTATCTGTATGTGTAGGGGCTTTGTGCTGGGAGAGAAGCCTAGCCCTGATTAGGGGGCGGGGCTTCACTGACGAGGGGTCTTATAAAGGGAGCAGCCAGTCAGGCAGCGGCACAGAAAGATGCAGCGGTACAGGAGCTAGCAAACAGAGCTGTGAACAGGGGAGTTTGAGTGGGAGTTCTGTTGGAGGAGAAAGTATTTGTGTGTTTGGTTTTGTATTGGTAGTATCTCTATGTGTAGGGGCTTTGTGCTGGGAGAAAAGCTGAGCCCTGATTAGGGGGCGGGGCTTCACTGACTAGGGGTCCTATAAAGGGAGCAGCCAGTCAGGCAGGGGCACAGACAGCTGCAGCGGAACAGGAGCTAGCAAACAGAGCTGTAAACAGGGGAGTTTGAGAGGGAGTTCTGTTGGAGGAGAAGGTATTCGTGTGTGTGTTTGGTTTTGTATTGGTAGTATCTGTATGTGTAGAGGCTTGGAGGGGCTTTGTGCTGGGAGAGAAGCTGAGCCCTGATTAGGGGGCGGGGCTTCACTGACTAGGGGTCCTATAAAGGTAGCAGCCAGTCAGGCAGTGGCACAGGAGCGAGCAAACAGAGCTGTAAACAGGGGAGTTTGAGTGGGAGTTCTGTTGGAGGAGAAGGTATTTGTGTGTGTTTGGTTTGTATTGGTAGTATCTGTATGTGTAGAGGCTTGGAGGGGCTTTGTGCTGGGAGAGAAGCTGAGCCCTGATTAGGGGGCGGGGCTTCACTGACTAGGGGTCCTATAAAGGTAGCAGCCAGTCAGGCAGCGGCACAGGAGCTAGCAAACAGAGCTGTAAACAGGGGAGTTTGAGTGGGAGTTCTTTTGGAAGAGAAGGTATTTGTGTGTGTTTGGTTTTGTTTTGGTAGTATCTGTATGTGTAGGGGCTTTTTGCTGGGAGAGAAGCTGAGCCCTGATTAGGGGGCGGGGCTTCACTGACTAGGGGTCCTATAAAGGTAGCAGCCAGTCAGGCAGCGGCACAGACAGCTGCAGTGGCACAGGAGCTAGCAAACAGAGCTGTAAACAGGGGAGTTTGAGTGGGAGTTCTGTTGGAGGAGAAGGTATTTATGTGTGTGTTTGGTTTTGTATTGGTAGTATCTGTATGTGTAGAGGCTTGGAGGGGCTTTGTGCTGGGAGCGAAGCTGAGCCCTGATTAGGGGGCGGGGCTTCACTGACTCGGGGTCCTATAAAGTTAGCAGCCAGTCAGGCAGCGGCACAGGAGCTAGCAAACAGAGCTGGAAACAGGGGACTTTGAGTGGGAGTTCTGTTGGAAGAGAAGGTATTTGTGTGTGTTTGGTTTTGTTTTGGTAGTATCTGTATGTGTAGGGGCTTTTTTCTGGGAGAGAAGCTGAGCCCTGATTAGGGTGCGGGGCTTCACTGAACAGGGGTCCTATAAAGGTAGCAGCCAGTCAGGCAGCGGCACTGACAGCTGCAGTGGCACAGGAGCTTGCAAACTGAGCTGTAAACAGGGGAGTTTGAGTGGGAGTTCTGTTGGAGGAGAAGGTATTTGTGTTTGTTTGGTTTTGTATTGGTAGTATTTGTATGTGTAGAGGCTTGGAGGGGCTTTGTGCTGGGAGAGAAGCTGAGCCCTGATTAGGGGGCGGGGCTTCACTGACGAGGGGTCCTATAAAGGTAGCAGCCAGTCAGGCAGCGGCACAGACAGCTGCAGCGGCACAGGAGCTAGCAAACAGACCTGTAAACGGGAGTTTGTGAGGGAGCTCTGTTGGAGGAGAAGGTATTTGTGTGTGTTTGGTTTTGTATTGGTAGTATCTGTATGTGTAGGGGCTTTGTGCTGGGAGAGAAGATGAGCCCTCATTAGAGGGCGGGGCTTCACTGACTAGGGGTCCTATAAAGGTAGCAGCCAGTCAGGCAGCATCACAGACAGCTGCAGTGGCACAGGAGCTAGCAAACAGAGCTGTAAACAGGGGAGTTTGAGTGGGAGTTCTGTTGGAGGAGAAGGTATTTGTGTGTGTTTGGTTTTGTATTGGTAGTATCTGTATGTGTAGGGGCTTTGTGCTGGGAGAGATTATGAGCCCTGATTAGAGGGCGGGGCTTCACTGACTAGGGGTCCTATAAAGGTAGCAGCCAGTCAGGCAGCGTCACAGACAGCTGCAGTGGCACAGGAGCTAGCAAACAGAGCTGTAAACAGGGGCGTTTGAGTGGGAGTTCTGTTGGAGGAGAAGGTATTTGTGTGTGTTTGGTTTTGTATTGGTAGTATCTGTATGTGTAGAGGCTTGGAGGGGCTTTGTGCTGGGAGAGAATCTGAGCCCTGATTAGGGGGCGGGGCTTCCCTGACTAGGGGTCCTATAAAGGTAGCAGCCAGTCAGGCAGCGGCGCAGGAGCTAGCAAACAGAGCTGTAAACTGGGGAGTTTGAGTGGGAGTTCTGTTGGAGGAGAAGGTATTTGTGTGTGCTTGGTTTTGTATTGGTAGTATCTGTATGTGTAGGGGCTTTGTGCTGGGAGAGAAGCCTAGCCCTGATTAGGGGGCGGGGCTTCACTGACGAGGGGTCTTATAAAGGGAGCAGCCAGTCAGGCAGCGACACAGAAAGATGCAGCGGTACAGGAGCTAGCAAACAGAGCTGTAAACAGGGGAGTTTGAGTGGGAGTTCTGTTGGAGGAGAAAGTATTTGTGTGTGTTTGGTTTTGTATTGGTAGTATCTCTATGTGTAGGGGCTTTGTGCTGGGAGAAAAGCTGAGCCCTGATTAGGGGGCGGGGCTTCACTGACTAGGGGTCTTATAAAGGGAGCAGCCAGTCAGGCAGGGGCACAGACAGCTGCAGCGGAACAGGAGCTAGCAAACAGAGCTGTAAACAGGGGAGTTTGAGAGGGAGTTCTGTTGGAGGAGAAGGTATTTGTGTGTGTGTTTGGTTTTGTATTGGTAGTATCTGTATGTGTAGAGGCTTGGAGGAGCTTTGTGCTGGGAGAGAAGCTGAGCCCTGATTAGGGGGCGGGGCTTCACTGACTAGGGGTCCTATAAAGGTAGCAGCCAGTCAGGCAGCGGCACAGGAGCTAGCAAACACAGCTGTAAACAGGGGAGTTTGAGTGGGAGTTCTGTTGGAGGAGAAGGTATTTGTGTGTGTGTTTGGTTTTGTATTGGTGGTATCTATGTGTAGAGCCTTGGAGGGGCTTTGTGCTGGGAGAGAAGCTGAGCCCTGATTAGGGGGCGGGGCTTCACTGACGAGGGGTCCTATAAAGGTAGCAGCCAGTCAGGCAGCGACACAGACATCTGCAGCGGTACAGGAGCTAGCAAACAGAGCTGTAAACAGCGGAGTTTGAGTGGGAGTTCTGTTGGAGGAGAAGGTATTTGTGTGTGTGTTTGGTTTTGTATTGGTAGTATCTGTATGTGTAGAGGCTTGGAGGGGCTTTGTGCTGGGAGCGAAGCTGAGCCCTGATTAGGGAGCGGGGCTTCACTGACTAGGGGTCCTATGAAGGTAGCAGCCAGTCAGGCAGCGGCACAGGAGCTAGCAAACAGAGCTGTAAACAGGGGAGTTTGAGTGGGAGTTCTGTTGGAGGAGAAGGTATTTGTGTGTGCTTGGTTTTGTATTGGTAGTATCTGTATGTGTAGGGGCTTTGTGCTGGGAGAGAAGCTGAGCTCTGATTAGGGGGCGGGCCTTCACTAACTAGGGGTCCTATAAAGGCAGCAGCCAGTCAGGCATCGGCACAGACAGCTGCAGCGGCACAGGAGCTGGCAAACAGAGCTGTAAACAGGGGAGTTTGAGAGGGATTTCTGTTTGAGGAGAAGGTATTTGTGTGTGTTTGGTTTTGTTTTGGTAGTATCTGTATGTGTAGGGGCTTTGTGCTGGAAGAGAAGCTGAGCCCTGATTAGGGGACGGGGCTTCACTGACAAGGGGTCCTATAAAGGCAGGAGCCAGTCAGGCAGCGGCACAGACAGCTGCAGTGGCGCAGGAGCTAGCAAACAGAGCTGTAAACAGCGGAGTTTGAGTGGGAGTTCTGTTGGAGGAGAAGGTATTTGTGTGTGTGTTTGGTTTTGTATTGGTAGTATCTGTATGTGTAGAGGCTTGGAGGGGCTTTGTGCTGGGAGCGAAGCTGAGCCCTGATTAGGGAGCGGGGCTACACTGACTAGGGGTCCTATAAAGGGAGCAGCCAGTCAGGCAGCGGCACAGGAGCTAGCAAACAGAGCTGTAAACAGGGGAGTTTGAGTGGGAGTTCTGTTGGAGGAGAAGGTATTTGTGTGTGTGTTTGGTTTTGTATTGGTGGTATCTGTATTTGTAGATGCTTGGAGGGGCTTTGTGCTGGGAGAGAAGCTGAGCCCTGATTAGGGGGCGGGGCTTCACTGACGAGGGGTCCTATAAAGGTAGCAGCCAGTCAGGCAGCGGCACTGACAGCTGCAGTGGCACAGGAGCTAGCAAACAGAGCTGTAAACAGCGGAGTTTGAGTGGGGGTTCTGTTGGAGGAGAAGGTATTTGTGTGTGTGTTTGGTTTTGTTTTGGTAGTATCTGTATGTGTAGGGGCTTTGTGCTGGGAGAGAAGATGAGCCCTGATTAGAGGGCGGGGCTTCACTGACTAGGGGTCCTATAAAGGTAGCAGCCAGTCAGGCAGCGTCACAGACAGCTGCAGTGGCACAGGAGCTAGCAAACAGAGCTGTAAACAGGGGAGTTTGAGTGGGAGTTCTGTTGGAGGAGAAGGTATTTGTGTGTGTTTGGTTTTGTATTGGTAGTATCTGTATGTGTAGGGGCTTTGTGCTGGGAGAGAAGCCTAGCCCTGATTAGGGGGCGGGGCTTCACTGACGAGGGGTCTTATAAAGGGAGCAGCCAGTCAGGCAGCGGCACAGAAAGATGCAGCGGTACAGGAGCTAGCAAACAGAGCTGTGAACAGGGGAGTTTGAGTGGGAGTTCTGTTGGAGGAGAAAGTATTTGTGTGTTTGGTTTTGTATTGGTAGTATCTCTATGTGTAGGGGCTTTGTGCTGGGAGAAAAGCTGAGCCCTGATTAGGGGGTGGGGCTTCACTGACTAGGGGTCCTATAAAGGGAGCAGCCAGTCAGGCAGGGGCACAGACAGCTGCAGCGGAACAGGAGCTAGCAAACAGAGCTGTAAACAGGGGAGTTTGAGAGGGAGTTCTGTTGGAGGAGAAGGTATTTGTGTGTGTTTGGTTTTGTATTGGTAGTATTTGTATGTGTGGGGGCTTTGTGCTGGGAGAGAAGCTGAGCCCCGATTAGGGGGCGGGGCTTCCCTGACTAGGGGTCCTATAAAGGTAGTGGCACAGACAGCTGCAGCGGCACAGGAGCTAGGAAACAGAGCTGTAAACAGGGGAGTTTGAGTGGGAGTTCTGTTGGAGGAGAAGGTGTTTGTGTGTTTGGTTTTTTATTGGTAGTATCTGTATGTGTAGAGGCTTGGCGGGGCTTTGTGCTGGGAGAGAAGCTGAGCCCTGATTAGGGGGCGATGCTTCACTGACTAGAGGTCCTATAAAGGGAGCAGCCAGTCAGGCAGCGGCACATGAGCTAGCAAACAGAGCTGTAAACAGGGGAGTTTGAGTGGGAGTTCTGTTGGAGGAGAAGGTGTTTGTGTTTGGTTTTGTATTGGTAGTACCTGTATGTGTAGAGGCTTGGAGGGGCTTTGTGCTGGGAGAGAAGCTGAGCCCTGATTAGGGGGCGGGGCTTCACTGACTAGGGGTCGTATAAAGTTAGCAGCCAGTCAGACAGCGGCACAGACAGCTGCAGCGGCACAGGAGCTAGCAAACAGAGCTGTAAATAGGGGTGTTGCTTCATTGACTAGGGGTCCTATAAAGGTAGCAGCCAGTCAGGCAGCGGCACAGGAGCGAGCAAACAGAGCTGTAAACAGGGGAGTTTGAGTGGGAGTTCTGTTGGAGGAGAAGGTATTTGTGTGTGTTTGGTTTTGTATTGGTAGTATCTGTATGTGTAGGGGCTTTGTGCTGGGAGAGAAGCTGAGCCCTGATTAGGGGGCGGGGCTACACTGACTTGGGGTTCTATAGAGGCAGCAGCTAGTCAGGCAGCGGCACAGACAGCTGCAGCGATACAGGAGCTAGCAAACAGAGCTGTAAACAGGGGAGTTTGAGTGGGAGTTCTGTTGGAGGAGAAGGTATTTGTGTGTGTGTTTGGTTTTGTATTGGTAGTATCTGTATGTGTAGAGGCTTGGAGGGGCTTTGTGCTGGGAGAGAAGCTGAGTCCTGATTAGGGGGCGGGGCTTCACTGACTAGGGGTCCTATAAAGGGAGCAGGCAGTCAGGCAGCGGCACAGACAGCTGCAGCGGCACAGGAGCTATCAAACAGAGCTGTAAACAGGGGAGTTGGAGTGGGAGTTCTGTTGGAGGAGAAGGTATTTGTGTTTGGTTTTGTATTGGTAGTATCTGTATGTGTAGGGGCTTTGTGCTGGGAGAGAAGCTGAGCCCTGATTAGGGGGCGGGGCTTCACTGACTAGGGGTCCTGTCAAGGGAGCAGCCAGTCAGGCAGCGGCACAGACAGCTGCAGCAGCACAGGAGCTAGCAAACAGAGATGTAAACAGGGGAGTTTGAGTGGGAGTTCTGTTGGAGGAGAAGGTATTTGTGTGTGTTTGTTTTGGATTGGTAGTACTTGTATGTGTAGGGGCTTTGTGCTGGGAGAGAAGCTGAGCCCTGATTAGGGGGCGGGGCTTCACTGACGAGGGGTCTTATAAAGGGAGCAGCCAGTCAGGCAGCGACACAGAAAGATGCAGCGGTACAGGAGCTAGCAAACAGAGCTGTAAACAGGGGAGTTTGAGTGGGAGTTCTGTTGGAGGAGAAAGTATTTGTGTGTGTTTGGTTTTGTATTGGTAGTATCTGTATGTGTAGAGGCTTGGAGGGGCTTTGTGCTGGGAGAGAAGCTGAGCCCTGATTAGGGGGCGGGGCTTCACTGACTAGGGGTCCTATAAAGGTAGCAGCCAGTCAGGCAGTGGCACAGGAGCGAGCAAACAGAGCTGTAAACAGGGGAGTTTGAGTGGGAGTTCTGTTGGAGGAGAAGGTATTTGTGTGTGTTTGGTTTTGTATTGGTAGTATCTGTATGTGTAGAGGCTTGGAGGGGCTTTGTGCTGGGAGAGAAGCTGAGCCCTGATTAGGGGGCGGGGCTTCACTGACTAGGGGTCCTATAAAGGTAGCAGCCAGTCAGGCAGCGGCACAGGAGCTAGCAAACAGAGCTGTAAACAGGGGAGTTTGAGTGGGAGTTCTGTTGGAGGAGAAGGTATTTGTGTGTGTGTTTGGTTTTGTATTGGTGGTATCTATGTGTAGAGCCTTGGAGGGGCTTTGTGCTGGGAGAGAAGCTGAGCCCTGATTAGGGGGCGGGGCTTCACTGACGAGGGGTCCTATAAAGGTAGCAGCCAGTCAGGCAGCGACACAGACAGCTGCAGCGGTACAGGAGCTAGCAAACAGAGCTGTAAACAGCGGAGTTTGAGTGGGAGTTCTGTTGGAGGAGAAGGTATTTGTGTGTGTGTTTGGTTTTGTATTGGTAGTATCTGTATGTGTAGAGGCTTGGAGGGGCTTTGTGCTGGGAGCGAAGCTGAGCCCTGATTAGGGAGCGGGGCTTCACTGACTAGGGGTCCTATGAAGGTAGCAGCCAGTCAGGCCGCGGCACAGGAGCTAGCAAACAGAGCTGTAAACAGGGGAGTTTGAGTGGGAGTTCTGTTGGAGGAGAAGGTATTTGTGTGTGCTTGGTTTTGTATTGGTAGTATCTGTATGTGTAGGGGCTTTGTGCTGGGAGAGAAGCTGAGCCCTGATTAGGGGGCGGGCCTTCACTAACTAGGGGTCCTATAAAGGCAGCAGCCAGTCAGGCAGCGGCACAGACAGCTGCAGTGGCACAGGAGCTAGCAAACAGAGCTGTAAACAGCGGAGTTTGAGTGGGAGTTCTGTTGGAGGAGAAGGTATTTGTGTGTGCTTGGTTTTGTATTGGTAGTATCTGTATGTGTAGAGGCTTTGTGCTGGGAGAGAAGCTGAGCCCTGATTAGGGGGCGGGGCTTCACTGACTAGGGGTCCTATAAAGGGAGCAGCCAGTCAGGCAGCGACACAGACAGCTGCAGCGGTACAGGAGCTAGCAAACAGAGCTGTAAACATGGGAGTTTGAGTGGGAGTTCCGTTGGAGGAGAAGGTATTTGTGTGTGTTTGGTTTTGTGTTGGTGGTATCTGTATGTGTAGGGGCTTTGTGCTGGGAGAGAAGCTGAGCCCTGATTAGGGGGCGGGGCTTCACTGACTAGGGGTCCTATAAGGGCAGCAGCCAGTCAGGCAGCGGCACAGACAGCTGCAGTGGCACAGGAGCTAGCAAACAGAGCTCTAAACAGCGGAGTTTGAGTGGGAGTTCTGTTGGAGGAGAAGGTATTTGTGTGTGTGTTTGGTTTTGTATTGGTAGTATCTGTATGTGTAGAGGCTTGGAGGGGCTTTGTGCTGGGAGAGAAGCTGAGCCCTGATTAGGGGGCGGGGCTTCACTGACTAGGGGTCCTATAAAGGTAGCAGCCAGTCAGGCATCGGCACAGACAGCTGCAGCGGCACAGGAGCTGGCAAACAGAGCTTTAAACAGGGGAGTTTGAGAGGGATTTCTGTTTGAGGAGAAGGTATTTGTGTGTGTTTGGTTTTGTATTGGTAGTATCTGTATGTGCAGAGGCTTGGAGGGGCTTTGTGCTGGGAGAGAAGCTGAGCCCTGATTAGGGGGCGGGGCTTCACTGACTAGGGGTCCTATAAAGGTAGCAGCCAGTCAGGCAGTGGCACAGGAGCGAGCAAACAGAGCTGTAAACAGGGGAGTTTGAGTGGGAGTTCTGTTGGAGGAGAAGGTATTTGTGTGTGTTTGGTTTGTATTGGTAGTATCTGTATGTGTAGAGGCTTGGAGGGGCTTTGTGCTGGGAGAGAAGCTGAGCCCTGATTAGGGGGCGGGGCTTCACTGACTAGGGGTCCTATAAAGGTAGCAGCCAGTCAGGCAGCGGCACAGGAGCTAGCAAACAGAGCTGTAAACAGGGGAGTTTGAGTGGGAGTTCTTTTGGAAGAGAAGGTATTTGTGTGTGTTTGGTTTTGTTTTGGTAGTATCTGTATGTGTAGGGGCTTTTTGCTGGGAGAGAAGCTGAGCCCTGATTAGGGGGCGGGGCTTCACTGACTAGGGGTCCTATAAAGGTAGCAGCCAGTCAGGCAGCGGCACAGACAGCTGCAGTGGCACAGGAGCTAGCAAACAGAGCTGTAAACAGGGGAGTTTGAGTGGGAGTTCTGTTGGAGGAGAAGGTATTTATGTGTGTGTTTGGTTTTGTATTGGTAGTATCTGTATGTGTAGAGGCTTGGAGGGGCTTTGTGCTGGGAGCGAAGCTGAGCCCTGATTAGGGGGCGGGGCTTCACTGACTCGGGGTCCTATAAAGTTAGCAGCCAGTCAGGCAGCGGCACAGGAGCTAGCAAACAGACCTGGAAACAGGGGACTTTGAGTGGGAGTTCTGTTGGAAGAGAAGGTATTTGTGTGTGTTTGGTTTTGTTTTGGTAGTATCTGTATGTGTAGGGGCTTTTTTCTGGGAGAGAAGCTGAGCCCTGATTAGGGTGCGGGGCTTCACTGAACAGGGGTCCTATAAAGGTAGCAGCCAGTCAGGCAGCGGCACTGACAGCTGCAGTGGCACAGGAGCTTGCAAACTGAGCTGTAAACAGGGGAGTTTGAGTGGGAGTTCTGTTGGAGGAGAAGGTATTTGTGTTTGTTTGGTTTTGTATTGGTAGTATTTGTATGTGTAGAGGCTTGGAGGGGCTTTGTGCTGGGAGAGAAGCTGAGCCCTGATTAGGGGGCGGGGCTTCACTGACGAGGGGTCCTATAAAGGTAGCAGCCAGTCAGGCAGCGGCACAGACAGCTGCAGCGGCACAGGAGCTAGCAAACAGACCTGTAAACGGGAGTTTGTGAGGGAGCTCTGTTGGAGGAGAAGGTATTTGTGTGTGTTTGGTTTTGTATTGGTAGTATCTGTATGTGTAGGGGCTTTGTGCTGGGAGAGAAGATGAGCCCTCATTAGAGGGCGGGGCTTCACTGACTAGGGGTCCTATAAAGGTAGCAGCCAGTCAGGCAGCATCACAGACAGCTGCAGTGGCACAGGAGCTAGCAAACAGAGCTGTAAACAGGGGAGTTTGAGTGGGAGTTCTGTTGGAGGAGAAGGTATTTGTGTGTGTTTGGTTTTGTATTGGTAGTATCTGTATGTGTAGGGGCTTTGTGCTGGGAGAGATTATGAGCCCTGATTAGAGGGCGGGGCTTCACTGACTAGGGGTCCTATAAAGGTAGCAGCCAGTCAGGCAGCGTCACAGACAGCTGCAGTGGCACAGGAGCTAGCAAACAGAGCTGTAAACAGGGGCGTTTGAGTGGGAGTTCTGTTGGAGGAGAAGGTATTTGTGTGTGTTTGGTTTTGTATTGGTAGTATCTGTATGTGTAGAGGCTTGGAGGGGCTTTGTGCTGGGAGAGAATCTGAGCCCTGATTAGGGGGCGGGGCTTCCCTGACTAGGGGTCCTGTAAAGGTAGCAGCCAGTCAGGCAGCGGCGCAGGAGCTAGCAAACAGAGCTGTAAACTGGGGAGTTTGAGTGGGAGTTCTGTTGGAGGAGAAGGTATTTGTGTGTGCTTGGTTTTGTATTGGTAGTATCTGTATGTGTAGGGGCTTTGTGCTGGGAGAGAAGCCTAGCCCTGATTAGGGGGCGGGGCTTCACTGACGAGGGGTCTTATAAAGGGAGCAGCCAGTCAGGCAGCGACACAGAAAGATGCAGCGGTACAGGAGCTAGCAAACAGAGCTGTAAACAGGGGAGTTTGAGTGGGAGTTCTGTTGGAGGAGAAAGTATTTGTGTGTGTTTGGTTTTGTATTGGTAGTATCTCTATGTGTAGGGGCTTTGTGCTGGGAGAAAAGCTGAGCCCTGATTAGGGGGCGGGGCTTCACTGACTAGGGGTCTTATAAAGGGAGCAGCCAGTCAGGCAGGGGCACAGACAGCTGCAGCGGAACAGGAGCTAGCAAACAGAGCTGTAAACAGGGGAGTTTGAGAGGGAGTTCTGTTGGAGGAGAAGGTATTTGTGTGTGTGTTTGGTTTTGTATTGGTAGTATCTGTATGTGTAGAGGCTTGGAGGAGCTTTGTGCTGGGAGAGAAGCTGAGCCCTGATTAGGGGGCGGGGCTTCACTGACGAGGGGTCCTATAAAGGTAGCAGCCAGTCAGGCAGCGACACAGACATCTGCAGCGGTACAGGAGCTAGCAAACAGAGCTGTAAACAGCGGAGTTTGAGTGGGAGTTCTGTTGGAGGAGAAGGTATTTGTGTGTGTGTTTGGTTTTGTATTGGTAGTATCTGTATGTGTAGAGGCTTGGAGGGGCTTTGTGCTGGGAGCGAAGCTGAGCCCTGATTAGGGAGCGGGGCTTCACTGACTAGGGGTCCTATGAAGGTAGCAGCCAGTCAGGCAGCGGCACAGGAGCTAGCAAACAGAGCTGTAAACAGGGGAGTTTGAGTGGGAGTTCTGTTGGAGGAGAAGGTATTTGTGTGTGCTTGGTTTTGTATTGGTAGTATCTGTATGTGTAGGGGCTTTGTGCTGGGAGAGAAGCTGAGCTCTGATTAGGGGGCGGGCCTTCACTAACTAGGGGTCCTATAAAGGCAGCAGCCAGTCAGGCATCGGCACAGACAGCTGCAGCGGCACAGGAGCTGGCAAACAGAGCTGTAAACAGGGGAGTTTGAGAGGGATTTCTGTTTGAGGAGAAGGTATTTGTGTGTGTTTGGTTTTGTTTTGGTACTATCTGTATGTGTAGGGGCTTTGTGCTGGAAGAGAAGCTGAGCCCTGATTAGGGGACGGGGCTTCACTGACAAGGGGTCCTATAAAGGCAGGAGCCAGTCAGGCAGCGGCACAGACAGCTGCAGTGGCGCAGGAGCTAGCAAACAGAGCTGTAAACAGCGGAGTTTGAGTGGGAGTTCTGTTGGAGGAGAAGGTATTTGTGTGTGTGTTTGGTTTTGTATTGGTAGTATCTGTATGTGTAGAGGCTTGGAGGGGCTTTGTGCTGGGAGCGAAGCTGAGCCCTGATTAGGGAGCGGGGCTACACTGACTAGGGGTCCTATAAAGGGAGCAGCCAGTCAGGCAGCGGCACAGGAGCTAGCAAACAGAGCTGTAAACAGGGGAGTTTGAGTGGGAGTTCTGTTGGAGGAGAAGGTATTTGTGTGTGTGTTTGGTTTTGTATTGGTGGTATCTGTATTTGTAGATGCTTGGAGGGGCTTTGTGCTGGGAGAGAAGCTGAGCCCTGATTAGGGGGCGGGGCTTCACTGACGAGGGGTCCTATAAAGGTAGCAGCCAGTCAGGCAGCGGCACTGACAGCTGCAGTGGCACAGGAGCTAGCAAACAGAGCTGTAAACAGCGGAGTTTGAGTGGGGGTTCTGTTGGAGGAGAAGGTATTTGTGTGTGTGTTTGGTTTTGTTTTGGTAGTATCTGTATGTGTAGGGGCTTTGTGCTGGGAGAGAAGATGAGCCCTGATTAGAGGGCGGGGCTTCACTGACTAGGGGTCCTATAAAGGTAGCAGCCAGTCAGGCAGCGTCACAGACAGCTGCAGTGGCACAGGAGCTAGCAAACAGAGCTGTAAACAGGGGAGTTTGAGTGGGAGTTCTGTTGGAGGAGAAGGTATTTGTGTGTGTTTGGTTTTGTATTGGTAGTATCTGTATGTGTAGGGGCTTTGTGCTGGGAGAGAAGCCTAGCCCTGATTAGGGGGCGGGGCTTCACTGACGAGGGGTCTTATAAAGGGAGCAGCCAGTCAGGCAGCGGCACAGAAAGATGCAGCGGTACAGGAGCTAGCAAACAGAGCTGTGAACAGGGGAGTTTGAGTGGGAGTTCTGTTGGAGGAGAAAGTATTTGTGTGTTTGGTTTTGTATTGGTAGTATCTCTATGTGTAGGGGCTTTGTGCTGGGAGAAAAGCTGAGCCCTGATTAGGGGGCGGGGCTTCACTGACTAGGGGTCCTATAAAGGGAGCAGCCAGTCAGGCAGGGGCACAGACAGCTGCAGCGGAACAGGAGCTAGCAAACAGAGCTGTAAACAGGGGAGTTTGAGAGGGAGTTCTGTTGGAGGAGAAGGTATTTGTGTGTGTGTTTGGTTTTGTATTGGTAGTATCTGTATGTGTAGAGGCTTGGAGGGGCTTTGTGCTGGGAGAGAAGCTGAGCCCTGATTAGGGGGCGGGGCTTCACTGACTAGGGGTCCTATAAAGGTAGCAGCCAGTCAGGCAGTGGCACAGGAGCGAGCAAACAGAGCTGTAAACAGGGGAGTTTGAGTGGGAGTTCTGTTGGAGGAGAAGGTATTTGTGTGTGTTTGGTTTGTATTGGTAGTATCTGTATGTGTAGAGGCTTGGAGGGGCTTTGTGCTGGGAGAGAAGCTGAGCCCTGATTAGGGGGCGGGGCTTCACTGACTAGGGGTCCTATAAAGGTAGCAGCCAGTCAGGCAGCGGCACAGGAGCTAGCAAACAGAGCTGTAAACAGGGGAGTTTGAGTGGGAGTTCTTTTGGAAGAGAAGGTATTTGTGTGTGTTTGGTTTTGTTTTGGTAGTATCTGTATGTGTAGGGGCTTTTTGCTGGGAGAGAAGCTGAGCCCTGATTAGGGGGCGGGGCTTCACTGACTAGGGGTCCTATAAAGGTAGCAGCCAGTCAGGCAGCGGCACAGACAGCTGCAGTGGCACAGGAGCTAGCAAACAGAGCTGTAAACAGGGGAGTTTGAGTGGGAGTTCTGTTGGAGGAGAAGGTATTTATGTGTGTGTTTGGTTTTGTATTGGTAGTATCTGTATGTGTAGAGGCTTGGAGGGGCTTTGTGCTGGGAGCGAAGCTGAGCCCTGATTAGGGGGCGGGGCTTCACTGACTCGGGGTCCTATAAAGTTAGCAGCCAGTCAGGCAGCGGCACAGGAGCTAGCAAACAGAGCTGGAAACAGGGGACTTTGAGTGGGAGTTCTGTTGGAAGAGAAGGTATTTGTGTGTGTTTGGTTTTGTTTTGGTAGTATCTGTATGTGTAGGGGCTTTTTTCTGGGAGAGAAGCTGAGCCCTGATTAGGGTGCGGGGCTTCACTGAACAGGGGTCCTATAAAGGTAGCAGCCAGTCAGGCAGCGGCACTGACAGCTGCAGTGGCACAGGAGCTTGCAAACTGAGCTGTAAACAGGGGAGTTTGAGTGGGAGTTCTGTTGGAGGAGAAGGTATTTGTGTTTGTTTGGTTTTGTATTGGTAGTATTTGTATGTGTAGAGGCTTGGAGGGGCTTTGTGCTGGGAGAGAAGCTGAGCCCTGATTAGGGGGCGGGGCTTCACTGACGAGGGGTCCTATAAAGGTAGCAGCCAGTCAGGCAGCGGCACAGACAGCTGCAGCGGCACAGGAGCTAGCAAACAGACCTGTAAACGGGAGTTTGTGAGGGAGCTCTGTTGGAGGAGAAGGTATTTGTGTGTGTTTGGTTTTGTATTGGTAGTATCTGTATGTGTAGGGGCTTTGTGCTGGGAGAGAAGATGAGCCCTCATTAGAGGGCGGGGCTTCACTGACTAGGGGTCCTATAAAGGTAGCAGCCAGTCAGGCAGCATCACAGACAGCTGCAGTGGCACAGGAGCTAGCAAACAGAGCTGTAAACAGGGGAGTTTGAGTGGGAGTTCTGTTGGAGGAGAAGGTATTTGTGTGTGTTTGGTTTTGTATTGGTAGTATCTGTATGTGTAGGGGCTTTGTGCTGGGAGAGATTATGAGCCCTGATTAGAGGGCGGGGCTTCACTGACTAGGGGTCCTATAAAGGTAGCAGCCAGTCAGGCAGCGTCACAGACAGCTGCAGTGGCACAGGAGCTAGCAAACAGAGCTGTAAACAGGGGCGTTTGAGTGGGAGTTCTGTTGGAGGAGAAGGTATTTGTGTGTGTTTGGTTTTGTATTGGTAGTATCTGTATGTGTAGAGGCTTGGAGGGGCTTTGTGCTGGGAGAGAATCTGAGCCCTGATTAGGGGGCGGGGCTTCCCTGACTAGGGGTCCTGTAAAGGTAGCAGCCAGTCAGGCAGCGGCGCAGGAGCTAGCAAACAGAGCTGTAAACTGGGGAGTTTGAGTGGGAGTTCTGTTGGAGGAGAAGGTATTTGTGTGTGCTTGGTTTTGTATTGGTAGTATCTGTATGTGTAGGGGCTTTGTGCTGGGAGAGAAGCCTAGCCCTGATTAGGGGGCGGGGCTTCACTGACGAGGGGTCTTATAAAGGGAGCAGCCAGTCAGGCAGCGGCACAGAAAGATGCAGCGGAACAGGAGCTAGCAAACAGAGCTGTAAACAGGGGAGTTTGAGAGGGAGTTCTGTTGGAGGAGAAGGTATTTGTGTGTGTGTTTGGTTTTGTATTGGTAGTATCTGTATGTGTAGAGGCTTGGAGGAGCTTTGTGCTGGGAGAGAAGCTGAGCCCTGATTAGGGGGCGGGGCTTCACTGACTAGGGGTCCTATAAAGGTAGCAGCCAGTCAGGCAGCGGCACAGGAGCTAGCAAACACAGCTGTAAACAGGGGAGTTTGAGTGGGAGTTCTGTTGGAGGAGAAGGTATTTGTGTGTGTGTTTGGTTTTGTATTGGTGGTATCTATGTGTAGAGCCTTGGAGGGGCTTTGTGCTGGGAGAGAAGCTGAGCCCTGATTAGGGGGCGGGGCTTCACTGACGAGGGGTCCTATAAAGGTAGCAGCCAGTCAGGCAGCGACACAGACATCTGCAGCGGTACAGGAGCTAGCAAACAGAGCTGTAAACAGCGGAGTTTGAGTGGGAGTTCTGTTGGAGGAGAAGGTATTTGTGTGTGTGTTTGGTTTTGTATTGGTAGTATCTGTATGTGTAGAGGCTTGGAGGGGCTTTGTGCTGGGAGCGAAGCTGAGCCCTGATTAGGGAGCGGGGCTTCACTGACTAGGGGTCCTATGAAGGTAGCAGCCAGTCAGGCAGCGGCACAGGAGCTAGCAAACAGAGCTGTAAACAGGGGAGTTTGAGTGGGAGTTCTGTTGGAGGAGAAGGTATTTGTGTGTGCTTGGTTTTGTATTGGTAGTATCTGTATGTGTAGGGGCTTTGTGCTGGGAGAGAAGCTGAGCTCTGATTAGGGGGCGGGCCTTCACTAACTAGGGGTCCTATAAAGGCAGCAGCCAGTCAGGCATCGGCACAGACAGCTGCAGCGGCACAGGAGCTGGCAAACAGAGCTGTAAACAGGGGAGTTTGAGAGGGATTTCTGTTTGAGGAGAAGGTATTTGTGTGTGTTTGGTTTTGTTTTGGTAGTATCTGTATGTGTAGGGGCTTTGTGCTGGAAGAGAAGCTGAGCCCTGATTAGGGGACGGGGCTTCACTGACAAGGGGTCCTATAAAGGCAGGAGCCAGTCAGGCAGCGGCACAGACAGCTGCAGTGGCGCAGGAGCTAGCAAACAGAGCTGTAAACAGCGGAGTTTGAGTGGGAGTTCTGTTGGAGGAGAAGGTATTTGTGTGTGTGTTTGGTTTTGTATTGGTAGTATCTGTATGTGTAGAGGCTTGGAGGGGCTTTGTGCTGGGAGCGAAGCTGAGCCCTGATTAGGGAGCGGGGCTACACTGACTAGGGGTCCTATAAAGGGAGCAGCCAGTCAGGCAGCGGCACAGGAGCTAGCAAACAGAGCTGTAAACAGGGGAGTTTGAGTGGGAGTTCTGTTGGAGGAGAAGGTATTTGTGTGTGTGTTTGGTTTTGTATTGGTGGTATCTGTATTTGTAGATGCTTGGAGGGGCTTTGTGCTGGGAGAGAAGCTGAGCCCTGATTAGGGGGCGGGGCTTCACTGACGAGGGGTCCTATAAAGGTAGCAGCCAGTCAGGCAGCGGCACTGACAGCTGCAGTGGCACAGGAGCTAGCAAACAGAGCTGTAAACAGCGGAGTTTGAGTGGGGGTTCTGTTGGAGGAGAAGGTATTTGTGTGTGTGTTTGGTTTTGTTTTGGTAGTATCTGTATGTGTAGGGGCTTTGTGCTGGGAGAGAAGATGAGCCCTGATTAGAGGGCGGGGCTTCACTGACTAGGGGTCCTATAAAGGTAGCAGCCAGTCAGGCAGCGTCACAGACAGCTGCAGTGGCACAGGAGCTAGCAAACAGAGCTGTAAACAGGGGAGTTTGAGTGGGAGTTCTGTTGGAGGAGAAGGTATTTGTGTGTGTTTGGTTTTGTATTGGTAGTATCTGTATGTGTAGGGGCTTTGTGCTGGGAGAGAAGCCTAGCCCTGATTAGGGGGCGGGGCTTCACTGACGAGGGGTCTTATAAAGGGAGCAGCCAGTCAGGCAGCGGCACAGAAAGATGCAGCGGTACAGGAGCTAGCAAACAGAGCTGTGAACAGGGGAGTTTGAGTGGGAGTTCTGTTGGAGGAGAAAGTATTTGTGTGTTTGGTTTTGTATTGGTAGTATCTCTATGTGTAGGGGCTTTGTGCTGGGAGAAAAGCTGAGCCCTGATTAGGGGGCGGGGCTTCACTGACTAGGGGTCCTATAAAGGGAGCAGCCAGTCAGGCAGGGGCACAGACAGCTGCAGCGGAACAGGAGCTAGCAAACAGAGCTGTAAACAGGGGAGTTTGAGAGGGAGTTCTGTTGGAGGAGAAGGTATTTGTGTGTGTGTTTGGTTTTGTATTGGTAGTATCTGTATGTGTAGAGGCTTGGAGGGGCTTTGTGCTGGGAGAGAAGCTGAGCCCTGATTAGGGGGCGGGGCTTCACTGACTAGGGGTCCTATAAAGGTAGCAGCCAGTCAGGCAGCGGCACAGGAGCTAGCAAACAGAGCTGTAAACAGGGGAGTTTGAGTGGGAGTTCTGTTGGAGGAGAAGGTATTTGTGTGTGTGTTTGGTTTTGTATTGGTGGTATCTATGTGTAGAGGCTTGGAGGGGCTTTGTGCTGGGAGAGAAGCTGAGCCCTGATTAGGGGGCGGGGCTTCACTGACTAGGGGTCCTATGAAGGTAGCAGCCAGTCAGGCAGCGGCACAGAGAGCTGCAGCGGCACAGGAGCTAGCAAACAGAGCTGTAAGCAGGGGAGTTTGAGTGGGAGTTCTGTTGGAGCAGAAGGTATTTGTGTGTGTTTGGTTTTGTATTGGTGGTATCTGTATGTGCAGGGGCTTTGTGCTGGGAGAGAAGCTGAGCCCTGATTAGGGGGCGGGGCTTCACTGACTAGGGGTCCTATAAAGGTAGCAGCCAGTCAGGCAGTGGCACAGGAGCGAGCAAACAGAGCTGTAAACAGGGGAGTTTGAGTGGGAGTTCTGTTGCAGGAGAAGGTATTTGTGTGTGTTTGGTTTTGTATTGGTAGTATCTGTATGTGTAGAGGCTTGGAGGGGCTTTGTGCTGGGAGAGAAGCTGAGCCCTGATTAGGGGGCGGGGCTTCACTGACTAGGGGTCCTATGAAGGTAGCAGCCAGTCAGGCAGCGGCACAGAGAGCTGCAGCGGCACAGGAGCTAGCAAACAGAGCTGTAAGCAGGGGAGTTTGAGTGGGAGTTCTGTTGGAGCAGAAGGTATTTGTGTGTGTTTGGTTTTGTATTGGTGGTATCTGTATGTGCAGGGGCTTTGTGCTGGGAGAGAAGCTGAGCCCTGATTAGGGGGCGGGGCTTCACTGACTAGGGGTCCTATAAAGGTAGCAGCCAGTCAGGCAGTGGCACAGGAGCGAGCAAACAGAGCTGTAAACAGGGGAGTTTGAGTGGGAGTTCTGTTGGAGGAGAAGGTATTTGTGTGTGTTTGGTTTTGTATTGGTAGTATCTGTATGTGTAGAGGCTTGGAGGGGCTTTGTGCTGGGAGAGAAGCTGAGCCCTGATTAGGGGGCGGGGCTTCACTGACTAGGGGTCCTATAAAGGTAGCAGCCAGTCAGGCAGCGGCACAGGAGCTAGCAAACAGAGCTGTAAACAGGGGAGTTTGAGTGGGAGTTCTGTTGGAGGAGAAGGTATTTGTGTGTGTGTTTGGTTTTGTATTGGTGGTATCTATGTGTAGAGACTTGGAGGGGCTTTGTGCTGGGAGAGAAGCTGAGCCCTGATTAGGGGGCGGGCCTTCACTAACTAGGGGCCCTATAAAGGCAGCAGCCAGTCAGGCAGCGGCACAGACAGCTGCAGTGGCACAGGAGCTAGCAAACAGAGCTGTAAACAGCGGAGTTTGAGTGGGAGTTCTGTTGGAGGAGAAGGTATTTGTGTGTGTTTGGTTTTGTATTGGTAGTATCTGTATGTGTAGAGGCTTGGAGGGGCTTTGTGCTGGGAGAGAAGCTGAGCCCTGATTAGGGGGCGGGGCTTCACTGACTAGGGGTCCTATAAAGGTAGCAGCCAGTCAGGCAGCGGCACAGGAGCTAGCAAACAGAGCTGTAAACAGGGGAGTTTGAGTGGGAGTTCTTTTGGAAGAGAAGGTATTTGTGTGTGTTTGGTTTTGTTTTAGTAGTATCTGTATGTGTAGGGGCTTTTTGCTGGGAGAGAAGCTGAGCCCTGATTAGGGGGCGGGGCTTCACTGACTAGGGGTCCTATAAAGGTAGCAGCCAGTCAGGCAGCGTCACAGACAGCTGCAGTGGCACAGGAGCTAGCAAACAGAGCTGTAAACAGGGGAGTTTGAGTGGGAGTTCTGTTGGAGGAGAAGGTATTTGTGTGTGCTTGGTTTTGTGTTGGTAGTATCTGTATGTGTAGAGGCTTGGAGGGGCTTTGTGCTGGGAGAGAATCTGAGCCCTGATTAGGGGGCGGGGCTTCCCTGACTAGGGGTCCTATAAAGGTAGCAGCCAGTCAGGCAGCGGCGCAGGAGCTAGCAAACAGAGCTGTAAACTGGGGAGTTTGAGTGGGAGTTCTGTTGGAGGAGAAGGTATTTGTGTGTGCTTGGTTTTGTATTGTTAGTATCTGTATGTGTAGGGGCTTTGTGCTGGGAGAGAAGCTGAGCCCTGATTAGGGGGCGGGGCTTCACTGACGAGGGGTCTTATAAAGGGAGCAGCCAGTCAGGCAGCGACACAGAAAGATGCAGCGGTACAGGAGCTAGCAAACAGAGCTGTAAACAGGGGAGTTTGAGTGGGAGTTCTGTTGGAGGAGAAAGTATTTGTGTGTGTTTGGTTTTGTATTGGTAGTATCTCTATGTGTAGGGGCTTTGTGCTGGGAGAAAAGCTGAGCCCTGATTAGGGGGCGGGGCTTCACTGACTAGGGGTCCTATAAAGGGAGCAGCCAGTCAGGCAGTGGCACAGGAGCGAGCAAACAGAGCTGTAAACAGGGGAGTTTGAGTGGGAGTTCTGTTGGAGGAGAAGGTATTTGTGTGTGTTTGGTTTTGTATTGGTAGTATCTGTATGTGTAGGGGCTTTGTGCTGGGAGAGAAGCTGAGCCCTGATTAGGGGGCGGGCCTTCACTAACTAGGGGTCCTATAAAGGCAGCAGCCAGTCAGGCAGCGGCACAGACAGCTGCAGCGGTA
Organism: Lepidochelys kempii; assembly: GCF_965140285.1. NCBI lineage: Eukaryota > Metazoa > Chordata > Testudines > Cheloniidae > Lepidochelys > Lepidochelys kempii. The sequence continues at coordinate 19,643,018 of NC_136400.1, read as the reverse complement.
CAGGAGCTAGCAAACAGAGCTGTAAGCAGGGGAGTTTGAGTGGGAGTTCTGTTGGAGCAGAAGGTATTTGTGTGTGTTTGGTTTTGTATTGGTGGTATCTGTATGTGCAGGGGCTTTGTGCTGGGAGAGAAGCTGAGCCCTGATTAGGGGGCGGGGCTTCACTGACTAGGGGTCCTATAAAGGTAGCAGCCAGTCAGGCATCGGCACAGACAGCTGCAGCGGCACAGGAGCTGGCAAACAGAGCTGTAAACAGGGGAGTTTGAGAGGGATTTCTGTTTGAGGAGAAGGTATTTGTGTGTGTTTGGTTTTGTATTGGTAGTATCTGTATGTGTAGAGGCTTGGAGGGGCTTTGTGCTGGGAGAGAAGCTGAGCCCTGATTAGGGGGCGGGGCTTCACTGACTAGGGGTCCTATAAAGGTAGCAGCCAGTCAGGCAGCGGCACAGGAGCTAGCAAACAGAGCTGTAAACAGGGGAGTTTGAGTGGGAGTTCTTTTGGAAGAGAAGGTATTTGTGTGTGTTTGGTTTTGTTTTGGTAGTATCTGTATGTGTAGGGGCTTTTTGCTGGGAGAGAAGCTGAGCCCTGATTAGGGGGCGGGGCTTCACTGACTAGGGGTCCTATAAAGGGAGCAGCCAGTCAGGCAGCGACACAGACAGCTGCAGCGGTACAGGAGCTAGCAAACAGAGCTGGAAACAGGGGAGTTTGAGTGGGAGTTCTGTTGGAGGAGAAGGTATTTGTGTGTGTTTGATTTTGTATTGGTGGTATCTGTATGTGTAGGGGCTTTGTGCTGGGAGAGAAGCTGAGCCCTGATTAGGGGGCGGGGCTTCACTGACTAGGGGTCCTATAAAGGGAGCAGCCAGTCAGGCGGCGGCACGGACAGCTGCAGCGGCACAGGACCTAGCAAACAGAGCTGTAAGCAGGGGAGTTTGAGTGGGAGTTCTGTTGGAGGAGAAGGTATTTGTGTGTGTTTGGTTTTGTATTGGTGGTATCTGTATGTGTAGGGGCTTTGTGCTGGGAGAGAAGCTGAGCCCTGATTAGGGGGCGGGGCTTCACTGACTAGGGGTTCTATAAAGGTAGCAGCCAGTCAGGGAGTGGCACAGGAGCGAGCAAACAGAGCTGTAAACAGGGGAGTTTGAGTGGGAGTTCTGTTGGAGGAGAAGGTATTTCTGTTTGTTTGGTTTTGTATTGGTAGTATCTGTATGTTTAGGGGCTTGGAGGGGCTTTGTGCTGGGAGAGAAGCTGAGCCCTGATTAGGGGGCGGGGCTTCACTGACTAGGGGTCCTATAAAGGTAGCAGCCAGTCAGGCAGCGGCACAGGAGTTAGCAAACAGAGCTGTAAACAGGGGAGTTTGAGTGGGACTTCTGTTGGAGGAGAAGGTATTTGTGTGTGCTTGGTTTTGTATTGGTAGTATCTGTATGTGTAGAGGCTTTGTGCTGGGAGAGAAGATGAGCCCTGATTAGGGGGCGGGGCTTCACTGACTAGGGGTACTATAAAGGGAGCAGCCAGTCAGGCAGGGGCACAGACAGCTGCAGCGGAACAGGAGCTAGAAAACAGAGCTGTAAACAGGGGAGTTTGAGAGGGAGTTCTGTTGGAGGAGAAGGTATTAGTGTGTGTGTTTGGTTTTGTATTGGTAGTATCTGTATGTGTAGAGCCTTGGAGGGGCTTTGTGCTGGGAGAGAAGCTGAGCCCTGATTAGGGGGCGGGGCTTCACTGAATAGGGGTCCTATAAAGGTAGCAGCCAGTCAGGCAGCGGCACAGGAGCTAGCAAACAGAGCTGTAAACAGGGGAGTTTGAGTGGGAGTTCTTTGGAAGAGAAGGTATTTGTGTGTGTTTGGTTTAGTTTTGGTAGTATCTGTATGTGTAGGGGCTTGGAGGGGCTTTGTGCTGGGAGAGAAGCTGAGCCCTGATTAGGGGGCGGGGCTTCACTGACTAGGGGTCCTATAAAGGTAGCAGCCAGTCAGGCAGCGGCACAGACAGCTGCAGCGGCACAGGAGCTTGCAAACTGAGCTGTAAACAGGGGAGTTTGAGTGGGAGTTCTGTTGGAGGAGAAGGTATTTCTGTTTGTTTGGTTTTGTATTGGTAGTATCTGTATGTGTAGGGGCTTGGAGGGGCTTCGTGCTGGGAGAGAAGCTGAGCCCTGATTAGGGGGCGGGGCTTCACTGACTAGGGGTCCTATAAAGGTAGCAGCCAGTCAGGCAGCGGCACAGGAGTTAGCAAACAGAGCTGTAAACAGGGGAGTTTGAGTGGGAGTTCTGTTGGAGGAGAAGGTATTTGTGTGTGCTTGGTTTTGTATTGGTAGTATCTGTATGTGTAGAGGCTTTGTGCTGGGAGAGAAGATGAGCCCTGATTAGGGGGCGGGGCTTCACTGACTAGGTGTCCTATAAAGGTAGCAGCCAGTCAGGCAGCGGCACAGACAGCTGCAGTGGCACAGGAGCTAGCAAACAGAGCTGTAAACAGGGGAGTTTGAGAGGGAGTTCTGTTGGAGGAGAACGTATTTGTGTATGTGTTTGGTTTTGTATTGGTGGTATCTGTAGGTGTAGAGCCTTGGAGGGGCTTTGTGCTGGGAGAGAAGCTGAGCCCTGATTAGGGGGCGGGGCTTCACTGACGAGGGGTCCTATAAAGGGAGCAGCCAGTCAGGCAGCGACACAGACAGCTGCAGCGGTACAGGAGCTAGCAAACAGAGCTGTAAACAGGGGAGTTTGAGAGGGAGTTCTGTTGGAGGAGAAGGTATTTGTGTCTGTTTGGTTTTGTATTGGTAGTATCTGTATCTGTAGGGGCTTTTTGCTGGGAGAGAAGATGAGCCCTGATTAGGGGGCGGGGCTTCGCTGACTAGGGGTCCTATGAAGGTAGCAGCTAGTCAGGCAGCGGCACAGACAGCTGCAGCGGCACGGGAGCTAGCAAACAGAGCTGTAAACAGGGGAGTTTGAGTGGGAGTTCTGTTGGAGCAGAGGGTATTCGTGTGTGTTTGGTTTTGTATTGGTGGTATCTGTATGTGCAGGGGCTTTGTGCTGGGAGAGAAGCTGAGCCCTGATTAGGGGGCGGGGCTTCACTGACTAGGGGTCCTATAAAGGTAGCAGCCAGTCAGGCAGCGGCACAGACAGCTGCAGCGGCACAGGAGCTAGCAAACAGAGCTGTAAACAGGGGAGTTTGAGTGGGAGTTCTGTTGGAGGAGAAGGTATTTGTGTGTGTTTGGTTTTGTATTGGTGGTATCTGTATGTGTATAGGCTTGGAGGGGATTTGTGCTGGGAGAGAAGCTGAGCCCTGATTAGGGGGCGGGGCTTCGCTGACTAGGGGTCCTATGATTGTAGCAGCCAGTCAGGCAGCGTCACAGACAGCTGCAGGGGCACAGGAGCTAGCAAACAGAGCTGTAAACAGGGGAGTTTGAGTGGGAGTTCTTTGGAAGAGAAGGTATTTGTGTGTGTTTGGTTTAGTTTTGGTAGTATCTGTATGTGTAGGGGCTTGGAGGGGCTTTGTGCTGGGAGAGAAGCTGAGCCCTGATTAGGGGGCGGGGCTTCACTGACCAGGGGTCCTATAAAGGTAGCAGCCAGTCAGGCAGCGGCACAGACAGCTGCAGCGGCACAGGAGCTTGCAAACTGAGCTGTAAACAGGGGAGTTTGAGTGGGAGTTCTGTTGGAGGAGAAGGTATTTCTGTTTGTTTGGTTTTGTATTGGTAGTATCTGTATGTGTAGGGGCTTGGAGGGGCTTCGTGCTGGGAGAGAAGCTGAGCCCTGATTAGGGGGCGGGGCTTCACTGACTAGGGGTCCTATAAAGGTAGCAGCCAGTCAGGCAGCGGCACAGGAGTTAGCAAACAGAGCTGTAAACAGGGGAGTTTGAGTGGGAGTTCTGTTGGAGGAGAAGGTATTTGTGTGTGCTTGGTTTTGTATTGGTAGTATCTGTATGTGTAGAGGCTTTGTGCTGGGAGAGAAGATGAGCCCTGATTAGGGGGCGGGGCTTCACTGACTAGGTGTCCTATAAAGGTAGCAGCCAGTCAGGCAGCGGCACAGACAGCTGCAGTGGCACAGGAGCTAGCAAACAGAGCTGTAAAGAGGGGAGTTTGAGTGGGAGTTCTGTTGGAGGAGAACGTATTTGTGTACGTGTTTGGTTTTGTATTCGTGGTATCTGTATGTGTAGAGCCTTGGAGGGGCTTTGTGCTGGGAGTGAAGCTGAGCCCTGATTAGGGGGCGGGTCTTCACTGACTAGGGGTCCTATAAAGGTAGCAGCCAGTCAGGCAGCGTCACAGACAGCTGCAGTGGCACAGGAGCAAGCAAACAGAGCTGTAAACAGGGGAGTTTGAGTGGGAGTTCTGTTGGAGCAGAGGGTATTCGTGTGTGTTTGGTTTTGTATTGGTGGTATCTGTATGTGCAGGGGCTTTGTGCTGGGAGAGAAGCTGAGCCCTGATTAGGGGGCGGGGCTTCACTGACTAGGGGTCCTATAAAGGTAGCAGCCAGTCAGGCAGCGGCACAGACAGCTGCAGCGGCACAGGAGCTAGCAAACAGAGCTGTAAACAGGGGAGTTTGAGTGGGAGTTCTGTTGGAGGAGAAGGTATTTGTGTGTGTTTGGTTTTGTATTGGTGGTATCTGTATGTGTATAGGCTTGGAGGGGATTTGTGCTGGGAGAGAAGCTGAGCCCTGATTAGGGGGCGGGGCTTCGCTGACTAGGGGTCCTGTGATTGTAGCAGCCAGTCAGGCAGCGGCACAGACAGCTGCAGCGGCACAGGAGCTAGCAAACAGACCTGTAAACAGGGGAGTTTGAGTGGGAGTTCTGTTGGAGGAGAAGGTATTTGTGTGTGTTTGGTTTTGTATTGGTAGCATCTGTATGTGTAGAGGCTTGGAGGGGCTTTGTGCTGGGAGCGAAGCTGAGCCCTGATTAGGGGGCGGGTCTTCACTGACTAGGGGTCCTATAAAGGTAGCAGCCAGTCAGGCAGCGTCACAGACAGCTGCAGTGGCACAGGAGCAAGCAAACAGAGCTGTAAACAGGGGAGTTTGAGTGGGAGTTTTGTTGGAGGAGAAGGTATTTGTGTGTGTTTGGTTTTGTTTTGGTAGTATCTGTATGTGTAGGGGCTTTTTGCTGGGAGAGAAGCTGAGCCCTGATTAGGGGGCGGGGCTTCACTGACTAGGGGTCCTATAAAGGGAGCAGCCAGTCAGGCAGCGACACAGACAGCTGCAGCGGTACAGGAGCTAGCAAACAGAGCTGTAAACAGCGGAGTTTGAGTGGGAGTTCTGTTGGAGGAGAAGGTATTTGTGTGTGTGTTTGGTTTTGTATTGGTAGTATCTGTATGTGTAGAGGCTTGGAGGGGCTTTGTGCTGGGAGCGAAGCTGAGCCCTGATTAGGGAGCGGGGCTTCACTGACTAGGGGTCCTATGAAGGTAGCAGCCAGTCAGGCAGCGGCACAGGAGCTAGCAAACAGAGCTGTAAACAGGGGAGTTTGAGTGGGAGTTCTGTTGGAGGAGAAGGTATTTGTGTGTGTTTGATTTTGTATTGGTGGTATCTGTATGTGTAGGGGCTTTGTGCTGGGAGAGAAGCTGAGCCCTGATTAGGGGGCGGGGCTTCACTGACTAGGGGTCCTATAAAGGGAGCAGCCAGTCAGGCGGCGGCACGGACAGCTGCAGCGGCACAGGACCTAGCAAACAGAGCTGTAAGCAGGGGAGTTTGAGTGGGAGTTCTGTTGGAGGAGAAGGTATTTGTGTGTGTGTTTGGTTTTTGTATTGGTGGTATCTGTATGTGTAGGGGCTTGGAGGGGCTTTGTGCTGGGAGAGAAGCTGAGCCCTGATTAGGGGGCGGGGCTTCACTGACGAGGGGTCCTATAAAGGGAGCAGCCAGTCAGGCAGCGACACAGACAGCTGCAGCGGTACAGGAGCTAGCAAACAGAGCTGTAAACAGGGGAGTTTGAGTGGGAGTTCTGTTGGAGGAGAAGGTATTTTTGTGTGTTTGATTTTGTATTGGTGGTATCTGTATGTGTAGGGGCTTTGTGCTGGGAGAGAAACTGAGCCCTGATTAGGGGGCGGGGCTTCACTGACTACGGGTCCTATAAAGGTAGCAGCCAGTCAGGCATCGGCACAGACAGCTGCAGCGGCACAGGAGCTGGCAAACAGAGCTGTAAACAGGGGAGTTTGAATGGGATTTCTGTTTGAGGAGAAGGTATTTGTGTGTGTTTGGTTTTGTATTGGTAGTATCTGTATGTGCAGAGGCTTGGAGGGGCTTTGTGCTGGGAGAGAAGCTGAGCCCTGATTAGGGGGCGGGGCTTCACTGACTAGGGGTCCTATAAAGGTAGCAGCCAGTCAGGCAGTGGCACAGGAGCGAGCAAACAGAGCTGTAAACAGGGGAGTTTGAGTGGGAGTTCTGTTGGAGGAGAAGGTATTTGTGTGTGTTTGGTTTTGTATTGGTAGTATCTGTATGTGTAGAGGCTTGGAGGGGCTTTGTGCTGGGAGAGAAGCTGAGCCCTGATTAGGGGGCGGGGCTTCACTGACTAGGGGTCCTATAAAGGTAGCAGCCAGTCAGGCAGCGGCACAGGAGCTAGCAAACAGAGCTGTAAACAGGGGAGTTTGAGTGGGAGTTCTTTTGGAAGAGAAGGTATTTGTGTGTGTTTGGTTTTGTTTTGGTAGTATCTGTATGTGTAGGGGCTTTTTGCTGGGAGAGAAGCTGAGCCCTGATTAGGGGGCGGGGCTTCACTGACTAGGGGTCCTATAAAGGGAGCAGCCAGTCAGGCAGCGACACAGACAGCTGCAGCGGTACAGGAGCTAGCAAACAGAGCTGTAAACATGGGAGTTTGAGTGGGAGTTCTGTTGGAGGAGAAGGTATTTGTGTGTGTTTGGTTTTGTTTTTGTGGTATCTGTATGTGTTGGGGCTTTGTGCTGGGAGAGAAGCTGAGCCCTGATTAGGGGGCGGGGCTTCACTGACTAGGGGTCCTATAAAGGCAGCAGCCAGTCAGGCAGCGGCACAGACAGCTGCAGTGGCACAGGAGCTAGCAAACAGAGCTGTAAACAGCGGAGTTTGAGTGGGAGTTCTGTTGGAGGAGAAGGTATTTGTGTGTGTGTTTGGTTTTGTATTGGTAGTATCTGTATGTGTAGAGGCTTGGAGGGGCTTTGTGCTGGGAGCGAAGCTGAGCCCTGATTAGGGAGCGGGGCTTCACTGACTAGGGGTCCTATGAAGGTAGCAGCCAGTCAGGCAGCGGCACAGGAGCTAGCAAACAGAGCTGGAAACAGGGGAGTTTGAGTGGGAGTTCTGTTGGAGGAGAAGGTATTTGTGTGTGTTTGATTTTGTATTGGTGGTATCTGTATGTGTAGGGGCTTTGTGCTGGGAGAGAAGCTGAGCCCTGATTAGGGGGCGGGGCTTCACTGACTAGGGGTCCTATAAAGGGAGCAGCCAGTCAGGCGGCGGCACGGACAGCTGCAGCGGCACAGGACCTAGCAAACAGAGCTGTAAGCAGGGGAGTTTGAGTGGGAGTTCTGTTGGAGGAGAAGGTATTTGTGTGTGTGTTTGGTTTTTGTATTGGTGGTATCTGTATGTGTAGGGGCTTGGAGGGGCTTTGTGCTGGGAGAGAAGCTGAGCCCTGATTAGGGGGCGGGGCTTCACTGACGAGGGGTCCTATAAAGGGAGCAGCCAGTCAGGCAGCGACACAGACAGCTGCAGCGGTACAGGAGCTAGCAAACAGAGCTGTAAACAGGGGAGTTTGAGTGGGAGTTCTGTTGGAGGAGAAGGTATTTTTGTGTGTTTGATTTTGTATTGGTGGTATCTGTATGTGTAGGGGCTTTGTGCTGGGAGAGAAACTGAGCCCTGATTAGGGGGCGGGGCTTCACTGACTACGGGTCCTATAAAGGTAGCAGCCAGTCAGGCATCGGCACAGACAGCTGCAGCGGCACAGGAGCTGGCAAACAGAGCTGTAAACAGGGGAGTTTGAATGGGATTTCTGTTTGAGGAGAAGGTATTTGTGTGTGTTTGGTTTTGTATTGGTAGTATCTGTATGTGCAGAGGCTTGGAGGGGCTTTGTGCTGGGAGAGAAGCTGAGCCCTGATTAGGGGGCGGGGCTTCACTGACTAGGGGTCCTATAAAGGTAGCAGCCAGTCAGGCAGTGGCACAGGAGCGAGCAAACAGAGCTGTAAACAGGGGAGTTTGAGTGGGAGTTCTGTTGGAGGAGAAGGTATTTGTGTGTGTTTGGTTTTGTATTGGTAGTATCTGTATGTGTAGAGGCTTGGAGGGGCTTTGTGCTGGGAGAGAAGCTGAGCCCTGATTAGGGGGCGGGGCTTCACTGACTAGGGGTCCTATAAAGGTAGCAGCCAGTCAGGCAGCGGCACAGGAGCTAGCAAACAGAGCTGTAAACAGGGGAGTTTGAGTGGGAGTTCTTTTGGAAGAGAAGGTATTTGTGTGTGTTTGGTTTTGTTTTGGTAGTATCTGTATGTGTAGGGGCTTTTTGCTGGGAGAGAAGCTGAGCCCTGATTAGGGGGCGGGGCTTCACTGACTAGGGGTCCTATAAAGGTAGCAGGCAGTCAGGCAGCGGCACAGACAGCTGCAGTGGCACAGGAGCTAGCAAACAGATCTGTAAAAAGGGGAGTTTGAGTGGGAGTTCTGTTGGAGGAGAAGGTATTTGTGTGTGTGTTTGGTTTTGTATTGGTGGTATCTATGTGTAGAGCCTTGGAGGGGCTTTGTGCTGGGAGAGAAGCTGAGCCCTGATTAGGGAGCGGGGCTTCACTGACTAGGGGTCCTATGAAGGTAGCAGCCAGTCAGGCAGCGGCACAGGAGCTAGCAAACAGAGCTGTAAACAGGGGAGTTTGAGTGGGAGTTCTGTTGGAGGAGAAGGCATTTGTGTGTGCTTGGTTTTGTATTGGTAGTATCTGTATGTGTAGGGGCTTTGTGCTGGGAGCGAAGCTGAGCCCTGATTAGGGAGCGGGGCTTCACTGACTAGGGGTCCTATGAAGGTAGCAGCCAGTCAGGCAGCGGCACAGGAGCTAGCAAACAGAGCTGTAAACAGGGGAGTTTGAGTGGGAGTTCTGTTGGAGGAGAAGGTATTTGTGTGTGCTTGGTTTTGTATTGGTAGTATCTGTATGTGTAGGGGCTTTGTGCTGGGAGAGAAGCTGAGCCCTGATTAGGGGGCGGGGCTTCACTAACTAGGCGTCCTATAAAGGCAGCAGCCAGTCAGGCAGCGGCACAGACAGCTGCAGTGGCACAGGAGCTAGCAAACAGAGCTGTAAACAGCGGAGTTTGAGTGGGAGTTCTGTTGGAGGAGAAGGTATTTGTGTGTGTGTTTGGTTTTGTATTGGTAGTATCTGTATGTGTAGAGGCTTGGAGCGGCTTTGTGCTGGGAGCGAAGCTGAGCCCTGATTAGGGGGCGGGGCTTCACTGACTACGGGTCCTATAAAGGTAGCAGCCAGTCAGGCATCGGCACAGACAGCTGCAGCGGCACAGGAGCTGGCAAACAGAGCTGTAAACAGGGGAGTTTGAGAGGGATTTCTGTTTGAGGAGAAGGTATTTGTGTGTGTTTGGTTTTGTATTGGTAGTATCTGTATGTGTAGAGGCTTGGATGGGCTTTGTGCTGGGAGCGAAGCTGAGCCCTGATTTGGGAGCGGGGCTTCACTGACTAGGGGTCCTATGAAGGTAGCAGCCAGTCAGGCAGCGGCACAGGAGCTAGCAAACAGAGCTGTAAACAGGGGAGTTTGAGTGGGAGTTCTGTTGGAGGAGAAGGTATTTGTGTGTGTTTGATTTTGTATTGGTGGTATCTGTATGTGTAGGGTCTTGGTGCTGGGAGAGAAGCTGAGCCCTGATTAGGGGACGGGGCTTCAATGACCAGGGGTCCTATAAAGGCAGCAGCCAGTCAGGCAGCGGCACAGACAGCTGCAGTGGCACAGGAGCTAGCAAAGAGAGCTGTAAACAGGGGAGTTTGAGTGGGAGTTCTGTTGGAGGAGAAGGTATTTGTGTGTGTTTGGTTTTGTATTGGTGGTATCTGTATGTGTAGGGGCTTTGTGCTGGGAGAGAAGCTGAGCGCTGATTAGGGGGCGGGGCTTCACTGACTAGGGGTTCTATAAAGGTAGCAGCCAGTCAGGGAGTGGCACAGGAGCGAGCAAACAGAGCTGTAAACAGGGGAGTTTGAGTGGGAGTTCTGTTGGAGGAGAAGGTATTTCTGTTTGTTTGGTTTTGTATTGGTAGTATCTGTATGTTTAAGGGGCTTGGAGGGGCTTTGTGCTGGGAGAGAAGCTGAGCCCTGATTAGGGGGCGGGGCTTCACTGACTAGGGGTCCTATAAAGGTAGCAGCCAGTCAGGCAGCGGCACAGGAGTTAGCAAACAGAGCTGTAAACAGGGGAGTTTGAGTGGGACTTCTGTTGGAGGAGAAGGTATTTGTGTGTGCTTGGTTTTGTATTGGTAGTATCTGTATGTGTAGAGGCTTTGTGCTGGGAGAGAAGATGAGCCCTGATTAGGGGGCGGGGCTTCACTGACTAGGGGTACTATAAAGGGAGCAGCCAGTCAGGCAGGGGCACAGACAGCTGCAGCGGAACAGGAGCTAGAAAACAGAGCTGTAAACAGGGGAGTTTGAGAGGGAGTTCTGTTGGAGGAGAAGGTATTAGTGTGTGTGTTTGGTTTTGTATTGGTAGTATCTGTATGTGTAGAGGCTTGGAGGGGCTTTGTGCTGGGAGAGAAGCTGAGCCCTGATTAGGGGGCGGGGCTTCACTGAGTAGGGGTCCTATAAAGGTAGCAGCCAGTCAGGCAGCGGCACAGGAGCTAGCAAACAGAGCTGTAAACAGGGGAGTTTGAGTGGGAGTTCTTTGGAAGAGAAGGTATTTGTGTGTGTTTGGTTTAGTTTTGGTAGTATCTGTATGTGTAGGGGCTTGGAGGGGCTTTGTGCTGGGAGAGAAGCTGAGCCCTGATTAGGGGGCGGGGCTTCACTGACTAGGGGTCCTATAAAGGTAGCAGCCAGTCAGGCAGCGGCACAGACAGCTGCAGCGGCACAGGAGCTTGCAAACTGAGCTGTAAACAGGGGAGTTTGAGTGGGAGTTCTGTTGGAGGAGAAGGTATTTCTGTTTGTTTGGTTTTGTATTGGTAGTATCTGTATGTGTAGGGGCTTGGAGGGGCTTCGTGCTGGGAGAGAAGCTGAGCCCTGATTAGGGGGCGGGGCTTCACTGACTAGGGGTCCTATAAAGGTAGCAGCCAGTCAGGCAGCGGCACAGGAGTTAGCAAACAGAGCTGTAAACAGGGGAGTTTGAGTGGGAGTTCTGTTGGAGGAGAAGGTATTTGTGTGTGCTTGGTTTTGTATTGGTAGTATCTGTATGTGTAGAGGCTTTGTGCTGGGAGAGAAGATGAGCCCTGATTAGGGGGCGGGGCTTCACTGACTAGGTGTCCTATAAAGGTAGCAGCCAGTCAGGCAGCGGCACAGACAGCTGCAGTGGCACAGGAGCTAGCAAACAGAGCTGTAAACAGGGGAGTTTGAGAGGGAGTTCTGTTGGAGGAGAACGTATTTGTGTATGTGTTTGGTTTTGTATTGGTGGTATCTGTATGTGTAGAGCCTTGGAGGGGCTTTGTGCTGGGAGAGAAGCTGAGCCCTGATTAGGGGGCGGGGCTTCACTGACGAGGGGTCCTATAAAGGGAGCAGCCAGTCAGGCAGCGACACAGACAGCTGCAGCGGTACAGGAGCTAGCAAACAGAGCTGTAAACAGGGGAGTTTGAGAGGGAGTTCTGTTGGAGGAGAAGGTATTTGTGTCTGTTTGGTTTTGTATTGGTAGTATCTGTATCTGTAGGGGCTTTTTGCTGGGAGAGAAGATGAGCCCTGATTAGGGGGCGGGGCTTCGCTGACTAGGGGTCCTATGAAGGTAGCAGCTAGTCAGGCAGCGGCACAGACAGCTGCAGCGGCACGGGAGCTAGCAAACAGAGCTGTAAACAGGGGAGTTTGAGTGGGAGTTCTGTTGGAGCAGAGGGTATTCGTGTGTGTTTGGTTTTGTATTGGTGGTATCTGTATGTGCAGGGGCTTTGTGCTGGGAGAGAAGCTGAGCCCTGATTAGGGGGCGGGGCTTCACTGACTAGGGGTCCTATAAAGGTAGCAGCCAGTCAGGCAGCGGCACAGACAGCTGCAGCGGCACAGGAGCTAGCAAACAGAGCTGTAAACAGGGGAGTTTGAGTGGGAGTTCTGTTGGAGGAGAAGGTATTTGTGTGTGTTTGGTTTTGTATTGGTGGTATCTGTATGTGTATAGGCTTGGAGGGGATTTGTGCTGGGAGAGAAGCTGAGCCCTGATTAGGGGGCGGGGCTTCGCTGACTAGGGGTCCTATGATTGTAGCAGCCAGTCAGGCAGCGTCACAGACAGCTGCAGGGGCACAGGAGCTAGCAAACAGAGCTGTAAACAGGGGAGTTTGAGTGGGAGTTCTTTGGAAGAGAAGGTATTTGTGTGTGTTTGGTTTAGTTTTGGTAGTATCTGTATGTGTAGGGGCTTGGAGGGGCTTTGTGCTGGGAGAGAAGCTGAGCCCTGATTAGGGGGCGGGGCTTCACTGACCAGGGGTCCTATAAAGGTAGCAGCCAGTCAGGCAGCGGCACAGACAGCTGCAGCGGCACAGGAGCTTGCAAACTGAGCTGTAAACAGGGGAGTTTGAGTGGGAGTTCTGTTGGAGGAGAAGGTATTTCTGTTTGTTTGGTTTTGTATTGGTAGTATCTGTATGTGTAGGGGCTTGGAGGGGCTTCGTGCTGGGAGAGAAGCTGAGCCCTGATTAGGGGGCGGGGCTTCACTGACTAGGGGTCCTATAAAGGTAGCAGCCAGTCAGGCAGCGGCACAGGAGTTAGCAAACAGAGCTGTAAACAGGGGAGTTTGAGTGGGAGTTCTGTTGGAGGAGAAGGTATTTGTGTGTGCTTGGTTTTGTATTGGTAGTATCTGTATGTGTAGAGGCTTTGTGCTGGGAGAGAAGATGAGCCCTGATTAGGGGGCGGGGCTTCACTGACTAGGTGTCCTATAAAGGTAGCAGCCAGTCAGGCAGCGGCACAGACAGCTGCAGTGGCACAGGAGCTAGCAAACAGAGCTGTAAAGAGGGGAGTTTGAGTGGGAGTTCTGTTGGAGGAGAACGTATTTGTGTACGTGTTTGGTTTTGTATTCGTGGTATCTGTATGTGTAGAGCCTTGGAGGGGCTTTGTGCTGGGAGAGAAGCTGAGCCCTGATTAGGGGGCGGGGCTTCACTGACGAGGGGTCCTATAAAGGGAGCAGCCAGTCAGGCAGCGACACAGACAGCTGCAGCGGTACAGGAGCTAGCAAACAGAGCTGTAAACAGGGGAGTTTGAGAGGGAGTTCTGTTGGAGGAGAAGGTATTTGTGTCTGTTTGGTTTTGTATTGGTAGTATCTGTATCTGTAGGGGCTTTTTGCTGAGAGAGAAGATGAGCCCTGATTAGGGGGCGGGGCTTCGCTGACTAGGGGTCCTATGAAGGTAGCAGCTAGTCAGGCAGCGGCACAGACAGCTGCAGCGGCACGGGAGCTAGCAAACAGAGCTGTAAACAGGGGAGTTTGAGTGGGAGTTCTGTTGGAGCAGAGGGTATTCGTGTGTGTTTGGTTTTGTATTGGTGGTATCTGTATGTGCAGGGGCTTTGTGCTGGGAGAGAAGCTGAGCCCTGATTAGGGGGCGGGGCTTCACTGACTAGGGGTCCTATAAAGGTAGCAGCCAGTCAGGCAGCGGCACAGACAGCTGCAGCGGCACAGGAGCTAGCAAACAGAGCTGTAAACAGGGGAGTTTGAGTGGGAGTTCTGTTGGAGGAGAAGGTATTTGTGTGTGTTTGGTTTTGTATTGGTGGTATCTGTATGTGTATAGGCTTGGAGGGGATTTGTGCTGGGAGAGAAGCTGAGCCCTGATTAGGGGGCGGGGCTTCGCTGACTAGGGGTCCTGTGATTGTAGCAGCCAGTCAGGCAGCGGCACAGACAGCTGCAGCGGCACAGGAGCTAGCAAACAGACCTGTAAACAGGGGAGTTTGAGTGGGAGTTCTGTTGGAGGAGAAGGTATTTGTGTGTGTTTGGTTTTGTATTGGTAGCATCTGTATGTGTAGAGGCTTGGAGGGGCTTTGTGCTGGGAGCGAAGCTGAGCCCTGATTAGGGGGCGGGTCTTCACTGACTAGGGGTCCTATAAAGGTAGCAGCCAGTCAGGCAGCGTCACAGACAGCTGCAGTGGCACAGGAGCAAGCAAACAGAGCTGTAAACAGGGGAGTTTGAGTGGGAGTTTTGTTGGAGGAGAAGGTATTTGTGTGTGTTTGGTTTTGTATTGGTGATATCTGTATGTGTAGGGGCTTTGTGCTGGGAGAGAAGCTGAGCCCTGATTAGGGGGCGGGGCTTCACTGACTAGGGGTTCTATAAAGGGAGCAGCCAGTCAGGCGGCGGCACGGACAGCTGCAGCGGCACAGGAGCTAGCAAACAGAGCTGTAAACAGGGGAGTTTGAGCGGGAGTTCTGTTGGAGGAGAAGGTATTTGTGTGTGTTTGGTTTTGTATTGGTGGTATCGGTATGTGTAGGGGCTTTGTGCTGGGAGAGAAGCTGAGCCCTGATTAGGGGGCGGGGCTTCACTGACTAGGGGTCCTATAAAGGTAGCAGCCAGTCAGGCAGCGACACAGACAGCTGCAGTGGCACAGGAGCTTGCAAACTGAGCTGTAAACAGGGGAGTTTGAGTGGGAGTTCTGTTGGAGGAGAAGGTATTTGTGTTTGTTTGGTTTTGTATTGGTAGTATCTCTATGTGTAGGGGCTTTGTGCTGGGAGAAAAGCTGAGCCCTGATTAGGGGGCGGGGCTTCACTGACTCGGGGTCCTATAAAGTTAGCAGCCAGTCAGGCAGCGGCACAGACAGCTGCAGCGGCACAGGAGCTAGCAAACAGACCTGTAAACTGGGGAGTTTGAGAGGGAGTTCTGTTGGAGGAGAAGGTATTTGTGTGTGTTTGGTTTTGTATTGGTAGTATCTGTATCTGTAGGGGCTTTTTGCTGGGAGAGAAGATGAGCCCTGATTAGGGGGCGGGGCTTCGCTGACTAGGGGTCCTATGAAGGTAGCAGCTAGTCAGGCAGCGGCACAGACAGCTGCAGCGGCACGGGAGCTAGCAAACAGAGCTGTAAACAGGGGAGTTTGAGTGGGAGTTCTGTTGGAGCAGAGGGTATTTGTGTGTGTTTGGTTTTGTATTGGTGGTATCTGTATGTGCAGGGGCTTTGTGCTGGGAGAGAAGCTGAGCCCTGATTAGGGGGCGGGGCTTCACTGACTAGGGGTCCTATAAAGGTAGCAGCCAGTCAGGCAGCGGCACAGACAGCTGCAGCGGCACAGGAGCTAGCAAACAGAGCTGTAAACAGGGGAGTTTGAGTGGGAGTTCTGTTGGAGGAGAAGGTATTTGTGTGTGTTTGGTTTTGTATTGGTGGTATCTGTATGTGTATAGGCTTGGAGGGGATTTGTGCTGGGAGAGAAGCTGAGCCCTGATTAGGGGGCGGGGCTTCGCTGACTAGGGGTCCTATGATTGTAGCAGCCAGTCAGGCAGCGTCACAGACAGCTGCAGGGGCACAGGAGCTAGCAAACAGAGCTGTAAACAGGGGAGTTTGAGGGGGAGTTCTGTTGGAGGAGAAGGTATTTGTGTGTTTGGTTTTGTATTGGTAGAATCTGTATGTGTAGGGGCTTTGTGCTGGGAGAGAAGCTGAGCCCTGATTAGGGGGCGGGGCTTCACTGACTAGGGGTTCTATAAAGGGAGCAGCCAATCAGGCGGCAGCACGGACAACTGCAGTGGCACAGGAGCTTGCAAACTGAGCTGTAAACAGGGGAGTTTGAGTGGGAGTTCTGTTGGAGGAGAAGGTATTTGTGTTTGTTTGGTTTTGTATTGGTAGTATTTGTACGTGTAGAGGCTTGGAGGGGCTTGGAGCTGGGAGAGAAGCTGAGGCCTGATTAGGGGGCGGGGCTTCACTGACGAGGGGTCCTATAAAGGTAGCAGCCAGTCAGGCAGCGGCACAGACAGCTGCAGCGGCACAGGAGCTAGCAAACAGACCTGTAAACAGGGGAGTTTGAGAGGGAGTTCTGTTGGAGGAGAAGGTATTTGTGTGTGTTTGGTTTTGTATTGGTAGTATCTGTATGTGTAGAGGCTTGGAGGGGCTTTGTGCTGGGAGCGAAGCTGAGCCCTGATTAGGGGGCGGGGCTTCACTGACTAGGGGTTCTATAAAGGGAGCAGCCAGTCAGGCGGCGGCACAGACAGCTGCAGTGGCACAGGAGCTTGCAAACTGAGCTGTAAACAGGGGAGTTTGAGTGGGAGTTCTGTTGGAGGAGAAGGTATTTGTGTTTGTTTGGTTTTGTATTGGTAGCATCTGTATGTGTAGAGGCTTGGAGGGGCTTTGTGCTGGGAGCGAAGCTGAGCCCTGATTAGGGGGCGGGTCTTCACTGACTAGGGGTCCTATAAAGGTAGCAGCCAGTCAGGCAGCGTCACAGACAGCTGCAGTGGCACAGGAGCAAGCAAACAGAGCTGTAAACAGGGGAGTTTGAGTGGGAGTTCTGTTGGAGGAGAAGGTATTTGTGTGTGTTTGGTTTTGTATTGGTGATATCTGTAAGTGTAGGGGCTTTGTGCTGGGAGAGAAGCTGAGCCCTGATTAGGGGGCGGTGCTTCACTGACTAGGGGTCCTATAAAGGTAGCAGCCAGTCAGGCAGCGACACAGACAGCTGCAGTGGCACAGGAGCTTGCAAACTGAGCTGTAAACAGGGGAGTTTGAGTGGGAGTTCTGTTGGAGGAGAAGGTATTTGTGTTTGTTTGGTTTTGTATTGGTAGTATCTCTATGTGTAGGGGCTTTGTGCTGGGAGAAAAGCTGAGCCCTGATTAGGGGGCGGGGCTTCACTGATTAGGGGTACTATAAAGGGAGCAGCCAGTCAGGCAGGGGCACAGACAGCTGCAGCGGAACAGGAGCTAGAAAACAGAGCTGTAAACAGGGGAGTTTGAGAGGGAGTTCTGTTGGAGGAGAAGGTATTTGTGTGTGTGTTTGGTTTTGTATTGGTAGTATCTGTATGTGTAGAGGCTTGGAGGGGCTTTGTGCTGGGAGAGAAGCTGAGCCCTGATTAGGGGGCGGGGCTTCACTGACTAGGGGTCCTATAAAGGTAGCAGCCAGTCAGGCAGCGGCACAGACAGCTGCAGCGGCACAGGAGCTAGCAAACAGAGCTGTAAACAGGGGAGTTTGAGTGGGAGTTCTGTTGGAGGAGAAGGTATTTGTGTGTGTTTGGTTTTGTATTGGTGGTATCTGTATGTGCAGGGGCTTTGTGCTGGGAGAGAAGCTGAGCCCTGATTAGGGGGCGGGGCTTCACTGACTAGGGGTCCTATAAAGGTAGCAGCCAGTCAGGCAGCGGCACAGACAGCTGCAGCGGCACAGGAGCTAGCAAACAGAGCTGTAAACAGGGGAGTTTGAGTGGGAGTTCTGTTGGAGGAGAAGGTATTTGTGTGTGTTTGGTTTTGTATTGGTGGTATCTGTATGTGTATAGGCTTGGAGGGGATTTGTGCTGGGAGAGAAGCTGAGCCCTGATTAGGGGGCGGGGCTTCACTGACTAGGGGTCCTATAAAGGGAGCAGCCAATCAGGCGGCAGCACGGACAACTGCCGCGGCACAGGAGCTAGCAAACAGAGCTTTAAACAGGGGAGTTTGAGTGGGAGTTCTGTTGGAGGAGAAGGTATTTCTGTTTGTTTGGTTTTGTATTGGTAGAATCTGTATGTGTAGGGGCTTTGTCCTGAGAGAGAAGCTGAGCCCTGATTAGGGGGCGGGGCTTCACTGACTAGGGGTCCTATAAAGGTAGCAGCCAGTCAGGCAGCGGCACAGGAGCTAGCAAACAGAGCTGTAAACAGGGGAGTTTGAGTGGGAGTTCTGTTGGAGGAGAAGGTATTTGTGTGTGTTTGGTTTTGTGTTGGTGGTATCTGTATGTGTAGGGGCTTTGTGCTGGGAGAGAAGCTGAGCCCTGATTAGGGGGCGGGGCTTCACTGACTCGGGGTCCTATAAAGGCAGCAGCCAGTCAGGCAGCGGCACAGACAGCTGCAGTGGCACAGGAGCTAGCAAACAGAGCTGTAAACAGGGGAGTTTGAGTGGGAGGTCTGTTGGAGGAGAAGGTATTTGTGTGTGTGTTTGGTCTTGTATTGGTAGTATATGTATGTGTAGAGGCTTGGAGGGGCTTTGTGCTGGGAGCGAAGCTGAGCCCTGATTAGGGGGCGGGGCTTCACAGACTAGGGGTTCTATAAAGGGAGCAGCCAGTCAGGCGGCGGCACAGACAGCTGCAGTGGCACAGGAGCTTGCAAACTGAGCTGTAAACAGGGGAGTTTGAGTGGGAGTTCTGTTGGAGGAGAAGGTATTTGTGTTTGTTTCGTTTTGTATTGGTAGTATTTGTATGTGTAGAGGCTTGGAGGGGCTTTGAGCTGGGAGAAAAGCTGAGGCCTGATTAGGGGGCGCGGCTTCACTGACGAGGGGTCCTATAAAGGTAGCAGCCAGTCAGGCAGCGGCACAGACAGCTGCAGCGGCACAGGAGCTAGCAAACAGACCTGTAAACAGGGGAGTTTGAGAGGGAGTTCTGTTGGAGGAGAAGGTATTTGTGTGTGTTTGGTTTTGTATTGGTAGTATCTGTATGTGTAGGGGCTTTGTGCTGGGAGAGAAGATGAGCCCTGATTAGGGGGCGGGTCTTCACTGACTAGGGGTCCTATAAAGGTAGCAGCCAGTCAGGCAGCGTCACAGACAGCTGCAGTGGCACAGGAGTAAGCAAACAGAGCTGTAAACAGGGGAGTTTGAGTGGGAGTTCTGTTGGAGGAGAAGGTATTTGTGCGTGTTTGGTTTTGTATTGGTAGTATCTGTATGTGTAGAGGCTTGGAGGGGCTTTGTGCTGGGAGAGAATCTGAGCCCTGATTAGGGGGCGGGGCTTCGCTGACTAGGGGTCCTATGATTGTAGCAGCCAGTCAGGCAGCGGCACAGAGAGCTGCAGCGGCACAGGAGCTAGCAAACAGACCTGTAAACAGGGGAGTTTGAGTGGGAGTTCTGTTGGAGGAGAAGGTATTTGTGTGTGTTTGGTTTTGTATTGGTGATATCTGTATGTGTAGGGGCTTTGTGCTTGGAGAGAAGCTGAGCCCTGATTAGGGGGCGGGGCTTCACTGACTATGGGTCCTATAAAGGGAGCAGCCAGTCAGGCAGCAACACAGACAGCTGCAGCGGCACAGGAGGTAGCAAACAGAGCTGTAAACAGGGGAGTTTGAGTGGGAGTTCTGCTGGAGGAGAAGGTATTTGTGTGTGTTTGGTTTTGTATTGGTGGTATCTGTATGTGTATAGGCTTGGACGGGATTTGTGCTGGGAGAGAAGCTGAGCCCTGATTAGGGGGCGGGGCGTCGCTGACTACGGGTCCTATGATTGTAGCAGCCAGTCAGGCAGCGTCACAGACAGCTGCAGGGGCACAGGAGCTAGCAAACAGAGCTGTAAACAGGGGAGTTTGAGTGGGAGTTCTGTTGGAGGAGAAGGTATTTGTGTGTGTTTGGTTTTGTATTGGTGGTATCTGTATGTGTATAGGCTTGGACGGGATTTGTGCTGGGAGAGAAGCTGAGCCCTGATTAGGGGGCGGGGCGTCGCTGACTACGGGTCCTATGATTGTAGCAGCCAGTCAGGCAGCGTCACAGACAGCTGCAGGGGCACAGGAGCTAGCAAACAGAGCTGTAAACAGGGGAGTTTGAGTGGGAGTTCTGTTGGAGGAGAAGGTATTTGTGTGTGTTTGGTTTTGTATTGGTAGCATGTGTATGTGTAGGGGCTTTGTGCTGGGAGAGAAGCTGAGCCCTGATTAGGGGGCGGGGCTTCACTGACTAGGGGTTCTATAAAGGGAGCAGCCAGTCAGGCGGCAGCACGGACAGCTGCAGCGGCACAGGAGCTAGCAAACAGAGCTGTAAACAGGGGAGTTTGAGTGGGAGTTCTGTTGGAGGAGAAGGTATTTGTGTTTGTTTGGTTTTGTATTGGTAGTATTTGTATGTGTAGAGACTTGGAGGGGCTTTGTGCTGGAAGAGAAGCTGAGGTCTGATTAGGGGGCGGGGCTTCACTGACGAGGGGTCCTATAAAGGGAGCAGCCAGTCAGGCAGCGGCACAGACAGCTGCAGCGGCACAGGAGCTAGCAAACAGACCTGTAAACAGGGGAGTTTGAGAGGGAGTTCTGTTGGAGGAGAAGGTATTTGTGTGTGTTTGGTTTTGTATTGGTAGTATCTGTATGTGTAGGGGCTTTGTGCTGGGAGAGAAGCTGAGCCCTGATTAGGGGGCGGGGCTTCACAGACTAGAGGTCCTATAAAGGTAGCAGCCAGTCAGGCAGCGGCACAGGAGCTAGCAAACAGAGCTGTAAACACGGGAGTTTGAGTGGGAGTTCTGTTGGAGGAGAAGGTATTTGTGTGTGCTTGGTTTTGTATTGGTAGTATCTGTATGTGTAGAGGCTTTGTGCTGGGAGAGAAGATGAGCCCTGATTAGGGGGCGGGGCTTCACTGACTAGGGGTCCTATAAAGGTAGCAGCCAGTCAGGCAGCGGCGCAGGAGCTAGCAAACAGAGCTGTAAACAGGGGAGTTTGAGTGGGAGTTCTGTTGGAGGAGAAGGTATTTGTGTGTGTTTGGTTTTGTTTTGGTAGTATCTGTATCTTTAGGGGCTTTTTGCTGGGAGAGAAGATGAGCCCTGATTAGGGAGCGGGGCTTCACTGACCAGTGGTCCTATAAAGGTAGCAGCCAGTCAGGCAGCGGCACAGACAGCTGCAGTGGCACAGGAGCTTGCAAACTGAGCTGTAAACAGGGGAGTTTGAGTGGGAGTTTTGTTGGAGGAGAAGGTATTTGTGTTTGTATGGTTTTGTATTGGTAGTATCTGTATGTGTAGAGGCTTGGAGGGGCTTTGTGCTGGGAGAGAAGCTGAGCCCTGATTAGGGGGCGTGGCTTCACTGACTAGGGGTCCTATAAAGCTAGCAGCCAGTCAGGCAGCGGCACAGACAGCTGCAGCGGCACAGGAGCTTGCAAACTGAGCTGTAAACAGGGGAGTTTGAGTGGGAGTTCTGTTGGAGGAGAAGGTATTTGTGTGTGCTTGGTTTTGTATTGGTAGTATCTGTATGTGTAGAGGCTTTGTGCTGGGAGAGAAGCTGAGCCCTGATTAGGGGGCGGGGCTTCACTGACTAGAGGTCCTATAAAGGTAGCAGCCAGTCAGGCAGCGGCACAGGAGCTAGCAAAAAGAGCTGTAAACAGGGGAGTTTGAGTGGGAGTTCTGTTGGAGGAGAAGGTATTTGTATATGTGTTTGGTTTTGTATTGGTGGTATCTGTATGTGTAGAGCCTTGGAGGGGCTTTGTGCTGGGAGAGAAGCTGAGCCCTGATCAGGGGGCGGGGCTTCACTGACTAGGGGTCCTATGATTGTAGCAGCCAGTCAGGCAGCGTCACAGACAGCTGCAGGGGCACAGGAGCTAGCAAACAGAGCTGTAAACAGGGGAGTTTGAGTGGGAGTTCTGTTGGAGGAGAAGGTATTTGTGTGTGTTTGGTTTTGTATTGGTGGTATCTGTATGTGTAGGGGCTTTGTGCTGGGAGAGAAGCTGAGCCCTGATTCGGGGGCGGGGCTTCACTGACTAGGGGTCCTATAAAGGTAGCAGCCAGTCAGGCAGCGGCACAGACAGCTGCAGCGGCACAGGTGCTAGCAAACAGACCTGTAAACAGGGGAGTTTGAGAGGGAGTTCTGTTGGAGGAGAAGGTATTTGTGTGTGTGTTTGGTTTTGTATTGGTGGTATCTGTATGTGTATAGGCTTGGAGGGGATTTGTGCTGGGAGAGAAGCTGAGCCCTGATTAGGGGGCGGGGCTTCGCTGACTAGGGGTCCTATGATTGTAGCAGCCAGTCAGGCAGCGTCACAGACAGCTGCAGGGGCACAGGAGCTAGCAAACAGAGCTGTAAACAGGGGAGTTTGAGTGGGAGTTCTGTTGGAGGAGAAGGTATTTGTGTGTGTTCGGTTTTGTATTGGTAGTGTCTGTATGTGTACGGGCTTTGTGCTGGGAGAGAAGCTGAGCCCTGATTAGGGGACGAGGCTTCACTGACTAGGGGTCCTATAAAGGTAGCAGCCAGTCAGACAGCAGCACAGGAGCTAGGAAACCGTGCTGTAAGCAGGGGAGTTTGAGTGGGAGTTCTGTTGGAGGAGAAGGTATTTGTGTGTGTTTTTTTGTATTGGTATTATCTGTATGTGTAGAGGCTTGGAGGGGCTTTGTGCTGGGAGAGAAGCTGAGCCCTGATTAGGGGGCGGGGCTTCACTGACTAGGGGTCCTATAAAGGTAGCAGCCAGTCAGGCAGCGGCTAAGACAGCTGCAGCGGCACAGGAGCTAGCAAACAGAGCTGTAAACAGGGGAGTTTGAGTGGGAGTTCTGTTGGAGGAGTAGGTATTTGTGTGTGTTTTTGTATTGGTAGTATCTGTATGTGTAGAGGCTTGGAGGGGCGAGGTGCTGCGAGAGAAGCTGAGCCCTGATTAGGGGGCGGGGCTTCACTGATTAGGGGTCCTATAAAGGTAGCAGCCAGTCAGGCAGCGGCACAGCAGCTAGCAAACAGATCTGTAAACAGGGGAGTTTGAGTGAAAGTTCTGTTGGAGGAGAAGGTATTTGTGTGTGTTTTTGTATTGGTATTATCTGTATGTGTAGAGGCTTGGAGGGGCTTTGTGCTGGGAGTGAAGCTGAGCCCTGATCAGGGGGCGGGGCTTCACTGACTAGGGGTCCTATAAAGGTAGCAGCCAGTCAGGCAGCGGCACAGGAGCTAGCAAACAGACCTGTAAACAGGGGAGTTTGAGTGGGAGTTCTGTTGGAGGAGAAGGTATTTGTGTGTTTTTTTGTATTGGTAGTATCTGTATATGTAGAGGCTTGGAGGGGCTTTGTGCTGGGAGAGAAGCTGAGCCCTGATTAGGGGGCGGGGCTTCACTGACTAGGGGTCCTATAAAGGGAGCAGCCAGTCAGGCAGCGGAAGAGGAGCTAGCAAACAGAGCTGTAAGCAGTGGAGTTTGAGTGGGAGTGCTGTTGGAGGAGAAGGTATTTGTGTGTGTTTTTGTATTGGTATTATCTGTATGTGTAGAGGCTTGGAGGGGCTTTGTGCTGGGAGAGAAGCTGGGCCCTGATTAGGGGGCGGGGATTCACTGACTAGGGGTCCTATAAAGGGAGCAGCCAGTCAGGCAGCGGCACAGACAGCTGCAGTGGCACAGGCGCTAGCAAGCAGAGCTGTAAACAGGGGAGTTTGAGTGGGAGTTCTGTTGGAGGAGAAGGTATTTGTGTGTTTTTTTGTATTGGTAGTATCTGTATATGTAGAGGCTTGGAGGGGCTTTGTGCTGGGAGAGAAGCTGAGCCCTGATTAGGGGGCGGGGCTTCACTGACTAGGGGTCCTATAAAGGGAGCAGCCAGTCAGGCAGCGGAAGAGGAGCTAGCAAACAGAGCTGTAAGCAGGGGAGTTTGAGTGGGAGTTCTGTTGGAGGAGAAGGTATTTGTGTGTGTTCGGTTTTGTATTGGTAGTATCTGTATGTGTACGGGCTGTGTGCTGGGAGAGAATCTGAGCCCTGATTAGGGGTCCTATAAAGGTAGCAGCCAGTCAGGCAGCGGCACAGGAGCTAGCAAACAGAGCTGTAAACAGGGGAGTTTGAGTGGGAGTTCTGTTGTAGGAGAAGTTATTTGTGTGTGTTTGGTTTTGTATTGGTAGTACTTGTGGGTGTAGAGGCTTGGAGGGGCTTTGTGCTGGGAGAGAATCTGAGGCCTGATTAGGGGGGGGGGCTTCCCAGACTAGAGGTCCTATTAGGGTAGCAGCCAGTCAGGCAGCGGCACAGGAGCTAGCAAACAGAGCTGTAAACAGGGGAGTTTGAGTGGGAGTTCTGTTGGAGGAGAAGGTATTTGTGTGTGTTTGGTTTTGTATTGTTAGTATCTGTATATGTAGAGGCTTGGAGGGGCTTTGTGCTGGAAGAGAAGCTGAGCCCTGATTAGTGGGCGGGGCTTCACAGACTAGGGGTCCTATAAAGGTAGCAGCCAGTCAGGCAGCAGCACAGTCAGCTGCAGCGGCACAGGAGCTAGCAAACAGAGCTGTAAACAGGGGAGTTTGAGTGGGAGTTCTGTTGGAGGAGAAGGTATTTGTGTGTGTTTGGTTTTGTATTGGTAGTATCTGTATGTGTAGGGGCTTTGTGCTGGGAGAGAAGCTGAGCCTTGATTAGGGGGCGGGGCTTCACTGACTAGGGGTCCTATAAAGGTAGCAGCCAGTCAGGCAGCGGCGCAGGAGCTAGCAAACAGAGCTGTAAACAGGGGAGTTTGAGTGGGAGTTCTGTTGGAGGAGAAGGTATTTGTGTGTGTTTGGTTTTGTTTTGGTAGTATCTGTATCTGTAGGGGCTTTTTGCTGGGAGAGAAGATGAGCCCTGATTAGGGAGCGGGGCTTCACTGACCAGGGGTCCTATAAAGGTGGCAGCCAGTCAGGCAGCGGCAGAGGCAGCTGCAGTGGCACAGGAGCTAGCAAACAGAGCTGTAAACAGGGGAGTTTGAGTGGGAGTTCTGTTGGAAGAGAAGGTATTTGTGTGTGTTTGGTTTTGTATTGGTAGTATCTGTATGTGTAGGGTCTTTGTGCTGGGAGAAAAGCTGAGCCCTGATTAGGGGGCGGGGCTTCACTGACTAGGGGTCCTATAAAGGTAGCAGCCAGTCAGGCAGCAGCACAGGAGCTAGCAAACAGAGCTGTAAACAGGGGAGTTTGAGTGGGACTTCTGTTGGAGGAGAAGGTATTTGTGTGTGTGTTTGGTATTGTATTGGTAGTATCTGTATGTGTAGAGGCTTAGAGGGGCTTTGTGCTGGGAGCGAAGCTGAGCCCTCATTAGGGGGCGGGGCTTCATTCACTAGGGGTCCTATAAAGGGAGCAGCCAGTCAGGCAGGGGCACAGACAGCTGCAGCGGAACAGGAGCTACAAAACTGAGCTGTAAACAGGGGAGTTTGAGAGGGAGTTCTGTTGGAGGAGAAGGTATTTGTGTGTGTTTGGTTTTGTATTGGTAGTATCTGTATGTGTAGAGGCTTGGAGGGGCTTTGTGCTGGGAGAGAAGCTGAGCCCTGATTAGGGGGCGGGGCTTCACTGACTAGGGTTCCTATAAAGGTAGCAGCCAGTCAGGCAGCGGCACAGGAGCTCGCAAACAGAGCTGTAAACAGGGGAGTTTGAGTGGGAGTTCTGTTGGAGGAGAAGGTATATGTGTGTGTTTGGTTTCGTATTGGTAGTATCTGTATGTGTAGAGGCTTGGAGGGGCTTTGTGCTGGGAGAAAAGCTGAGCCCTGATTAGGGGGCGGGGCTTCACTGACTAGGGTTCCTATAAAGGTAGCAGCCAGTCAGGCAGCGGCACAGACAGCTGCAGCGGCACAGGAGCGAGCAAACAGAGCTGTAAACAGGGGAGTTTGAGTGGGAGTTGTGTTCGAGGAGAAGGTATTTGTGTGTGTGTTTGGTTTTGTATTGGTGGTATCTGTATGTGTAGAGGCTTGGAGGGGCTTTGTGCTGGGAGAGAAGCTGAGCCCTGATTAGGGGGCGGGGCTTCACTGACGAGGGGTCCTATAAAGGGAGCAGCCAGTCAGGCAGCGACACAGACAGCTGCAGCGGTACAGGAGCTAGCAAACAGAGCTGTAAATAGGGGACTTTGAGTGGGAGTTCTGTTGGAGGAGAAGCTATTTGTGTGTGTTTGGTTTTGTATTGGTAGTATCTGTATGTGTAGAGGCTTGGAGGGGCTTTGTGCTGGGAGCGAAGCTGAGCCCTGATTAGGGGGCGGGGCTTCACTGAGTAGGGGTCCTATAAAGGTAGCAGCCAGTCAGGCAGCGGCACAGGAGCTAGCAAACAGAGCTGTAAACAGGGGAGTCTGAGTGGGAGTTCTGTTGGAGGAGAAGGTATTTGTGTGTGTGTTTGGTTTTGTGTTGGTGGTATCTGTATGTGTAGGGGCTTTGTGCTGCGAGAGAAGCTGAGCCCTGATTAGGGGGCGGGGCTTCACTGACTAGGGGTCCTATAAAGGCAGCAGCCAGTCAGGCAGCGGCACAGACAGCTGCAGTGGCACAGGAGCTAGCAAAGAGAGCTGTAAACAGGGGAGTTTGAGTGGGAGTTCTGTTGGAAGAGAAGGTATTTGTGTGTGTTTTGTTTTGTATTGGTGGTATCTGTATGTGTAGGGTCTTTGTGCTGGGAGAAAAGCTGAGCCCTGATTAGGGGGCGGGGCTTCACTGACTAGGGGTCCTATAAAGGTAGCAGCCAGTCAGGCAGCAGCACAGGAGCTAGCAAACAGAGCTGTAAACAGGGGAGTTTGAGTGGGACTTCTGTTGGAGGAGAAGGTATTTGTGTGTGTGTTTGGTATTGTATTGGTAGTATCTGTATGTGTAGAGGCTTAGAGGGGCTTTGTGCTGGGAGCGAAGCTGAGCCCTCATTAGGGGGCGGGGCTTCATTGACTAGGGGTCCTATAAAGGGAGCAGCCAGTCAGGCAGGGGCACAGACAGCTGCAGCGGAACAGGAGCTACAAAACTGAGCTGTAAACAGGGGAGTTTGAGTGGGAGTTCTGTTGGAGGAGAAGGTATTTTTCTGTGTTTTTGGTTTTGTATTGGTAGTATCTGTATGTGTAGAGGCTTGGAGGGGCTTTGTGCTGGGAGCGAAGCTGAGCCCTGATTAGGGGGCGGGGCTTCACTGACTAGGGGTCCTATAAAGGTAGCAGCCAGTCAGGCAGCGGCACAGGAGCTAGCAAACAGAGCTGTAAACAGGGGAGTTTGAGTGTGAGTTCTGTTGGAAGAGAAGGTATTTGTGTGTGTTTGGTTTTGTATTGGTAGTATCTGTATGTGTAGGGTCTTAGTGCTGGGAGAAAAGCTGAGCCCTGATTAGGGGGCGGGGCTTCACTGACTAGGGGTCCTAGAAAGGTAGCAGCCAGTCAGGCAGCGGCACAGGAGCTCGCAAACAGAGCTGTAAACAGGGGAGTATGAGTGGGAGTTCTGTTGGAGGAGAAGGTGTTTGTGTGTGTTTGGTTTCGTATTTTTAGTATCTGTATGTGTAGAGGCTTGGAGGGGCTTTGTGCTGGGAGAAAAGCTGAGCCCTGATTAGGGGGCGGGGCTTCACTGACTAGGGGTCCTAGAAAGGTAGCAGCCAGTCAGGCAGCGGCACAGACAGCTGCAGCGGCACAGGAGCGAGCAAACAGAGCTGTAAACAGGGGAGTTTGAGTGGGAGTTGTGTTGGAGGAGAAGGTATTTGTGTGTGTTTGGTTTTGTATTGGTAGTATTTGTATGTGTAGAGGCTTGGAGGGGCTTTGTGCTGTGAGAGAAGCTGAGCCCTTATTAGGGGGCGGGACTTCCCTGACTAGGGGTCCTATAGAGCTAGCAGCCAGTCAGGCAGCGGCACAGGAGCTAGCAAACAGAGCTGTAAACAGGGGAGTTTGAGTGGGAGTTCTGTTGGAAGAGAAGGTATTTGTGTGTGCTTGGTTTTGTGTTGGTGGTATCTGTATGTGTAGGGTCTTTGTGCTGGGAGAAAAGCTGAGCCCTGATTAGGGGGCGGGGCTTCACTGACTAGGGGTCCTATAAAGGTAGCAGCCAGTCAGGCAGCGACACAGACAGCTGCAGCGGTACAGGAGCTAGCAAACAGAGCTGTAAACAGGGGAGTTTGAGTGGGAGTTCTGTTGGAAGAGAAGGTATTTGTGTGTGTTTGGTTTTGTATTGGTAGTATCTGTATGTGTAGGGTCTTTGTGCTGGGAGAAAAGCTGAGCCCTGATTAGGGGGCGGGGCTTCACTGACTAGGGGTCCTATAAAGGTAGCAGCCAGTCAGGCAGCAGCACAGGAGCTAGCAAACAGAGCTGTAAACAGGGGAGTTTGAGTGGGACTTCTGTTGGAGGAGAAGGTATTTGTGTGTGTGTTTGGTATTGTATTGGTAGTATCTGTATGTGTAGAGGCTTAGAGGGGCTTTGTGCTGGGAGCGAAGCTGAGCCCTCATTAGGGGGCGGGGCTTCATTCACTAGGGGTCCTATAAAGGGAGCAGCCAGTCAGGCAGGGGCACAGACAGCTGCAGCGGAACAGGAGCTACAAAACTGAGCTGTAAACAGGGGAGTTTGAGAGGGAGTTCTGTTGGAGGAGAAGGTATTTGTGTGTGTGTTTGGTTTCGTATTGGTAGTATCTGTATGTGTAGAGGCTTGGAGGGGCTTTGTGCTGGGAGAAAAGCTGAGCCCTGATTAGGGGGCGGGGCTTCACTGACTAGGGTTCCTATAAAGGTAGCAGCCAGTCAGGCAGCGGCACAGACAGCTGCAGCGGCACAGGAGCGAGCAAACAGAGCTGTAAACAGGGGAGTTTGAGTGGGAGTTGTGTTGGAGGAGAAGGTATTTGTGTGTGTTTGGTTTTGTATTGGTAGTATTTGTATGTGTAGAGGCTTGGAGGGGCTTTGTGCTGGGAGAGAAGCTGAGCCCTGATTAGGGGGCGGGGCTTCACTGACTAGGGGTCCTATAAAGGGAGCAGCCAGTCAGGCAGGGGAACAGACAGCTGCAGCGGCACAGGAGCTAGCAAACAGAGCTGTAAACAGGTGAGTTTGAGAGGGAGTTCTGTTGGAGGAGAAGGTATTTGTGTGTTTGGTTTTGTATTGGTAGTGTCTGTATGAGTAGAGGCTTTGTGCTGGGAGAGAATCTGAGCCCTGATTAGGGGGCGGGGCTTCCCTGACTAGGGGTCCTATAAAGGGAGCAGCCAGTCAGGCGGCGGCATGGACAGCTGCAGCGGCACAGGAGCTAGCAAACAGAGCTGTAAACAGGGGAGTTTGAGTGGGAGTTCCGTTGGAGGAGAAGGTATTTGTGTGTGTTTGGTTTTGTGTTGGTGGTATCTGTATGTGTAGGGGCTTTGTGCTGAGAGAGAAGCTGAGCCCTGATTAGGGGGCTGGCTTCACTGACTAGGGGTCCTATAAAGGCAGCAGCCAGTCAGGCAGCGGCACAGACAGCTGCAGTGGCACAGGAGCTAGCAAAGAGAGCTGTAAACAGGGGAGTTTGAGTGGGAGTTCTGTTGGAGGAGAAGGTATTTGTGTGTGTGTTTGGTTTTGTATTGTTGGTATCTGTATGTGTAGATGCTTGGAGGGGCTTTGTGCTGGGAGAGAAGCTGAGCCCTGATTAGGGGGCGGGGCTTCACTGACGAGGGGTCCTATAAAGGGAGCAGCCAGTCAGGCAGCGGCACAGGAGCTAGCAAACAGAGCTGTAAACAGGGGAGTTTGAGTGGGACTTCTGTTGGAAGAGAAGGTATTTGTGTGTGTTTGGTTTTGTATTGGTAGTATCTGTATGTGTAGGGGCTTTGTGCTGGGAGAAAAGCTGAGCCCTGATTAGGGGGCGGGGCTTCACTGACTACGGGTCCTATAAAGGGAGCAGCCAGTCAGGCAGGGGCACAGACAGCTGCAGCGGAACAGGAGCTAGCAAACTGAGCTGTAAACAGGGGAGTTTGAGAGGGAGTTCTGTTGGAGGAGAAGGTATTTGTGTGTGTTTGGTTTTGTATTGGTAGTATCTGTATGAGTAGAGGCTTTGTGCTGGGAGAGAATCTGAGCCCTGATTAGGGGGCGGGGCTTCACTGACTAGGGTTCCTATAAAGGTAGCAGCCAGTCAGGCAGCGGCACAGACAGCTGCAGCGGCACAGGAGCGAGCAAACAGAGCTGTAAACAGGGGAGTTTGAGTGGGAGTTGTGTTGGAGGAGAAGGTATTTGTGTGTGTTTGGTTTTGTATTGGTAGTATCTGTATGTGTAGGGTCTTTGTGCTGGGAGAAAAGCTGAGCCCTGATAAGGGGGCGGGGCTTCACTGACTAGGCGTCCTATAAAGGTAGCAGCCAGTCAGGCAGCGGCACAGCAGCTAGCAAACAGTGCTGTAAACACGAGAGTTTGAGTGGGAGTTCTGTTGGAGGAGAAGGTATATGTGTGTGTTTGGTTTCGTATTGGTAGTATCTGTATGTGTAGAGGCTTGGAGGGGCTTTGTGCTGGGAGAAAAGCTGAGCCCTGATTAGGGGGCGGGGCTTCACTGACTAGGGTTCCTATAAAGGTAGCAGCCAGTCAGGCAGCGGCACAGACAGCTGCAGCGGCACAGGAGCGAGCAAACAGAGCTGTAAACAGGGGAGTATGAGTGGGAGTTGTGTTGGAGGAGAAGGTATTTGTGTGTGTTTGGTTTTGTATTGGTAGTATCTGTATGTGTAGGGGCTTTGTGCTGGGAGAGAAGCTGAGCCCTGATTAGGGGGCTGGCTTCACTGACTAGGGGTCCTATAAAGGCAGCAGCCAGTCAGGCAGCGGCACAGACAGCTGCAGTGGCACAGGAGCTAGCAAAGAGAGCTGTAAACAGGGGAGTTTGAGTGGGAGTTCTGTTGGAGGAGAAGGTATTTGTGTGTGTGTTCGGTTTTGCATTGTTGATATCTGTATGTGTAGAGGCTTGGAGGGGCTTTGTGCTGGGAGAGAAGCTGAGCCCTGATTAGGGGGCGGGGCTTCACTGACGAGGGGTCCTATAAAGGGAGCAGCCAGTCAGGCAGCGGCACAGGAGCTAGCAAACAGAGCTGTAAACAGGGGAGTTTGAGTGGGAGTTCTGTTGGAAGAGAAGGTATTTGTGTGTGTTTGGTTTTGTATTGGTAGTATCTGTATGTGTAGGGGCTTTGTGCTGGGAGAAAAGCTGAGCCCTGATTAGGGGGCGGGGCTTCACTGACTACGGGTCCTATAAAGGGAGCAGCCAGTCAGGCAGGGGCACAGACAGCTGCAGCGGAACAGGAGCTAGCAAACTGAGCTGTAAACAGGGGAGTTTGAGAGGGAGTTCTGTTGGAGGAGAAGGTAGTTTTGTGTGTTTGGTTTTGTATTGGTAGTATCTGTATGAGTAGAGGCTTTGTGCTGGGAGAGAATCTGAGCCCTGATTAGGGGGCGGGGCTTCACTGACTAGGGTTCCTATAAAGGTAGCAGCCAGTCAGGCAGCGGCACAGACAGCTGCAGCGGCACAGGAGCTAGCAAAGAGAGCTGTAAACAGGGGAGTTTGAGTGGGAGTTCTGTTGGAAGAGAAGGTATTTGTGTGTGTTTTGTTTTGTATTGGTGGTATCTGTATGTGTAGGGTCTTTGTGCTGGGAGAAAAGCTGAGCCCTGATTAGGGGGCGGGGCTTCACTGACTAGGGGTCCTATAAAGGTAGCAGCCAGTCAGGCAGCAGCACAGGAGCTAGCAAACAGAGCTGTAAACAGGGGAGTTTGAGTGGGACTTCTGTTGGAGGAGAAGGTATTTGTGTGTGTGTTTGGTATTGTATTGGTAGTATCTGTATGTGTAGAGGCTTAGAGGGGCTTTGTGCTGGGAGCGAAGCTGAGCCCTCATTAGGGGGCGGGGCTTCATTGACTAGGGGTCCTATAAAGGGAGCAGCCAGTCAGGCAGGGGCACAGACAGCTGCAGCGGAACAGGAGCTACAAAACTGAGCTGTAAACAGGGGAGTTTGAGAGGGAGTTCTGTTGGAGGAGAAGGTATTTGTGTGTGTTTGGTTTTGTATTGGTAGTATCTGTATGTGTAGAGGCTTGGAGGGGCTTTGTGCTGGGAGAGAAGCTGAGCCCTGATTAGGGGGCGGGGCTTCACTGACTAGGGTTCCTATAAAGGTAGCAGCCAGTCAGGCAGCGGCACAGGAGCTAGCAAACAGAGCTGTAAACAGGGGAGTTTGAGTGGGACTTCTGTTGGAAGAGAAGGTATTTGTGTGTGTGTGTTTGGTTTTGTATTGTTGGTATCTGTATGTGTAGAGGCTTGGAGGGGCTTTGTGCTGGGAGAGAAGCTGAGCCCTGATTAGGGGGCGGGGCTTCACTGACTAGGGGTCCTATAAAGGGAGCAGCCAGTCAGGCAGCGACACAGACAGCTGCAGCGGTACAGGAGCTAGCAAACAGAGCTGTAAACAGGGGAGTTTGAGTGGGAGTTCTGTTGGAGGAGAAGGTATTTTTCTGTGTTTTTGGTTTTGTATTGGTAGTATCTGTATGTGTAGAGGCTTGGAGGGGCTTTGTGCTGGGAGCGAAGCTGAGCCCTGATTAGGGGGCGGGGCTTCACTGACTAGGGGTCCTATAAAGGTAGCAGCCAGTCAGGCAGCGGCACAGGAGCTAGCAAACAGAGCTGTAAACAGGGGAGTTTGAGTGTGAGTTCTGTTGGAAGAGAAGGTATTTGTGTGTGTTTGGTTTTGTATTGGTAGTATCTGTATGTGTAGGGTCTTAGTGCTGGGAGAAAAGCTGAGCCCTGATTAGGGGGCGGGGCTTCACTGACTAGGGGTCCTAGAAAGGTAGCAGCCAGTCAGGCAGCGGCACAGGAGCTCGCAAACAGAGCTGTAAACAGGGGAGTATGAGTGGGAGTTCTGTTGGAGGAGAAGGTGTTTGTGTGTGTTTGGTTTCGTATTTTTAGTATCTGTATGTGTAGAGGCTTGGAGGGGCTTTGTGCTGTGAGAGAAGCTGAGCCCTTATTAGGGGGCGGGACTTCCCTGACTAGGGGTCCTATAGAGCTAGCAGCCAGTCAGGCAGCGGCACAGGAGCTAGCAAACAGAGCTGTAAACAGGGGAGTTTGAGTGGGAGTTCTGTTGGAAGAGAAGGTATTTGTGTGTGCTTGGTTTTGTGTTGGTGGTATCTGTATGTGTAGGGTCTTTGTGCTGGGAGAAAAGCTGAGCCCTGATTAGGGGGCGGGGCTTCACTGACTAGGGGTCCTATAAAGGTAGCAGCCAGTCAGGCAGCGACACAGACAGCTGCAGCGGTACAGGAGCTAGCAAACAGAGCTGTAAACAGGGGAGTTTGAGTGGGAGTTCTGTTGGAAGAGAAGGTATTTGTGTGTGTTTGGTTTTGTATTGGTAGTATCTGTATGTGTAGGGTCTTTGTGCTGGGAGAAAAGCTGAGCCCTGATTAGGGGGCGGGGCTTCACTGACTAGGGGTCCTATAAAGGTAGCAGCCAGTCAGGCAGCAGCACAGGAGCTAGCAAACAGAGCTGTAAACAGGGGAGTTTGAGTGGGACTTCTGTTGGAGGAGAAGGTATTTGTGTGTGTGTTTGGTATTGTATTGGTAGTATCTGTATGTGTAGAGGCTTAGAGGGGCTTTGTGCTGGGAGCGAAGCTGAGCCCTCATTAGGGGGCGGGGCTTCATTCACTAGGGGTCCTATAAAGGGAGCAGCCAGTCAGGCAGGGGCACAGACAGCTGCAGCGGAACAGGAGCTACAAAACTGAGCTGTAAACAGGGGAGTTTGAGAGGGAGTTCTGTTGGAGGAGAAGGTATATGTGTGTGTTTGGTTTCGTATTGGTAGTATCTGTATGTGTAGAGGCTTGGAGGGGCTTTGTGCTGGGAGAAAAGCTGAGCCCTGATTAGGGGGCGGGGCTTCACTGACTAGGGTTCCTATAAAGGTAGCAGCCAGTCAGGCAGCGGCACAGACAGCTGCAGCGGAACAGGAGCTAGCAAACTGAGCTGTAAACAGGGGAGTTTGAGAGGGAGTTCTGTTGGAGGAGAAGGTATTTGTGTGTGTTTGGTTTTGTATTGGTAGTATCTGTATGAGTAGAGGCTTTGTGCTGGGAGAGAATCTGAGCCCTGATTAGGGGGCGGGGCTTCACTGACTAGGGTTCCTATAAAGGTAGCAGCCAGTCAGGCAGCGGCACAGACAGCTGCAGCGGCACAGGAGCGAGCAAACAGAGCTGTAAACAGGGGAGTTTGAGTGGGAGTTGTGTTGGAGGAGAAGGTATTTGTGTGTGTGTTTGGTATTGTATTGGTAGTATCTGTATGTGTAGAGGCTTAGAGGGGCTTTGTGCTGGGAGCGAAGCTGAGCCCTCATTAGGGGGCGGGGCTTCATTGACTAGGGGTCCTATAAAGGGAGCAGCCAGTCAGGCAGGGGCACAGACAGCTGCAGCGGAACAGGAGCTACAAAACTGAGCTGTAAACAGGGGAGTTTGAGAGGGAGTTCTGTTGGAGGAGAAGGTATTTGTGTGTGTTTGGTTTTGTATTGGTAGTATCTGTATGTGTAGAGGCTTGGAGGGGCTTTGTGCTGGGAGAGAAGCTGAGCCCTGATTAGGGGGCGGGGCTTCACTGACTAGGGTTCCTATAAAGGTAGCAGCCAGTCAGGCAGCGGCACAGGAGCTAGCAAACAGAGCTGTAAACAGGGGAGTTTGAGTGGGACTTCTGTTGGAAGAGAAGGTATTTGTGTGTGTGTGTTTGGTTTTGTATTGTTGGTATCTGTATGTGTAGAGGCTTGGAGGGGCTTTGTGCTGGGAGAGAAGCTGAGCCCTGATTAGGGGGCGGGGCTTCACTGACTAGGGGTCCTATAAAGGGAGCAGCCAGTCAGGCAGCGACACAGACAGCTGCAGCGGTACAGGAGCTAGCAAACAGAGCTGTAAACAGGGGAGTTTGAGTGGGACTTCTGTTGGAGGAGAAGGTATTTTTCTGTGTTTTTGGTTTTGTATTGGTAGTATCTGTATGTGTAGAGGCTTGGAGGGGCTTTGTGCTGGGAGCGAAGCTGAGCCCTGATTAGGGGGCGGGCCTTCACTGACTAGGGGTCCTATAAAGGTAGCAGCCAGTCAGGCAGCGGCACAGGAGCTAGCAAACAGAGCTGTAAACAGGGGAGTTTGAGTGTGAGTTCTGTTGGAAGAGAAGGTATTTGTGTGTGTTTGGTTTTGTATTGGTAGTATCTGTATGTGTAGGGTCTTAGTGCTGGGAGAAAAGCTGAGCCCTGATTAGGGGGCGGGGCTTCACTGACTAGGGGTCCTAGAAAGGTAGCAGCCAGTCAGGCAGCGGCACAGGAGCTCGCAAACAGAGCTGTAAACAGGGGAGTATGAGTGGGAGTTCTGTTGGAGGAGAAGGTGTTTGTGTGTGTTTGGTTTCGTATTTTTAGTATCTGTATGTGTAGAGGCTTGGAGGGGCTTTGTGCTGTGAGAGAAGCTGAGCCCTTATTAGGGGGCGGGACTTCCCTGACTAGGGGTCCTATAGAGCTAGCAGCCAGTCAGGCAGCGGCACAGGAGCTAGCAAACAGAGCTGTAAACAGGGGAGTTTGAGTGGGAGTTCTGTTGGAAGAGAAGGTATTTGTGTGTGCTTGGTTTTGTGTTGGTGGTATCTGTATGTGTAGGGTCTTTGTGCTGGGAGAAAAGCTGAGCCCTGATTAGGGGGCGGGGCTTCACTGACTAGGGGTCCTATAAAGGTAGCAGCCAGTCAGGCAGCGACACAGACAGCTGCAGCGGTACAGGAGCTAGCAAACAGAGCTGTAAACAGGGGAGTTTGAGTGGGAGTTCTGTTGGAAGAGAAGGTATTTGTGTGTGTTTGGTTTTGTATTGGTAGTATCTGTATGTGTAGGGTCTTTGTGCTGGGAGAAAAGCTGAGCCCTGATTAGGGGGCGGGGCTTCACTGACTAGGGGTCCTATAAAGGTAGCAGCCAGTCAGGCAGCAGCACAGGAGCTAGCAAACAGAGCTGTAAACAGGGGAGTTTGAGTGGGACTTCTGTTGGAGGAGAAGGTATTTGTGTGTGTGTTTGGTATTGTATTGGTAGTATCTGTATGTGTAGAGGCTTAGAGGGGCTTTGTGCTGGGAGCGAAGCTGAGCCCTCATTAGGGGGCGGGGCTTCATTCACTAGGGGTCCTATAAAGGGAGCAGCCAGTCAGGCAGGGGCACAGACAGCTGCAGCGGAACAGGAGCTACAAAACTGAGCTGTAAACAGGGGAGTTTGAGAGGGAGTTCTGTTGGAGGAGAAGGTATATGTGTGTGTTTGGTTTCGTATTGGTAGTATCTGTATGTGTAGAGGCTTGGAGGGGCTTTGTGCTGGGAGAAAAGCTGAGCCCTGATTAGGGGGCGGGGCTTCACTGACTAGGGTTCCTATAAAGGTAGCAGCCAGTCAGGCAGCGGCACAGACAGCTGCAGCGGAACAGGAGCTAGCAAACTGAGCTGTAAACAGGGGAGTTTGAGAGGGAGTTCTGTTGGAGGAGAAGGTATTTGTGTGTGTTTGGTTTTGTATTGGTAGTATCTGTATGAGTAGAGGCTTTGTGCTGGGAGAGAATCTGAGCCCTGATTAGGGGGCGGGGCTTCACTGACTAGGGTTCCTATAAAGGTAGCAGCCAGTCAGGCAGCGGCACAGACAGCTGCAGCGGCACAGGAGCGAGCAAACAGAGCTGTAAACAGGGGAGTTTGAGTGGGAGTTGTGTTGGAGGAGAAGGTATTTGTGTGTGTTTGGTTTTGTATTGGTAGTATCTGTATGTGTAGGGTCTTTGTGCTGGGAGAAAAGCTGAGCCCTGATACGGGGGCGGGGCTTCACTGACTAGGCGTCCTATAAAGGTAGCAGCCAGTCAGGCAGCGGCACAGCAGCTAGCAAACAGTGCTGTAAACACGGGAGTTTGAGTGGGAGTTCTGTTGGAGGAGAAGGTATATGTGTGTGTTTGGTTTCGTATTGGTAGTATCTGTATGTGTAGAGGCTTGGAGGGGCTTTGTGCTGGGAGAAAAGCTGAGCCCTGATTAGGGGGCGGGGCTTCACTGACTAGGGTTCCTATAAAGGTAGCAGCCAGTCAGGCAGCGGCACAGGAGCTCGCAAACAGAGCTGTAAACAGGGGAGTTTGAGTGGGAGTTCTGTTGGAGGAGAAGGTATATGTGTGTGTTTGGTTTCGTATTGGTAGTATCTGTATGTGTAGAGGCTTGGAGGGGCTTTGTGCTGGGAGAAAAGCTGAGCCCTGATTAGGGGGCGGGGCTTCACTGACTAGGGTTCCTATAAAGGTAGCAGCCAGTCAGGCAGCGGCACAGACAGCTGCAGCGGCACAGGAGCGAGCAAACAGAGCTGTAAACAGGGGAGTTTGAGTGGGAGTTGTGTTGGAGGAGAAGGTATTTGTGTGTGTTTGGTTTTGTATTGGTAGTATTTGTATGTGTAGAGGCTTGGAGGGGCTTTGTGCTGGGAGAGAAGCTGAGCCCTGATTAGGGGGCGGGGCTTCACTGACTAGGGGTCCTATAAAGGGAGCAGCCAGTCAGGCAGGGGAACAGACAGCTGCAGCGGCACAGGAGCTAGCAAACAGAGCTGTAAACAGGTGAGTTTGAGAGGGAGTTCTGTTGGAGGAGAAGGTATTTGTGTGTTTGGTTTTGTATTGGTAGTGTCTGTATGAGTAGAGGCTTTGTGCTGGGAGAGAATCTGAGCCCTGATTAGGGGGCGGGGCTTCCCTGACTAGGGGTCCTATAAAGGGAGCAGCCAGTCAGGCGGCGGCACAGACAGCTGCAGTGGCACAGGAGCTAGCAAAGAGAGCTGTAAACAGGGGAGTTTGAGTGGGAGTTCTGTTGGAGGAGAAGGTATTTGTGTGTGTTTGGTTTTGTGTTGGTGGTATCTGTATGTGTAGGGGCTTTGTGCTGAGAGAGAAGCTGAGCCCTGATTAGGGGGCTGGCTTCACTGACTAGGGGTCCTATAAAGGCAGCAGCCAGTCAGGCAGCGGCACAGACAGCTGCAGTGGCACAGGAGCTAGCAAAGAGAGCTGTAAACAGGGGAGTTTGAGTGGGAGTTCTGTTGGAGGAGAAGGTATTTGTGTGTGTGTTTGGTTTTGTATTGTTGGTATCTGTATGTGTAGATGCTTGGAGGGGCTTTGTGCTGGGAGAGAAGCTGAGCCCTGATTAGGGGGCGGGGCTTCACTGACGAGGGGTCCTATAAAGGGAGCAGCCAGTCAGGCAGCGGCACAGGAGCTAGCAAACAGAGCTGTAAACAGGGGAGTTTGAGTGGGACTTCTGTTGGAAGAGAAGGTATTTGTGTGTGTTTGGTTTTGTATTGGTAGTATCTGTATGTGTAGGGGCTTTGTGCTGGGAGAGAAGC
The DNA here is from genome assembly GCF_965140285.1 of Lepidochelys kempii. Taxonomy (NCBI): domain Eukaryota; kingdom Metazoa; phylum Chordata; order Testudines; family Cheloniidae; genus Lepidochelys; species Lepidochelys kempii. Next base: position 19,605,363 of record NC_136400.1, on the reverse strand, counting down.
TGAGCCCTGATTAGGGGGCTGGCTTCACTGACTAGGGGTCCTATAAAGGCAGCAGCCAGTCAGGCAGCGGCACAGACAGCTGCAGTGGCACAGGAGCTAGCAAAGAGAGCTGTAAACAGGGGAGTTTGAGTGGGAGTTCTGTTGGAGGAGAAGGTATTTGTGTGTGTGTTTGGTTTTGCATTGTTGATATCTGTATGTGTAGAGGCTTGGAGGGGCTTTGTGCTGGGAGAGAAGCTGAGCCCTGATTAGGGGGCGGGGCTTCACTGACGAGGGGTCCTATAAAGGGAGCAGCCAGTCAGGCAGCGGCACAGGAGCTAGCAAACAGAGCTGTAAACAGGGGAGTTTGAGTGGGACTTCTGTTGGAAGAGAAGGTATTTGTGTGTGTTTGGTTTTGTATTGGTAGTATCTGTATGTGTAGGGGCTTTGTGCTGGGAGAAAAGCTGAGCCCTGATTAGGGGGCGGGGCTTCACTGACTACGGGTCCTATAAAGGGAGCAGCCAGTCAGGCAGGGGCACAGACAGCTGCAGCGGAACAGGAGCTAGCAAACTGAGCTGTAAACAGGGGAGTTTGAGAGGGAGTTCTGTTGGAGGAGAAGGTAGTTTTGTGTGTTTGGTTTTGTATTGGTAGTATCTGTATGAGTAGAGGCTTTGTGCTGGGAGAGAATCTGAGCCCTGATTAGGGGGCGGGGCTTCACTGACTAGGGTTCCTATAAAGGTAGCAGCCAGTCAGGCAGCGGCACAGACAGCTGCAGCGGCACAGGAGCGAGCAAACAGAGCTGTAAACGGGGGAGTTTGAGTGGCAGATGTGTTGGAGGAGAAGGTATTTGTGTGTGTTTGGTTTTGTATTGGTAGTATTTGTATGTGTAGAGGCTTGGAGGGGCTTTGTGCTGGGAGAGAAGCTGAGCCCTTATTAGGGGGCGGGACTTCCCTGACTAGGGGTCCTATAAAGCTAGCAGCCAGTCAGGCAGCAGCACAGGAGCTAGCAAACAGAGCTGTAAACAGGGGAGTTTGAGTGGGAGTTCTGTTGGAGGAGAAGGTATTTGTCCGTGTTTGGTTTTGTATTGGTAGCATCTGTATGTGTAGGGGCTTTGTGCTGGGAGAGAAGCTGAGCCCTGATTAGGGGGCGGTGCTTCCCTGACTAGGGGTCCTATAAAGGTAGCAGCCAGTCAGGCAGCGGCACAGGAGCTAGCAAACAGAGCTGTAAACAGGGGAGTTTGTGTGGGAGTTCTGTTGGAGGAGATGGTATTTGTGTGTGTTTGGTTTTGTATTGGTAGTATCTGTATGTGTAGAGGCTTGGAGGGGCTTTGAGCTGGGAGAGAAGCTGAGCCCTGATCAGGGGGCGGGGCTTCACTGACTAGGGGTCCTATAAAGGTAGCAGCCAGTCAGGCAGCGGCATACAGCTGCAGCGGCACAGGAGCTAGCAAACAGAGCTTTTAACATGGGAGTTTGAGTGGGAGTTCTGTTGGAGGAGAAGGTATTTGTGTGTGTTTTTTTTGTATTGGTAGTATCTGTATGTGTAGAGGCTTGGAGGGGCTTTGTGCTGGGAGAGAAGCTGAGCCCTGATTAGGGGGCGGGGCTTCACTGACTAGGGGTCCTATAAATGTAGCAGCCAGTGAGGCAGCGGCACAGGAGCTAGCAAACAGAGCTGTAAACAGGGGAGTTTGAGTGGGAGTTTTTTTGGAGGAGATGGTATTTGTGTGTGTTTGGTTTTGTATTGGTAGTATCTGTATGTGTATTGGTTTGGCGGGGCTTTGTGCTTCGAGAGAAGCTGAGCCCTGATTAGGGGGCGGGGCTTCACTGACTAGGTTTCCTATAAAGGTAGCAGCCAGTCAGGCAGAGGAACAGACAGCTGCAGAGGCACAGGAGCTAGCAAACAGAGCTGTAAACAGGGGAGTTTGAGTGGGAGTTCTGTTGGAGGAGAAGGTATTTGTGTGTGTTTTTGTATTGGTAGTATCTGTATGTGTAGAGGCTTGAAGGGGCTTTGTGCTGGGAGAGAAGCTGAGCCCTGATTAGGGGGCGGGGCTTCACTGACTAGGGGTCCTATAAAGGTAGCAGCCAGTCAGACAGCGGCACAGGAGCTAGCAAACAGAGCTGTGAACAGGGGAGTTTGAGTGGGAGTTCTGTTGGAGGAGAAGGTATTTGTGTGTGTTTGGTTTTGTATTGGTAGTATATGTATGTGTAGGGGCTTTCTGCTGGGAGAGAAGCTGAGCCCTGATTAGGGGGCGGGGCTTCACTGACTAGGGGTCTTATAAAGGTAGCAGCCAGTCAGACAGCGGCACAGGAGCTAGCAAACAGAGCTCTAAGCAGGGGAGTTTGAGTGGGAGTTCTGTTGGAGGAGAAGGTATTTGTGTGTGTTTTTGTATTGGTAGTATCTGTATGTGTAGAGGCTTGGAGGGGCTAGGTGCTGGGAGAGAAGCTGAGCCCTGATTAGGGGGCGGGGCTTCACTGACTAGGGGTCCTATAAAGGTAGCAGCCAGTCAGGCAGAGGAACAGACAGCTGCAGCGGCACAGGAGCTCGCAAACAGAGCTGTAAACAGGGGAGTTGGAATGGGAGTTCTGTTGGAGGAGAAGGTATTTGTGTGTGTTTGGTTTTGTATTGTCAGTATCTGTATGTGCAGGGGCTTTGTGCTGGGAGAGAAGCTGAGCCCTGATTAGGGGGCGGTGCTTCCCTGACTAGGGGTCCTATAAAGGTAGCAGCCAGTCAGGCAGCGGCACAGGAGCTAGCAAACAGAGCTGTAAACAGGGGAGTTTGAGTGGGAGTTCTGTTGGAGGAGAAGGTATTTGTGTGTGTTTTTGTATTGGTATTATCTGTATGTGTAGAGGCTTGGAGGGGCTTTGTGCTGGGAGAGAAGCTGGGCCCTGATTAGGGGGCGGGGCTTCACTGACTAGGGGTCCTATAAAGGGAGCAGCCAGTCAGGCAGCGGCACAGGAGCTAGCAAACAGAGCTGTAAACAGGGGAGTTTGAGTGGGAGTTCTGTTGGAGGAGAAGGTATTTGTGTGTGTTTTTGTATTGGTAGTATCTGTATGTGTAGAGGCTTGGAGGGGCTAGGTGCTGGGAGAGAAGCTGAGCCCTGATTAGGGGGCGGGGCTTCACTGACTAGGGGTCCTATAGAGGTAGCAGCCAGTCACGCAGCGGCACAGACAGCTGCAGCGGCACAGGAGCTAGCAAACAGAGCTGTAAACAGGGGAGTTTGAGTGGGAGTTCTGTTGGAGGAGATGGTGTTTGTGTGTGTTTGGTTTTGTATTGGTAGTACATGTATGTGTAGAGGCTTGAAGGGGCTTTGTGCTGGGAGAGAAGCTGAGCCCTGATTAGGGGGCGGGGCTTCACTGACTAGGGGTCCTATAAAGGTAGCAGCCAGTCAGGCAGCGGCACAGACAGCTGAAGTGGCACAGAAGCTAGCAAACAGAGCTGTAAACAGGGGAGTTTGAGTGGGAGTTCTGTTGGAGGAGAAGGTATTTGTGTGTGTTTGGTTTTGTATTGTCAGTATCTGTATGTGCAGGGGCTTTGTGCTGGGAGAGAAGCTGAGCCCTGATTAGGGGGCGGTGCTTCCCTGACTAGGGGTCCTATAAAGGTAGCATCCAGTGAGGCAGCGGCACAGGAGCTAGCAAACAGCTGTAAACAGGGGAGTTTGTGCGGGAGTTCTGTTGGAGGAGAAGGTATTTGTGTGTGTTTGGTTTTGTATTTGGTAGTATCTGTATGTGTAGGGGTTTGGCGGGGCTTTGTGCTTGGAGAGAAGCTGAGCCCTGATTAGGGGGCGGGGCTTCACTGACTAGGGGTCCTATAAAGGTAGCAGCCAGTCAGGCAACGGCACAGGAGCTAGCAAACAGAGCTGTGAACAGGGGAGTTTGAGTGGGAGTTCTGTTGGAGGAGATGGTATTTGTGTGTGTTTGGTTTTGTATTTGTAGTATCTGTATGTGTAGAGGCTTGGAGGGGCTTTGTGCTGGGAGAGAAGCTGAGCCCTGATTAGGGGGCGGGGCTTCCCTGACTAGGGGTCCTATAAAGGTAGCAGCCAGTCAGGCAGCGGCACAGGAGCTAGCAAACAGAGCTGTGAACAGGGGAGTTTGAGTGGGAGTTCTGTTGGAGGAGAAGGTATTTGTGTGTGTTTTTGTATTGGTAGTATCTGTATGTGTAGAGGCTTGGAGGGGCTAGGTGCTGGGAGAGAAGCTGAGCCCTGATTAGGGGCGGGGCTTCACTGACTAGGGGTCCTATAAAGGTAGCAGCCAGTCACGCAGCGGCACAGACAGCTGCAGCGGCACAGGAGCTAGCAAACAGAGCTGTAAACAGGGGAGTTTGAGTGGGAGTTCTGTTCGAGGAGATGGTATTTGTGTGTGTTTGGTTTTGTATTGGTAGTATATGTATGTGTAGAGGCTTGAAGGGGCTTTGTGCTGGGAGAGAAGCTGAGCCCTGATTAGGGGGCGGGGCTTGACTGACTAGGGGTCCTATAAAGGGAGCAGCCAGTCAGGCAGCGGCTCAGACAGCTGCAGCGGCACAGGAGCTCGCAAACAGAGCTGTAAACAGGGGAGTTGGAGTGGGAGTTCTGTTGGAGGTGAAGGTATTTGTGTGTGTTTGGTTTTGCATTGTCAGTATATGTATGTGCAGGGGCTTTGTGCTGGGAGAGAAGCTGAGCCCTGATTAGGGGGCGGTGCTTCCCTGACGAGGGGTCCTATAAAGGTAGCATCCAGTGAGGCAGCGGCACAGACATCTGCAGCGGCACTGGAGCTAGCAAATAGAGCAGTAAACAGGGGAGTTTGAGTGGAAGTTCTGTTTGAGGAGAAGGTATTTCCGTGTGTGTTTGGTTTTGTATTGGTGGTATCTGTATGTGTATAGGCTTGGAGGGGCTTTGTGCTGGGAGAGAAGCTGAGCCCTGATTAGGGGGCGGGGCTTCCCTGTCTAGGGGTCCTATAAAGGTACCAGCCAGTCAGGCAGCGGCACAGACATCTGCAGCGGCACTGGAGCTAGCAAATAGACCAGTAAACAGGGGAGTTTGAGTGGGAGTTCTGTTGGAGGAGAAGGTATTCGTGTGTGTTTGGTTTTGTGTTGGTGGTATCTGTATGTGTAGGGGCTTTGTGCTGGGAGAGAAGCTGAGCCCTGATTAGGGGGCGGGGCTTCACTGACGAGGGGTCCTATAAAGGGAGCAGCCAGTCAGGCAGCAACACAGACAGCTGCAGCGGTACAGGAGCTAGCAAACAGAGCTGAAAACAGGGGAGTTTGAGTGGGACTTCTGTTGGAGGAGAAGGTATTTGTGTGTGTGTTTGGTATTGTATTGGTAGTATCTGTATGAGTAGAGGCTTGGAGGGGCTTTGTGCTGGGAGAAAAGCTGAGCCCTGATTAGGGGGCGGGGCTTCACTGACTAGGGGTCCTATAAAGGGAGCAGCCAGTCAGGCGGCGGCACGGACAGCTGCAGCGGCACAGGAGCTAGCAAACAGAGCTGTAAACAGGGGAGTTTGAGTGGGAGTTCTGTTGGAGGGGAAGGTATTTGTGTGTGTTTGGTTTTGTGTTGGTGGTATCTGTATGTGTAGCGGCTTTGTGCTGAGAGAGAAGCTGAGCCCTGATAAGGGGGCGGGGCTTCACTGACTAGGCGTCCTATAAAGGTAGCAGCCAGTCAGGCAGCGGCACAGCAGCTAGCAAACAGTGCTGTAAACACGGGAGTTTGAGTGGGAGTTCTGTTGGAGGAGAAGGTATATGTGTGTGTTTGGTTTCGTATTGGTAATATCTGTATGTGTAGAGGCTTGGAGGGGCTTTGTGCTGGGAGAAAAGCTGAGCCCTGATTAGGGGGCGGGGCTTCACTGACTAGGGGTCCTATAAAGGTAGCAGACAGTCAGGCAGCGGCACAGACAGCTGCAGCGGCACAGGAGCGAGCAAACAGAGCTGTAAACAGGGGAGTTTGAGTTGGAGTTCTGTTGGAGGAGAAGGTATTTGTGTGTGTTTGGTTTTGTATTGGTGGTATCTGTATGTGTAGGGGCTTTTTGCTGGGAGAGAAGCTGAGCCCTGATTAGGGGGCGGGGCTTCACTGACTAGGGGTCCTATAAAGGTAGCAGCCAGTCAGGCAGCGGCACAGACAGCTGCAGCGGTACAGGAGCTAGCAAACAGAGCTGTAAACAGGGGAGTTTGAGTGGGAGTTCTGTTGGAGGAGAAGGTATTTGTGTGTGTGTTTGGTATTGTATTGGCAGTATCTTTATGTGTAGGGGCTTTGTGCTGGGAGAAAAGCTGAGCCCTGATTAGGGGGCGGGGCTTCACTGACTAGGGGTCCTATAAAGGTAGCAGCCAGTCAGGCAGCAGCACAGGAGCTAGCAAACAGAGCTGTAAACAGGGGAGTTTGAGTGGGAGTTCTGTTGGAGGAGAAGGTATGTGTGTGTTTGGTTTTGTATTGGTAGTATCTGTATGAGTAGAGGCTTTGTGCTGGGAGAGAATCTGATCCCTGATTAGGGGGCGGGGCTTCCCTGACTTGGGGTCCTATAAAGGTACCAACCAGTCAGGCAGCGGCACAGACAGCTGCAGCGGCACTGGAGCTAGCAAATAGAGCTGTAAACAGGGGAGTTTGAGTGGGAGTTCTGTTGGAGGAAAAGCTATTTGTGTGTGTGTTTGGTTTTGTATTGGTAGTATCTGTATGTGTAGAGGCTTGGAGGGGCTTTGTGCTGGGAGCGAAGCTGAGCCCTTATTAGGGGGCGGGGCTTCACTGACTAGGGGTCCTATAAAGGTAGCAGCCAGTCAGGCAGCGGCACAGGAGCTAGCAAACAGAGCTGTAAACAGGGGAGTCTGAGTGGGAGTTCTGTTGGAGGAGAAGGCATTTGTGTGTGTGTTTGGTTTTGTATTGGTAGCATCTGTATGTGTAGGGGCTTTGTGCTGGGAGAGAAGCTGAGCCCTGATTAGGGGGCGGGGCTTCACTGACTAGGGGTCCTGTAAAGGGAGCAGCCAGTCAGGCGGCGGCACGGACAGCTGCAGCGGCACAGGAGCTAGCAAACAGAGCTGTAAACAGGGGAGTTTGAGTGGGAGTTCTGTTGGAGGAGAAGGTATTTGTGTGTGTTTGGTTTTGTGTTGGTGGTATCTGTATGTGTAGGGGCTTTGTGCTGAGAGAGAAGCTGAGCCCTGATTAGGGGGCGGGGCTTCACTGACTAGGGGTCCTATAAAGGCAGCAGCCAGTCAGGCAGCGGCACAGACAGCTGCAGTGGCACAGGAGCTAGCAAAGAGAGCTGTAAACAGGGGAGTTTGAGTGGGAGTTCTGTTGGAGGAGAAGGTATTTGTGTGTGTGTTTGGTTTTGTATTGTTGGTATCTGTATGTGTAGAGGCTTGGAGGGGCTTTGTGCTGGGAGAGAAGCTGAGCCCTGATTAGGGGGCGGGGCTTCACTGACGAGGGGTCCTATAAAGGGAGCAGCCAGTCAGGCAGCAACACAGACAGCTGCAGCGGTACAGGAGCTAGCAAACAGAGCTGTAAACAGGGGAGTTTGAGTGGGACTTCTGTTGGAGGAGAAGGTATTTGTGTGTGTGTTTGGTATTGTATTGTTGGTATCTGTATGTGTAGAGGCTTGGAGGGGCTTTGTGCTGGGAGCGAAGCTGAGCCCTGATTAGGGGGCGGGGCTTCACTGACTAGGGGTCCTATAAAGGTAGCAGCCAGTCAGGCAGCGGCACAGGAGCTAGCAAACAGAGCTGTAAACAGGGGAGTTTGAGTGGGAGTTCTGTTTCAGGAGAAGGTATTTCTGTGTGTGTTTGGTTTTGTATTGGTGGTATCTGTATGTGTATAGGCTTGGAGGGGCTTTGTGCTGGGAGAGAAGCTGAGCCCTGATTAGGGGGCGGGACTTCACTGACGAGGGGTCCTATAAAGGGAGCAGCCAGTCAGGCAGCAACACAGACAGCTGCAGGGGCACAGGAGCTAGCAAACAGAGCTGTAAACTGGGAAGTTTGAGTGGGAGTTCTGTTGGAGGAGAAGGTATTTGTGTGTGTTTGGTTTTGTGTTGGTGGTATCTGTATGTGTAGGGGCTTTGTGCTGGGAGAGAAGCTGAGCCCTGATTAGGGGGCGGGGCTTCACTGACGAGGGGTCCTATAAAGGGAGCAGCCAGTCAGGCAGCAACACAGACAGCTGCAGCGGCACAGGAGCTAGCAAACAGAGCTGTAAACAGGGGAGTTTGAGTGGGAGTTCTGTTGGAGGAGAAGGTATTTGTGTGTGTTTGGTTTTGTGTTGGTGGTATCTGTATGTGTAGGGGCTTTGTGCTGAGAGAGAAGCTGAGCCCTGATTAGGGGGCGGGGCTTCACTGACTAGGGGTCCTATAAAGGCAGCAGCCAGTCAGGCAGCGGCACAGACAGCTGCAGTGGCACAGGAGCTAGCAAAGAGAGCTGTAAACAGGGGAGTTTGAGTGGGACTTCTGTTGGAGGAGAAGGTATTTGTGTGTGTGTTTGGTATTGTATTGGTAGTATATGTATGAGTAGAGGCTTGGAGGGGCTTTGTGCTGGGAGCGAAGCTGAGCCCTGATTAGGGGGCGGGGCTTCACTGACTAGGGGTCCTATAAAGGTAGCAGCCAGTCAGGCAGCGGCACAGGAGCTAGCAAACAGAGCTGTAAACAGGGGAGTTTGAGTGGGAGTTCTGTTTGAGGAGAAGGTATTTGTGTGTGTGTTTGGTTTTGTATTGGTGGTATCTGTATTTGTAGAGGCTTGGAGGGGCTTTGTGCTGGGAGAGAAGCTGAGCCCTGATTAGGGGGCGGGGCTTCGCTGACTAGGGGTCCTATGATTGTAGCAGCCAGTCAGGCAGCGTCACAGACAGCTCCAGGGGCACAGGAGCTAGCAAACAGAGCTGTAAACAGGGGAGTTTGAGTGGGAGTTCTGTTGGAGGAGAAGGTATTTGTGTGTGTTTGGTTTTGTATTGGTAGCATCTGTATGTGTAGGGGCTTTGTGCTGGGAGAGAAGCTGAGCCCTGATTAGGGGGCGGGGCTTCACTGACTAGGGGTCCTATAAAGGGAGCAGCCAGTCAGGCAGCTGCACAGACAGCTGCAGCGGTACAGGAGCTAGCAAACAGAGCTGTAAACAGGGGAGTTTGAGTGGGAGTTCTGTTCGAGGAGAAGGTATTTGTGTGTGTTTGGTTTTGTGTTGGTGGTATCTGTATGTGTAGGGGCTTTGTGCTGGGAGAGAAGCTGAGCCCTGATTAGGGGGCGGGGCTTCACTGACTAGGGGTTCTATAAAGGCAGCAGCCAGTCAGGCAGCGGCACAGACAGCTGCAGTGGCACAGGAGCTCGCAAAGAGAGCTGTAAACAGGGGAGTTTGAGTGGGAGTTCTGTTGGAGGAGAAGGTATTTGTGTGTGTGTTTGGTTTTGTATTGGTGGGATCTGTATGTGTAGAGGCTTGGAGGGGCTTTGTGCTGGGAGAGAAGCTGAGCCCTGATTAGGGGGCGGGGCTTCACTGACGAGGGGTCCTATAAAGGGAGCAGCCAGTCAGGCAGCGACACAGACAGCTGCAGCGGTACAGGAGCTCGCAAAGAGAGCTGTAAACAGGGGAGTTTGAGTGGGAATTCTGTTGGAGGAGAAGCTATTTGTGTGTGTGTTTGGTTTTGTATTGGTAGTATCTGTATGTGTAGAGGCTTGGAGGGGCTTTGTGCTGGGAGCGAAGCTGAGCCCTGATTAGGGGGCGGGGCTTCACTGACTAGGGGTCCTATAAAGGTAGCAGCCAGTCAGGCAGCGGTACAGGAGCTAGCAAACAGAGCTGTAAACAGGGGAGTCTGAGTGGGAGTTCTGTTGGAGGAGAAGGCATTTGTGTGTGTGTTTGGTTTTGTATTGGTAGCATCTGTATGTGTAGGGGCTTTGTGCTGGGAGAGAAGCTGAGCCCTGATTAGGGGGCGGGGCTTCACTGACTAGGGGTCCTATAAAGGGAGCAGCCAGTCAGGCGGCGGCACGGACAGCTGCAGCGGCACAGGAGCTAGCAAACAGAGCTGTGAACAGGGGAGTTTGATTGGGAGTTCTGTTGGAGGAGAAGGTATTTGTGTGTGTTTGGTTTTGTATTGGTGGTATCTGTATGTGTAGGGGCTTTGTGCTCCGAGAGAAGCTGAGCCCTGATTAGGGGGCGGGGCTTCACTGACTAGGGGTCCTATAAAGGGAGCAGCCAGTCAGGCAGCTGCACAGACAGCTGCAGCGGTACAGGAGCTAGCAAACAGAGCTGTAAACGGGAGTTTGAGTGGGAGTTCTGTTGGAAGAGAAGGTATTTGTGTGTGTTTGGTTTTGTATTGGTAGTATCTGTATGTGTAGAGGCTTGGAGGGGCTTTGTGCTGGGAGAGAAGCTGAGCCCTGATTAGGGGGCGGGGCTTCACTGACGAGGGGTCCTATAAAGGGAGCAGACAGTCAGGCAGCGACACAGACAGCTGCAGCGGTACAGGAGCTAGCAAACAGAGCTGTAAACGGGAGTTTGAGTGGGAGTTCTGTTGGAAGAGAAGGTATTTGTGTGTGTTTGGTTTTGTATTGGTAGTATCTGTATGTGTAGGGTCTTTGTGCTGGGAGAAAAGCTGAGCCCTGATTAGGGGGCGGGGCTTCACTGACTAGGGGTCCTAGAAAGATAGCAGCCAGTCAGGCAGCGGCACAGGAGCTAGCAAACAGAGCTCTAAACAGGGGAGTATGAGTGGGAGTTCTGTTGGAGGAGAAGGTGTTTGTGTGTGTTTGGTTTTGTATTGGTAGTATCTGTATGTGTAGGGGCCTTGTGCTGGGAGAGAAGCTGAGCCCTGATTAGGGGGCGGGGCTTCACTGACGAGGGGTCCTATAAAGGGAGCAGCCAGTCAGGCAGCAACACAGACAGCTGCAGCGGAACAGGAGCTGGCAAACAGAGCTGTAAACAGGGGAGTTTGAGTGGGACTTCTGTTGGAGGAGAAGGTATTTGTGTGTGTGTTTGGTATTGTATTGGTAGTATCTGTATGAGTAGAGGCTTGGAGGGGCTTTGTGCTGGGAGCGAAGCTGAGCCCTGATTAGGGGGCGGGGCTTCACTGACTAGGGGTCCTATAAAGGTAGCAGCCAGTCAGGCAGCGGCACAGGAGCTAGCAAACAGAGCTGTAAACAGGGGAGTATGAGTGGGAGTTCTGTTGGAGGAGAAGGTGTTTGTGTGTGTTTGGTTTTGTATTGGTAGTATCCGTATGTGTAGAGGTTTTGTGCTGGGAGAGAAGCTGAGCCCTGATAAGGGGGCGGGGCTTCACTGACTAGGCGTCCTATAAAGGTAGCAGCCAGTCAGGCAGCGGCACAGCAGCTAGCAAACAGAGCTGTAAACAGGGGAGTTTGAGTGGGAGTTCTGTTGGAGGAGAAGGTATTTTTGTGTGTTTGGTTTTGTATTGGTAGTATCTGTATGTGTAGGGGCTTTGTGCTGGGAGAAAAGCTGAGCCCTGATTAGGGGGCGGGGCTTCACTGACTAGGGGTCCTATAAAGGGAGCAGCCAGTCAGGCAGGGGAACAGACAGCTGCAGCGGCACAGGAGCTAGCAAACAGAGCTGTAAACAGGTGAGTTTGAGAGGGAGTTCTGTTGGAGGAGAAGGTATTTGTGTGTTTGGTTTTGTATTGGTAGTATCTGTATGAGTAGAGGCTTTGTGCTGGGAGAGAATCTGAGCCCTGATTAGGGGGCGGGGCTTCCCTGACTAGGTGTCCTATAAAGGTACCAACCAGTCAGGCAGCGGCACAGACAGCTGCAGCGGCACTGGAGCTAGCAAATAGAGCTGTAAACAGGGGAGTTTGAGTGGGAGTTCTGTTTGAGGAGAAGGTATTTGTGTGTGTGTTTGGTTTTGTATTGGTGGTATCTGTATTTGTAGAGGCTTGGAGGGGCTTTGTGCTGGGAGAGAAGCTGAGCCCTGATTAGGGGGCGGGGCTTCGCTGACTAGGGGTCCTATGATTGTAGCAGCCAGTCAGGCAGCGTCACAGACAGCTCCAGGGGCACAGGAGCTAGCAAACAGAGCTGTAAACAGGGGAGTTTGAGTGGGAGTTCTGTTGGAGGAGAAGGTATTTGTGTGTGTTTGGTTTTGTATTGGTAGCATCTGTATGTGTAGGGGCTTCGTGCTGGGAGAGAAGCTGAGCCCTGATTAGGGGGCGGGGCTTCACTGACTAGGGGTCCTATAAAGGGAGCAGCCAGTCAGGCAGCTGCACAGACAGCTGCAGCGGTACAGGAGCTAGCAAACAGAGCTGTAAACAGGGGAGTTTGAGTGGGAGTTCTGTTCGAGGAGAAGGTATTTGTGTGTGTTTGGTTTTGTGTTGGTGGTATCTGTATGTGTAGGGGCTTTGTGCTGGGAGAGAAGCTGAGCCCTGATTAGGGGGCGGGGCTTCACTGACTAGGGGTTCTATAAAGGCAGCAGCCAGTCAGGCAGCGGCACAGACAGCTGCAGTGGCACAGGAGCTCGCAAAGAGAGCTGTAAACAGGGGAGTTTGAGTGGGAGTTCTGTTGGAGGAGAAGGTATTTGTGTGTGTGTTTGGTTTTGTATTGGTGGGATCTGTATGTGTAGAGGCTTGGAGGGGCTTTGTGCTGGGAGAGAAGCTGAGCCCTGATTAGGGGGCGGGGCTTCACTGACGAGGGGTCCTATAAAGGGAGCAGCCAGTCAGGCAGCAACACAGACAGCTGCAGCGGAACAGGAGCTAGCAAACAGAGCTGTAAACAGGGGAGTTTGATTGGGAGTTCTGTTGGAGGAGAAGCTATTTGTGTGTGTGTTTGGTTTTGTATTGGTAGTATCTGTATGTGTAGAGGCTTGGAGGGGCATTGTGCTGGGAGCGAAGCTGAGCCCTGATTAGGGGGCGGGGCTTCACTGACTAGGGGTCCTATAAAGGTAGCAGCCAGTCAGGCAGCGGCACAGGAGCTCGCAAACAGAGCTGTAAACAGGGGAGTTTGATTGGGAGTTCTGTTGGAGGAGAAGGTATTTGTGTGTGTTTGGTTTTGTATTGTTGGTATCTGTATGTGTAGAGGCTTGGAGGGGCTTTGTGCTGGGAGAGAAGCTGAGCCCTGATTAGGGGGCGGGGCTTCACTGACGAGGGGTCCTATAAAGGGAGCAGACAGTCAGGCAGCGACACAGACAGCTGCAGCGGTACAGGAGCTAGCAAACAGAGCTGTAAACGGGAGTTTGAGTGGGAGTTCTGTTGGAAGAGAAGGTATTTGTGTGTGTTTGGTTTTGTATTGGTAGTATCTGTATGTGTAGGGTCTTTGTGCTGGGAGAAAAGCTGAGCCCTGATTAGGGGGCGGGGCTTCACTGACTAGGGGTCCTAGAAAGATAGCAGCCAGTCAGGCAGCGGCACAGGAGCTAGCAAACAGAGCTCTAAACAGGGGAGTATGAGTGGGAGTTCTGTTGGAGGAGAAGGTGTTTGTGTGTGTTTGGTTTTGTATTGGTAGTATCTGTATGTGTAGGGGCCTTGTGCTGGGAGAGAAGCTGAGCCCTGATTAGGGGGCGGGGCTTCACTGACGAGGGGTCCTATAAAGGGAGCAGCCAGTCAGGCAGCAACACAGACAGCTGCAGCGGAACAGGAGCTGGCAAACAGAGCTGTAAACAGGGGAGTTTGAGTGGGACTTCTGTTGGAGGAGAAGGTATTTGTGTGTGTGTTTGGTTTTGTATTGGTAGTATCCGTATGTGTAGAGGTTTTGTGCTGGGAGAGAAGCTGAGCCCTGATAAGGGGGCGGGGCTTCACTGACTAGGCGTCCTATAAAGGTAGCAGCCAGTCACGCAGCGGCACAGCAGCTAGCAAACAGAGCTGTAAACAGGGGAGTTTGAGTGGGAGTTCTGTTGGAGGAGAAGGTATTTGTGTGTGTTTGGTTTTGTATTGGTAGTATCTGTATGTGTAGGGGCTTTGTGCTGGGAGAAAAGCTGAGCCCTGATTAGGGGGCGGGGCTTCACTGACTAGGGGTCCTATAAAGGGAGCAGCCAGTCAGGCAGGGGAAGAGACAGCTGCAGCGGCACAGGAGCTAGCAAACAGAGCTGTAAACAGGTGAGTTTGAGAGGGAGTTCTGTTCGAGGAGAAGGTATTTGTGTGTGTTTGGTTTTGTGTTGGTGGTATCTGTATGTGTAGGGGCTTTGTGCTGGGAGAGAAGCTGAGCCCTGATTAGGGGGCGGGGCTTCACTGACTAGGGGTTCTATAAAGGCAGCAGCCAGTCAGGCAGCGGCACAGACAGCTGCAGTGGCACAGGAGCTCGCAAAGAGAGCTGTAAACAGGGGAGTTTGAGTGGGAGTTCTGTTGGAGGAGAAGGTATTTGTGTGTGTGTTTGGTTTTGTATTGGTGGGATCTGTATGTGTAGAGGCTTGGAGGGGCTTTGTGCTGGGAGCGAAGCTGAGCCCTGATTAGGGGGCGGGGCTTCACTGACTAGGGGTCCTATAAAGGTAGCAGCCAGTCAGGCAGCGGTACAGGAGCTAGCAAACAGAGCTGTAAACAGGGGAGTCTGAGTGGGAGTTCTGTTGGAGGAGAAGGCATTTGTGTGTGTGTTTGGTTTTGTATTGGTAGCATCTGTATGTGTAGGGGCTTTGTGCTGGGAGAGAAGCTGAGCCCTGATTAGGGGGCGGGGCTTCACTGACTAGGGGTCCTATAAAGGGAGCAGCCAGTCAGGCGGCGGCACGGACAGCTGCAGCGGCACAGGAGCTAGCAAACAGAGCTGTGAACAGGGGAGTTTGATTGGGAGTTCTGTTGGAGGAGAAGGTATTTGTGTGTGTTTGGTTTTGTATTGGTGGTATCTGTATGTGTAGGGGCTTTGTGCTCCGAGAGAAGCTGAGCCCTGATTAGGGGGCGGGGCTTCACTGACTAGGGGTCCTATAAAGGGAGCAGCCAGTCAGGCAGCTGCACAGACAGCTGCAGCGGTACAGGAGCTAGCAAACAGAGCTGTAAACAGGGGAGTTTGAGTGGGAGTTGTGTTGGAGAAGAAGGTATTTGTGTGTGTTTGGTTTTGTGTTGGTGGTATCTGTATGTGTAGGGGCTTTGTGCTGGGAGAGAAGCTGAGCCCTGATTAGGGGGCGGGGCTTCACTGACGAGGGGTCCTATAAAGGGAGCAGCCAGTCAGGCAGCGACACAGACAGCTGCAGCGGTACAGGAGCTTGCAAACAGAGCTGTAAATAGGGGACTTTGAGTGGGAGTTCTGTTGGAGGAGAAGCTATTTGTGTGTGTTTGGTTTTGTATGGGTAGTATCTGTATGTGTAGAGGCTTGGAGGGGCTTTGTGCTGGGAGCGAAGCTGAGCCCTGATTAGGGGGCGGGGCTTCACTGACTAGGGGTCCTATAAAGGTAGCAGCCAGTCAGGCAGCGGCACAGGAGCTAGCAAACAGAGCTGTAAAGAGGGGAGTCTGAGTGGGAATTCTGTTGGAGGAGAAGGCATTTGTGTGTGTGTTTGGTTTTGTATTGGTAGCATCTGTATGTGTAGGGGCTTTGTGCTGGGAGAGAAGCTGAGCCCTGATTAGGGGGCGGGGCTTCACTGACTAGGGGTCCTATAAAGGGAGCAGCCAGTCAGGCGGCGGCACGGACAGCTGCAGCGGTACAGGAGCTAGCAAACAGAGCTGTAAACAGGGGAGTTTGATGGGGAGTTCTGTTGGAGGAGAAGCTATTTGTGTGTGTTTTTGGTTTTGTATTGGTAGTATCTGTATGTGTAGAGGCTTGGAGGGGCTTTGTGCTGGGAGCGAAGCTGAGCCCTGATTAGGGGGCGGGGCTTCACTGACTAGGGGTCCTATAAAGGTAGCAGCCAGTCAGGCAGCGGCACAGGAGCTAGCAAACAGAGCTGTAAACAGGGGAGTATGAGTGGGAGTTCTGTTGGAGGAGAAGGTGTTTGTGTGTGTTTGGTTTTGTATTGGTAGTATCTGTATGTGTAGAGGTTTTGTGCTGGGAGAGAAGCTGAGCCCTGATAAGGGGGCGGGGCTTCACTGACTAGGCGTCCTATAAAGGTAGCAGCCAGTCAGGCAGCGGCACAGCAGCTAGCAAACAGTGCTGTAAACACGGGAGTTTGAGTGGGAGTTCTGTTGGAGGAGAAGGTATATGTGTGTGTTTGGTTTCGTATTGGTAGTATCTGTATGTGTAGAGGCTTGGAGGGGCTTTGTGCTGGGAGAAAAGCTGAGCCCTGATTAGGGGGCGGGGCTTCACTGACTAGGGGTCCTATAAAGGTAGCAGCCAGTCAGGCAGCGGCACAGACACTGCAGTGGCACAGGAGCGAGCAAACAGAGCTGTAAACAGGGGAGTTTGAGTGGGAGTTCTGTTGGAGGAGAAGGTATTTGTGTGTGTTTGGTTTTGTATTGGTAGTATTTGTATGTGTAGAGGCTTGGAGGGGCTTTGTGCTGGGAGAGAAGCTGAGCCCTTATTAGGGGGCGGGACTTCCCTGACTAGGGGTCCTATAAAGCTAGCAGCCAGTCAGGCAGCAGCACAGGAGCTAGCAAACAGTGCTGTAAACACGGGAGTTTGAGTGGGAGTTCTGTTGGAGGAGAAGGTATTTGTGTGTGTTTGGTTTTGTATTGGTGGTATCTGTATGTGTAGGGGCTTTTTGCTGGGAGAGAAGCTGAGCCCTGATTAGCGTGCAGGGCTTCACTGACCAGGGGTCCTATAAAGGTAGCAGCCAGTCAGGCAGCGGCACAGACAGCTGCAGCGGCACTGGAGCTAGCAAACAGAGCTGTAAACAGGGGAGTTTGAGAGGGAGTTCTGTTGGAGGAGAAGGTATTTGTGTGTGTGTTTGGTATTGTATTGGCAGTATCTGTAAGTGTAGGGGCTTTGTGCTGGGAGAAAAGCTGAGCCCTGATTAGGGGGCGGGGCTTCACTGACTAGCGGTTCTATAAAGGCAGCAGCCAGTCAGGCAGCGGCACAGACAGCTGCAGCGGAACAGGAGCTGGCAAACAGAGCTGTAAACAGGGGAGTTTGAGTGGGACTTCTGTTGGAGGAGAAGGTATTTGTGTGTGTGTTTGGTATTGTATTGGTAGTATCTGTATGAGTAGAGGCTTGGAGGGGCTTTGTGCTGGGAGCGAAGCTGACCCCTGATTAGGGGGCGGGGCTTCACTGACTAGGGGTCCTATAAAGGTAGCAGCCAGTCAGGCAGCGGCACAGGAGCTAGCAAACAGAGCTGTAAACAGGGGAGTATGAGTGGGAGTTCTGTTGGAGGAGAAGGTGTTTGTGTGTGTTTGGTTTTGTATTGGTAGTATCCGTATGTGTAGAGGTTTTGTGCTGGGAGAGAAGCTGAGCCCTGATAAGGGGGCGGGGCTTCACTGACTAGGCGTCCTATAAAGGTAGCAGCCAGTCAGGCAGCGGCACAGCAGCTAGCAAACAGAGCTGTAAACAGGGGAGTTTGAGTGGGAGTTCTGTTGGAGGAGAAGGTATTTGTGTGTGTTTGGTTTTGTATTGGTAGTATCTGTATGTGTAGGGGCTTTGTGCTGGGAGAAAAGCTGAGCCCTGATTAGGGGGCGGGGCTTCACTGACTAGGGGTCCTAGAAAGATAGCAGCCAGTCAGGCAGCGGCACAGGAGCTAGCAAACAGAGCTCTAAACAGGGGAGTATGAGTGGGAGTTCTGTTGGAGGAGAAGGTGTTTGTGTGTGTTTGGTTTTGTATTGGTAGTATCTGTATGTGTAGGGGCCTTGTGCTGGGAGAGAAGCTGAGCCCTGATTAGGGGGCGGGGCTTCACTGACGAGGGGTCCTATAAAGGGAGCAGCCAGTCAGGCAGCAACACAGACAGCTGCAGCGGAACAGGAGCTGGCAAACAGAGCTGTAAACAGGGGAGTTGGAGTGGGACTTCTGTTGGAGGAGAAGGTATTTGTGTGTGTGTTTGGTATTGTATTGGTAGTATCTGTATGAGTAGAGGCTTGGAGGGGCTTTGTGCTGGGAGCGAAGCTGACCCCTGATTAGGGGGCGGGGCTTCACTGACTAGGGGTCCTATAAAGGTAGCAGCCAGTCAGGCAGCGGCACAGGAGCTAGCAAACAGAGCTGTAAACAGGGGAGTATGAGTGGGAGTTCTGTTGGAGGAGAAGGTGTTTGTGTGTGTTTGGTTTTGTATTGGTAGTATCCGTATGTGTAGAGGTTTTGTGCTGGGAGAGAAGCTGAGCCCTGATAAGGGGGCGGGGCTTCACTGACTAGGCGTCCTATAAAGGTAGCAGCCAGTCAGGCAGCGGCACAGCAGCTAGCAAACAGAGCTGTAAACAGGGGAGTTTGAGTGGGAGTTCTGTTGGAGGAGAAGGTATTTGTGTGTGTTTGGTTTTGTATTGGTAGTATCTGTATGTGTAGGGGCTTTGTGCTGGGAGAAAAGCTGAGCCCTGATTAGGGGGCGGGGCTTCACTGACTAGGGGTCCTAGAAAGATAGCAGCCAGTCAGGCAGCGGCACAGGAGCTAGCAAACAGAGCTCTAAACAGGGGAGTATGAGTGGGAGTTCTGTTGGAGGAGAAGGTGTTTGTGTGTGTTTGGTTTTGTATTGGTAGTATCTGTATGTGTAGGGGCCTTGTGCTGGGAGAGAAGCTGAGCCCTGATTAGGGGGCGGGGCTTCACTGACGAGGGGTCCTATAAAGGGAGCAGCCAGTCAGGCAGCAACACAGACAGCTGCAGCGGAACAGGAGCTGGCAAACAGAGCTGTAAACAGGGGAGTTTGAGTGGGACTTCTGTTGGAGGAGAAGGTATTTGTGTGTGTGTTTGGTTTTGTATTGGTAGTATCCGTATGTGTAGAGGTTTTGTGCTGGGAGAGAAGCTGAGCCCTGATAAGGGGGCGGGGCTTCACTGACTAGGCGTCCTATAAAGGTAGCAGCCAGTCAGGCAGCGGCACAGCAGCTAGCAAACAGAGCTGTAAACAGGGGAGTTTGAGTGGGAGTTCTGTTGGAGGAGAAGGTATTTGTGTGTGTTTGGTTTTGTATTGGTAGTATCTGTATGTGTAGGGGCTTTGTGCTGGGAGAAAAGCTGAGCCCTGATTAGGGGGCGGGGCTTCACTGACTAGGGGTCCTATAAAGGGAGCAGCCAGTCAGGCAGGGGAACAGACAGCTGCAGCGGCACAGGAGCTAGCAAACAGAGCTGTAAACAGGTGAGTTTGAGAGGGAGTTCTGTTCGAGGAGAAGGTATTTGTGTGTGTTTGGTTTTGTGTTGGTGGTATCTGTATGTGTAGGGGCTTTGTGCTGGGAGAGAAGCTGAGCCCTGATTAGGGGGCGGGGCTTCACTGACTAGGGGTTCTATAAAGGCAGCAGCCAGTCAGGCAGCGGCACAGACAGCTGCAGTGGCAGAGGAGCTCGCAAATAGAGCTGTAAACAGGGGAGTTTGAGTGGGAGTTCTGTTGGAGGAGAAGGTATTTGTGTGTGTGTTTGGTTTTGTATTGGTGGGATCTGTATGTGTAGGGGCTTTGTGCTCCGAGAGAAGCTGAGCCCTGATTAGGGGGCGGGGCTTCACTGATTAGGGGTCCTATAAAGGGAGCAGCCAGTCAGGCAGCTGCACAGACAGCTGCAGCGGTACAGGAGCTAGCAAACAGAGCTGTAAACAGGGGAGTTTGAGTGGGAGTTGTGTTGGAGAAGAAGGTATTTGTGTGTGTTTGGTTTTGTGTTGGTGGTATCTGTATGTGTAGGGGCTTTGTGCTGGGAGAGAAGCTGAGCCCTGATTAGGGGGCGGGGCTTCACTGACTACGGGTCCTATAAAGGGAGCAGCCAGTCAGGCAGCGACACAGACAGCTGCAGCGGTACAGGAGCTAGCAAACAGAGCTGTAAATAGGGGACTTTGAGTGGGAGTTCTGTTGGAGGAGAAGCTATTTGTGTGTGTGTTTGGTTTTGTATTGGTAGTATCTGTATGTGTAGAGGCTTGGAGGGGCATTGTGCTGGGAGCGAAGCTGAGCCCTGATTAGGGGGCGGAGCTTCACTGACTAGGGGTCCTATAAAGGTAGCAGCCAGTCAGGCAGCGGCACAGGAGCTAGCAAACAGAGCTGTAAACAGGGGAGTTTGATTGGGAGTTCTGTTGGAGGAGAAGGTATTTGTGTGTGTTTGGTTTTGTATTGGTGGTATCTGTATGTGTAGGGTCTTTGTGCTGGGAGAAAAGCTGAGCCCTGATTAGGGGGCGGGGCTTCACTGACTAGGGGTCCTAGAAAGGTAGCAGCCAGTCAGGCAGCGACACAGGAGCTAGCAAACAGAGCTCTAAACAGGGGAGTATGAGTGGGAGTTCTGTTGGAGGAGAAGGTGTTTGTGTGTGTGTTTGGTATTGTATTGGCAGTATCTGTATGTGTAGGGGCTTTGTGCTGGGAGAAAAGCTGAGCCGTGATTAGGGGGCGGGGCTTCACTGACTAGGGGTCCTATAAAGGGAGCAGCCAGTCAGGCAGGGGAACAGACAGCTGCAGCGGCACAGGAGCTAGCAAATAGAGCTGTAAACAGGGGAGTTTGAGTGGGAGTTCTGTTTGAGGAGAAGGTATTTGTGTGTGTGTTTGGTTTTGTATTGGTGGTATCTGTATTTGTAGAGGCTTGGAGGGGCTTTCTGCTGGGAGAGAAGCTGAGCCCTGATTAGGGGGCGGGGCTTCGCTGACTAGGGGTCCTATGATTGTAGCAGCCAGTCAGGCAGCGTCACAGACAGCTCCAGGGGCACAGGAGCTAGCAAACAGAGATGTAAACAGGGGAGTTTGAGTCGGAGTTCTGTTGGAGGAGAAGGTATTTGTGTGTGTTTGGTTTTGTATTGGTAGCATCTGTATGTGTAGGGGCTTTGTGCTGGGAGAGAAGCTGAGCCCTGATTAGGGGGCGGGGCTTCACTGACTAGGGGTCCTATAAAGGGAGCAGCCAGTCAGGCAGCTGCACAGACAGCTGCAGCGGTACAGGAGCTAGCAAACAGAGCTGTAAACAGGGGAGTTTGAGTGGGAGTTCTGTTCGAGGAGAAGGTATTGGTGTGTGTTTGGTTTTGTGTTGGTGGTATCTGTATGTGTAGGGGCTTTGTGCTGGGAGAGAAGCTGAGCCCTGATTAGGGGGCGGGGCTTCACTGACTAGGGGTTCTATAAAGGCAGCAGCCAGTCAGGCAGCGGCACAGACAGCTGCAGTGGCACAGGAGCTAGCAAAGAGAGCTGTAAACAGGGGAGTTTGAGTGGGAGT
Source organism: Lepidochelys kempii (assembly GCF_965140285.1). Taxonomy (NCBI): domain Eukaryota; kingdom Metazoa; phylum Chordata; order Testudines; family Cheloniidae; genus Lepidochelys; species Lepidochelys kempii. The sequence continues at coordinate 19,584,410 of NC_136400.1, read as the reverse complement.
TCTGTTGGAGGAGAAGCTATTTGTGTGTGTTTGGTTTTGTATGGGTAGTATCTGTATGTGTAGAGGCTTGGAGGGGCTTTGTGCTGGGAGCGAAGCTGAGCCCTGATTAGGGGGCGGGGCTTCACTGACTAGGGGTCCTATAAAGGTAGCAGCCAGTCAGGCAGCGGCACAGGAGCTAGCAAACAGAGCTGTAAACAGGGGAGTCTGAGTGGGAATTCTGTTGGAGGAGAAGGCATTTGTGTGTGTGTTTGGTTTTGTATTGGTAGCATCTGTATGTGTAGGGGCTTTGTGCTGGGAGAGAAGCTGAGCCCTGATTAGGGGGCGGGGCTTCACTGACTAGGGGTCCTATAAAGGGAGCAGCCAGTCAGGCGGCGGCACGGACAGCTGCAGCGGTACAGGAGCTAGCAAACAGAGCTGTAAACAGGGGAGTTTGATTGGGAGTTCTGTTGGAGGAGAAGCTATTTGTGTGTGTTTTTGGTTTTGTATTGGTAGTATCTGTATGTGTAGAGGCTTGGAGGGGCTTTGTGCTGGGAGCGAAGCTGAGCCCTGATTAGGGGGCGGGGCTTCACTGACTAGGGGTCCTATAAAGGTAGCAGCCAGTCAGGCAGCGGCACAGGAGCTAGCAAACAGAGCTGTAAACAGGGGAGTATGAGTGGGAGTTCTGTTGGAGGAGAAGGTGTTTGTGTGTGTTTGGTTTTGTATTGGTAGTATCTGTATGTGTAGAGGTTTTGTGCTGGGAGAGAAGCTGAGCCCTGATAAGGGGGCGGGGCTTCACTGACTAGGCGTCCTATAAAGGTAGCAGCCAGTCAGGCAGCGGCACAGCAGCTAGCAAACAGTGCTGTAAACACGGGAGTTTGAGTGGGAGTTCTGTTGGAGGAGAAGGTATATGTGTGTGTTTGGTTTCGTATTGGTAGTATCTGTATGTGTAGAGGCTTGGAGGGGCTTTGTGCTGGGAGAAAAGCTGAGCCCTGATTAGGGGGCGGGGCTTCACTGACTAGGGGTCCTATAAAGGGAGCAGCCAGTCAGGCAGCTGCACAGACAGCTGCAGCGGTACAGGAGCTAGCAAACAGAGCTGTAAACAGGGGAGTTTGAGTGGGAGTTCTGTTCGAGGAGAAGGTATTTGTGTGTGTTTGGTTTTGTGTTGGTGGTATCTGTATGTGTAGGGGCTTTGTGCTGGGAGAGAAGCTGAGCCCTGATTAGGGGGCGGGGCTTCACTGACTAGCGGTTCTATAAAGGCAGCAGCCAGTCAGGCAGCGGCACAGACAGCTGCAGTGGCACAGGAGCTAGCAAAGAAAGCTGTAAACAGGGGAGTTTGAGTGGGAGTTCTGTTGGAGGAGAAGGTATTTGTGTGTGTGTTTGGTTTTGTATTGGTGGGATCTGTATGTGTAGAGGCTTGGAGGGGCTTTGTGCTGGGAGAGAAGCTGAGCCCTGATTAGGTTGCGGGGCTTCACTGACGAGGGGTCCTATAAAGGGAGCAGCCAGTCAGGCAGCGGCACAGGAGCTAGCAAACAGAGCTGTAAACAGGGGAGTCTGAGTGGGAGTTCTGTTGGAGGAGAAGGCATTTGTGTGTGTGTTTGGTTTTGTATTGGTAGCATCTGTATGTGTAGGGGCTTTGTGCTGGGAGAGAAGCTGAGCCCTGATTAGGGGGCGGGGCTTCACTGACTAGGGGTCCTATAAAGGGAGCAGCCAGTCAGGCAGTTGCACAGAGAGCTGCAGCGGTACAGGAGCTAGCAAACAGAGTTGTAAACAGGGGAGTTTGAGTGGGAGTTCTGTTGGAGGAGAAGGTATTTGTGTGTGTTTGGTTTTGTGTTGGTGGTATCTGTATGTGTAGGGGCTTTGTGCTGAGAGAGAAGGTGAGCCCTGATTAGGGTGCGGGCTTCACTGACTAGGGGTCCTATAAAGGCAGCAGCCAGTCAGGCAGCGGCACAGACAGCTGCAGTGGCACAGGAGCTAGCAAAGAGAGCTGTAAACAGGGGAGTTTGAGTGGGAGTTCTGTTGGAGGAGGAGGTATTTGTGTGTGTGTTTGGTTTTGTATTGTTGGTATCTGTATGTGTGGAGGCTTGGAGGGGCTTTGCGCTGGGAGAGAATCTGAGCCCTGATTAGGGGGCGGGGCTTCACTGACGAGGGGTCCTATAAAGGGAGCAGACAGTCAGGCAGCGACACAGGAGCTAGCAAACAGAGCTGTAAATAGGGGATTTTGAGTGGGAGTTCTGTTGGAGGAGAAGCTATTTGTGTGTGTGTTTGGTTTTGTATTGGTAGTATCTGTATGTGTAGGGGCTTTGTGCTGGGAGAAAAGCTGAGCCCTGATTAGGGGGCGGGGCTTCGCTGACTAGGGGTCCTATGATTGTAGCAGCCAGTCAGGCAGCGTCACAGACAGCTCCAGGGGCACAGGAGCTAGCAAACAGACCTGTAAACAGGGGAGTTTGAGTGGGACTTCTGTTGGAGGAGAAGGTATTTGTGTGTGTTTGGTTTTGTATTGGTAGTATCTGTATGTGTAGGGGCTTTGTGCTGGGAGAAAAGCTGAGCCCTGATTAGGGGGCGGGGCTTCGCTGACTAGGGGTCCTATGATTGTAGCAGCCAGTCAGGCAGCGTCACAGACAGCTCCAGGGGCACAGGAGCTAGCAAACAGAGCTGTAAACAGGGGAGTTTGAGTGGGAGTTCTGTTGGAGGAGAAGGTATTTGTGTGTGTTTGGTTTTGTATTGGTAGCATCTGTATGTGTAGGGGCTTTGTGCTGGGAGAGAAGCTGAGCCCTGATTAGGGGGCGGGGCTTCACTGACTAGGGGTCCTATAAAGGTAGCAGCCAGTCAGGCAGCGGCACAGGAGCTAGCAAACAGAGCTGTAAACAGGGGAGTTTGATTGGGAGTTCTGTGGGAGGAGAAGGTATTTGTGTGTGTTTGGTTTTGTATTGGTGGTATCTGTATGTGTAGGGGCTTTGTGCTCCGAGAGAAGCTGAGCCCTGATTAGGGGGCGGGGCTTCACTGACTAGGGGTCCTATAAAGGGAGCAGCCAGTCAGGCAGCTGCACAGACAGCTGCAGCGGTACAGGAGCTAGCAAACAGAGCTGTAAACAGGGGAGTTTGAGTGGGAGTTCTGTTGGAGGAGAAGGTATTTGTGTGTGTTTGGTTTTGTGTTGGTGGTATCTGTATGTGTAGGGGCTTTGTGCTCCGAGAGAAGCTGAGCCCTGATTAGGGGGCGGGGCTTCACTGACTAGGGGTCCTATAAAGGGAGCAGCCAGTCAGGCAGCTGCACAGACAGCTGCAGCGGTACAGGAGCTAGCAAACAGAGTTGTAAACAGGGGAGTTTGAGTGGGAGTTCTGTTGGAGGAGAAGGTATTTGTGTGTGTTTGGTTTTGTATTGGTAGTATCTGTCTGTGTAGGGTCTTTGTGCTGGGAGAAAAGCTGAGCCCTGATTAGGGGGCGGGGCTTCACTGACTTGGGGTCCTAGAAAGGTAGCAGCCAGTCCGGCAGCGACACAGGAGCTAGCAAACAGAGCTCTAAACAGGGGAGTATGAGTGGGAGTTCTGTTGGAGGAGAAGGTGTTTGTGTGTGTGTTTGGTATTGTATTGGCAGTATCTGTATGTGTAGGGGCTTTGTGCTGGGAGAAAAGCTGAGCCGTGATTAGGGGGCGGGGCTTCACTGACTAGGGGTCCTATAAAGGTAGCAGCCAGTCAGGCAGCAGCACAGGAGCTAGCAAACAGAGCTGTAAACAGGGGAGTTTGAGTGGGAGTTCTGTTGGAGGAGAAGGTATTTGTGTGTGTTTGGTTTTGTATTGGTAGTATCTGTATGTGTAGGGGCTTTGTGCTGGGAGAAAAGCTGAGCCCTGATTAGGGGGCGGGGCTTCACTGACTAGGGGTCCTATAAAGGGAGCAGCCAGTCAGGCAGGGAAACAGACAGCTGCAGCGGTACAGGAGCTAGCAAACAGAGCTGTAAACAGGGGAGTTTGAGTGGGAGTTCTGTTGGAGGAGAAGGTATTTGTGTGTGTTTGGTTTTGTGTTGGTGGTATCTGTATGTGTAGGGGCTTTGTGCTGGGAGAGAAGCTGAGCCCTGATTAGGGGGCGGGGCTTCACTGACTAGGGGTCCTATAAAGGCAGCAGCCAGTCAGGCAGCGGCACAGACAGCTGCAGTGGCACAGGAGCTAGCAAAGAGAGCTGTAAACAGGGGAGTTTGAGTGGGAGTTCTGTTGGAGGAGAAGGTATTTGTGTGTGTGTTTGGTTTTGTATTGGTGGTATCTGTATGTGTAGAGGCTTGGAGGGGCTTTGTGCTCGGAGAGAAGCTGAGCCCTGATTAGGGGGCGGGGCTTCACTGACGAGGGGTCCTATAAAGGGAGCAGCCAGTCAGGCAGCGACACAGACAGCTGCAGCGGTACAGGAGCTAGCAAACAGAGCTGTAAATAGGGGACTTTGAGTGGGAGTTCTGTTGGAGGAGAAGCTATTTGTGTGTGTGTTTGGTTTTGTATTGGTAGTATCTGTATGTGTAGGGGCTTTGTGCTGGGAGAAAAGCTGAGCCCTGATTAGGGGGCGGGGCTTCACTGACTAGGGGTCCTATAAAGGGAGCAGCCAGTCAGGCAGGGGAACAGACAGCTGCAGCGGCACAGGAGCTAGCAAACAGAGCTGTAAACAGGTGAGTTTGAGAGGGAGTTCTGTTGGAGGAGAAGGTATTTGTGTGTTTGGTTTTGTATTGGTAGTATCTGTATGAGTAGAGGCTTTGTGCTGGGAGAGAATCTGAGCCCTGATTAGGGGTCGGGGCTTCCCTGACTAGGGGTCCTATAAAGGTACCAACCAGTCAGGCAGCGGCACAGACAGCTGCAGCGGCACTGGAGCTAGCAAATAGAGCTGTAAACAGGGGAGTTTGAGTGGGAGTTCTGTTTGAGGAGAAGGTATTTGTGTGTGTGTTTGGTTTTGTATTGGTGGTATCTGTATTTGTAGAGGCTTGGAGGGGCTTTCTGCTGGGAGAGAAGCTGAGCCCTGATTAGGGGGCGGGGCTTCGCTGACTAGGGGTCCTATGATTGTAGCAGCCAGTCAGGCAGCGTCACAGACAGCTCCAGGGGCACAGGAGCTAGCAAACAGAGCTGTAAACAGGGGAGTTTGAGTGGGAGTTCTGTTGGAGGAGAAGGTATTTGTGTGTGTTTGGTTTTGTATTGGTAGCATCTGTATGTGTAGGGGCTTTGTGCTGGGAGAGAAGCTGAGCCCTGATTAGGGGGCGGGGCTTCACTGACTAGGGGTCCTATAAAGGGAGCAGCCAGTCAGGCAGCGACACAGACAGCTGCAGCGGTACAGGAGCTAGCAAACAGCTGTAAATAGGGGACTTTGAGTGTGAGTTCTGTTGGAGGAGAAGCTATTTGTGTGTGTGTTTGGTTTTGTATTGGTAGTATCTGTATGTGTAGAGGCTTGGAGGGGCATTGTGCTGGGAGCGAAGCTGAGCCCTGATTAGGGGGCGGGGCTTCACTGACTAGGGGTCCTATAAAGGTAGCGGCCAGTCAGGCAGCGGCACAGGAGCTAGCAAACAGAGCTGTAAACAGGGGAGTTTGATTGGGAGTTCTGTTGGAGGAGAAGGTATTTGTGTGTTTGGTTTTGTATTGGTGGTATCTGTATGTGTAGGGGATTTGTGCTCCGAGAGAAGCTGAGCCCTGATTAGGGGGCGGGGCTTCACTGACTAGGGGTCCTATAAAGGGAGCAGCCAGGCAGGCAGCTGCACAGACAGCTGCAGCGGTACAGGAGCTAGCAAACAGAGCTGTAAACAGGGGAGTTTGAGTGGGAGTTCTGTTGGAGGAGAAGGTATTTGTGTGTGTTTGGTTTTGTGTTGGTGGTATCTGTATGTGTAGGGGCTTTGTGCTGAGAGAGAAGCTGAGCCCTGATTAGGGGCGGGCTTCACTGACTAGGGGTCCTATAAAGGCAGCAGCCAGTCAGGCAGCGGCACAGACAGCTGCAGTGGCACAGGAGCTAGCAAAGAGAGCTGTAAACAGGGGAGTTTGAGTGGGAGTTCTGTTGGAGGAGAAGGTATTTGTGTGTGTGTTTGGTTTTGTATTGTTGGTATCTGTATGTGTAGAGGCTTGGAGGGGCTTTGTGCTGGGAGAGAAGCTGAGCCCTGATTAGGGGGCGGGGCTTCACTGACGAGGGGTCCTATAAAGGGAGCAGCCAGTCAGGCAGCTGCACAGACAGCTGCAGCGGTACAGGAGCGAGCAAACAGAGCTGTAAACAGGGGAGTTTGAGTGGGAGTTCTGTTCGAGGAGAAGGTATTTGTGTGTATTTGGTTTTGTGTTGGTGGTATCTGTATGTGTAGGGGCTTTGTGCTGGGAGAGAAGCTGAGCCCTGATTAGGGGGCGGGGCTTCACTGACTAGGGGTTCTATAAAGGCAGCAGCCAGTCAGGCAGCGGCACAGACAGCTGCAGTGGCACAGGAGCTAGCAAAGAGAGCTGTAAACAGGGGAGTTTGAGTGGGAGTTCTGTTGGAGGAGAAGGTATTTGTGTGTGTGTTTGGTTTTGTATTGGTGGTATCTGTATGTGTAGAGGCTTGGAGGGGCTTTGTGCTGGGAGAGAAGCTGAGCCCTGATTAGGGGGCGGGGCTTCACTGACGAGGGGTCCTATAAAGGGAGCAGCCAGTCAGGCAGCGACACAGACAGCTGCAGCGGTACAGGAGCTAGCAAACAGAGCTGTAAATAGGGGACTTTGAGTGGGAGTTCTGTTCGAGGAGAAGCTATTTGTGTGTGTGTTTGGTTTTGTATTGGTAGTATCTGTATGTGTAGAGGCTTGGAGGGGCATTGTGCTGGGAGCGAAGCTGAGCCCTGATTAGGGGGCGGAGCTTCACTGACTAGGGGTCCTATAAAGGTAGCAGCCAGTCAGGCAGCGGCACAGGAGCTAGCAAACAGAGCTGTAAACAGGGGAGTTTGATTGGGAGTTCTGTTGGAGGAGAAGGTATTTGTGTGTGTTTGGTTTTGTATTGGTGGTATCTGTATGTGTAGGGTCTTTGTGCTGGGAGAAAAGCTGAGCCCTGATTAGGGGGCGGGGCTTCACTGACTAGGGGTCCTAGAAAGGTAGCAGCCAGTCAGGCAGCGACACAGGAGCTAGCAAACAGAGCTCTAAACAGGGGAGTATGAGTGGGAGTTCTGTTGGAGGAGAAGGTGTTTGTGTGTGTGTTTGGTATTGTATTGGCAGTATCTGTATGTGTAGGGGCTTTGTGCTGGGAGAAAAGCTGAGCCGTGATTAGGGGGCGGGGCTTCACTGACTAGGGGTCCTATAAAGGGAGCAGCCAGTCAGGCAGGGGAACAGACAGCTGCAGCGGCACAGGAGCTAGCAAATAGAGCTGTAAACAGGGGAGTTTGAGTGGGAGTTCTGTTTGAGGAGAAGGTATTTGTGTGTGTGTTTGGTTTTGTATTGGTGGTATCTGTATTTGTAGAGGCTTGGAGGGGCTTTCTGCTGGGAGAGAAGCTGAGCCCTGATTAGGGGGCGGGGCTTCGCTGACTAGGGGTCCTATGATTGTAGCAGCCAGTCAGGCAGCGTCACAGACAGCTCCAGGGGCACAGGAGCTAGCAAACAGAGATGTAAACAGGGGAGTTTGAGTCGGAGTTCTGTTGGAGGAGAAGGTATTTGTGTGTGTTTGGTTTTGTATTGGTAGCATCTGTATGTGTAGGGGCTTTGTGCTGGGAGAGAAGCTGAGCCCTGATTAGGGGGCGGGGCTTCACTGACTAGGGGTCCTATAAAGGGAGCAGCCAGTCAGGCAGCTGCACAGACAGCTGCAGCGGTACAGGAGCTAGCAAACAGAGCTGTAAACAGGGGAGTTTGAGTGGGAGTTCTGTTCGAGGAGAAGGTATTGGTGTGTGTTTGGTTTTGTGTTGGTGGTATCTGTATGTGTAGGGGCTTTGTGCTGGGAGAGAAGCTGAGCCCTGATTAGGGGGCGGGGCTTCACTGACTAGGGGTTCTATAAAGGCAGCAGCCAGTCAGGCAGCGGCACAGACAGCTGCAGTGGCACAGGAGCTAGCAAAGAGAGCTGTAAACAGGGGAGTTTGAGTGGGAGTTCTGTTGGAGGAGAAGGTATTTGTGTGTGTGTTTGGTTTTGTATTGTTGGGATCTGTATGTGTAGAGGCTTGGAGGGGCTTTGTGCTGGGAGAGAAGCTGAGCCCTGATTAGGGGGCGGGGCTTCACTGACGAGGGGTCCTATAAAGGGAGCAGACAGTCAGGCAGCGAAACAGACAGCTGCAGCGGTACAGGGGCTAGCAAACAGAGCTGTAAACGGGAGTTTGAGTGGGAGTTCTGTTGGAAGAGAAGGTATTTGTGTGTGTTTGGTTTTGTATTGGTAGTATCTGTATGTGTAGGGTCTTTGTGCTGGGAGAAAAGCTGAGCCCTGATTAGGGGGCGGGGCTTCACTGACTAGGGGTCCTAGAAAGATAGCAGCCAGTCAGGCAGCGGCACAGGAGCTAGCAAACAGAGCTGTAAACAGGGGAGTTTGAGTGGGACTTCTGTTGGAGGAGAAGGTATTTGTGTGCGTGTTTGGTATTGTATTGGTAGTATCTGTATGAGTAGAGGCTTGGAGGGGCTTTGTGCTGGGAGCGAAGCTGAGCCCTGATTAGGGGGCGGGGCTTCACTGACTAGGGGTCCAATAAAGGTAGCAGCCAGTCAGGCAGCGGCACAGGAGCTAGCAAACAGAGCTGTAAACAGGGGAGTTTGAGTGGGACTTCTGTTGGAGGAGAAGGTATTTGTGTGTGTTTGGTTTTGTATTGGTAGTATCTGTATGTGTAGAGGCTTGGAGGGGCTTTGTGCTGGGAGAGAAGCTGAGCCCTGATTAGGGGGCGGGGCTTCACTGACTAGGGTTCCTATAAAGGTAGCAGCCAGTCAGGCAGCGGCACAGGAGCTAGCAAACAGAACTGTAAACAGGGGAGTTTGAGTGGGACTTCTGTTGGAGGAGAAGGCATTTGTGTGTGTTTGGTTTTGTATTGGTAGTATCTGTATGTGTAGGGGCTTTGTGCTGGGAGAAAAGCTGAGCCCTGATTAGGGGGCTGGGCTTCACTGACTACGGGTCCTATAAAGGGAGCAGCCAGTCAGGCAGGGGCACAGACAGCTGCAGCGGAACAGGAGCTAGCAAACTGAGCTGTAAACAGGGGAGTTTGAGAGGGAGTTCTGTTGGAGGAGAAGGTATTTGTGTGTGTTTGGTTTTGTATTGGTAGTATCTGTATGAGTAGAGGCTTTGTGCTGGGAGAGAATCTGAGCCCTGATTAGGGGGCGGGGCTTCACTGACTAGGGGTCCTATAAAGGGAGCAGCCAGTCAGGCGGCGGCACGGACAGCTGCAGCGGCACAGGAGCTAGCAAACAGAGCTGTAAACAGGGGAGTTTGATTGGGAGTTCTGTTAGAGGAGAAGGTATTTGTGTGTGTTTGGTTTTGTATTGGTGGTATCTGTATGTGTAGGGGCTTTGTGCTGCGAGAGAAGCTGAGCCCTGATTAGGGGGCGGGGCTTCACTGACTAGGGGTCCTATAAAGGGAGCAGCCAGTCAGGCAGCTGCACAGACAGCTGCAGCGGTACAGGAGCTAGCAAACAGAGCTGTAAACAGGGGAGTTTGAGTGGGAGTTCTGTTGGAGGAGAAGGTATTTGTGTGTGTGTTTGGTTTTGTATTGTTGGTATCTGTATGTGTAGAGGCTTGGAGGGGCTTTGTGCTGGGAGAGAAGCTGAGCCCTGATTAGGGGGCGGGGCTTCACTGACGAGGGGTCCTATAAAGGGAGCAGACAGTCAGGCAGCGACACAGACAGCTGCAGCGGTACAGGAGCTAGCAAACAGAGCTGTAAACAGGGGAGTTTGAGTGGGAGTTCTGTTTGAGGAGAAGGTATTTCTGTGTGTGTTTGGTTTTGTATTGGTGGTATCTGTATGTGTATAGGCTTGGAGGGGCTTTGTGCTCGGAGCGAAGCTGAGCCCTGATTAGGGGGCGGGGCTTCACTGACTAGGGGTCCTATAAAGGTAGCAGCCAGTCAGGCAGCGGCACAGGAGCTAGCAAACAGAGCTGTAAACAGGGGAGTTTGAGTGGGACTTCTGTTGGAGGAGAAGGTATTTGTGTGTGTGTTTGGTATTGTATTGGTAGTATCTGTATGTGTAGAGGCTTGGAGGGGCTTTGTGCTGGGAGCGAAGCTGAGCCCTGATTAGGGGGCGGGGCTTCACTGACTAGGGGTCCTATAAAGGGAGCAGCCAGTCAGGCAGGGGCACAGACAGCTGCAGCGGAACAGGAGCTACAAAACTGAGCTGTAAACAGGGGAGTTTGAGAGGGAGTTCTGTTGGAGGAGAAGGTATTTGTGTGTGTTTGGTTTTGTATTGGTAGTATCTGTATGTGTAGAGTCTTGGAGGGGCTTTGTGCTGGGAGAGAAGCTGAGCCCTGATTAGGGGGCGGGGCTTCACTGACTAGGGGTCCTATAAAGGGAGCAGCCAGTCAGGCAGCTGCACAGACAGCTGCAGCGGTACAGGAGCGAGCAAACAGAGCTGTAAACAGGGGAGTTTGAGTGGGAGTTCTGTTCGAGGAGAAGGTATTTGTGTGTGTTTGGTTTTGTGTTGGTGGTATCTGTATGTGTAGGGGCTTTGTGCTCCGAGAGAAGCTGAGCCCTGATTAGGGGGCGGGCTTCACTGACTAGGGGTCCTATAAAGGCAGCAGCCAGTCAGGCAGCGGCACAGACAGCTGCAGTGGCACAGGAGCTAGCAAAGAGAGCTGTAAACAGGGGAGTTTGAGTGGGAGTTCTTTTGGAGAAGAAGGTATTTGGGTGTGTGTTTGGTTTTGTATTGTTGGTATCTGTATGTGTAGAGGCTTGGAGGGGCTTTGTGCTGGGAGAGAAGCTGAGCCCTGATTAGGGGGCGGGGCTTCACTGACTAGGGGTCCTATAAAGGTAGCAGCCAGTCAGGCAGCGGCACAGGAGCTAGCAAACAGAGCTGTAAACAGGGGAGTTTGAGTGGGACTTCTGTTGGAGGAGAAGGTATTTGTGTGTGTGTTTGGTATTGTATTGGTAGTATCTGTATGTGTAGAGGCTTGGAGGGGCTTTGTGCTGGGAGCGAAGCTGAGCCCTGATTAGGGGGCGGGGCTTCACTGACTAGGGGTCCTATAAAGGGAGCAGCCAGTCAGGCAGGGGCACAGACAGCTGCAGCGGAACAGGAGCTACAAAACTGAGCTGTAAACAGGGGAGTTTGAGAGGGAGTTCTGTTGGAGGAGAAGGTATTTGTGTGTGTTTGGTTTTGTATTGGTAGTATCTGTATGTGTAGAGTCTTGGAGGGGCTTTGTGCTGGGAGAGAAGCTGAGCCCTGATTAGGGGGCGGGGCTTCACTGACTAGGGGTCCTATAAAGGTAGCAGCCAGTCAGGCAGCGGCACAGGAGCTAGCAAACAGAGCTGTAAACAGGGGAGTTTGATTGGGAGTTCTGTTGGAGGAGAAGGTATTTGTGTGTGTTTGGTTTTGTATTGGTGGTATCTGTATGTGTAGGGGCTTTGTGCTCCGAGAGAAGCTGAGCCCTGATTAGGGGGCGGGCTTCACTGACTAGGGGTCCTATAAAGGGAGCAGCCAGTCAGGCAGCTGCACAGACAGCTGCAGCGGTACAGGAGCTAGCAAACAGAGCTGTAAACAGGGGAGTTTGAGTGGGAATTCTGTTGGAGGAGAAGGTATTTGTGTGTGTTTGGTTTTGTGTTGGTGGTATCTGTATGTGTAGGGGCTTTGTGCTGAGAGAGAAGCTGAGCCCTGATTAGGGTGCGGGCTTCACTGACTAGGGGTCCTATAAAGGCAGCAGCCAGTCAGGCAGCGGCACAGACAGCTGCAGTGGCACAGGAGCTAGCAAAGAGAGCTGTAAACAGGGGAGTTTGAGTGGGAGTTCTGTTGGAGGAGAACGTATTTGTGTGTGTGTTTGGTTTTGTATTGTTGGTATCTGTATGTGTAGAGGCTTGGAGGGGCTTTGTGCTGGGAGAGAAGCTGAGCCCTGATTAGGGGGCGGGGCTTCACTGACTAGGGGTCCTATAAAGGGAGCAGCCAGTCAGGCGGCGGCAAGGACAGCTGCAGCGGCACAGGAGCTAGCAAACAGAGCTGTAAACAGGGGAGTTTGATTGGGAGTTCTGTTGGAGGAGAAGGTATTTGTGTGTGTTTGGTTTTGTATTGGTGGTATCTGTATGTGTAGGGGCTTTTTGCTCCGAGAGAAGCTGAGCCCTGATTAGGGGGCGGGGCTTCACTGACTAGGGGTCCTATAAAGGGAGCAGCCAGTCAGGCAGCTGCACAGACAGCTGCAGTGGCACAGGAGCTAGCAAACAGAGCTGTAAACAGGGGAGTTTGAGTGGGAGTTCTGTTCGAGGAGAAGGTATTTGTGTGTGTTTGGTTTTGTGTTGGTGGTATCTGTATGTGTAGGGGCTTTGTGCTGGGAGAGAAGCTGAGCCCTGATTAGGGGGCGGGGCTTCACTGACTAGGGGTCCTATAAAGGTAGCAGCCAGTCAGGCAGCGGCACAGGAGCTAGCAAACAGAGCTGTAAACAGGGGAGTTTGAGTGGGACTTCTGTTGGAGGAGAAGGTATTTGTGTGTGTTTGGTTTTGTATTGGTAGTATCTGTATGTGTAGAGGCTTGGAGGGGCTTTGTGCTGGGAGAGAAGCTGAGCCCTGATTAGGGGGCGGGGCTTCACTGACTAGGGTTCCTATAAAGGTAGCAGCCAGTCAGGCAGCGGCACAGGAGCTAGCAAACAGAACTGTAAACAGGGGAGTCTGAGTGGGACTTCTGTTGGAGGAGAAGGCATTTGTGTGTGTTTGGTTTTGTATTGGTAGTATCTGTATGTGTAGGGGCTTTGTGCTGGGAGAAAAGCTGAGCCCTGATTAGGGGGCGGGGCTTCACTGACTACGGGTCCTATAAAGGGAGCAGCCAGTCAGGCAGGGGCACAGACAGCTGCAGCGGAACAGGAGCTAGCAAACTGAGATGTAAACAGGGGAGTTTGAGAGGGAGTTCTGTTGGAGGAGAAGGTATTTGTGTGTGTTTGGTTTTGTATTGGTAGTATCTGTATGAGTAGAGGCTTTGTGCTGGGAGAGAATCTGAGCCCTGATTAGGGGGCGGGGCTTCACTGACTAGGGGTCCTATAAAGGTAGCAGCCAGTCAGGCAGCGGCACAGGAGCTAGCAAACAGAGCTGTAAACAGGGGAGTCTGAGTGGGAGTTCTGTTGGAGGAGAAGGCATTTGTGTGTGTGTTTGGTTTTGAATTAGTAGCATCTGTATGTGTAGGGGCTTTGTGCTGGGAGAGAAGCTGAGCCCTGATTAGGGGGCGGGGCTTCACTGACTAGGGGTCCTATAAAGGGAGCAGCCAGTCAGGCGGTGGCACGGACAGCTGCAGCGGCACAGGAGCTAGCAAACAGAGCTGTAAACAGGGGAGTTTGATTGGGAGTTCTGTTGGAGGAGAAGGTATTTGTGTGTGTTTGGTTTTGTATTGGTGGTATCTGTATGTGTAGGGGCTTTGTGCTGCGAGAGAAGCTGAGCCCTGATTAGGGGGCGGGGCTTCACTGACTAGGGGTCCTATAAAGGGAGCAGCCAGTCAGGCAGCTGCACAGACAGCTGCAGCGGTACAGGAGCTAGCAAACAGAGCTGTAAACAGGGGAGTTTGAGTGGGAGTTCTGTTGGAGGAGAAGGTATTTGTGTGTGTGTTTGGTTTTGTATTGTTGGTATCTGTATGTGTAGAGGCTTGGAGGGGCTTTGTGCTGGGAGAGAAGCTGAGCCCTGATTAGGGGGCGGGGCTTCACTGACGAGGGGTCCTATAAAGGGAGCAGACAGTCAGGCAGCGACACAGACAGCTGCAGCGGTACAGGAGCTAGCAAACAGAGCTGTAAACAGGGGAGTTTGAGTGGGAGTTCTGTTGGAAGAGAAGGTATTTGTGTGTGTTTGGTTTTGTATTGGTAGTATCTGTATGTGTAGGGTCTTTGTGCTGGGAGAAAAGCTGAGCCCTGATAACGGGGCGGGGCTTCACTGACGAGGCGTCCTATAAAGGTAGCAGCCAGTCAGGCAGCGGCACAGGAGCTAGCAAAGAGAGCTGTAAACAGGGGAGTTTGAGTGGGACTTCTGTTGGAGGAGAAGGTATTTGTGTGTGTGTTTGGTATTGTATTGGTAGTATCTGTATGTGTAGAGGCTTGGAGGGGCTTTGTGCTGGGAGCGAAGCTGAGCCCTGATTAGGGGGCGGGGCTTCACTGACTAGGGGTCCTATAAAGGGAGCAGCCAATCAGGCAGGGGCACAGACAGCTGCAGCGGAACAGGAGCTACAAAACTGAGCTGTAAACAGGGGAGTTTGAGAGGGAGTTCTGTTGGAGGAGAAGGTATTTGTGTGTGTTTGATTTTGTATTGGTAGTATCTGTATGTGTAGAGTCTTGGAGGGGCTTTGTGCTGGGAGAGAATCTGAGCCCTGATTAGGGGGCGGGGCTTCTCTGACTAGGGGTCCTATAAAGGTAGTAGCCAGTCAGGCAGCGGCACAGGAGCTAGCAAACAGAGCTGTAAACAGGGGAGTTTGAGTGGGAATTCTGTTGGAGGAGAAGGTATTTGTGTGTGTTTGGTTTTGTGTTGGTGGTATCTGTATGTGTAGGGGCTTTGTGCTGAGAGAGAAGCTGAGCCCTGATTAGGGTGCGGGCTTCACTGACTAGGGGTCCTATAAAGGCAGCAGCCAGTCAGGCAGCGGCACAGACAGCTGCAGTGGCACAGGAGCTAGCAAAGAGAGCTGTAAACAGGGGAGTTTGAGTGGGAGTTCTGTTGGAGGAGAACGTATTTGTGTGTGTGTTTGGTTTTGTATTGTTGGTATCTGTATGTGTAGAGGCTTGGAGGGGCTTTGTGCTGGGAGAGAAGCTGAGCCCTGATTAGGGGGCGGGGCTTCACTGACTAGGGGTCCTATAAAGGGAGCAGCCAGTCAGGCGGCGGCAAGGACAGCTGCAGCGGCACAGGAGCTAGCAAACAGAGCTGTAAACAGGGGAGTTTGATTGGGAGTTCTGTTGGAGGAGAAGGTATTTGTGTGTGTTTGGTTTTGTATTGGTGGTATCTGTATGTGTAGGGGCTTTTTGCTCCGAGAGAAGCTGAGCCCTGATTAGGGGGCGGGGCTTCACTGACTAGGGGTCCTATAAAGGGAGCAGCCAGTCAGGCAGCTGCACAGACAGCTGCAGTGGCACAGGAGCTAGCAAACAGAGCTGTAAACAGGGGAGTTTGAGTGGGAGTTCTGTTCGAGGAGAAGGTATTTGTGTGTGTTTGGTTTTGTGTTGGTGGTATCTGTATGTGTAGGGGCTTTGTGCTGGGAGAGAAGCTGAGCCCTGATTAGGGGGCGGGGCTTCACTGACTAGGGGTCCTATAAAGGTAGCAGCCAGTCAGGCAGCGGCACAGGAGCTAGCAAACAGAGCTGTAAACAGGGGAGTTTGAGTGGGACTTCTGTTGGAGGAGAAGGTATTTGTGTGTGTTTGGTTTTGTATTGGTAGTATCTGTATGTGTAGAGGCTTGGAGGGGCTTTGTGCTGGGAGAGAAGCTGAGCCCTGATTAGGGGGCGGGGCTTCACTGACTAGGGTTCCTATAAAGGTAGCAGCCAGTCAGGCAGCGGCACAGGAGCTAGCAAACAGAACTGTAAACAGGGGAGTCTGAGTGGGACTTCTGTTGGAGGAGAAGGCATTTGTGTGTGTTTGGTTTTGTATTGGTAGTATCTGTATGTGTAGGGGCTTTGTGCTGGGAGAAAAGCTGAGCCCTGATTAGGGGGCGGGGCTTCACTGACTACGGGTCCTATAAAGGGAGCAGCCAGTCAGGCAGGGGCACAGACAGCTGCAGCGGAACAGGAGCTAGCAAACTGAGATGTAAACAGGGGAGTTTGAGAGGGAGTTCTGTTGGAGGAGAAGGTATTTGTGTGTGTTTGGTTTTGTATTGGTAGTATCTGTATGAGTAGAGGCTTTGTGCTGGGAGAGAATCTGAGCCCTGATTAGGGGGCGGGGCTTCACTGACTAGGGGTCCTATAAAGGTAGCAGCCAGTCAGGCAGCGGCACAGGAGCGAGCAAACAGAGCTGTAAACAGGGGAGTCTGAGTGGGAGTTCTGTTGGAGGAGAAGGTATTTGTGTGTGTGTTTGGTTTTGTATTGTTGGTATCTGTATGTGTAGAGGCTTGGAGGGGCTTTGTGCTGGGAGAGAAGCTGAGCCCTGATTAGGGGGCGGGGCTTCACTGACGAGGGGTCCTATAAAGGGAGCAGACAGTCAGGCAGCGACACAGACAGCTGCAGCGGTACAGGAGCTAGCAAACAGAGCTGTAAACAGGGGAGTTTGAGTGGGAGTTCTGTTGGAAGAGAAGGTATTTGTGTGTGTTTGGTTTTGTATTGGTAGTATCTGTATGTGTAGGGTCTTTGTGCTGGGAGAAAAGCTGAGCCCTGATAACGGGGCGGGGCTTCACTGACGAGGCGTCCTATAAAGGTAGCAGCCAGTCAGGCAGCGGCACAGGAGCTAGCAAACAGAGCTGTAAACAGGGGAGTTTGAGTGGGACTTCTGTTGGAGGAGAAGGTATTTGTGTGTGTGTTTGGTATTGTATTGGTAGTATCTGTATGTGTAGAGGCTTGGAGGGGCTTTGTGCTGGGAGCGAAGCTGAGCCCTGATTAGGGGGCGGGGCTTCTCTGACTAGGGGTCCTATAAAGGTAGTAGCCAGTCAGGCAGCGGCACAGGAGCTAGCAAACAGAGCTGTAAACAGGGGAGTTTGATTGGGAGTTCTGTTGGAGGAGAAGGTATTTGTGTGTGTTTGGTTTTGTATTGGTGGTATCTGTATGTGTAGGGGCTTTGTGCTCCGAGAGAAGCTGAGCCCTGATTAGGGGGCGGGGCTTCACTGACTAGGGGTCCTATAAAGGGAGCAGCCAGTCAGGCAGCTGCACAGACAGCTGCAGTGGTACAGGAGCTAGCAAACAGAGCTGTAAACAGGGGAGTTTGAGTGGGAGTTCTGTTGGAGGAGAAGGTATTTGTGTGTGTTTGGTTTTGTATTGGTAGTATCTGTATGTGTAGGGTCTTTGTGCTGGGAGAAAAGCTGAGCCCTGATAACGGGGCGGGGCTTCACTGACGAGGCGTCCTATAAAGGTAGCAGCCAGTCAGGCAGCGGCACAGGAGCTAGCAAACAGAGCTGTAAACAGGGGAGTTTGAGTGGGACTTCTGTTGGAGGAGAAGGTATTTGTGTGTGTGTTTGGTTTTGTGTTGGTGGTATCTGTATGTGTAGGGGCTTTGTGCTGAGAGAGAAGCTGAGCCCTGATTAGGGTGCGGGCTTCACTGACTAGGGGTCCTATAAAGGCAGCAGCCAGTCAGGCAGCGACACAGGAGCTAGCAAACAGAGCTCTAAACAGGGGAGTATGAGTGGGAGTTCTGTTGGAGGAGAAGGTGTTTGTGTGTGTGTTTGGTATTGTATTGGCAGTATCTGTATGTGTAGGGGCTTTGTGCTGGGAGAAAAGCTGAGCCGTGATTAGGGGGCGGGGCTTCACTGACTAGGGGTCCTATAAAGGTAGCAGCCAGTCAGGCAGCAGCACAGGAGCTAGCAAACAGAGCTGTAAACAGGGGAGTTTGAGTGGGAGTTCTGTTGGAGGAGAAGGTATTTGTGTGTGTTTGGTTTTGTATTGGTAGTATCTGTATGTGTAGGGGCTTTGTGCTGGGAGAGAAGCTGAGCCTTGATTAGGGGGCGGGGCTTCACTGACTAGGGGTCCTATAAAGGGAGCAGCCAGTCAGGCAGCTGCACAGACAGCTGCAGCGGTACAGGAGCTAGCAAACAGAGCTGTAAACAGGGGAGTTTGAGTGGGAGTTCTGTTCGAGGAGAAGGTATTTGTGTATGTGTTTGGTTTTGTATTGGTGGTATCTGTATGTGTAGAGGCTTGGAGGGGCTTTGTGCTGGGAGAGAAGCTGAGCTCTGATTAGGGGGCGGGGCTTCACTGACGAGGGGTCCTATAAAGGGAGCAGCCAGTCAGGCAGCGACACAGACAGCTGCAGCGGTACAGGAGCTAGCAAACAGAGCTGTAAATAGGGGACTTTGAGTGGGAGTTCTGTTGGAGGAGAAGCTATTTGTGTGTGTTTGGTTTTGTATTGGTGGTATCTGTATGTGTAGGGTCTTTGTGCTGGGAGAAAAGCTGAGCCCTGATTAGGGGGCGGGGCTTCACTGACTAGGGGTCCTATAAAGGTAGCAGCCAGTCAGGCAGCAGCACAGGAGCTAGCAAACAGAGCTGTAAACAGGGGAGTTTGAGTGGGACTTCTGTTGGAGGAGAAGTTATTTGTGTGTGTGTTTGGTATTGTATTGGTAGTATCTGTATGTGTAGAGGCTTAGAGGGGCTTTGTGCTGGGAGCGAAGCTGAGCCCTCATTAGGGGGCGGGCTTTCATTGACTAGGGGTCCTATAAAGGGAGCAGCCAGTCAGGCAGGGGCACAGACAGCTGCAGCGGAACAGGAGCTACAAAACTGAGCTGTAAACAGGGGAGTTTGAGAGGGAGTTCTGTTGGAGGAGAAGGTATTTGTGTGTGTTTGGTTTTGTATTGGTAGTATCTGTATGTGTAGAGGCTTGGAGGGGCTTTGTGCTGGGAGAGAAGCTGAGCCCTGATTAGGGGGCGGGGCTTCACTGACTAGGGTTCCTATAAAGGTAGCAGCCAGTCAGGCAGCGGCACAGGAGCTAGCAAACAGAGCTGTAAACAGGGGAGTTTGAGTGGGACTTCTGTTGGAAGAGAAGGTATTTGTGTGTGTGTGTTTGGTTTTGTGTTGTTGGTATCTGTATGTGTAGAGGCTTGGAGGGGCTTTGTGCTGGGAGAGAAGCTGAGCCCTGATTAGGGGGCGGGGCTTCACTGACTAGGGGTCCTATAAAGGGAGCAGCCAGTCAGGCAGCGACACAGACAGCTGCAGCGGTACAGGAGCTAGCAAACAGAGCTGTAAACAGGGGAGTTTGAGTGGGAGTTCTGTTGGAGGAGAAGGTATTTGTGTGTGTTTTTGGTTTTGTATTGGTAGTATCTGTATGTGTAGAGGCTTGGAGGGGCTTTGTGCTGGGAGCGAAGCTGAGCCCTGATTAGGGGGCGGGGCTTCACTGACTAGGGGTCCTATAAAGGTAGCAGCCAGTCAGGCAGCGGCACAGGAGCTAGCAAACAGAGCTGTAAACAGGGGAGTTTGAGTGGGAGTTCTGTTGGAAGAGAAGGTATTTGTGTGTGTTTGGTTTTGTATTGGTAGTATCTGTATGTGTAGGGTCTTTGTGCTGGGAGAAAAGCTGAGCCCTGATTAGGGGGCGGGGCTTCACTGACTAGGGGTCCTATAAAGGTAGCAGCCAGTCAGGCAGCAGCACAGGAGCTAGCAAACAGAGCTGTAAACAGGGGAGTTTGAGTGGGACTTCTGTTGGAGGAGAAGGTATTTGTGTGTGTGTTTGGTATTGTATTGGTAGTATCTGTATGTGTAGAGGCTTAGAGGGGCTTTGTGCTGGGAGCGAAGCTGAGCCCTCATTAGGGGGCGGGGCTTCATTCACTAGGGGTCCTATAAAGGGAGCAGCCAGTCAGGCAGGGGCACAGACAGCTGCAGCGGAACAGGAGCTACAAAACTGAGCTGTAAACAGGGGAGTTTGAGAGGGAGTTCTGTTGGAGGAGAAGGTATTTGTGTGTGTTTGGTTTTGTATTGGTAGTATCTGTATGTGTAGAGGCTTGGAGGGGCTTTGTGCTGGGAGAGAAGCTGAGCCCTGATTAGGGGGCGCGGCTTCACTGACTAGGGTTCCTATAAAGGTAGCAGCCAGTCAGGCAGCGGCACAGGAGCTAGCAAACAGAGCTGTAAACAGGGGAGTTTGAGTGGGAGTTCTGTTGGAGGAGAAGGTATATGTGTGTGTTTGGTTTCGTATTGGTAGTATCTGTATGTGTAGAGGCTTGGAGGGGCTTTGTGCTGGGAGAAAAGCTGAGCCCTGATTAGGGGGCGGGGCTTCACTGACTAGGGTTCCTATAAAGGTAGCAGCCAGTCAGGCAGCGGCACAGACAGCTGCAGCGGCACAGGAGCGAGCAAACAGAGCTGTAAACAGGGGAGTTTGAGTGGGAGTTGTGTTGGAGGAGAAGGTATTTGTGTGTGTTTGGTTTTGTATTGGTAGTATTTGTATGTGTAGAGGCTTGGAGGGGCTTTGTGCTGGGAGAGAAGCTGAGCCCTGATTAGGGGGCGGGGCTTCACTGACTAGGGGTCCTATAAAGGGAGCAGCCAGTCAGGCAGGGGAACAGACAGCTGCAGCGGCAGAGGAGCTAGCAAACAGAGCTGTAAACAGGTGAGTTTGAGAGGGAGTTCTGTTGGAGGAGAAGGTATTTGTGTGTTTGGTTTTGTATTGGTAGTGTCTGTATGAGTAGAGGCTTTGTGCTGGGAGAGAATCTGAGCCCTGATTAGGGGGCGGGGCTTCCCTGACTAGGGGTCCTATAAAGGTACCAACCAGTCAGGCAGCGGCACAGACAGCTGCAGCGGCACTGGAGCTAGCAAATAGAGGTGTAAACAGGGGAGTTTGAGTGGGAGTTCTGTTTGAGGAGAAGGTATTTGTGTGTGTGTTTGGTTTTGTATTGGTGGTATCTGTATTTGTAGAGGCTTGGAGGGGCTTTGTGCTGGGAGAGAAGCTGAGCCCTGATTAGGGGGCGGGGCTTCGCTGACTAGGGGTCCTATGATTGTAGCAGCCAGTCAGGCAGCGTCACAGACAGCTGCAGGGGCACAGGAGCTAGCAAACAGAGCTGTAAGCAGGGGAGTTTGAGTGGGAGTTCTGTTGGAGGAGAAGGTATTTGTGTGTGTTTGGTTTTTTGTTGGTGGTATCTGTATGTGTAGGGGCTTTGTGCTGGGAGAGAAGCTGAGCCCTGATTAGGGGGCGGGGCTTCACTGACTAGGGGTCCTATAAAGGGAGCAGCCAGTCAGGCTGCGGCATGGACAGCTGCAGCGGCACAGGAGCTAGCAAACAGAGCTGTAAACAGGGGAGTTTGAGTGGGAGTTCTGTTGGAGGAGAAGGTATTTGTGTGTCTTTGGTTTTGTGTTGGTGGTATCTGTATGTGTAGGGGCTTTGTGCTGAGAGAGAAGCTGAGCCCTGATTAGGGGGCTGGCTTCACTGACTAGGGGTTCTATAAAGGCAGCAGCCAGTCAGGCAGCGGCACAGACAGCTGCAGTGGCACAGGAGCTAGCAAAGAGAGCTGTAAACAGGGGAGTTTGAGTGGGAGTTCTGTTGGAGGAGAAGGTATTTGTGTGTGTGTTTGGTTTTGTATTGTTGGTATCTGTATGTGTAGATGCTTGGAGGGGCTTTGTGCTGGGAGAGAAGCTGAGCCCTGATTAGGGGGCGGGGCTTCACTGACGAGGGGTCCTATAAAGCTAGCAGCCAGTCAGGCAGCGGCACAGGAGCTAGCAAACAGAGCTGTAAACAGGGGAGTTTGAGTGGGAGTTCTGTTGGAGGAGAAGGTATTTGTGTGTGTTTGGTTTTGTATTGGTAGTATCTGTATGTGTAGGGGCTTTGTGCTGGGAGAGAAGCTGAGCCCTGATTAGGGGGCTGGCTTCACTGACTAGGGGTCCTATAAAGGCAGCAGCCAGTCAGGCAGCGGCACAGACAGCTGCAGTGGCACAGGAGCTAGCAAAGAGAGCTGTAAACAGGGGAGTTTGAGTGGGAGTTCTGTTGGAGGAGAAGCTATTTGTGTGTGTGTTTGGTTTTGCATTGTTGGTATCTGTATGTGTAGAGGCTTGGAGGGGCTTTGTGCTGGGAGAGAAGCTGAGCCCTGATTAGGGGGCGGGGCTTCACTGACGAGGGGTCCTATAAAGGGAGCAGCCAGTCAGGCAGCGGCACAGGAGCTAGCAAACAGAGCTGTAAACAGGGGAGTTTGAGTGGGACTTCTGTTGGAAGAGAAGGTGTTTGTGTGTGTTTGGTTTTGTATTGGTAGTATCTGTATGTGTAGAGGCTTGGAGGGGCTTTGTGCTGGGAGAAAAGCTGAGCCCTGATTAGGGGGCGGCGCTTCACTGACTAGGGTTCCTATAAAGGTAGCAGCCAGTCAGGCAGCGGCACAGACAGCTGCAGCGGCACAGGAGCGAGCAAACAGAGCTGTAAACAGGGGAGTTTGAGTGGGAGATGTGTTGGAGGAGAAGGTATTTGTGTGTGTTTGGTTTTGTATTGGTAGTATTTGTATGTGTAGAGGCTTGGAGGGGCTTTGTGCTGGGAGAGAAGCTGAGCCCTTATTAGGGGGCGGGACTTCCCTGACTAGGGGTCCTATAAAGCTAGAAGCCAGTCAGGCAGCAGCACAGGAGCTAGCAAACAGAGCTGTAAACAGGGGAGTTTGAGTGGGAGTTCTGTTGGAGGAGAAGGTATTTGTGTGTGTTTGGTATTGTATTGGTAGTATCTGTATGTGTAGGGGCTTTGTGCTGGGAGAAAAGCTGAGCCCTGATTAGGGGGCGGGGCTTCACTGACTAGGGCTCCTATAAAGGGAGCAGCCAGTCAGGCAGGGGAACAGACAGCTGCAGCGGCACAGGAGCTAGCAAACAGAGCTGTAAACAGGTGAGTTTGAGAGGGAGTTCTGTTGGAGGAGAAGGTATTTGTGTGTGTTTGGTTTTGTATTGGTAGTATCTGTATGTGTAGGGTCTTTGTGCTGGGAGAAAAGCTGAGCCCTGATTAGGGGGCGGGGCTTCACTGACTAGGGGTCCTAGAAAGGTAGCAGCCAGTCAGGCAGCGGCACAGGAGCTAGCAAACAGAGCTGTAAACAGGGGAGTATGAGTGGGAGTTCTGTTGGAGGAGAAGGTGTTTGTGTGTGTTTGGTTTTGTATTGGTAGTATCTGTATGTGTAGAGGCTTTGTGCTGGGAGAGAAGCTGAGCCCTGATAAGGGGGCGGGGCTTCACTGACTAGGCGTCCTATAAAGGTAGCAGCCAGTCAGGCAGCGGCACAGCAGCTAGAAAACAGTGCTGTAAACACGGGAGTTTGAGTGGGAGTTCTGTTGGAGGAGAAGGTATATGTGTGTGTTTGGTTTCGTATTGGTAGTATCTGTATGTGTAGAGGCTTGGAGGGGCTTTGTGCTGGGAGAAAAGCTGAGCCCTGATTAGGGGGCGGGGCTTCACTGACTAGGGTTCCTATAAAGGTAGCAGCCAGTCAGGCAGCGGCACAGACAGCTGCAGCGGCACAGGAGCGAGCAAACAGAGCTGTAAACAGGGGAGTTTGAGTGGGAGTTGTGTTGGAGGAGAAGGTATTTGTGTGTGTTTGGTTTTGTATTGGTAGTATTTGTATGTGTAGAGGCTTGGAGGGGCTTTGTGCTGGGAGAGAAGCTGAGCCCTTATTAGGGGGCGGGGCTTCCCTGACTAGGGGTCCTATGATTGTAGCAGCCAGTCAGGCAGCGTCACAGACAGCTGCAGGGGCACAGGAGCTAGCAAACAGAGCTGTAAACAGGGGAGTTTGAGTGGGACTTCTGTTGGAAGAGAAGGTATTTGTGTGTGTTTGGTTTTGTATTGGTAGTATCTGTATGTGTAGCGGCTTTGTGCTGGGAGAAAAGCTGAGCCCTGATTAGGGGGCGGGGCTTCACTGACTACGGGTCCTATAAAGGGAGCAGCCAGTCAGGCAGGGGCACAGACAGCTGCAGCGGAACAGGAGCTAGCAAACTGAGCTGTAAACAGGGGAGTTTGAGAGGGAGTTCTGTTGGAGGAGAAGGTAGTTTTGTGTGTTTGGTTTTGTATTGGTAGTATCTGTATGAGTAGAGGCTTTGTGCTGGGAGAGAATCTGAGCCCTGATTAGGGGGCGGGGCTTCACTGACTAGGGTTCCTATAAAGGTAGCAGCCAGTCAGGCAGCGGCACAGACAGCTGCAGCGGCACAGGAGCGAGCAAACAGAGCTGTAAACAGGGGAGTGTGAGTGGGAGTTGTGTTGGAGGAGAAGGTATTTGTGTGTGTTTGGTTTTGTATTGGTAGTATCTGTATGTGTAGAGGCTTGGAGGGGCTTTGTGCTGGGAGAGAAGCTGAGCCCTTATTAGGGGGCGGGACTTCCCTGACTAGGGGTCCTATAAAGCTAGCAGCGAGTCAGGCAGCAGCACAGGAGCTAGCAAACAGAGCTGTAAACAGGTGAGTTTGAGAGGGAGTTCTGTTGGAGGAGAAGGTATTTGTGTGTTTGGTTTTGTATTGGTAGTGTCTGTATGAGTAGAGGCTTTGTGCTGGGAGAGAATCTGAGCCCTGATTAGGGGGCGGGGCTTCACTGACTAGGGTTCCTATAAAGGTAGCAGCCAGTCAGGCAGCGGCACAGACAGCTGCAGCGGCACAGGAGCGAGCAAACAGAGCTGTAAACAGGGGAGTTTGAGTGGGAGTTGTTTTGGAGGAGAAGGTATTTGTGTGTGTTTGGTTTTGTATTGGTAGTATTTGTATGTGTAGAGGCTTGGAGGGGCTTTGTGCTGGGAGAAAAGCTGAGCCCTGATTAGGGGGCGGGGCTTCACTGACTAGGGTTCCTATAAAGGTAGCAGCCAGTCAGGCAGCGGCACAGACAGCTGCAGCGGCACAGGAGCGAGCAAACAGAGCTGTAAACAGGGGAGTTTGAGTGGGAGTTGTGTTGGAGGAGAAGGTATTTGTGTGTGTTTGGTTTTGTATTGGTAGTATTTGTATGTGTAGAGGCTTGGAGGGGCTTTGTGCTGGGAGAGAAGCTGAGCCCTGATTAGGGGGCGGGGCTTCACTGACGAGGGGTACTATAAAGGGAGCAGACAGTCAGGCAGCGAAACAGACAGCTGCAGCGGTACAGGGGCTAGCAAACAGAGCTGTAAACGGGAGTTTGAGTGGGAGTTCTGTTGGAAGAGAAGGTATTTGTGTGTGTTTGGTTTTGTATTGGTAGTATCTGTATGTGTAGGGTCTTTGTGCTGGGAGAAAAGCTGAGCCCTGATTAGGGGGCGGGGCTTCACTGACTAGGGGTCCTAGAAAGATAGCAGCCAGTCAGGCAGCGGCACAGGATCTAGCAAACAGAGCTCTAAACTGGGGAGTATGAGTGGGAGTTCTGTTGGAGGAGAAGGTATTTGTGTGTGTTTGGTTTTGTATTGGTAGTATCTGTATGTGTAGGGGCCTTGTGCTGGGAGAGAAGCTGAGCCCTGATTAGGGGGCGGGGCTTCACTGACGAGGGGTCCTATAAAGGGAGCAGCCAGTCAGGCAGCAACACAGACAGCTGCAGCGTAACAGGAGCTAGCAAACAGAGCTGTAAACAGGGGAGTTTGAGTGGGACTTCTGTTGGAGGAGAAGGTATTTGTGTGTGTTTGGTTTTGTATTGGTAGTATCTGTATGTGTAGAGGCTTGGAGGGGCTTTGTGCTGGGAGAGAAGCTGAGCCCTGATTAGGGGGCGGGGCTTCACTGACTAGGGTTCCTATAAAGGTAGCAGCCAGTCAGGCAGCGGCACAGGAGCTAGCAAACAGAACTGTAAACAGGGGAGTCTGAGTGGGACTTCTGTTGGAGGAGAAGGCATTTGTGTGTGTTTGGTTTTGTATTGGTAGTATCTGTATGTGTAGGGGCTTTGTGCTGGGAGAAAAGCTGAGCCCTGATTAGGGGGCGGGGCTTCACTGACTACGGGTCCTATAAAGGGAGCAGCCAGTCAGGCAGGGGCACAGACAGCTGCAGCGGAACAGGAGCTAGCAAACTGAGCTGTAAACAGGGGAGTTTGAGAGGGAGTTCTGTTGGAGGAGAAGGTATTTGTGTGTGTTTGGTTTTGTATTGGTGGTATCTGTATGTGTAGGGGCTTTGTGCTGCGAGAGAAGCTGAGCCCTGATTAGGGGGCGGGGCTTCACTGACTAGGGGTCCTATAAAGGGAGCAGCCAGTCAGGCAGCTGCACAGACAGCTGCAGCGGTACAGGAGCTAGCAAACAGAGCTGTAAACAGGGGAGTTTGAGTGGGAGTTCTGTTGGAGGAGAAGGTATTTGTGTGTGTGCTTGGTTTTGTATTGTTGGTATCTGTATGTGTAGAGGCTTGGAGGGGCTTTGTGCTGGGAGAGAAGCTGAGCCCTGATTAGGGGGCGGGGCTTCACTGACGAGGGGTCCTATAAAGGGAGCAGACAGTCAGGCAGCGACACAGACAGCTGCAGCGGTACAGGAGCTAGCAAACAGAGCTGTAAACAGGGGAGTTTGAGTGGGAGTTCTGTTTGAGGAGAAGGTATTTCTGTGTGTGTTTGGTTTTGTATTGGTGGTATCTGTATGTGTATAGGCTTGGAGGGGCTTTGTGCTCGGAGCGAAGCTGAGCCCTGATTAGGGGGCGGGGCTTCACTGACTAGGGGTCCTATAAAGGTAGCAGCCAGTCAGGCAGCGGCACAGGAGCTAGCAAACAGAGCTGTAAACAGGGGAGTTTGAGTGGGACTTCTGTTGGAGGAGAAGGTATTTGTGTGTGTGTTTGGTACTGTATTGGTAGTATCTGTATGTGTAGAGGCTTGGAGGGGCTTTGTGCTGGGAGCGAAGCTGAGCCCTGATTAGGGGGCGGGGCTTCACTGACGAGGGGTCCTATAAAGGTAGCAGCCAGTCAGGCAGCGGCACAGGAGCTAGCAAACAGAACTGTAAACAGGGGAGTCTGAGTGGGACTTCTGTTGGAGGAGAAGGCATTTGTGTGTGTTTGGTTTTGTATTGGTAGTATCTGTATGTGTAGGGGCTTTGTGCTGGGAGAAAAGCTGAGCCCTGATTAGGGGGCGGGGCTTCACTGACTACGGGTCCTATAAAGGGAGCAGCCAGTCAGGCAGGGGCACAGACAGCTGCAGCGGAACAGGAGCTAGCAAACTGAGCTGTAAACAGGGGAGTTTGAGAGGGAGTTCTGTTGGAGGAGAAGGTATTTGTGTGTGTCTGGTTTTGTATTGGTAGTATCTGTATGAGTAGAGGCTTTGTGCTGGGAGAGAATCTGAGCCCTGATTAGGGGGCGGGGCTTCACTGACTAGGGGTCCTATAAAGGTAGCAGCCAGTCAGGCAGCGGCACAGGAGCTAGCAAACAGAGCTGTAAACAGGGGAGTCTGAGTGGGAGTTCTGTTGGAGGAGAAGGCATTTGTGTGTGTGTTTGGTTTTGTATTAGTAGCATCTGTATGTGTAGGGGCTTTGTGCTGGGAGAGAAGCTGAGCCCTGATTAGGGGGCGGGGCTTCACTGACTAGGGGTCCTATAAAGGGAGCAGCCAGTCAGGCGGTGGCACGGACAGCTGCAGCGGCACAGGAGCTAGCAAACAGAGCTGTAAACAGGGGAGTTTGATTGGGAGTTCTGTTGGAGGAGAAGGTATTTGTGTGTGTTTGGTTTTGTATTGGTGGTATCTGTATGTGTAGGGGCTTTGTGCTGCGAGAGAAGCTGAGCCCTGATTAGGGGGCGGGGCTTCACTGACTAGGGGTCCTATAAAGGGAGCAGACAGTCAGGCAGCGACACAGACAGCTGCAGCGGTACAGGAGCTAGCAAACAGAGCTGTAAACAGGGGAGTTTGAGTGGGAGTTCTGTTGGAAGAGAAGGTATTTGTGTGTGTTTGGTTTTGTATTGGTAGTATCTGTATGTGTAGGGTCTTTGTGCTGGGAGAAAAGCTGAGCCCTGATAAGGGGGCGGGGCTTCACTGACGAGGCGTCCTATAAAGGTAGCAGCCAGTCAGGCAGCGGCACAGGAGCTAGCAAACAGAGCTGTAAACAGGGGAGTTTGAGTGGGAGTTCTGTTTGAGGAGAAGGTATTTCTGTGTGTGTTTGGTTTTGTATTGGTGGTATCTGTATGTGTATAGGCTTGGAGGGGCTTTGTGCTCGGAGCGAAGCTGAGCCCTGATTAGGGGGCGGGGCTTCACTGACTAGGGGTCCTATAAAGGTAGCAGCCAGTCAGGCAGCGGCACAGGAGCTAGCAAACAGAGCTGTAAACAGGGGAGTTTGAGTGGGACTTCTGTTGGAGGAGAAGGTATTTGTGTGTGTGTTTGGTATTGTATTGGTAGTATCTGTATGTGTAGAGGCTTGGAGGGGCTTTGTGCTGGGAGCGAAGCTGAGCCCTGATTAGGGGGCGGGGCTTCACTGACTAGGGGTCCTATAAAGGGAGCAGCCAATCAGGCAGGGGCACAGACAGCTGCAGCGGAACAGGAGCTACAAAACTGAGCTGTAAACAGGGGAGTTTGAGAGGGAGTTCTGTTGGAGGAGAAGGTATTTGTGTGTGTTTGGTTTTGTATTGGTAGTATCTGTATGTGTAGAGTCTTGGAGGGGCTTTGTGCTGTTAGAGAATCTGAGCCCTGATTAGGGGGCGGGGCTTCTCTGACTAGGGGTCCTATAAAGGTAGTAGCCAGTCAGGCAGCGGCACAGGAGCTAGCAAACAGAGCTGTAAACAGGGGAGTTTGATTGGGAGTTCTGTTGGAGGAGAAGGTATTTGTGTGTGTTTGGTTTTGTATTGGTGGTATCTGTATGTGTAGGGGCTTTGTGCTCCGAGAGAAGCTGAGCCCTGATTAGGGGGCGGGGCTTCACTGACTAGGGGTCCTATAAAGGGAGCAGCCAGTCAGGCAGCTGCACAGACAGCTGCAGCGGTACAGGAGCTAGCAAACAGAGCTGTAAACAGGGGAGTTTGAGTGGGAGTTCTGTTGGAAGAGAAGGTATTTGTGTGTGTTTGGTTTTGTATTGGTAGTATCTGTATGTGTAGGGTCTTTGTGCTGGGAGAAAAGCTGAGTCCTGATTAGGGGGCGGGGCTTCACTGACTAGGGGTCCTAGAAAGGTAGCAGCCAGTCAGGCAGCGACACAGGAGCTAGCAAACAGAGCTCTAAACAGGGGAGTATGAGTGGGAGTTCTGTTGGAGGAGAAGGTGTTTGTGTGTGTGTTTGGTATTGTATTGGCAGTATCTGTATGTGTAGGGGCTTTGTGCTGGGAGAAAAGCTGAGCCGTGATTAGGGGGCGGGGCTTCACTGACTAGGGGTCCTATAAAGGTAGCAGCCAGTCAGGCAGCAGCACAGGAGCTAGCAAACAGAGCTGTAAACAGGGGAGTTTGAGTGGGAGTTCTGTTGGAGGAGAAGGTATTTGTGTGTGTTTGGTTTTGTATTGGTAGTATCTGTATGTGTAGGGGCTTTGTGCTGGGAGAAAAGCTGAGCCCTGATTAGGGGGCGGGGCTTCACTGACTAGGGGTCCTATAAAGGGAGCAGCCAGTCAGGCAGGGGAACAGACAGCTGCAGCGGCACAGGAGCTAGCAAATAGAGCTGTAAACAGGGGAGTTTGAGTGGGAGTTCTGTTTGAGGAGAAGGTATTTGTGTGTGTGTTTGGTTTTGTATTGGTGGTATCTGTATTTGTAGAGGCTTGGAGGGGCTTTGTGCTGGGAGAGAAGCTGAGCCCTGATTAGGGGGCGGGGCTTCGCTGACTAGGGGTCCTATGATTGTAGCAGCCAGTCAGGCAGCGTCACAGACAGCTCCAGGGGCACAGGAGCTAGCAAACAGAGCTGTAAACAGGGGAGTTTGAGTGGGAGTTCTGTTGGAGGAGAAGGTATTTGTGTGTGTTTGGTTTTGTATTGGTAGCATCTGTATGTGTAGGGGCTTTGTGCTGGGAGAGAAGCTGAGCCCTGATTAGGGGGCGGGGCTTCACTGACTAGGGGTCCTATAAAGGGAGCAGCCAGTCAGGCAGCTGCACAGACAGCTGCAGCGGTACAGGAGCTAGCAAACAGAGCTGTAAACAGGGGAGTTTGAGTGGGAGTTCTGTTTGAGGAGAAGGTATTTGTGTGTGTTTGGTTTTGTGTTGGTGGTATCTGTATGTGTAGGGGCTTTGTGCTGGGAGAGAAGCTGAGCCCTGATTAGGGGGCGGGGCTTCAACGACTAGGGGTTCTATAAAGGTAGCAGCCAGTCAGGCAGCGGCACAGACAGCTGCAGCGGTACAGGAGCTAGCAAACAGAGCTGTAAATAGGGGACTTTGAGTGGGAGTTCTGTTGGAGGAGAAGCTATTTGTGTGTGTGTTTGGTTTTGTATTGGTAGTATCTGTATGTGTAGAGGCTTGGAGGGGCTTTGTGCTGGGAGCGAAGCTGAGCCCTGATTAGGGGGCGTGGCTTCACTGACTAGGGGTCCTATAAAGGTAGCAGCCAGTCAGGCAGCGGCACAGGAGCTAGCAAACAGAGCTGTAAACAGGGGAGTCTGAGTGGGAGTTCTGTTGGAGGAGAAGGCATTTGTGTGTGTGTTTGGTTTTGTATTGGTAGCATCTGTATGTGTAGGGGCTTTGTGCTGGGAGAGAAGCTGAGCCCTGATTAGGGGGCGGGGCTTCACTGACTAGGGGTCCTATAAAGGGAGCAGCCAGTCAGGCAGCGGCACAGGAGCTAGCAAACAGAGCTGTAAACAGGGGAGTCTGAGTGGGAGTTCTGTTGGAGGAGAAGGCATTTGTGTGTGTGTTTGGTTTTGTATTGGTAGCATCTGCATGTGTAGGGGCTTTGTGCTGGGAGAGAAGCTGAGCCCTGATTAGGGGGCGGGGCTTCACTGACGAGGGGTCCTATAAAGGGAGCAGACAGTCAGGCAGCGACACAGACAGCTGCAGCGGTACAGGAGCTAGCAAACAGAGCTGTAAACAGGGGAGTTTGAGTGGGAGTTCTGTTGGAGGAGAAGGTATTTGTGTGTGTTTGGTTTTGTATTGGTAGTATCTGTATGTGTAGGGGCTTTGTGCTGGGAGAAAAGCTGAGCCCTGATTAGGGGGCGGGGCTTCACTGACTAGGGGTCCTATAAAGGGAGCAGCCAGTCAGGCAGGGGAACAGACAGCTGCAGCGGCACAGGAGCTAGCAAATAGAGCTGTAAACAGGGGAGTTTGAGTGGGAGTTCTGTTTGAGGAGAAGGTATTTGTGTGTGTGTTTGGTTTTGTATTGGTGGTATCTGTATTTGTAGAGGCTTGGAGGGGCTTTGTGCTGGGAGAGAAGCTGAGCCCTGATTAGGGGGCGGGGCTTCGCTGACTAGGGGTCCTATGATTGTAGCAGCCAGTCAGGCAGCGTCACAGACAGCTCCAGGGGCACAGGAGCTAGCAAACAGAGCTGTAAACAGGGGAGTTTGAGTCGGAGTTCTGTTGGAGGAGAAGGTATTTGTGTGTGTTTGGTTTTGTATTGTTGGTATCTGTATGTGTAGAGGCTTGGAGGGGCTTTGTGCTGGGAGAGAAGCTGAGCCCTGATCAGGGGGCGGGGCTTCACTGACGAGGGGTCCTATAAAGGGAGCAGACAGTCAGGCAGCGACACAGACAGCTGCAGCAGTACAGGAGCTAGCAAACAGAGCTGTAAACAGGGGAGTTTGAGTGGGAGTTCTGTTGGAAGAGAAGGTATTTGTGTGTGTTTGGTTTTGTATTGGTAGTATCTGTATGTGTAGGGTCTTTGTGCTGGGAGAAAAGCTGAGCCCTGATAAGGGGGCGGGGCTTCACTGACGAGGCGTCCTATAAAGGTAGCAGCCATTCAGGCAGCGGCACAGGAGCTAGCAAACAGAGCTGTAAACAGGGGAGTTTGAGTGGGAGTTCTGTTTGAGGAGAAGGTATTTCTGTGTGTGTTTGGTTTTGTATTGGTGGTATCTGTATGTGTATAGGCTTGGAGGGGCTTTGTGCTCGGAGCGAAGCTGAGCCCTGATTAGGGGGCGGGGCTTCACTGACTAGGGGTCCTATAAAGGTAGCAGCCAGTCAGGCAGCGGCACAGGAGCTAGCAAACAGAGCTGTAAACAGGGGAGTTTGAGTGGGACTTCTGTTGGAGGAGAAGGTATTTGTGTGTGTGTTTGGTATTGTATTGGTAGTATCTGTATGTGTAGAGGCTTGGAGGGGCTTTGTGCTGGGAGCGAAGCTGAGCCCTGATTAGGGGGCGGGGCTTCACTGACTAGGGGTCCTATAAAGGGAGCAGCCAATCAGGCAGGGGCACAGACAGCTGCAGCGGAACAGGAGCTACAAAACTGAGCTGTAAACAGGGGAGTTTGAGAGGGAGTTCTGTTGGAGGAGAAGGTATTTGTGTGTGTTTGGTTTTGTATTGGTAGTATCTGTATGTGTAGAGTCTTGGAGGGGCTTTGTGCTGGGAGAGAATCTGAGCCCTGATTAGGGGGCGGGGCTTCTCTGACTAGGGGTCCTATAAAGGTAGTAGCCAGTCAGGCAGCGGCACAGGAGCTAGCAAACAGAGCTGTAAACAGGGGAGTTTGATTGGGAGTTCTGTTGGAGGAGAAGGTATTTGTGTGTGTTTGGTTTTGTATTGGTGGTATCTGTATGTGTAGGGGCTTTGTGCTCCGAGAGAAGCTGAGCCCTGATTAGGGGGCGGGGCTTCACTGACTAGGGGTCCTATAAAGGGAGCAGCCAGTCAGGCAGCTGCACAGACAGCTGCAGCGGTACAGGAGCTAGCAAACAGAGCTGTAAACAGGGGAGTTTGAGTGGGAGTTCTGTTTGAGGAGAAGGTATTTGTGTGTGTTTGGTTTTGTGTTGGTGGTATCTGTATGTGTAGGGGCTTTGTGCTGAGAGAGAAGCTGAGCCCTGATTAGGGTGCGGGCTTCACTGACTAGGGGTCCTATAAAGGCAGCAGCCAGTCAGGCAGCGGCACAGACAGCTGCAGTGGCACAGGAGCTAGCAAAGAGAGCTGTAAACAGGGGAGTTTGAGTGGGAGTTCTGTTGGAGGAGAAGGTATTTGTGTGTGTGTTTGGTTTTGTATTGTTGGTATCTGTATGTGTAGAGGCTTGGAGGGGCTTTGTGCTGGGAGAGAAGCTGAGCCCTGATTAGGGGGCGGGGCTTCACTGACGAGGGGTCCTATAAAGGGAGCAGACAGTCAGGCAGCGACACAGACAGCTGCAGCGGTACAGGAGCTAGCAAACAGAGCTGTAAACAGGGGAGTTTGAGTGGGAGTTCTGTTGGAAGAGAAGGTATTTGTGTGTGTTTGGTTTTGTATTGGTAGTATCTGTATGTGTAGGGTCTTTGTGCTGGGAGAAAAGCTGAGCCCTGATTAGGGGGCGGGGCTTCACTGACTAGGGGTCCTAGAAAGGTAGCAGCCAGTCAGGCAGCGACACAGGAGCTAGCAAACAGAGCTCTAAACAGGGGAGTATGAGTGGGAGTTCTGTTGGAGGAGAAGGTGTTTGTGTGTGTGTTTGGTATTGTATTGGCAGTATCTGTATGTGTAGGGGCTTTGTGCTGGGAGAAAAGCTGAGCCGTGATTAGGGGCGGGGCTTCACTGACTAGGGGTCCTATAAAGGTAGCAGCCAGTCAGGCAGCAGCACAGGAGCTAGCAAACAGAGCTGTAAACAGGGGAGTTTGAGTGGGAGTTCTGTTGGAGGAGAAGGTATTTGTGTGTGTGTTTGGTTTTGTATTGGTGGTATCTGTATTTGTAGAGGCTTGGAGGGGCTTTGTGCTGGGAGAGAAGCTGAGCCCTGATTAGGGGGCGGGGCTTCCCTGACTAGGGGTCCTATGATTGTAGCAGCCAGTCAGGCAGCGTCACAGACAGCTCCAGGGGCACAGGAGCTAGCAAACAGAGCTGTAAACAGGGGAGTTTGAGTCGGAGTTCTGTTGGAGGAGAAGGTATTTGTGTGTGTTTGGTTTTGTATTGGTGGTATCTGTATGTGTAGGGGCTTTGTGCTCCGAGAGAAGCTGAGCCCTGATTAGGGGGCGGGGCTTCACTGACTAGGGGTCCTATAAAGGGAGCAGCCAGTCAGGCAGCTGCACAGACAGCTGCAGGGGCACAGGAGCTAGCAAATAGAGCTGTAAACAGGGGAGTTTGAGTGGGAGTTCTGTTGGAAGAGAAGGTATTTGTGTGTGTTTGGTTTTGTATTGGTAGTATCTGTATGTGTAGGGTCTTTGTGCTGGGAGAGAAGCTGAGCCTTGATTAGGGGGCGGGGCTTCACTGACTAGGGGTCCTATAAAGGGAGCAGCCAGTCAGGCAGCTGCACAGACAGCTGCAGCGGTACAGGAGCTAGCAAACAGAGCTGTAAACAGGGGAGTTTGAGTGGGAGTTCTGTTCGAGGAGAAGGTATTTGTGTGTGTGTTTGGTTTTGTATTGGTGGTATCTGTATGTGTAGAGGCTTGGAGGGGCTTTGTGCTGGGAGAGAAGCTGAGCCCTGATTAGGGGGCGGGGCTTCACTGACGAGGGGTCCTATAAAGGGAGCAGCCAGTCAGGCAGCGACACAGACAGCTGCAGCGGTACAGGAGCTAGCAAACAGAGCTGTAAATAGGGGACTTTGAGTGGGAGTTCTGTTGGAGGAGAAGCTATTTGTGTGTGTTTGGTTTTGTATTGGTAGTATCTGTATGTGTAGAGGCTTGGAGGGGCTTTGTGCTGGGAGCGAAGCTGAGCGCTGATTAGGGGGCGGGGCTTCACTGACTAGGGGTCCTATAAAGGTAGCAGCCAGTCAGGCAGCGGCACAGGAGCTAGCAAACAGAGCTGTAAACAGGGGAGTCTGAGTGGGAGTTCTGTTGGAGGAGAAGGTATTTGTGTGTGTGTTTGGTTTTGTGTTGGTGGTATCTGTATGTGTAGGGGCTTTGTGCTGCGAGAGAAGCTGAGCCCTGATTAGGGGGCGGGGCTTCACTGACTAGGGGTCCTATAAAGGCAGCAGCCAGTCAGGCAGCGGCACAGACAGCTGCAGTGGCACAGGAGCTAGCAAAGAGAGCTGTAAACAGGGGAGTTTGAGTGGGAGTTCTGTTGGAGGAGAAGGTATTTGTGTGTGTTTTGTTTTGTATTGGTGGTATCTGTATGTGTAGGGTCTTTGTGCTGGGAGAAAAGCTGAGCCCTGATTAGGGGGCGGGGCTTCACTGACTAGGGGTCCTATAAAGGTAGCAGCCAGTCAGGCAGCAGCACAGGAGCTAGCAAACAGAGCTGTAAACAGGGGAGTTTGAGTGGGACTTCTGTTGGAGGAGAAGGTATTTGTGTGTGTGTTTGGTATTGTATTGGTAGTATCTGTATGTGTAGAGGCTTAGAGGGGCTTTGTGCTGGGAGCGAAGCTGAGCCCTCATTAGGGGGCGGGGCTTCATTGACTAGGGGTCCTATAAAGGGAGCAGCCAGTCAGGCAGGGGCACAGACAGCTGCAGCGGAACAGGAGCTACAAAACTGAGCTGTAAACAGGGGAGTTTGAGAGGGAGTTCTGTTGGAGGAGAAGGATTTGTGTGTGTTTGGTTTTGTATTGGTAGTATCTGTATGTGTAGAGGCTTGGAGGGGCTTTGTGCTGGGAGAGAAGCTGAGCCCTGATTAGGGGGCGGGGCTTCACTGACTAGGGTTCCTATAAAGGTAGCAGCCAGTCAGGCAGCGGCACAGGAGCTAGCAAACAGAGCTGTAAACAGGGGAGTTTGAGTGGGACTTCTGTTGGAAGAGAAGGTATTTGTGTGTGTGTGTTTGGTTTTGTATTGTTGGTATCTGTATGTGTAGAGGCTTGGAGGGGCTTTGTGCTGGGAGAGAAGCTGAGCCCTGATTAGGGGGCGGGGCTTCACTGACTAGGGGTCCTATAAAGGGAGCAGCCAGTCAGGCAGCGACACAGACAGCTGCAGCGGTACAGGAGCTAGCAAACAGAGCTGTAAACAGGGGAGTTTGAGTGGGAGTTCTGTTGGAGGAGAAGGTATTTTTCTGTGTTTTTGGTTTTGTATTGGTAGTATCTGTATGTGTAGAGGCTTGGAGGGGCTTTGTGCTGGGAGCGAAGCTGAGCCCTGATTAGGGGGCGGGGCTTCACTGACTAGGGGTCCTATAAAGGTAGCAGCCAGTCAGGCAGCGGCACAGGAGCTCGCAAACAGAGCTGTAAACAGGGGAGTATGAGTGGGAGTTCTGTTGGAGGAGAAGGTGTTTGTGTGTGTTTGGTTTCGTATTTTTAGTATCTGTATGTGTAGAGGCTTGGAGGGGCTTTGTGCTGGGAGAAAAGCTGAGCCCTGATTAGGGGGCGGGGCTTCACTGACTAGGGTTCCTATAAAGGTAGCAGCCAGTCAGGCAGCGGCACAGACAGCTGCAGCGGCACAGGAGCGAGCAAACAGAGCTGTAAACAGGGGAGTTTGAGTGGGAGTTGTGTTGGAGGAGAAGGTATTTGTGTGTGTTTGGTTTTGTATTGGTAGTATTTGTATGTGTAGAGGCTTGGAGGGGCTTTGTGCTGTGAGAGAAGCTGAGCCCTTATTAGGGGGCGGGACTTCCCTGACTAGGGGTCCTATAGAGCTAGCAGCCAGTCAGGCAGCGGCACAGGAGCTAGCAAACAGAGCTGTAAACAGGGGAGTTTGAGTGGGAGTTCTGTTGGAAGAGAAGGTATTTGTGTGTGCTTGGTTTTGTGTTGGTGGTATCTGTATGTGTAGGGTCTTTGTGCTGGGAGAAAAGCTGAGCCCTGATTAGGGGGCGGGGCTTCACTGACTAGGGGTCCTATAAAGGTAGCAGCCAGTCAGGCAGCGACACAGACAGCTGCAGCGGTACAGGAGCTAGCAAACAGAGCTGTAAACAGGGGAGTTTGAGTGGGAGTTCTGTTGGAAGAGAAGGTATTTGTGTGTGTTTGGTTTTGTGTTGGTGGTATCTGTATGTGTAGGGTCTTTGTGCTGGGAGAAAAGCTGAGCCCTGATTAGGGGGCGGGGCTTCACTGACTAGGGGTCCTATAAAGGTAGCAGCCAGTCAGGCAGCAGCACAGGAGCTAGCAAACAGAGCTGTAAACAGGGGAGTTTGAGTGGGACTTCTGTTGGAGGAGAAGGTATTTGTGTGTGTGTTTGGTATTGTATTGGTAGTATCTGTATGTGTAGAGGCTTAGAGGGGCTTTGTGCTGGGAGCGAAGCTGAGCCCTCATTAGGGGGCGGGGCTTCATTGACTAGGGGTCCTATAAAGGGAGCAGCCAGTCAGGCAGGGGCACAGACAGCTGCAGCGGAACAGGAGCTACAAAACTGAGCTGTAAACAGGGGAGTTTGAGAGGGAGTTCTGTTGGAGGAGAAGGTATTTGTGTGTGTTTGGTTTTGTATTGGTAGTATCTGTATGTGTAGAGGCTTGGAGGGGCTTTGTGCTGGGAGAGAAGCTGAGCCCTGATTAGGGGGCGGGGCTTCACTGACTAGGGTTCCTATAAAGGTAGCAGCCAGTCAGGCAGCGGCACAGGAGCTCGCAAACAGAGCTGTAAACAGGGGAGTTTGAGTGGGAGTTCTGTTGGAGGAGAAGGTATATGTGTGTGTTTGGTTTCGTATTGGTAGTATCTGTATGTGTAGAGGCTTGGAGGGGCTTTGTGCTGGGAGAAAAGCTGAGCCCTGATTAGGGGGCGGGGCTTCACTGACTAGGGTTCCTATAAAGGTAGCAGCCAGTCAGGCAGCGGCACAGACAGCTGCAGCGGCACAGGAGCGAGCAAACAGAGCTGTAAACAGGGGAGTTTGAGTGGGAGTTGTGTTCGAGGAGAAGGTATTTGTGTGTGTGTTTGGTTTTGTATTGGTGGTATCTGTATGTGTAGAGGCTTGGAGGGGCTTTGTGCTGGGAGAGAAGCTGAGCCCTGATTAGGGGGCGGGGCTTCACTGACGAGGGGTCCTATAAAGGGAGCAGCCAGTCAGGCAGCGACACAGACAGCTGCAGCGGTACAGGAGCTAGCAAACAGAGCTGTAAATAGGGGACTTTGAGTGGGAGTTCTGTTGGAGGAGAAGCTATTTGTGTGTGTTTGGTTTTGTATTGGTAGTATCTGTATGTGTGGAGGCTTGGAGGGGCTTTGTGCTGGGAGCGAAGCTGAGCCCTGATTAGGGGGCGGGGCTTCACTGACTAGGGGTCCTATAAAGGTAGCAGCCAGTCAGGCAGCGGCACAGGAGCTAGCAAACAGAGCTGTAAACAGGGGAGTCTGAGTGGGAGTTCTGTTGGAGGAGAAGGTATTTGTGTGTGTGTTTGGTTTTGTGTTGGTGGTATCTGTATGTGTAGGGGCTTTGTGCTGCGAGAGAAGCTGAGCCCTGATTAGGGGGCGGGGCTTCACTGACTAGGGGTCCTATAAAGGCAGCAGCCAGTCAGGCAGCGGCACAGACAGCTGCAGTGGCACAGGAGCTAGCAAAGAGAGCTGTAAACAGGGGAGTTTGAGTGGGAGTTCTGTTGGAAGAGAAGGTATTTGTGTGTGTTTTGTTTTGTATTGGTGGTATCTGTATGTGTAGGGTCTTTGTGCTGGGAGAAAAGCTGAGCCCTGATTAGGGGGCGGGGCTTCACTGACTAGGGGTCCTATAAAGGTAGCAGCCAGTCAGGCAGCAGCACAGGAGCTAGCAAACAGAGCTGTAAACAGGGGAGTTTGAGTGGGACTTCTGTTGGAGGAGAAGGTATTTGTGTGTGTGTTTGGTATTGTATTGGTAGTATCTGTATGTGTAGAGGCTTAGAGGGGCTTTGTGCTGGGAGCGAAGCTGAGCCCTCATTAGGGGGCGGGGCTTCATTGACTAGGGGTCCTATAAAGGGAGCAGCCAGTCAGGCAGGGGCACAGACAGCTGCAGCGGAACAGGAGCTACAAAACTGAGCTGTAAACAGGGGAGTTTGAGTGGGAGTTCTGTTGGAGGAGAAGGTATTTTTCTGTGTTTTTGGTTTTGTATTGGTAGTATCTGTATGTGTAGAGGCTTGGAGGGGCTTTGTGCTGGGAGCGAAGCTGAGCCCTGATTAGGGGGCGGGGCTTCACTGACTAGGGGTCCTATAAAGGTAGCAGCCAGTCAGGCAGCGGCACAGGAGCTAGCAAACAGAGCTGTAAACAGGGGAGTTTGAGTGTGAGTTCTGTTGGAAGAGAAGGTATTTGTGTGTGTTTGGTTTTGTATTGGTAGTATCTGTATGTGTAGGGTCTTAGTGCTGGGAGAAAAGCTGAGCCCTGATTAGGGGGCGGGGCTTCACTGACTAGGGGTCCTAGAAAGGTAGCAGCCAGTCAGGCAGCGGCACAGGAGCTCGCAAACAGAGCTGTAAACAGGGGAGTATGAGTGGGAGTTCTGTTGGAGGAGAAGGTGTTTGTGTGTGTTTGGTTTCGTATTTTTAGTATCTGTATGTGTAGAGGCTTGGAGGGGCTTTGTGCTGGGAGAAAAGCTGAGCCCTGATTAGGGGGCGGGGCTTCACTGACGAGGGGTCCTATAAAGGGAGCAGCCAGTCAGGCAGCGGCACAGACAGCTGCAGCGGCACAGGAGCGAGCAAACAGAGCTGTAAACAGGGGAGTTTGAGTGGGAGTTGTGTTGGAGGAGAAGGTATTTGTGTGTGTTTGGTTTTGTATTGGTAGTATTTGTATGTGTAGAGGCTTGGAGGGGCTTTGTGCTGTGAGAGAAGCTGAGCCCTTATTAGGGGGCGGGACTTCCCTGACTAGGGGTCCTATAGAGCTAGCAGCCAGTCAGGCAGCGGCACAGGAGCTAGCAAACAGAGCTGTAAACAGGGGAGTTTGAGTGGGAGTTCTGTTGGAAGAGAAGGTATTTGTGTGTGCTTGGTTTTGTGTTGGTGGTATCTGTATGTGTAGGGTCTTTGTGCTGGGAGAAAAGCTGAGCCCTGATTAGGGGGCGGGGCTTCACTGACTAGGGGTCCTATAAAGGTAGCAGCCAGTCAGGCAGCGACACAGACAGCTGCAGCGGTACAGGAGCTAGCAAACAGAGCTGTAAACAGGGGAGTTTGAGTGGGAGTTCTGTTGGAAGAGAAGGTATTTGTGTGTGTTTGGTTTTGTATTGGTAGTATCTGTATGTGTAGGGTCTTTGTGCTGGGAGAAAAGCTGAGCCCTGATTAGGGGGCGGGGCTTCACTGACTAGGGGTCCTATAAAGGTAGCAGCCAGTCAGGCAGCAGCACAGGAGCTAGCAAACAGAGCTGTAAACAGGGGAGTTTGAGTGGGACTTCTGTTGGAGGAGAAGGTATTTGTGTGTGTGTTTGGTATTGTATTGGTAGTATCTGTATGTGTAGAGGCTTAGAGGGGCTTTGTGCTGGGAGCGAAGCTGAGCCCTCATTAGGGGGCGGGGCTTCATTCACTAGGGGTCCTATAAAGGGAGCAGCCAGTCAGGCAGGGGCACAGACAGCTGCAGCGGAACAGGAGCTACAAAACTGAGCTGTAAACAGGGGAGTTTGAGTGGGAGTTCCGTTGGAGGAGAAGGTATTTGTGTGTGTTTGGTTTTGTGTTGGTGGTATCTGTATGTGTAGGGGCTTTGTGCTGAGAGAGAAGCTGAGCCCTGATTAGGGGGCTGGCTTCACTGACTAGGGGTCCTATAAAGGCAGCAGCCAGTCAGGCAGCGGCACAGACAGCTGCAGTGGCACAGGAGCTAGCAAAGAGAGCTGTAAACAGGGGAGTTTGAGTGGGAGTTCTGTTGGAGGAGAAGGTATTTGTGTGTGTGTTTGGTTTTGTATTGTTGGTATCTGTATGTGTAGATGCTTGGAGGGGCTTTGTGCTGGGAGAGAAGCTGAGACCTGATTAGGGGGCGGGGCTTCACTGACGAGGGGTCCTATAAAGGGAGCAGCCAGTCAGGCAGCGGCACAGGAGCTAGCAAACAGAGCTGTAAACAGGGGAGTTTGAGTGGGACTTCTGTTGGAAGAGAAGGTATTTGTGTGTGTTTGGTTTTGTATTGGTAGTATCTGTATGTGTAGGGGCTTTGTGCTGGGAGAAAAGCTGAGCCCTGATTAGGGGGCGGGGCTTCACTGACTACGGGTCCTATAAAGGGAGCAGCCAGTCAGGCAGGGGCACAGACAGCTGCAGCGGAACAGGAGCTAGCAAACTGAGCTGTAAACAGGGGAGTTTGAGAGGGAGTTCTGTTGGAGGAGAAGGTATTTGTGTGTGTTTGGTTTTGTATTGGTAGTATCTGTATGAGTAGAGGCTTTGTGCTGGGAGAGAATCTGAGCCCTGATTAGGGGGCGGGGCTTCACTGACTAGGGTTCCTATAAAGGTAGCAGCCAGTCAGGCAGCGGCACAGACAGCTGCAGCGGCACAGGAGCGAGCAAACAGAGCTGTAAACAGGGGAGTTTGAGTGGGAGTTGTGTTGGAGGAGAAGGTATTTGTGTGTGTTTGGTTTTGTATTGGTAGTATCTGTATGTGTAGGGTCTTTGTGCTGGGAGAAAAGCTGAGCCCTGATAAGGGGGCGGGGCTTCACTGACTAGGCGTCCTATAAAGGTAGCAGCCAGTCAGGCAGCGGCACAGCAGCTAGCAAACAGTGCTGTAAACACGGGAGTTTGAGTGGGAGTTCTGTTGGAGGAGAAGGTATATGTGTGTGTTTGGTTTCGTATTGGTAGTATCTGTATGTGTAGAGGCTTGGAGGGGCTTTGTGCTGGGAGAAAAGCTGAGCCCTGATTAGGGGGCGGGGCTTCACTGACTAGGGTTCCTATAAAGGTAGCAGCCAGTCAGGCAGCGGCACAGACAGCTGCAGCGGCACAGGAGCGAGCAAACAGAGCTGTAAACAGGGGAGTATGAGTGGGAGTTGTGTTGGAGGAGAAGGTATTTGTGTGTGTTTGGTTTTGTATTGGTAGTATCTGTATGTGTAGGGGCTTTGTGCTGGGAGAGAAGCTGAGCCCTGATTAGGGGGCTGGCTTCACTGACTAGGGGTCCTATAAAGGCAGCAGCCAGTCAGGCAGCGGCACAGACAGCTGCAGTGGCACAGGAGCTAGCAAAGAGAGCTGTAAACAGGGGAGTTTGAGTGGGAGTTCTGTTGGAGGAGAAGGTATTTGTGTGTGTGTTCGGTTTTGCATTGTTGATATCTGTATGTGTAGAGGCTTGGAGGGGCTTTGTGCTGGGAGAGAAGCTGAGCCCTGATTAGGGGGCGGGGCTTCACTGACGAGGGGTCCTATAAAGGGAGCAGCCAGTCAGGCAGCGGCACAGGAGCTAGCAAACAGAGCTGTAAACAGGGGAGTTTGAGTGGGAGTTCTGTTGGAAGAGAAGGTATTTGTGTGTGTTTGGTTTTGTATTGGTAGTATCTGTATGTGTAGGGGCTTTGTGCTGGGAGAAAAGCTGAGCCCTGATTAGGGGGCGGGGCTTCACTGACTACGGGTCCTATAAAGGGAGCAGCCAGTCAGGCAGGGGCACAGACAGCTGCAGCGGAACAGGAGCTAGCAAACTGAGCTGTAAACAGGGGAGTTTGAGAGGGAGTTCTGTTGGAGGAGAAGGTAGTTTTGTGTGTTTGGTTTTGTATTGGTAGTATCTGTATGAGTAGAGGCTTTGTGCTGGGAGAGAATCTGAGCCCTGATTAGGGGGCGGGGCTTCACTGACTAGGGTTCCTATAAAGGTAGCAGCCAGTCAGGCAGCGGCACAGACAGCTGCAGCGGCACAGGAGCTAGCAAAGAGAGCTGTAAACAGGGGAGTTTGAGTGGGAGTTCTGTTGGAAGAGAAGGTATTTGTGTGTGTTTTGTTTTGTATTGGTGGTATCTGTATGTGTAGGGTCTTTGTGCTGGGAGAAAAGCTGAGCCCTGATTAGGGGGCGGGGCTTCACTGACTAGGGGTCCTATAAAGGTAGCAGCCAGTCAGGCAGCAGCACAGGAGCTAGCAAACAGAGCTGTAAACAGGGGAGTTTGAGTGGGACTTCTGTTGGAGGAGAAGGTATTTGTGTGTGTGTTTGGTATTGTATTGGTAGTATCTGTATGTGTAGAGGCTTAGAGGGGCTTTGTGCTGGGAGCGAAGCTGAGCCCTCATTAGGGGGCGGGGCTTCATTGACTAGGGGTCCTATAAAGGGAGCAGCCAGTCAGGCAGGGGCACAGACAGCTGCAGCGGAACAGGAGCTACAAAACTGAGCTGTAAACAGGGGAGTTTGAGAGGGAGTTCTGTTGGAGGAGAAGGTATTTGTGTGTGTTTGGTTTTGTATTGGTAGTATCTGTATGTGTAGAGGCTTGGAGGGGCTTTGTGCTGGGAGAGAAGCTGAGCCCTGATTAGGGGGCGGGGCTTCACTGACTAGGGTTCCTATAAAGGTAGCAGCCAGTCAGGCAGCGGCACAGGAGCTAGCAAACAGAGCTGTAAACAGGGGAGTTTGAGTGGGACTTCTGTTGGAAGAGAAGGTATTTGTGTGTGTGTGTTTGGTTTTGTATTGTTGGTATCTGTATGTGTAGAGGCTTGGAGGGGCTTTGTGCTGGGAGAGAAGCTGAGCCCTGATTAGGGGGCGGGGCTTCACTGACTAGGGGTCCTATAAAGGGAGCAGCCAGTCAGGCAGCGACACAGACAGCTGCAGCGGTACAGGAGCTAGCAAACAGAGCTGTAAACAGGGGAGTTTGAGTGGGAGTTCTGTTGGAGGAGAAGGTATTTTTCTGTGTTTTTGGTTTTGTATTGGTAGTATCTGTATGTGTAGAGGCTTGGAGGGGCTTTGTGCTGGGAGCGAAGCTGAGCCCTGATTAGGGGGCGGGGCTTCACTGACTAGGGGTCCTATAAAGGTAGCAGCCAGTCAGGCAGCGGCACAGGAGCTAGCAAACAGAGCTGTAAACAGGGGAGTTTGAGTGTGAGTTCTGTTGGAAGAGAAGGTATTTGTGTGTGTTTGGTTTTGTATTGGTAGTATCTGTATGTGTAGGGTCTTAGTGCTGGGAGAAAAGCTGAGCCCTGATTAGGGGGCGGGGCTTCACTGACTAGGGGTCCTAGAAAGGTAGCAGCCAGTCAGGCAGCGGCACAGGAGCTCGCAAACAGAGCTGTAAACAAGGGAGTATGAGTGGGAGTTCTGTTGGAGGAGAAGGTGTTTGTGTGTGTTTGGTTTCGTATTTTTAGTATCTGTATGTGTAGAGGCTTGGAGGGGCTTTGTGCTGGGAGAAAAGCTGAGCCCTGATTAGGGGGCGGGGCTTCACTGACTAGGGTTCCTATAAAGGTATCAGCCAGTCAGGCAGCGGCACAGACAGCTGCAGCGGCACAGGAGCGAGCAAACAGAGCTGTAAACAGGGGAGTTTGAGTGGGAGTTGTGTTGGAGGAGAAGGTATTTGTGTGTGTTTGGTTTTGTATTGGTAGTATTTGTATGTGTAGAGGCTTGGAGGGGCTTTGTGCTGTGAGAGAAGCTGAGCCCTTATTAGGGGGCGGGACTTCCCTGACTAGGGGTCCTATAGAGCTAGCAGCCAGTCAGGCAGCGGCACAGGAGCTAGCAAACAGAGCTGTAAACAGGGGAGTTTGAGTGGGAGTTCTGTTGGAAGAGAAGGTATTTGTGTGTGCTTGGTTTTGTGTTGGTGGTATCTGTATGTGTAGAGTCTTTGTGCTGGGAGAAAAGCTGAGCCCTGATTAGGGGGCGGGGCTTCACTGACTAGGGGTCCTATAAAGGTAGCAGCCAGTCAGGCAGCGACACAGACAGCTGCAGCGGTACAGGAGCTAGCAAACAGAGCTGTAAACAGGGGAGTTTGAGTGGGAGTTCTGTTGGAAGAGAAGGTATTTGTGTGTGTTTGGTTTTGTATTGGTAGTATCTGTATGTGTAGGGTCTTTGTGCTGGGAGAAAAGCTGAGCCCTGATTAGGGGGCGGGGCTTCACTGACTAGGGGTCCTATAAAGGTAGCAGCCAGTCAGGCAGCAGCACAGGAGCTAGCAAACAGAGCTGTAAACAGGGGAGTTTGAGTGGGACTTCTGTTGGAGGAGAAGGTATTTGTGTGTGTGTTTGGTATTGTATTGGTAGTATCTGTATGTGTAGAGGCTTAGAGGGGCTTTGTGCTGGGAGCGAAGCTGAGCCCTCATTAGGGGGCGGGGCTTCATTCACTAGGGGTCCTATAAAGGGAGCAGCCAGTCAGGCAGGGGCACAGACAGCTGCAGCGGAACAGGAGCTACAAAACTGAGCTGTAAACAGGGGAGTTTGAGAGGGAGTTCTGTTGGAGGAGAAGGTATATGTGTGTGTTTGGTTTCGTATTGGTAGTATCTGTATGTGTAGAGGCTTGGAG
The DNA here is from genome assembly GCF_965140285.1 of Lepidochelys kempii. NCBI lineage: Eukaryota > Metazoa > Chordata > Testudines > Cheloniidae > Lepidochelys > Lepidochelys kempii. The sequence continues at coordinate 19,539,912 of NC_136400.1, read as the reverse complement.
GGGCTTTGTGCTGGGAGAAAAGCTGAGCCCTGATTAGGGGGCGGGGCTTCACTGACTAGGGTTCCTATAAAGGTAGCAGCCAGTCAGGCAGCGGCACAGACAGCTGCAGCGGAACAGGAGCTAGCAAACTGAGCTGTAAACAGGGGAGTTTGAGAGGGAGTTCTGTTGGAGGAGAAGGTATTTGTGTGTGTTTGGTTTTGTATTGGTAGTATCTGTATGAGTAGAGGCTTTGTGCTGGGAGAGAATCTGAGCCCTGATTAGGGGGCGGGGCTTCACTGACTAGGGTTCCTATAAAGGTAGCAGCCAGTCAGGCAGCGGCACAGACAGCTGCAGCGGCACAGGAGCGAGCAAACAGAGCTGTAAACAGGGGAGTTTGAGTGGGAGTTGTGTTGGAGGAGAAGGTATTTGTGTGTGTTTGGTTTTGTATTGGTAGTATCTGTATGTGTAGAGGCTTGGAGGGTCTTTGTGCTGGGAGAAAAGCTGAGCCCTGATACGGGGGCGGGGCTTCACTGACTAGGCGTCCTATAAAGGTAGCAGCCAGTCAGGCAGCGGCACAGCAGCTAGCAAACAGTGCTGTAAACACGGGAGTTTGAGTGGGAGTTCTGTTGGAGGAGAAGGTATATGTGTGTGTTTGGTTTCGTATTGGTAGTATCTGTATGTGTAGAGGCTTGGAGGGGCTTTGTGCTGGGAGAAAAGCTGAGCCCTGATTAGGGGGCGGGGCTTCACTGACTAGGGTTCCTATAAAGGTAGCAGCCAGTCAGGCAGCGGCACAGGAGCTCGCAAACAGAGCTGTAAACAGGGGAGTTTGAGTGGGAGTTCTGTTGGAGGAGAAGGTATATGTGTGTGTTTGGTTTCGTATTGGTAGTATCTGTATGTGTAGAGGCTTGGAGGGGCTTTGTGCTGGGAGAAAAGCTGAGCCCTGATTAGGGGGCGGGGCTTCACTGACTAGGGTTCCTATAAAGGTAGCAGCCAGTCAGGCAGCGGCACAGACAGCTGCAGCGGCACAGGAGCGAGCAAACAGAGCTGTAAACAGGGGAGTTTGAGTGGGAGTTGTGTTGGAGGAGAAGGTATTTGTGTGTGTTTGGTTTTGTATTGGTAGTATTTGTATGTGTAGAGGCTTGGAGGGGCTTTGTGCTGGGAGAGAAGCTGAGCCCTGATTAGGGGGCGGGGCTTCCCTGACTAGGGGTCCTATAAAGGGAGCAGCCAGTCAGGCGGCGGCATGGACAGCTGCAGCGGCACAGGAGCTAGCAAACAGAGCTGTAAACAGGGGAGTTTGAGTGGGAGTTCCGTTGGAGGAGAAGGTATTTGTGTGTGTTTGGTTTTGTGTTGGTGGTATCTGTATGTGTAGGGGCTTTGTGCTGAGAGAGAAGCTGAGCCCTGATTAGGGGGCTGGCTTCACTGACTAGGGGTCCTATAAAGGCAGCAGCCAGTCAGGCAGCGGCACAGACAGCTGCAGTGGCACAGGAGCTAGCAAAGAGAGCTGTAAACAGGGGAGTTTGAGTGGGAGTTCTGTTGGAGGAGAAGGTATTTGTGTGTGTGTTTGGTTTTGTATTGTTGGTATCTGTATGTGTAGATGCTTGGAGGGGCTTTGTGCTGGGAGAGAAGCTGAGCCCTGATTAGGGGGCGGGGCTTCACTGACGAGGGGTCCTATAAAGGGAGCAGCCAGTCAGGCAGCGGCACAGGAGCTAGCAAACAGAGCTGTAAACAGGGGAGTTTGAGTGGGACTTCTGTTGGAAGAGAAGGTATTTGTGTGTGTTTGGTTTTGTATTGGTAGTATCTGTATGTGTAGGGGCTTTGTGCTGGGAGAAAAGCTGAGCCCTGATTAGGGGGCGGGGCTTCACTGACTACGGGTCCTATAAAGGGAGCAGCCAGTCAGGCAGGGGCACAGACAGCTGCAGCGGAACAGGAGCTAGCAAACTGAGCTGTAAACAGGGGAGTTTGAGAGGGAGTTCTGTTGGAGGAGAAGGTATTTGTGTGTGTTTGGTTTTGTATTGGTAGTATCTGTATGAGTAGAGGCTTTGTGCTGGGAGAGAATCTGAGCCCTGATTAGGGGGCGGGGCTTCACTGACTAGGGTTCCTATAAAGGTAGCAGCCAGTCAGGCAGCGGCACAGACAGCTGCAGCGGCACAGGAGCGAGCAAACAGAGCTGTAAACAGGGGAGTTTGAGTGGGAGTTGTGTTGGAGGAGAAGGTATTTGTGTGTGTTTGGTTTTGTATTGGTAGTATCTGTATGTGTAGGGTCTTTGTGCTGGGAGAAAAGCTGAGCCCTGATACGGGGGCGGGGCTTCACTGACTAGGCGTCCTATAAAGGTAGCAGCCAGTCAGGCAGCGGCACAGCAGCTAGCAAACAGTGCTGTAAACACGGGAGTTTGAGTGGGAGTTCTGTTGGAGGAGAAGGTATATGTGTGTGTTTGGTTTCGTATTGGTAGTATCTGTATGTGTAGAGGCTTGGAGGGGCTTTGTGCTGGGAGAAAAGCTGAGCCCTGATTAGGGGGCGGGGCTTCACTGACTAGGGTTCCTATAAAGGTAGCAGCCAGTCAGGCAGCGGCACAGACAGCTGCAGCGGCACAGGAGCGAGCAAACAGAGCTGTAAACAGGGGAGTTTGAGTGGGAGTTGTGTTGGAGGAGAAGGTATTTGTGTGTGTTTGGTTTTGTATTGGTAGTATTTGTATGTGTAGAGGCTTGGAGGGGCTTTGTGCTGGGAGAGAAGCTGAGCCCTTATTAGGGGGCGGGACTTCCCTGACTAGGGGTCCTATAAAGCTAGCAGCCAGTCAGGCAGCAGCACAGGAGCTAGCAAACAGAGCTGTAAACAGGGGAGTTTGAGTGGGAGTTCTGTTGGAGGAGAAGGTATTTGTGTGTGTTTGGTTTTGTATTGGTAGTATCTGTATGTGTAGGGGCTTTGTGCTGGGAGAGAAGCTGAGCCCTGATTAGGGGGCTGGCTTCACTGACTAGGGGTCCTATAAAGGCAGCAGCCAGTCAGGCAGCGGCACAGACAGCTGCAGTGGCACAGGAGCTAGCAAAGAGAGCTGTAAACAGGGGAGTTTGAGTGGGAGTTCTGTTGGAGGAGAAGGTATTTGTGTGTGTGTTTGGTTTTGCATTGTTGATATCTGTATGTGTAGAGGCTTGGAGGGGCTTTGTGCTGGGAGAGAAGCTGAGCCCTGATTAGGGGGCGGGGCTTCACTGACGAGGGGTCCTATAAAGGGAGCAGCCAGTCAGGCAGCGGCACAGGAGCTAGCAAACAGAGCTGTAAACAGGGGAGTTTGAGTGGGACTTCTGTTGGAAGAGAAGGTATTTGTGTGTGTTTGGTTTTGTATTGGTAGTATCTGTATGTGTAGGGGCTTTGTGCTGGGAGAAAAGCTGAGCCCTGATTAGGGGGCGGGGCTTCACTGACTACGGGTCCTATAAAGGGAGCAGCCAGTCAGGCAGGGGCACAGACAGCTGCAGCGGAACAGGAGCTAGCAAACTGAGCTGTAAACAGGGGAGTTTGAGAGGGAGTTCTGTTGGAGGAGAAGGTAGTTTTGTGTGTTTGGTTTTGTATTGGTAGTATCTGTATGAGTAGAGGCTTTGTGCTGGGAGAGAATCTGAGCCCTGATTAGGGGGCGGGGCTTCACTGACTAGGGTTCCTATAAAGGTAGCAGCCAGTCAGGCAGCGGCACAGACAGCTGCAGCGGCACAGGAGCGAGCAAACAGAGCTGTAAACAGGGGAGTTTGAGTGGGAGTTGTGTTGGAGGAGAAGGTATTTGTGTGTGTTAGGTTTTGTATTGGTAGTATCTGTATGTGTAGGGTCTTTGTGCTGGGAGAAAAGCTGAGCCCTGATTAGGGGGCGGGGCTTCACTGACTAGGGGTCCTAGAAAGGTAGCAGCCAGTCAGGCAGCGGCACAGGAGCTAGCAAACATAGCTGTAAACAGGGGAGTATGAGTGGGAGTTCTGTTGGAGGAGAAGGTGTTTGTGTGTGTTTGGTTTTGTATTGGTAGTATCTGTATGTGTAGAGGCTTGGAGGGGCTTTGTGCTGGGAGAAAAGCTGAGCCCTGATTAGGGGGCGGGGCTTCACTGACTAGGGTTCCTATAAAGGTAGCAGCCAGTCAGGCAGCGGCACAGACAGCTGCAGCGGCACAGGAGCGAGCAAACAGAGCTGTAAACAGGGGAGTTTGAGTGGCAGATGTGTTGGAGGAGAAGGTATTTGTGTGTGTTTGGTTTTGTATTGGTAGTATTTGTATGTGTAGAGGCTTGGAGGGGCTTTGTGCTGGGAGAGAAGCTGAGCCCTTATTAGGGGGCGGGACTTCCCTGACTAGGGGTCCTATAAAGCTAGCAGCCAGTCAGGCAGCAGCACAGGAGCTAGCAAACAGAGCTGTAAACAGGGGAGTTTGAGTGGGAGTTCTGTTGGAGGAGAAGGTATTTGTCCGTGTTTGGTTTTGTATTGGTAGCATCTGTATGTGTAGGGGCTTTGTGCTGGGAGAGAAGCTGAGCCCTGATTAGGGGGCGGTGCTTCCCTGACTAGGGGTCCTATAAAGGTAGCAGCCAGTCAGGCAGCGGCACAGGAGCTAGCAAACAGAGCTGTAAACAGGGGAGTTTGTGTGGGAGTTCTGTTGGAGGAGATGGTATTTGTGTGTGTTTGGTTTTGTATTGGTAGTATCTGTATGTGTAGAGGCTTGGAGGGGCTTTGAGCTGGGAGAGAAGCTGAGCCCTGATCAGGGGGCGGGGCTTCACTGACTAGGGGTCCTATAAAGGTAGCAGCCAGTCAGGCAGCGGCATACAGCTGCAGCGGCACAGGAGCTAGCAAACAGAGCTTTTAACATGGGAGTTTGAGTGGGAGTTCTGTTGGAGGAGAAGGTATTTGTGTGTGTTTTTTTTGTATTGGTAGTATCTGTATGTGTAGAGGCTTGGAGGGGCTTTGTGCTGGGAGAGAAGCTGAGCCCTGATTAGGGGGCGGGGCTTCACTGACTAGGGGTCCTATAAACGTAGCAGCCAGTGAGGCAGCGGCACAGGAGCTAGCAAACAGAGCTGTAAACAGGGGAGTTTGAGTGGGAGTTTTTTTGGAGGAGATGGTATTTGTGTGTGTTTGGTTTTGTATTGGTAGTATCTGTATGTGTATTGGTTTGGCGGGGCTTTGTGCTTCGAGAGAAGCTGAGCCCTGATTAGGGGGCGGGGCTTCACTGACTAGGTTTCCTATAAAGGTAGCAGCCAGTCAGGCAGAGGAACAGACAGCTGCAGAGGCACAGGAGCTAGCAAACAGAGCTGTAAACAGGGGAGTTTGAGTGGGAGTTCTGTTGGAGGAGAAGGTATTTGTGTGTGTTTTTGTATTGGTAGTATCTGTATGTGTAGAGGCTTGAAGGGGCTTTGTGCTGGGAGAGAAGCTGAGCCCTGATTAGGGGGCGGGGCTTCACTGACTAGGGGTCCTATAAAGGTAGCAGCCAGTCAGACAGCGGCACAGGAGCTAGCAAACAGAGCTGTGAACAGGGGAGTTTGAGTGGGAGTTCTGTTGGAGGAGAAGGTATTTGTGTGTGTTTGGTTTTGTATTGGTAGTATATGTATGTGTAGGGGCTTTCTGCTGGGAGAGAAGCTGAGCCCTGATTAGGGGGCGGGGCTTCACTGACTAGGGGTCTTATAAAGGTAGCAGCCAGTCAGACAGCGGCACAGGAGCTAGCAAACAGAGCTCTAAGCAGGGGAGTTTGAGTGGGAGTTCTGTTGGAGGAGAAGGTATTTGTGTGTGTTTTTGTATTGGTAGTATCTGTATGTGTAGAGGCTTGGAGGGGCTAGGTGCTGGGAGAGAAGCTGAGCCCTGATTAGGGGGCGGGGCTTCACTGACTAGGGGTCCTATAAAGGTAGCAGCCAGTCAGGCAGAGGAACAGACAGCTGCAGCGGCACAGGAGCTCGCAAACAGAGCTGTAAACAGGGGAGTTGGAATGGGAGTTCTGTTGGAGGAGAAGGTATTTGTGTGTGTTTGGTTTTGTATTGTCAGTATCTGTATGTGCAGGGGCTTTGTGCTGGGAGAGAAGCTGAGCCCTGATTAGGGGGCGGTGCTTCCCTGACTAGGGGTCCTATAAAGGTAGCAGCCAGTCAGGCAGCGGCACAGGAGCTAGGAAACAGAGCTGTAAACAGGGGAGTTTGAGTGGGAGTTCTGTTGGAGGAGAAGGTATTTGTGTGTGTTTTTGTATTGGTATTATCTGTATGTGTAGAGGCTTGGAGGGGCTTTGTGCTGGGAGAGAAGCTGGGCCCTGATTAGGGGGCGGGGCTTCACTGACTAGGGGTCCTATAAAGGGAGCAGCCAGTCAGGCAGCGGCACAGGAGCTAGCAAACAGAGCTGTAAACAGGGGAGTTTGAGTGGGAGTTCTGTTGGAGGAGAAGGTATTTGTGTGTGTTTTTGTATTGGTAGTATCTGTATGTGTAGAGGCTTGGAGGGGCTAGGTGCTGGGAGAGAAGCTGAGCCCTGATTAGGGGGCGGGGCTTCACTGACTAGGGGTCCTATAGAGGTAGCAGCCAGTCACGCAGCGGCACAGACAGCTGCAGCGGCACAGGAGCTAGCAAACAGAGCTGTAAACAGGGGAGTTTGAGTGGGAGTTCTGTTGGAGGAGATGGTGTTTGTGTGTGTTTGGTTTTGTATTGGTAGTACATGTATGTGTAGAGGCTTGAAGGGGCTTTGTGCTGGGAGAGAAGCTGAGCCCTGATTAGGGGGCGGGGCTTCACTGACTAGGGGTCCTATAAAGGTAGCAGCCAGTCAGGCAGCGGCACAGACAGCTGAAGTGGCACAGAAGCTAGCAAACAGAGCTGTAAACAGGGGAGTTTGAGTGGGAGTTCTGTTGGAGGAGAAGGTATTTGTGTGTGTTTGGTTTTGTATTGTCAGTATCTGTATGTGCAGGGGCTTTGTGCTGGGAGAGAAGCTGAGCCCTGATTAGGGGGCGGTGCTTCCCTGACTAGGGGTCCTATAAAGGTAGCATCCAGTGAGGCAGCGGCACAGGAGCTAGCAAACAGCTGTAAACAGGGGAGTTTGTGCGGGAGTTCTGTTGGAGGAGAAGGTATTTGTGTGTGTTTGGTTTTGTATTTGGTAGTATCTGTATGTGTAGGGGTTTGGCGGGGCTTTGTGCTTGGAGAGAAGCTGAGCCCTGATTAGGGGGCGGGGCTTCACTGACGAGGGGTCCTATAAAGGTAGCAGCCAGTCAGGCAGCGGCACAGACAGCTGCAGTGGCACAGGCGCTAGCAAACAGAGCTGTAAACAGGGGAGTTGGAGTTCTGTTGGAGAAGGAATTTGTGTGTGTTTGGATTTGTATTGTCAGTATCTGTATGTGCAGGGGCTTTGTGCTGGGAGAGAAGCTGAGCCCTGATTAGGGGGCGGGGCTTCCCTGACTAGGGGTCCTATAAAGGTAGCAGCCAGTCAGGCAGCGGCACAGGAGCTAGCAAACAGAGCTGTAAACAGGGGAGTTTGAGTGGGAGTTCTGTTGGAGGAGATGGTATTTGTGTGTGTTTGGTTTTGTATTGGTAGTATCTGTATGTGTAGAGGCTTGGAGGGGCTTTGTGCTGGGAGAGAAGCTGAGCCCTGATAGGGGGCGGGGCTGACTGACTAGGGGTCCTATAAAGGTAGCAGCCAGTCAGGCAGCGGCTAAGACAGCTGCAGCGGCACAGGAGCTAGCAAACAGAGCTGTGAACAGGGGAGTTTGAGTGCGAGTTCTGTTGGAGGGGAAGGTATTGGTGTGTGTTTGGTTTTGCATTGGTAGTATCTGTATGTGTAGGGGCTTTGTGCTGGGAGAGAAGCGGAGCCCTGATTAGGGGGCGGGGCTTCACTGACTAGGGGTCCTATAAAAGTAGCAGCCAGTCAGGCAGGGGAACAGACAGCTGCAGCGGCACAGGAGCTAGCAAACAGAGCTGTAAACAGGGGAGTCTGAGTGGGAGTTTTGTTGGAGGAGGAGGTATTTGTGTGTGTTTGGTTTTGTATTGGTAGTATCTGTATGTGTAGAGCCTTGGAGGGGCTAGGTGCTGGGAGAGAAGATGAGCCCTGATTAGGGGGCGGGGCTTCACTGACTAGGGGTCCTATAAAGGTAGCAGCCAGTCAGGCAGCGGCGCAGACAGCTGAAGTGGCACAGAAGCTAGCAAACAGAGCTGTAAACAGGGGAGTTTGAGTGGGAGTTCTGTTGGAGGAGAAGGTATTTGTGTGTGTTTGGTTTTGTATTGTCAGTATCTGTATGTGCAGGGGCTTTGTGTTGGGAGAGAAGCTGAGCCCTGATTAGGGGGCGGGGCTTCCCTGACTAGGGGTCCTATAAAGGTAGCAGCCAGTCAGGCAGCGGCACAGGAGCTAGCAAACAGAGCTGTGAACAGGGGAGTTTGAGTGGGAGTTCTGTTGGAGGAGAAGGTATTTGTGTGTGTTTTTTGTATTGGTAGTATCTGTATGTGTAGAGGCTTGGAGGGGCTAGGTGCTGGGAGAGAAGCTGAGCCCTGATTAGGGGCGGGGCTTCACTGACTAGGGGTCCTATAAAGGTAGCAGCCAGTCACGCAGCGGCACAGACAGCTGCAGCGGCACAGGAGCTAGCAAACAGAGCTGTAAACAGGGGAGTTTGAGTGGGAGTTCTGTTGGAGGAGATGGTATTTGTGTGTGTTTGGTTTTGTATTGGTAGTATATGTATGTGTAGAGGCTTGAAGGGGCTTTGTGCTGGGAGAGAAGCTGAGCCCTGATTAGGGGGCGGGGCTTGACTGACTAGGGGTCCTATAAAGGTAGCAGCCAGTCAGGCAGCGGCTCAGACAGCTGCAGCGGCACAGGAGCTCGCAAACAGAGCTGTAAACAGGGGAGTTGGAGTGGGAGTTCTGTTGGAGGTGAAGGTATTTGTGTGTGTTTGGTTTTGTATTGTCAGTATCTGTATGTGCAGGGGCTTTGTGCTGGGAGAGAAGCTGAGCCCTGATTAGGGGGCGGTGCTTCCCTGACTAGGGGTCCTATAAAGGTAGCAGCCAGTGAGGCAGCGGCACAGGAGCTAGCAAACAGCTGTAAACAGGGGAGTTTGTGTGGGAGTTCTGTTGGAGGAGAAGGTATTTGTGTGTGTTTGGTTTTGTATTGGTAGTATCTGTATGTGTAGAGGCTTGGAGGGGCTTTGTGCTGGGAGAGAAGCTGAGCCCTGATTAGGGGGCGGGGCTTCCCTGACTAGGGGTCCTATAAAGGTAGCAGCCAGTCAGGCAACGGCACAGGAGCTAGCAAACAGAGCTGTGAACAGGGGAGTTTGAGTGGGAGTTCTGTTGGAGGAGATGGTATTTGTGTGTGTTTGGTTTTGTATTTGTAGTATCTGTATGTGTAGAGGCTTGGAGGGGCTTTGTGCTGGGAGAGAAGCTGAGCCCTGATTAGGGGGCGGGGCTTCCCTGACTAGGGGTCCTATAAAGGTAGCAGCCAGTCAGGCAGCGGCACAGGAGCTAGCAAACAGAGCTGTGAACAGGGGAGTTTGAGTGGGAGTTCTGTTGGAGGAGATGGTATTTGTGTGTGTTTGGTTTTGTATTGGTAGTATCTGTATGTGTAGAGGCTTGGAGGGGCTTTGTGCTGGGAGAGAAGCTGAGCCCTGATTAGGGGGCGGGGCTTCCCTGACTAGGGGTCCTATAAAGGTAGCAGCCAGTCAGGCAGCGGCACAGGAGCTAGCAAACAGAGCTGTGAACAGGGGAGTTTGAGTGGGAGTTCTGTTGGAGGTGAAGGTATTTGTGTGTGTTTGGTTTTGTATTGTCAGTATCTGTATGTGCAGGGGCTTTGTGCTGGGAGAGAAGCTGAGCCCTGATTAGGGGGCGGTGCTTCCCTGACTAGGGGTCCTATAAAGGTAGCAGCCAGTGAGGCAGCGGCACAGGAGCTAGCAAACAGCTGTAAACAGGGGAGTTTGTGTGGGAGTTCTGTTGGAGGAGAAGGTATTTGTGTGTGTTTGGTTTTGTATTGGTAGTATCTGTATGTGTAGAGGCTTGGAGGGGCTTTGTGCTGGGAGAGAAGCTGAGCCCTGATTAGGGGGCGGGGCTTCCCTGACTAGGGGTCCTATAAAGGTAGCAGCCAGTCAGGCAACGGCACAGGAGCTAGCAAACAGAGCTGTGAACAGGGGAGTTTGAGTGGGAGTTCTGTTGGAGGAGATGGTATTTGTGTGTGTTTGGTTTTGTATTTGTAGTATCTGTATGTGTAGAGGCTTGAAGGGGCTTTGTGCTGGGAGAGAAGCTGAGCCCTGATTAGGGGGCGGGGCTTGACTGACTAGGGGTCCTATAAAGGGAGCAGCCAGTCAGGCAGCGGCTCAGACAGCTGCAGCGGCACAGGAGCTCGCAAACAGAGCTGTAAACAGGGGAGTTGGAGTGGGAGTTCTGTTGGAGGTGAAGGTATTTGTGTGTGTTTGGTTTTGTATTGTCAGTATATGTATGTGCAGGGGCTTTGTGCTGGGAGAGAAGCTGAGCCCTGATTAGGGGGCGGTGCTTCCCTGACGAGGGGTCCTATAAAGGTAGCATCCAGTGAGGCAGCGGCACAGACATCTGCAGCGGCACTGGAGCTAGCAAATAGAGCAGTAAACAGGGGAGTTTGAGTGGAAGTTCTGTTTGAGGAGAAGGTATTTCCGTGTGTGTTTGGTTTTGTATTGGTGGTATCTGTATGTGTATAGGCTTGGAGGGGCTTTGTGCTGGGAGAGAAGCTGAGCCCTGATTAGGGGGCGGGGCTTCCCTGTCTAGGGGTCCTATAAAGGTACCAGCCAGTCAGGCAGCGGCACAGACATCTGCAGCGGCACTGGAGCTAGCAAATAGACCAGTAAACAGGGGAGTTTGAGTGGGACTTCTGTTGGAGGAGAAGGTATTTGTGTGTGTTTGGTTTTGTATTGGTAGTATCTGTATGTGTAGAGGCTTGGAGGGGCTTTGTGCTGGGAGAGAAGCTGAGCCCTGATTAGGGGGCGGGGCTTCACTGACTAGGGGTCCTATAAAGGTAGCAGCCAGTCAGGCAGCGTCACAGACAGCTGCAGGGGCAGAGGAGCTAGCAAACAGAGCTGTAACCAGGGAAGTTTGAGTGGGAGTTCTGTTGGAGGAGAAGGTATTCGTGTGTGTTTGGTTTTGTGTTGGTGGTATCTGTATGTGTAGGGGCTTTGTGCTGGGAGAGAAGCTGAGCCCGGATTAGGGGGCGGGGCTTCACTGACGAGGGGTCCTATAAAGGGAGCAGCCAGTCAGGCAGCAACACAGACAGCTGCAGCGGTACAGGAGCTAGCAAACAGAGCTGAAAACAGGGGAGTTTGAGTGGGAGTTCTGTTGGAGGGGAAGGTATTTGTGTGTGTGTTTGGTATTGTATTGGTAGTATCTGTATGAGTAGAGGCTTGGAGGGGCTTTGTGCTGGGAGAAAAGCTGAGCCCTGATTAGGGGGCGGGGCTTCACTGACTAGGGGTCCTATAAAGGGAGCAGCCAGTCAGGCGGCGGCACGGACAGCTGCAGCGGCACAGGAGCTAGCAAACAGAGCTGTAAACAGGGGAGTTTGAGTGGGAGTTCTGTTGGAGGGGAAGGTATTTGTGTGTGTTTGGTTTTGTGTTGGTGGTATCTGTATGTGTAGCGGCTTTGTGCTGAGAGAGAAGCTGAGCCCTGATAAGGGGGCGGGGCTTCACTGACTAGGCGTCCTATAAAGGTAGCAGCCAGTCAGGCAGCGGCACAGCAGCTAGCAAACAGTGCTGTAAACACGGGAGTTTGAGTGGGAGTTCTGTTGGAGGAGAAGGTATATGTGTGTGTTTGGTTTCGTATTGGTAATATCTGTATGTGTAGAGGCTTGGAGGGGCTTTGTGCTGGGAGAAAAGCTGAGCCCTGATTAGGGGGCGGGGCTTCACTGACTAGGGGTCCTATAAAGGTAGCAGACAGTCAGGCAGCGGCACAGACAGCTGCAGCGGCACAGGAGCGAGCAAACAGAGCTGTAAACAGGGGAGTTTGAGTTGGAGTTCTGTTGGAGGAGAAGGTATTTGTGTGTGTTTGGTTTTGTATTGGTGGTATCTGTATGTGTAGGGGCTTTTTGCTGGGAGAGAAGCTGAGCCCTGATTAGGGGGCGGGGCTTCACTGACTAGGGGTCCTATAAAGGTAGCAGCCAGTCAGGCAGCAGCACAGGAGCTAGCAAACAGAGCTGTAAACAGGGGAGTTTGAGTGGGAGTTCTGTTGGAGGAGAAGGTATGTGTGTGTTTGGTTTTGTATTGGTAGTATCTGTATGAGTAGAGGCTTTGTGCTGGGAGAGAATCTGATCCCTGATTAGGGGGCGGGGCTTCCCTGACTTGGGGTCCTATAAAGGTACCAACCAGTCAGGCAGCGGCACAGACAGCTGCAGCGGCACTGGAGCTAGCAAATAGAGCTGTAAACAGGGGAGTTTGAGTGGGAGTTCTGTTGGAGGAAAAGCTATTTGTGTGTGTGTTTGGTTTTGTATTGGTAGTATCTGTATGTGTAGAGGCTTGGAGGGGCTTTGTGCTGGGAGCGAAGCTGAGCCCTTATTAGGGGGCGGGGCTTCACTGACTAGGGGTCCTATAAAGGTAGCAGCCAGTCAGGCAGCGGCACAGGAGCTAGCAAACAGAGCTGTAAACAGGGGAGTCTGAGTGGGAGTTCTGTTGGAGGAGAAGGCATTTGTGTGTGTGTTTGGTTTTGTATTGGTAGCATCTGTATGTGTATAGGCTTGGAGGGGCTTTGTGCTGGGAGAGAAGCTGAGCCCTGATTAGGGGGCGGGACTTCACTGACGAGGGGTCCTATAAAGGGAGCAGCCAGTCAGGCAGCAACACAGACAGCTGCAGGGGCACAGGAGCTAGCAAACAGAGCTGTAAACTGGGAAGTTTGAGTGGGAGTTCTGTTGGAGGAGAAGGTATTTGTGTGTGTTTGGTTTTGTGTTGGTGGTATCTGTATGTGTAGGGGCTTTGTGCTGGGAGAGAAGCTGAGCCCTGATTAGGGGGCGGGGCTTCACTGACGAGGGGTCCTATAAAGGGAGCAGCCAGTCAGGCAGCAACACAGACAGCTGCAGCGGCACAGGAGCTAGCAAACAGAGCTGTAAACAGGGGAGTTTGAGTGGGACTTCTGTTGGAGGAGAAGGTATTTGTGTGTGTGTTTGGTATTGTATTGGTAGTATATGTATGAGTAGAGGCTTGGAGGGGCTTTGTGCTGGGAGCGAAGCTGAGCCCTGATTAGGGGGCGGGGCTTCACTGACTAGGGGTCCTATAAAGGTAGCAGCCAGTCAGGCAGCGGCACAGGAGCTAGCAAACAGAGCTGTAAACAGGGGAGTTTGAGTGGGACTTCTGTTGGAGGAGAAGGTATTTGTGTGTGTGTTTGGTATTGTATTGGTAGTATCGGTATGAGTAGAGGCTTGGAGGGGCTTTGTGCTGGGAGCGAAGCTGAGCCCTGATTAGGGGGCGGGGCTTCACTGACTAGGGGTCCTATAAAGGTAGCAGCCAGTCAGGCAGCGGCACAGGAGCTAGCAAACAGAGCTGTAAACAGGGGAGTTTGAGAGGGAGTTCTGTTGGAGGAGAAGGTATTTGTGTGTGTTTGGTTTTGTATTGGTAGTATCTGTATGAGTAGAGGCTTTGTGCTGGGAGAGAATCTGAGCCCTGATTAGGGGGCGGGGCTTCACTGACTAGGGGTCCTATAAAGGTAGCAGCCAGTCAGGCAGCAGCACAGACAGCTGCATTGGCACAGGAGCTAGCAAACAGAGCTGTAAACAGGGGAGTTTGAGAGGGAGTTCTGTTGGAGGAGAAGGTATTTGTGTGTGTTTGGTTTTGTATTGGTAGTATCTGTATGAGTAGAGGCTTTGTGCTGGGAGAGAATCTGAGCCCTGATTAGGGGGCGGGGCTTCACTGACTACAGGTCCTATAAAGGTAGCAGCCAGTCAGGCAGCGGCACAGGAGCTAGCAAACAGAGCTGTAAACAGGGGAGTTTGAGTGGGAGTTCTGTTGGAGGAGAAGCTATTTGTGTGTGTGTTTGGTTTTGTATTGGTAGTATCTGTATGTGTAGAGGCTTGGAGGGGCTTTGTGCTGGGAGCGAAGCTGAGCCCTTATTAGGGGGCGGGGCTTCACTGACTAGGGGTCCTATAAAGGTAGCAGCCAGTCAGGCAGCGGCACAGGAGCTAGCAAACAGAGCTGTAAACAGGGGAGTCTGAGTGGGACTTCTGTTGGAAGAGAAGGTATTTGTGTTTGTGTTTGGTTTTGTATTGGTAGTATCTGTATGTGTAGGGGCTTTGTGCTGGGAGAAAAGCTGAGCCCTGATGAGGGGGCGGGGCTTCACTGACTACGGGTCCTATAAAGGGAGCAGCCAGTAAGGCAGGGGCACAGACAGCTGCAGCGGAACAGGAGCTAGCAAACTGAGCTGTAAACAGGGGAGTTTGAGAGGGAGTTCTGTTGGAGGAGAAGGTATTTGTGTGTGTTTGGTTTTGTATTGGTAGTATCTGTATGAGTAGAGGCTTTGTGCTGGGAGAGAAACTGAGCCCTGATTAGGGGGCGGGGCTTCACTGACGAGGGTCCTATAAAGGTAGCAGCCAGTCAGGCAGCGGCACAGACAGCTGCATTGGCACAGGAGCTAGCAAACAGGGAAGTTTGAGTGGGAGTTCTGTTGGAGGAGAAGGTATATGTGTGTGTTTGGTTTCGTATTGGTAGTATCTGTATGTGTAGAGGCTTGGAGGGGCTTTGTGCTGGGAGAAAAGCTGAGCCCTGATTAGGGGGCGGGGCTTCACTGACTAGGGGTCCTATAAAGGTAGCAGACAGTCAGGCAGCGGCACAGACAGCTGCAGCGGTACAGGAGCTAGCAAACAGAGCTGTAAACAGGGGAGTTTGAGTGGGACTTCTGTTGGAGGAGAAGGTATTTGTGTGTGTGTTTGGTATTGTATTGGCAGTATCTTTATGTGTAGGGGCTTTGTGCTGGGAGAAAAGCTGAGCCCTGATTAGGGGGCGGGGCTTCACTGACTAGGGGTCCTATAAAGGTAGCAGCCAGTCAGGCAGCAGCACAGGAGCTAGCAAACAGAGCTGTAAACAGGGGAGTTTGAGTGGGAGTTCTGTTGGAGGAGAAGGTATGTGTGTGTTTGGTTTTGTATTGGTAGTATCTGTATGAGTAGAGGCTTTGTGCTGGGAGAGAATCTGAGCCCTGATTAGGGGGCGGGGCTTCCCTGACTTGGGGTCCTATAAAGGTACCAACCAGTCAGGCAGCGGCACAGACAGCTGCAGCAGCACTGGAGCTAGCAAATAGAGCTGTAAACAGGGGAGTTTGAGTGGGAGTTCTGTTGGAGGAAAAGCTATTTGTGTGTGTGTTTGGTTTTGTATTGGTAGTATCTGTATGTGTAGAGGCTTGGAGGGGCTTTGTGCTGGGAGCGAAGCTGAGCCCTTATTAGGGGGCGGGGCTTCACTGACTAGGGGTCCTATAAAGGTAGCAGCCAGTCAGGCAGCGGCACAGGAGCTAGCAAACAGAGCTGTAAACAGGGGAGTCTGAGTGGGAGTTCTGTTGGAGGAGAAGGCATTTGTGTGTGTGTTTGGTTTTGTATTGGTAGCATCTGTATGTGTAGGGGCTTTGTGCTGGGAGAGAAGCTGAGCCCTGATTAGGGGGCGGGGCTTCACTGACTAGGGGTCCTGTAAAGGGAGCAGCCAGTCAGGCGGCGGCACGGACAGCTGCAGCGGCACAGGAGCTAGCAAACAGAGCTGTAAACAGGGGAGTTTGAGTGGGAGTTCTGTTGGAGGAGAAGGTATTTGTGTGTGTTTGGTTTTGTGTTGGTGGTATCTGTGTGTGTTTGGTTTTGTGTTGGTGGTATCTGTATGTGTAGGGGCTTTGTGCTGAGAGAGAAGCTGAGCCCTGATTAGGGGGCGGGGCTTCACTGACTAGGGGTCCTATAAAGGCAGCAGCCAGTCAGGCAGCGGCACAGACAGCTGCAGTGGCACAGGAGCTAGCAAAGAGAGCTGTAAACAGGGGAGTTTGAGTGGGAGTTCTGTTGGAGGAGAAGGTATTTGTGTGTGTGTTTGGTTTTGTATTGTTGGTATCTGTATGTGTAGAGGCTTGGAGGGGCTTTGTGCTGGGAGAGAAGCTGAGCCCTGATTAGGGGGCGGGGCTTCACTGACTAGGGGTCCTATAAAGGTAGCAGCCAGTCAGGCAGCGTCACAGACAGCTGCAGGGGCACAGGAGCTAGCAAACAGAGCTGTAAACAGGGGAGTTTGAGTGGGAGTTCTGTTGGAGGAGAAGGTATTTCTGTGTGTGTTTGGTTTTGTATTGTTGGTATCTGTATGAGTAGAGGCTTGGAGGGGCTTTGTGCTGGGAGCGAAGCTGAGCCCTGATTACGGGGCGGGGCTTCACTGACTAGGGGTCCTATAAAGGTAGCAGCCAGTCAGGCAGCGGCACAGGAGCTAGCAAACAGAGCTGTAAACAGGGGAGTTTGAGTGGGACTTCTGTTGGAAGAGAAGGTATTTGTGTGTGTGTTTGGTTTTGTATTGGTAGTATCTGTATGTGTAGGGGCTTTGTGCTGGGAGAAAAGCTGAGCCCTGATTAGGGGGCGGGGCTTCACTGACTACGGGTCTCATAAAGGGAGCAGCCAGTCAGGCAGGGGCACAGACAGCTGCAGCGGAACAGGAGCTAGCAAACTGAGCTGTAAACAGGGGAGTTTGAGAGGGAGTTCTGTTGGAGGACAAGGTATTTGTGTGTGTTTGGTTTTGTATTGGTAGTATCTGTATGAGTAGAGGCTTTGTGCTGGGAGAGAATCTGAGCCCTGATTAGGGGGCGGGGCTTCACTGACTAGGGGTCCTATAAAGGTAGCAGCCAGTCAGGCAGCGGCACAGACAGCTGCATTGGCACAGGAGCAAGCAAACAGGGGAGTTTGAGTGGGAGCTCTGTTGGAGGAGAAGGTATTTTTGTGTGTGTTTGGTTTTGTATTGTTGGTATCTGTATGTGTAGAGGCTTGGAGGGGCTTTGTGCTGGGAGAGAAGCTGAGCCCTGATTAGGGGGCGGGGCTTCACTGACGAGGGGTCCTATAAAGGGAGCAGCCAGTCAGGGAGCGGCACAGACAGCTGCAGCGGCACAGGAGCGAGCAAACTGAGCTGTAAACAGGGGAGTTTGAGTGGGAATTCTGTTGTAGGAGAAGGTATTTGTGTTTGTTTGGTTTTGTATTGGTAGTATCTGTATGTGTAGAGGCTTGGAGGGGCTTTGTGCTGGGAGAGAAGCTGAGCCCTGATTAGGGGGCGGGGCTTCACTGACTAGGGGTCCTATAAAGGTAGCAGCCAGTCAGGCAGCGGCACAGACAGCTGCAGCGGCACTGGAGCTAGCAAACAGAGCTGTAAACAGGGGAGTTCGAGAGGGAGTTCTGTTGGAGGAGAAGGCATTTGTGTGTGTGTTTGGTTTTGTATTGGTGGTATCTGTATGTGTAGAGGCTTGGAGGGGCTTTGTGCTGGGAGAGAAGCTGAGCCCTGATTAGGGGGCGGGGCTTCACTGACGAGGGGTCCTATAAAGGGAGCAGCCAGTCAGGCAGCGGCACAGACAGCTGCAGCGGCACTGGAGCTAGCAAACAGAGCTGTAAACAGGGGAGTTCGAGAGGGAGTTCTGTTGGAGGAGAAGGCATTTGTGTGTGTGTTTGGTTTTGTATTGGTGGTATCTGTATGTGTAGAGGCTTGGAGGGGCTTTGTGCTGGGAGAGAAGCTGAGCCCTGATTAGGGGGCGGGGCTTCACTGACGAGGGTTCCTATAAAGGGAGCAGCCAGTCAGGCAGCAACACAGACAGCTGCAGCGGTACAGGAGCTAGCAAACAGAGCTGTAAACAGGGGAGTTTGAGTGCGACTTCTGTTGGAGGAGAAGGTATTTGTGTGTGTGTTTGGTATTGTATTGGCAGTATCTGTATGTGTAGGGGCTTTGTGCTGGGAGAAAAGCTGAGCCCTGATTAGGGGGCGGGGCTTCACTGACTAGGCGTCCTATAAAGGTAGCAGTCAGTCAGGCAGCGGCACAGCAGCTAGCAAACAGTGCTGTAAACACGGGAGTTTGAGTGGGAGTTCTGTTGGAGGAGAAGGTATATGTGTGTGTTTGGTTTCGTATTGGTAGTATCTGTATGTGTAGAGGCTTGGAGGGGCTTTGTGCTGGGAGAAAAGCTGAGCCCTGATTAGGGGGCGGGGCTTCACTGACTAGTGGTCCTATAAAGGTAGCAGCCAGTCAGGCAGCGGCACAGACAGCTGCAGCGGCACAGGAGCGAGCAAACAGAGCTGTAAACAGGGGAGTTTGAGTGGGAGTTCTGTTGGAGGAGAAGGTATTTGTGTTTGTTTGGTTTTGTATTGGTAGTATCTGTATGTGTAGAGGCTTGGAGGGGCTTTGTGCTGGGAGAGAAGCTGAGCCCTGATTAGGGGGCGGGGCTTCACTGACTAGGGGTCCTATAAAGGTAGCAGCCAGTCAGGCAGCGGCACAGACAGCTGCAGCGGCACTGGAGCTAGCAAACAGAGCTGTAAACAGGGGAGTTCGAGAGGGAGTTCTGTTGGAGGAGAAGGCATTTGTGTGTGTGTTTGGTTTTGTATTGGTGGTATCTGTATGTGTAGAGGCTTGGAGGGGCTTTGTGCTGGGAGAGAAGCTGAGCCCTGATTAGGGGGCGGGGCTTCACTGACGAGGGTTCCTATAAAGGGAGCAGCCATTCAGGCAGCAACACAGACAGCTGCAGCGGTACAGGAGCTAGCAAACAGAGCTGTAAACAGGGGAGTTTGAGTGCGACTTCTGTTGGAGGAGAAGGTATTTGTGTGTGTGTTTGGTATTGTATTGGCAGTATCTGTATGTGTAGGGGCTTTGTGCTGGGAGAAAAGCTGAGCCCTGATTAGGGGGCGGGGCTTCACTGACTAGGCGTCCTATAAAGGTAGCAGTCAGTCAGGCAGCGGCACAGCAGCTAGCAAACAGTGCTGTAAACACGGGAGTTTGAGTGGGAGTTCTGTTGGAGGAGAAGGTATATGTGTGTGTTTGGTTTCGTATTGGTAGTATCTGTATGTGTAGAGGCTTGGAGGGGCTTTGTGCTGGGAGAAAAGCTGAGCCCTGATTAGGGGGCGGGGCTTCACTGACTAGGGGTCCTATAAAGGGAGCAGCCAGTCAGGCAGCTGCACAGACAGCTGCAGCGTTACAGGAGCTAGCAAACAGAGCTGTAAACAGGGGAGTTTGAGTGGGAGTTCTGTTCGAGGAGAAGGTATTTGTGTGTGTTTGGTTTTGTGTTGGTGGTATCTGTATGTGTAGGGGCTTTCTGCTGGGAGAGAAGCTGAGCCCTGATTAGGGGGCGGGGCTTCACTGACGAGGGGTCCTATAAAGGGAGCAGCCAGTCAGGCAGCGACACAGACAGCTGCAGCGGTACAGGAGCTAGCAAACAGAGCTGTAAACAGGGGAGTTGAGTGGGAGTTCTGTTGGAGGAGAAGGTATTTGTGTGTGTTTTTGGTTTTGTATTGGTAGTATCTGTATGTGTAGAGGCTTGGAGGGGCTTTGTGCTGGAGCGAAGCTGAGCCCTGATTAGGGGGCGGGGCTTCACTGACGAGGGGTCCTATAAAGGTAGCAGCCAGTCAGGCAGCGGCACAGGAGCTAGCAAACAGAGCTGTAAACAGGGGAGTATGAGTGGGAGTTCTGTTGGAGAAGGTGTTTGTGTGTGTTTGGTTTTGTACTGGTAGTATCTGTATGTGTAGAGGTTTTGTGCTGGGAGAGAAGCTGAGCCCTGATAAGGGGGCGGGGCTTCACTGACTAGGCGTCCTATAAAGGTAGCAGCCAGTCAGGCAGCGGCACAGCAGCTAGCAAACAGTGCTGTAAACACGGGAGTTTGAGTGGGAGTTCTGTTGGAGGAGAAGGTATGTGTGTGTGTTTGGTTTCGTATTGGTAGTATCTGTATGTGTAGAGGCTTGGAGGGGCTTTGTGCTGGGAGAAAAGCTGAGCCCTGATTAGGGGGCGGGGCTTCACTGACTAGGGGTCCTATAAAGGTAGCAGCCAGTCAGGCAGCGGCACAGACACTGCAGCGGCACAGGAGCGAGCAAACAGAGCTGTAAACAGGGGAGTTTGAGTGGGAGTTCTGTTGGAGGAGAAGGTATTTGTGTGTGTGTTTGGTTTTGTATTGGTGGGATCTGTATGTGTAGAGGCTTGGAGGGGCTTTGTGCTGGGAGAGAAGCTGAGCCCTGATTAGGGGGCGGGGCTTCACTGACGAGGGGTCGTATAAAGGGAGCAGCCAGTCAGGCAGCGACACAGACAGCTGCAGCGGTACAGGAGCTAGCAAACAGAGCTGTAAATAGGGGACTTTGAGTGGGAGTTCTGTTGGAGGAGAAGCTATTTGTGTGTGTGTTTTTGTATTGGTAGTATCTGTATGTGTAGAGGCTTGGAGGGGCTTTGTGCTGGGAGCGAAGCTGAGCCCTGATTAGGGGGCGGGGCTTCACTGACTAGGGGTCCTATAAAGGTAGCAGCCAGTCAGGCAGCGGCACAGGATCTAGCAAACAGAGCTGTAAACAGGGGAGTCTGAGTGGGAGTTCTGTTGGAGGAGAAGGCATTTGTGTGTGTGTTTGGTTTTGTATTGGTAGCATCTGTATGTGTAGGGGCTTTGTGCTGGGAGAGAAGCTGAGCCCTGATTAGGGGGCGGGGCTTCACTGACTAGGGGTCCTATAAAGGGAGCAGCCAGTCAGGCGGCGGCAAGGACAGCTGCAGCGGCACAGGAGCTAGCAAACAGAGCTGTAAACAGGGGAGTTTGATTGGGAGTTCTGTTGGAGGAGAAGGTATTTGTGTGTGTTTGGTTTTGTATTGGTGGTATCTGTATGTGTAGGGGCTTTGTGCTCCAAGAGAAGCTGAGCCCTGATTAGGGGGCGGGGCTTCACTGACTAGGGGTCCTATAAAGGGAGCAGCCAGTCAGGCAGCTGCACAGACAGCTGCAGCGGTACAGGAGCTAGCAAACAGAGTTGTAAACAGGGGAGTTTGAGTGGGAGTTCTGTTGGAGGAGAAGGTATTTGTGTGTGTTTGGTTTTGTGTTGGTGGTATCTGTATGTGTAGGGGCTTTGTGCTGAGAGAGAAGGTGAGCCCTGATTAGGGTGCGGGCTTCACTGACTAGGGGTCCTATAAAGGCAGCAGCCAGTCAGGCAGCGGCACAGACAGCTGCAGTGGCACAGGAGCTAGCAAAGAGAGCTGTAAACAGGGGAGTTTGAGTGGGAGTTCTGTTGGAGGAGAAGGTATTTGTGTGTGTGTTTGGTTTTGTATTGTTGGTATCTGTATGTGTAGAGGCTTGGAGGGGCTTTGTGCTGGGAGAGAATCTGAGCCCTGATTAGGGGGCGGGGCTTCACTGACGAGGGGTCCTATAAAGGGAGCAGACAGTCAGGCAGCGACACAGACAGCTGCAGCGGTACAGGAGCTAGCAAACAGAGCTGTAAACACGGGAGTTTGAGTGGGAGTTCTGTTGGAAGAGAAGGTATTTGTGTGTGTTTGGTTTTGTATTGGTAGTATCTGTATGTGTAGGGTCTTTGTGCTGGGAGAAAAGCTGAGCCCTGATTAGGGGGCGGGGTTTCACTGACTTGGGGTCCTAGAAAGGTAGCAGCCAGTCAGGCAGCGACACAGGAGCTAGCAAACAGAGCTCTAAACAGGGGAGTATGAGTGGGAGTTCTGTTGGAGGAGAAGGTGTTTGTGTGTGTGTTTGGTATTGTATTGGCAGTATCTGTATGTGTAGGGGCTTTGTGCTGGGAGAAAAGCTGAGCCGTGATTAGGGGGCTGGTTTCACTGACTAGGGGTCCTATAAAGGTAGCAGCCAGTCAGGCAGCAGCACAGGAGCTAGCAAACAGAGCTGTAAACAGGGGAGTTTGAGTGGGAGTTCTGTTGGAGGAGAAGGTATTTGTGTGTGTTTGGTTTTGTATTGGTAGTATCTGTATGTGTAGGGGCTTTGTGCTGGGAGAAAAGCTGAGCCCTGATTAGGGGGCGCGGCTTCACTGACTAGGGGTACTATAAAGGGAGCAGCCAGTCAGGCAGGGGAACAGACAGCTGCAGCGGCACAGGAGCTAGCAAACAGAGCTGTAAACAGGTGAGTTTGAGAGGGAGTTCTGTTGGAGGAGAAGGTATTTGTGTGTTTGGTTTTGTATTGGTAGTATCTGTATGAGTAGAGGCTTTGTGCTGGGAGAGAATCTGAGCCCTGATTAGGGGGCGGGGCTTCCCTGACTAGGGGTCCTATAAAGGTACCAACCAGTCAGGCAGCGGCACAGACAGCTGCAGCGGCACTGGAGCTAGCAAATAGAGCTGTAAACAGGGGAGTTTGAGTGGGAGTTTTGTTTGAGGAGAAGGTATTTGTGTGTGAGTTTGGTTTTGCATTTTTGGTATCTGTATTTGTAGAGGCTTGGAGGGGCTTTGTGCTGGGAGAGAAGCTGAGCCCTGATTAGGGGGCGGGGCTTCGCTGACTAGGGGTCCTATGATTGTAGCAGCCAGTCAGGCAGCGTCACAGACAGCTCCAGGGGCACAGGAGCTAGGAAACAGAGCTGTAAACAGGGGAGTTTGAGTGGGAGTTCTGTTGGAGGAGAAGCTATTTGTGTGTGTGTTTGGTTTTGTATTGGTGGTATCTGTATGTGTAGAGGCTTGTAGGGGCATTGTGCTGGGAGCGAAGCTGAGCCCTGATTAGGGGGCGGGGCTTCACTGACTAGGGGTCCTATAAAGGTAGCAGCCAGTCAGGCAGCGGCACAGGAGCTCGCAAACAGAGCTGTAAACAGGGGAGTTTGATTGGGAGTTCTGTTGGAGGAGAAGGTATTTGTGTGTGTTTGGTTTTTTATTGGTGGTATCTGTATGTGTAGGGGCTTTGTGCTCCGAGAGAAGCTGAGCCCTGATTAGGGGGCGGGGCTTCACTGACTAGGGGTCCTATAAAGGGAGCAGCCAGTCAGGCAGCTGCACAGACAGCTGCAGCGGTACAGGAGCTAGCAAAGAGAGCTGTAAACAGGGGAGTTTGAGTGGGAGTTCTGTTGGAGGAGAAGGTATTTGTGTGTGTGTTTGGTTTTGTATTGTTGGTATCTGTATGTGTAGAGGCTTGGAGGGGCTTTGTGCTGGGAGAGAAGCTGAGCCCTGATTAGGGGGCGGGGCTTCACTGACGAGGGGTCCTATAAAGGTAGCAGCCAGTCAGGCAGCGGCACAGGAGCTAGCAAACAGAGCTGTAAACAGGGGAGTCTGAGTGGGAATTCTGTTGGAGGAGAAGGCATTTGTGTGTGTGTTTGGTTTTGTATTGGTAGCATCTGTATGTGTAGGGGCTTTGTGCTGGGAGAGAAGCTGAGCCCTGATTAGGGGGCGGGGCTTCACTGACTAGGGGTCCTATAAAGGGAGCAGCCAGTCAGGCGGCGGCACGGACAGCTGCAGCGGTACAGGAGCTAGCAAACAGAGCTGTAAACAGGGGAGTTTGATTGGGAGTTCTGTTGGAGGAGAAGGTATTTGTGTGTGTTTTTGGTTTTGTATTGGTAGTATCTGTATGTGTAGAGGCTTGGAGGGGCTTTGTGCTGGGAGCGAAGCTGAGCCCTGATTAGGGGGCGGCGCTTCACTGACTAGGGGTCCTATAAAGGTAGCAGCCAGTCAGGCAGCGGCACAGGATCTAGCAAACAGAGCTGTAAACAGGGGAGTATGAGTGGGAGTTCTGTTGGAGGAGAAGGTGTTTGTGTGTGTTTGGTTTTGTATTGGTAGTATCTGTATGTGTAGAGGTTTTGTGCTGGGAGAGAAGCTGAGCCCTGATAAGGGGGCGGGGCTTCACTGACTAGGCGTCCTATGAAGGTAGCAGCCAGTCAGGCAGCGGCACAGACACTGCAGCGGCACAGGAGCGAGCAAACAGAGCTGTAAACAGGGGAGTTTGAGTGGGAGTTCTGTTGGAGGAGAAGGTATTTGTGTGTGTTTGGTTTTCAATTGGTAGTATTTGTATGTGTAGAGGCTTGGAGGGGCTTTGTGCTGGGAGAGAAGCTGAGCCCTTATTGGGGGGCGGGACTTCCCTGACTAGGGGTCCTATAAAGCTAGCAGCCAGTCAGGCAGCAGCACAGGAGCTAGCAAACAGTGCTGTAAACACGGGAGTTTGAGTGGGAGTTCTGTTGGAGGAGAAGGTATTTGTGTGTGTTTGGTTTTGTATTGGTGGTATCTGTATGTGTAGGGGCTTTTTGCTGGGAGAGAAGCTGAGCCCTGATTAGCGTGCAGGGCTTCACTGACCAGGGGTCCTATAAAGGTAGCAGCCAGTCAGGCAGCGGCACAGACAGCTGCAGCGGCACTGGAGCTAGCAAACAGAGCTGTAAACAGGGGAGTTTGAGAGGGAGTTCTGTTGGAGGAGAAGGTATTTGTGTGTGTGTTTGGTATTGTATTGGCAGTATCTGTATGTGTAGGGGCTTTGTGCTGGGAGAAAAGCTGAGCCCTGATTAGGGGGCGGGGCTTCACTGACTAGGGGTCCTATAAAGGGAGCAGCCAGTCAGGCAGCTGCACAGACAGCTGCAGCGGTACAGGAGCTAGCAAACAGAGCTGTAAACAGGGGAGTTTGAGTGGGAGTTCTGTTGGAGGAGAAGGTATTTGTGTGTGTGTTTGGTTTTGTGTTGGTGGTATCTGTATGTGTAGAGGCTTGGAGGGGCTTTGTGCTGGGAGAGAAGCTGAGCCCTGATTAGGGGGCGGGGCTTCACTGACGAGGGGTCCTATAAAGGGAGCAGCCAGTCAGGCAGCGACACAGACAGCTGCAGCGGTACAGGAGCTAGCAAACAGAGCTGTAAATAGGGGACTTTGAGTGGGAGTTCTGTTGGAGGAGAAGCTATTTGTGTGTGTGTTTTTGTATTGGTAGTATCTGTATGTGTAGAGGCTTGGAGGGGCTTTGTGCTGGGAGAGAAGCTGAGCCCTGATTAGGGGGCGGGGCTTCACTGACTAGGGGTCCTATAAAGGTAGCAGCCAGTCAGGCAGCGGCACAGGAGCTAGCAAACAGAGCTGTAAACAGGGGAGTCTGAGTGGGAGTTCTGTTGGAGGAGAAGGCATTTGTGTGTGTGTTTGGTTTTGTATTGGTAGCATCTGTATGTGTAGGGGCTTTGTGCTGGGAGAGAAGCTGAGCCCTGATTAGGGGGCGGGGCTTCACTGACTAGGGGTCCTATAAAGGGAGCAGCCAGTCAGGCGGCGGCAAGGACAGCTGCAGCGGCACAGGAGCTAGCAAACAGAGCTGTAAACAGGGGAGTTTGATTGGGAGTTCTGTTGGAGGAGAAGGTATTTGTGTGTGTTTGGTTTTGTATTGGTGGTATCTGTATGTGTAGGGGCTTTGTGCTCCGAGAGAAGCTGAGCCCTGATTAGGGGGCGGGGCTTCACTGACTAGGGGTCCTATAAAGGGAGCAGCCAGTCAGGCAGCTGCACAGACAGCTGCAGCGGTACAGGAGCTAGCAAACAGAGCTGTAAATAGGGGACTTTGAGTGGGAGTTCTGTTGGAGGAGAAGCTATTTGTGTGTGTGTTTGGTATTGTATTGGTAGTATCTGTATGAGTAGAGGCTTGGAGGGGCTTTGTGCTGGGAGCGAAGCTGAGCCCTGATTAGGGGGCGGGGTTTCACTGACTAGGGGTCCTATAAAGGTAGCAGCCAGTCAGGCAGCAGCACAGGAGCTAGCAAACAGAGCTGTAAAAGGGGAGTATGAGTGGGAGTTCTGTTGGAGGAGAAGGTATTTGTGTGTGTTTGGTTTTGTATTGGTAGTATCTGTATGTGTAGGGGCTTTGTGCTGGGAGAAAAGCTGAGCCCTGATTAGGGGGCGGGGCTTCCCTGACTAGGGATCCTATAAAGGGAGCAGCCAGTCAGGCAGGGGAACAGACAGCTGCAGCGGCACAGGAGCTAGCAAACAGAGCTGTAAACAGGGGAGTTTGAGTGGGAGTTCTGTTTGAGGAGAAGGTATTTGTGTGTGTGTTTGGTTTTGTATTGGTGGTATCTGTATTTGTAGAGGCTTGGAGGGGCTTTGTGCTGGGAGAGAAGCTGAGCCCTGATTAGGGGGCAGGGCTTCGCTGACTAGGGGTCCTATGATTGTAGCAGCCAGTCAGGCAGCGTCACAGACAGCTCCAGGGGCACAGGAGCTAGCAAACAGACCTGTAAACAGGGGAGTTTGAGTGGGAGTTCTGTTGGAGGAGAAGGTATTTGTGTGTGTTTGGTTTTGTATTGGTAGTATCTGTATGTGTAGAGGTTTTGTGCTGGGAGAGAAGCTGAGCCCTGATAAGGGGGCGGGGCTTCACTGACTAGGCGTCCTATAAAGGTAGCAGCCAGTCAGGCAGCGGCACAGCAGCTAGCAAACAGAGCTGTAAACAGGGGAGTTTGAGTGGGAGTTCTGTTGGAGGAGAAGGTATTTGTGTGTGTTTGGTTTTGTATTGGTAGTATCTGTATGTGTAGGGGCTTTGTGCTGGGAGAAAAGCTGAGCCCTGATTAGGGGGCGCGGCTTCACTGACTAGGGGTACTATAAAGGGAGCAGCCAGTCAGGCAGGGGAACAGACAGCTGCAGCGGCACAGGAGCTAGCAAACAGAGCTGTAAACAGGTGAGTTTGAGAGGGAGTTCTGTTGGAGGAGAAGGTATTTGTGTGTTTGGTTTTGTATTGGTAGTATCTGTATGAGTAGAGGCTTTGTGCTGGGAGAGAAGCTGAGCCCTGATTAGGGGGCGGGGCTTCGCTGACTAGGGGTCCTATGATTGTAGCAGCCAGTCAGGCAGCGTCACAGACAGCTCCAGGGGCACAGGAGCTAGCAAACAGAGCTGTAAACAGGGGAGTTTGAGTGGGAGTTCTGTTGGAGGAGAAGGTATTTGTGTGTGTTTGGTTTTGTATTGGTAGCATCTGTATGTGTAGGGGCTTTGTGCTGGGAGAGAAGCTGAGCCCTGATTAGGGGGCGGGGCTTCACTGACTAGGGGTCCTATAAAGGGAGCAGCCAGTCAGGCAGCGACACAGACAGCTGCAGCGGTACAGGAGCTAGCAAACAGAGCTGTAAATAGGGGACTTTGAGTGGGAGTTCTGTTGGAGGAGAAGCTATTTGTGTGTGTGTTTGGTTTTGTATTGGTAGTATCTGTATGTGTAGAGGCTTGGAGGGCCATTGTGCTGGGAGCGAAGCTGAGCCCTGATTAGGGGGCGGGGCTTCACTGACTAGGGGTCCTATAAAGGTAGCAGCCAGTCAGGCAGCGGCACAGGAGCTCGCAAACAGAGCTGTAAACAGGGGAGTTTGATTGGGAGTTCTGTTGGAGGAGAAGGTATTTGTGTGTGTTTGGTTTTGTATTGGTGGTATCTGTATGTGTAGGGGCTTTGTGCTCCGAGAGAAGCTGAGCCCTGATTAGGGGGCGGGGCTTCACTGACTAGGGGTCCTATAAAGGGAGCAGCCAGTCAGGCAGCTGCACAGACAGCTGCAGCGGTACAGGAGCTAGCAAAGAGAGCTGTAAACAGGGGAGTTTGAGTGGGAGTTCTGTTGGAGGAGAAGGTATTTGTGTGTGTGTGTTTGGTTTTGTATTGTTGGTATCTGTATGTGTAGAGGCTTGGAGGGGCTTTGTGCTGGGAGAGAAGCTGAGCCCTGATTAGGGGGCGGGGCTTCACTGACGAGGGGTCCTATAAAGGGAGCAGACAGTCAGGCAGCGACACAGACAGCTGCAGCGGTACAGGAGCTAGCAAACAGAGCTGTAAACGGGAGTTTGAGTGGGAGTTCTGTTGGAAGAGAAGGTATTTGTGTGTGTTTGGTTTTGTATTGGTAGTATCTGTATGTGTAGGGTCTTTGTGCTGGGAGAAAAGCTGAGCCCTGATTAGGGGGCGGGGCTTCACTGACTAGGGGTCCTATAAAGGTAGCAGCCAGTCAGGCAGCGGCACAGGAGCTAGCAAACAGAGCTGTAAACAGGGGAGTATGAGTGGGAGTTCTGTTGGAGGAGAAGGTGTTTGTGTGTGTTTGGTTTTGTATTGGTAGTATCCGTATGTGTAGAGGTTTTGTGCTGGGAGAGAAGCTGAGCCCTGATAAGGGGGCGGGGCTTCACTGACTAGGCGTCCTATAAAGGGAGCAGCCAGTCAGGCAGGGGAACAGACAGCTGCAGCGGCACAGGAGCTAGCAAACAGAGCTGTAAACAGGTGAGTTTGAGAGGGAGTTCTGTTGGAGGAGAAGGTATTTGTGTGTTTGGTTTTGTATTGGTAGTATCTGTATGAGTAGAGGCTTTGTGCTGGGAGAGAATCTGAGCCCTGATTAGGGGGCGGGGCTTCCCTGACTAGGTGTCCTATAAAGGTACCAACCAGTCAGGCAGCGGCACAGACAGCTGCAGCGGCACTGGAGCTAGCAAATAGAGCTGTAAACAGGGGAGTTTGAGTGGGAGTTCTGTTTGAGGAGAAGGTATTTGTGTGTGTGTTTGGTTTTGTATTGGTGGTATCTGTATTTGTAGAGGCTTGGAGGGGCTTTGTGCTGGGAGAGAAGCTGAGCCCTGATTAGGGGGCGGGGCTTCGCTGACTAGGGGTCCTATGATTGTAGCAGCCAGTCAGGCAGCGTCACAGACAGCTCCAGGGGCACAGGAGCTAGCAAACAGAGCTGTAAACAGGGGAGTTTGAGTGGGAGTTCTGTTGGAGGAGAAGGTATTTGTGTGTGTTTGGTTTTGTATTGGTAGCATCTGTATGTGTAGGGGCTTTGTGCTGGGAGAGAAGCTGAGCCCTGATTAGGGGGCGGGGCTTCACTGACTAGGGGTTCTATAAAGGCAGCAGCCAGTCAGGCAGCGGCACAGACAGCTGCAGTGGCACAGGAGCTCGCAAAGAGAGCTGTAAACAGGGGAGTTTGAGTGGGAGTTCTGTTGGAGGAGAAGGTATTTGTGTGTGTGTTTGGTTTTGTATTGGTGGGATCTGTATGTGTAGAGGCTTGGAGGGGCTTTGTGCTGGGAGCGAAGCTGAGCCCTGATTAGGGGGCGGGGCTTCACTGACTAGGGGTCCTATAAAGGTAGCAGCCAGTCAGGTAGCGGTACAGGAGCTAGCAAACAGAGCTGTAAACAGGGGAGTCTGAGTGGGAGTTCTGTTGGAGGAGAAGGCATTTGTGTGTGTGTTTGGTTTTGTATTGGTAGCATCTGTATGTGTAGGGGCTTTTTGCTGGGAGAGAAGCTGAGCCCTGATTAGAGGGCGGGGCTTCACTGACTAGGGGTCCTATAAAGGGAGCAGCCAGTCAGGCGGCGGCAAGGACAGCTGCAGCGGCACAGGAGCTAGCAAACAGAGCTGTAAACAGGGGAGTTTGATTGGGAGTTCTGTTGGAGGAGAAGGTATTTGTGTGTGTTTGGTTTTGTATTGGTGGTATCTGTATGTGTAGGGGCTTTGTGCTCCGAGAGAAGCTGAGCCCTGATTAGGGGGCGGGGCTTCACTGACTAGGGGTCCTATAAAGGGAGCAGCCAGTCAGGCAGCTGCACAGACAGCTGCAGCGGTACAGGAGCTAGCAAAGAGAGCTGTAAACAGGGGAGTTTGAGTGGGAGTTCTGTTGGAGGAGAAGGTATTTGTGTGTGTGTTTGGTTTTGTATTGTTGGTATCTGTATGTGTAGAGGCTTGGAGGGGCTTTGTGCTGGGAGAGAAGCTGAGCCCTGATTAGGGGGCGGGGCTTCACTGACGAGGGGTCCTATAAAGGGAGCAGACAGTCAGGCAGCGACACAGACAGCTCCAGCGGTACAGGAGCTAGCAAACAGAGCTGTAAACGGGAGTTTGAGTGGGAGTTCTGTTGGAAGAGAAGGTATTTGTGTGTGTTTGGTTTTGTATTGGTAGTATCTGTATGTGTAGGGTCTTTGTGCTGGGAGAAAAGCTGAGCCCTGATTAGGGGGCGGGGCTTCACTGACTAGGGGTCCTAGAAAGATAGCAGCCAGTCAGGCAGCGGCACAGGAGCTAGCAAACAGAGCTCTAAACAGGGGAGTATGAGTGGGAGTTCTGTTGGAGGAGAAGGTGTTTGTGTGTGTTTGGTTTTGTATTGGTAGTATCTGTATGTGTAGGGGCCTTGTGCTGGGAGAGAAGCTGAGCCCTGATTAGGGGGCGGGGCTTCACTGACGAGGGGTCCTATAAAGGGAGCAGCCAGTCAGGCAGCAACACAGACAGCTGCAGCGGAACAGGAGCTGGCAAACAGAGCTGTAAACAGGGGAGTTTGAGTGGGACTTCTGTTGGAGGAGAAGGTATTTGTGTGTGTGTTTGGTATTGTATTGGTAGTATCTGTATGAGTAGAGGCTTGGAGGGGCTTTGTGCTGGGAGCGAAGCTGAGCCCTGATTAGGGGGCGGGGCTTCACTGACTAGGGGTCCTATAAAGGTAGCAGCCAGTCAGGCAGCAGCACAGGAGCTAGCAAACAGAGCTGTAAACAGGGGAGTATGAGTGGGAGTTCTGTTGGAGGAGAAGGTATTTGTGTGTGTGTTTGGTTTTGTATTGGTGGTATCTGTATTTGTAGAGGCTTGGAGGGGCTTTGTGCTGGGAGAGAAGCTGAGCCCTGATTAGGGGGCGGGGCTTCGCTGACTAGGGGTCCTATGATTGTAGCAGCCAGTCAGGCAGCGTCACAGACAGCTCCAGGGGCACAGGAGCTAGCAAACAGACCTGTAAACAGGGGAGTTTGAGTGGGAGTTCTGTTGGAGGAGAAGGTATTTGTGTGTGTTTGGTTTTGTATTGGTAGTATCTGTATGTGTAGAGGTTTTGTGCTGGGAGAGAAGCTGAGCCCTGATAAGGGGGCGGGGCTTCACTGACTAGGCGTCCTATAAAGGTAGCAGCCAGTCAGGCAGCGGCACAGCAGCTAGCAAACAGAGCTGTAAACAGGGGAGTTTGAGTGGGAGTTCTGTTGGAGGAGAAGGTATTTGTGTGTGTTTGGTTTTGTATTGGTAGTATCTGTATGTGTAGGGGCTTTGTGCTGGGAGAAAAGCTGAGCCCTGATTAGGGGGCGGGGCTTCCCTGACTAGGGATCCTATAAAGGGAGCAGCCAGTCAGGCAGGGGAACAGACAGCTGCAGCGGCACAGGAGCTAGCAAACAGAGCTGTAAACAGGGGAGTTTGAGTGGGAGTTCTGTTTGAGGAGAAGGTATTTGTGTGTGTGTTTGGTTTTGTATTGGTGGTATCTGTATTTGTAGAGGCTTGGAGGGGCTTTGTGCTGGGAGAGAAGCTGAGCCCTGATTAGGGGGCGGGGCTTCGCTGACTAGGGGTCCTATGATTGTAGCAGCCAGTCAGGCAGCGTCACAGACAGCTGCAGGGGCACAGGAGCTAGCAAACAGACCTGTAAACAGGGGAGTTTGAGTGGGAGTTCTGTTGGAGGAGAAGGTATTTGTGTGTGTTTGGTTTTGTATTGGTAGCATCTGTATGTGTAGGGGCTTTGTGCTGGGAGAGAAGCTGAGCCCTGATAAGGGGGCGGGGCTTCACTGACTAGGGGTCCTATAAAGGGAGCAGCCAGTCAGGCAGCTGCACAGACATCTGCAGCGGTACAGGAGCTAGCAAACAGAGCTGTAAACAGGGGAGTTTGAGTGGGAGTTCTGTTGGAGGAGAAGGTATTTGTGTGTGTTTGGTTTTGTGTTGGTGGTATCTGTATGTGTAGGGGCTTTGTGCTGGGAGAGAAGCTGAGCCCTGATTAGGGGGCGGGGCTTCACTGACGAGGGGCCCTATAAAGGGAGCAGCCAGTCAGGCAGCGACACAGACAGCTGCAGCGGTACAGGAGCTAGCAAACAGAGCTGTAAATAGGGGACTTTGAGTGGGAGTTCTGTTGGATGAGAAGCTATTTGTGTGTGTGTTTGGTTTTGTATTGGTAGTATCTGTATGTGTAGAGGCTTGGAGGGGCTTTGTGCTGGGAGCGAAGCTGAGCCCTGATTAGGGGGCGGGGCTTCACTGACTAGGGGTCCTATAAAGGTAGCAGCCAGTCAGGCAGCGACACAGGAGCTAGCAAACAGAGCTGTCAACAGGGGAGTATGAGTGGGAGTTCTGTTGGAGGAGAAGGTGTTTGTGTGTGTGTTTGGTATTGTATTGGCAGTATCTGTATGTGTAGGGGCTTTGTGCTGGGAGAAAAGCTGAGCCCTGATTAGGGGGCGGGGCTTCCCTGACTAGGGCTCCTATAAAGGTACCAACCAGTCAGGCAGCGGCACAGACAGCTGCAGCGGCACTGGAGCTAGCAAATAGAGCTGTAAACAGGGGAGTTTGAGTGGGAGTTCTGTTTGAGGAGAAGGTATTTGTGTGTATGTTTGGTTTTGTATTGGTGGTATCTGTATTTCTAGAGGCTTGGAGGGGCTTTGTGCTGGGAGAGAAGCTGAGCCCTGATTAGGGGGCGGGGCTTCGCTGACTAGGGGTCCTATGATTGTAGCAGCCAGTCAGGCAGCGTCACAGACAGCTCCAGGGGCACAGGAGCTAGCAAACAGAGCTGTAAACAGGGGAGTTTGAGTGGGAGTTCTGTTGGAGGAGAAGGTATTTGTGTGTGTTTGGTTTTGTATTGGTAGCATCTGTATGTGTAGGGGCTTTGTGCTGGGAGAGAAGCTGAGCCCTGATTAGGGGGCGGGGCTTCACTGACTAGGGGTCCTATAAAGGGAGCAGCCAGTCAGGCAGCGACACAGACAGCTGCAGCGGTACAGGAGCTAGCAAACAGAGCTGTAAATAGGGGACTTTGAGTGGGAGTTCTGTTGGAGGAGAAGGTATTTGTGTGTGTTTGGTTTTGTATTGGTAGCATCTGTATGTGTAGGGGCTTTGTGCTCCGAGAGAAGCTGAGCCCTGATTAGGGGGCGGGGCTTCACTGACTAGGGGTCCTATAAAGGGAGCAGCCAGTCAGGCAGCTGCACAGACAGCTGCAGCGGTACAGGAGCTAGCAAACAGAGCTGTAAACAGGGGAGTTTGAGTGGGAGTTCTGTTGGAGGAGAAGGTATTTGTGTGTGTGTTTGGTTTTGTATTGTTGGTATCTGTATGTGTAGAGGCTTGGAGGGGCTTTGTGCTGGGAGAGAAGCTGAGCCCTGATTAGGGGCGGGGCTTCACTGACGAGGGGTCCTATAAAGGGAGCAGCCAGTCAGGCAGCTGCACAGACAGCTGCAGCGGTACAGGAGCGAGCAAACAGAGCTGTAAACAGGGGAGTTTGAGTGGGAGTTCTGTTCGAGGAGAAGGTATTTGTGTGTGTTTGGTTTTGTGTTGGTGGTATCTGTATGTGTAGGGGCTTTGTGCTGGGAGAGAAGCTGAGCCCTGATTAGGGGGCGGGGCTTCACAGACTAGGGGTTCTATAAAGGCAGCAGCCAGTCAGGCAGCGGCACAGACAGCTGCAGTGGCACAGGAGATAGCAAAGAGAGCTGTAAACAGGGGAGTTTGAGTGGGAGTTCTGTTGGAGGAGAAGGTATTTGTGTGTGTGTTTGGTTTTGTATTGGTGGTATCTGTATGTGTAGAGGCTTGGAGGGGCTTTGTGCTGGGAGAGAAGCTGAGCCCTGATTAGGGGGCGGGGCTTCACTGACGAGGGGTCCTATAAAGGGAGCAGCCAGTCAGGCAGCGACACAGACAGCTGCAGCGGTACAGGAGCTAGCAAACAGAGCTGTAAATAGGGGACTTTGAGTGGGAGTTCTGTTGGAGGAGAAGCTATTTGTGTGTGTGTTTGGTTTTGTATTGGTAGTATCTGTATGTGTAGAGGCTTGGAGGGGCATTGTGCTGGGAGCGAAGCTGAGCCCTGATTAGGGGGCGGAGCTTCACTGACTAGGGGTCCTATAAAGGTAGCAGCCATTCAGGCAGCGGCACAGGAGCTAGCAAACAGAGCTGTAAACAGGGGAGTTTGATTGGGAGTTCTGTTGGAGGAGAAGGTATTTGTGTGTGTTTGGTTTTGTATTGGTGGTATCTGTATGTGTAGGGGCTTTGTGCTCCGAGAGAAGCTGAGCCCTGATTAGGGGGCGGGCTTCACTGACTAGGGGTCCTATAAAGGCAGCAGCCAGTCAGGCAGCTGCACAGACAGCTGCAGTGGCACAGGAGCTAGCAAAGAGAGCTGTAAACAGGGGAGTTTGAGTGGGAGTTCTGTTGGAGGAGAAGGTATTTGTGTGTGTGTT
Organism: Lepidochelys kempii; assembly: GCF_965140285.1. Lineage (NCBI taxonomy): Eukaryota > Metazoa > Chordata > Testudines > Cheloniidae > Lepidochelys > Lepidochelys kempii. The sequence goes on along the minus strand of NC_136400.1, from coordinate 19,506,083 downwards.
TGGTTTTGTATTGTTGGTATCTGTATGTGTAGAGGCTTGGAGGGGCTTTGTGCTGGGAGAGAAGCTGAGCCCTGATTAGGGGGCGGGGCTTCACTGACGAGGGGTCCTATAAAGGGAGCAGACAGTCAGGCAGCGACACAGACAGCTGCAGCGGTACAGGAGCTAGCAAACAGAGCTGTAAACAGGGGAGTTTGAGTGGGAGTTCTGTTGGAAGAGAAGGTATTTGTGTGTGTTTGGTTTTGTATTGGTAGAATCTGTATGTGTAGGGTCTTTGTGCTGGGAGAAAAGCTGAGCCCTGATTAGGGGGCGGGGCTTCACTGACTAGGGGTCCTAGAAAGGTAGCAGCCAGTCAGGCAGCGACACAGGAGCTAGCAAACAGAGCTCTAAACAGGGGAGTATGAGTGGGAGTTCTGTTGGAGGAGAAGGTGTTTGTGTGTGTGTTTGGTATTGTATTGGCAGTATCTGTATGTGTAGGGGCTTTGTGCTGGGAGAAAAGCTGAGCCGTGATTAGGGGGCGGGGCTTCACTGACTAGGGGTCCTATAAAGGGAGCAGCCAGTCAGGCAGGGGAACAGACAGCTGCAGCGGCACAGGAGCTAGCAAATAGAGCTGTAAACAGGGGAGTTTGAGTGGGAGTTCTGTTTGAGGAGAAGGTATTTGTGTGTGTGTTTGGTTTTGTATTGGTGGTATCTGTATTTGTAGAGGCTTGGAGGGGCTTTCTGCTGGGAGAGAAGCTGAGCCCTGATTAGGGGGCGGGGCTTCGCTGACTAGGGGTCCTATAAAGGGAGCAGACAGTCAGGCAGCGAAACAGACAGCTGCAGCGGTACAGGGGCTAGCAAACAGAGCTGTAAACGGGAGTTTGAGTGGGACTTCTGTTGGAGGAGAAGGTATTTCTGTGCGTGTTTGGTATTGTATTGGTAGTATCTGTATGAGTAGAGGCTTGGAGGGGCTTTGTGCTGGGAGCGAAGCTGAGCCCTGATTAGGGGGCGGGGCTTCACTGACTAGGGGTCCTATAAAGGTAGCAGCCAGTCAGGCAGCGGCACAGGAGCTAGCAAACAGAGCTGTAAACAGGGGAGTTTGAGTGGGACTTCTGTTGGAGGAGAAGGTATTTGTGTGTGTTTGGTTTTGTATTGGTAGTATCTGTATGTGTAGGGGCCTTGTGCTGGGAGAGAAGCTGAGCCCTGATTAGGGGGCGGGGCTTCACTGACGAGGGGTCCTATAAAGGGAGCAGCCAGTCAGGCAGCAACACAGACAGCTGCAGCGGAACAGGAGCTAGCAAACAGAGCTGTAAACGGGAGTTTGAGTGGGACTTCTGTTGGAGGAGAAGGTATTTCTGTGCGTGTTTGGTATTGTATTGGTAGTATCTGTATGAGTAGAGGCTTGGAGGGGCTTTGTGCTGGGAGCGAAGCTGAGCCCTGATTAGGGGGCGGGGCTTCACTGACTAGGGGTCCTATAAAGGTAGCAGCCAGTCAGGCAGCGGCACAGGAGCTAGCAAACAGAGCTGTAAACAGGGGAGTTTGAGTGGGACTTCTGTTGGAGGAGAAGGTATTTGTGTGTGTTTGGTTTTGTATTGGTAGTATCTGTATGTGTAGAGGCTTGGAGGGGCTTTGTGCTGGGAGAGAAGCTGAGCCCTGATTAGGGGGCGGGGCTTCACTGACTAGGGTTCCTATAAAGGTAGCAGCCAGTCAGGCGGCGGCACGGACAGCTGCAGCGGCACAGGAGCTAGCAAACAGAGCTGTAAACAGGGGAGTTTGATTGGGAGTTCTGTTGGAGGAGAAGGTATTTGTGTGTGTTTGGTTTTGTATTGGTGGTATCTGTATGTGTAGGGGCTTTGTGCTGGGAGAGAAGCTGAGCCCTGATTAGGGGGCGGGGCTTCACTGACGAGGGGTCCTATAAAGGGAGCAGACAGTCAGGCAGCGACACAGACAGCTGCAGCGGTACAGGAGCTAGCAAACAGAGCTGTAAACAGGGGAGTTTGAGTGGGAGTTCTGTTGGAAGAGAAGGTATTTGTGTGTGTTTGGTTTTGTATTGGTAGTATCTGTATGTGTAGGGTCTTTGTGCTGGGAGAAAAGCTGAGCCCTGATAAGGGGGCGGGGCTTCACTGACTAGGCGTCCTATAAAGGTAGCAGCCAGTCAGGCAGCGGCACAGGAGCTAGCAAACAGAGCTGTAAACAGGGGAGTTTGAGTGGGAGTTCTGTTTGAGGAGAAGGTATTTCTGTGTGTGTTTGGTTTTGTATTGGTGGTATCTGTATGTGTATAGGCTTGGAGGGGCTTTGTGCTCGGAGCGAAGCTGAGCCCTGATTAGGGGGCGGGGCTTCACTGACGAGGGGTCCTATAAAGGGAGCAGCCAGTCAGGCAGCAACACAGACAGCTGCAGCGGAACAGGAGCTGGCAAACAGAGCTGTAAACAGGGGAGTTTGAGTGGGACTTCTGTTGGAGGAGAAGGTATTTGTGTGTGTGTTTGGTATTGTATTGGTAGTATCTGTATGAGTAGAGGCTTGGAGGGGCTTTGTGCTGGGAGCGAAGCTGAGCCCTGATTAGGGGGCGGGGCTTCACTGACTTGGGGTCCTATAAAGGTAGCAGCCAGTCAGGCAGCGGCACAGGAGCTAGCAAACCGAGCTGTAAACAGGGGAGTTTGAGTGGGACTTCTGTTGGAGGAGAAGGTATTTGTGTGTGTGTTTGGTATTGTATTGGTAGTATCTGTATGTGTAGAGGCTTGGAGGGGCTTTGTGCTGGGAGCGAAGCTGAGCCCTGATTAGGGGGCGGGGCTTCATTGACTAGGGGTCCTATAAAGGGAGCAGCCAGTCAGGCAGGGGCACAGACAGCTGCAGCGGAACAGGAGCTGCAAAACTGAGCTGTAAACAGGGGAGTTTGAGAGGGAGTTCTGTTGGAGGAGAAGGTATTTGTGTGTGTTTTGTTTTGTATTGGTAGTATCTGTATGTGTAGAGGCTTGGAGGGGCTTTGTGCTGGGAGAGAAGCTGAGCCCTGATTAGGGGGCGGGGCTTCACTGACTAGGGTTCCTATAAAGGTAGCAGCCAGTCAGGCAGCGGCACAGGAGCTAGCAAACAGAACTGTAAACAGGGGAGTTTGAGTGGGACTTCTGTTGGAAGAGAAGGTATTTGTGTGTGTTTGGTTTTGTATTGGTAGTATCTGTATGTGTAGGGGCTTTGTGCTGGGAGAGAAGCTGAGCCCTGATTAGGGGGCGGGGCTTCACTGACTAGGGGTCCTATAAAGGGAGCAGCCAGTCAGGCGGCGGCACGGACAGCTGCACCGGCACAGGAGCTAGCAAAGAGAGCGGTAAACAGGGGAGTTTGAGTGGGAGTTCTGTTGGAGGAGAAGGTATTTGTGTGTGTGTTTGGTTTTGTATTGGTGGTATCTGTATGTGTAGAGGCTTGGAGAGGCTTTGTGCTGGGAGAGAAGCTGAGCCCTGATTAGGGGGCGGGGCTTCACTGACGAGGGTCCTATAAAGGGAGCAGCCAGTCAGGCAGCGACACAGACAGCTGCAGCGGTACAGGAGCTTGCAAACAGAGCTGTAAATAGGGGACTTTGAGTGGGAGTTCTGTTGGAGGAGAAGCTATTTGTGTGTGTGTTTGGTTTTGTATTGGTAGTATCTGTATGTGTAGAGCCTTGGAGGGGCTTTGTGCTGGGAGCGAAGCTGAGCCCTGATTAGGGGGCGTGGCTTCACTGACTAGGGGTCCTATAAAGGTAGCAGCCAGTCAGGCAGCGGCACAGGAGCTAGCAAACAGAGCTGTAAACAGGGGAGTCTGAGTGGGAGTTCTGTTGGAGGAGAAGGCATTTGTGTGTGTGTTTGGTTTTGTATTGGTGGTATCTGTATGTGTAGGGGCTTTTTGCTCCGAGAGAAGCTGAGCCCTGATTAGGGGGCGGGGCTTCACTGACTAGGGGTCCTATAAAGGGAGCAGCCAGTCAGGCAGCTGCACAGACAGCTGCAGCGGTACAGGAGCTAGCAAACAGTGCTGTAAACAGGGGAGTTTGAGTGGGAGTTCTGTTGGAGAAGAAGGTATTTGTGTGTGTTTGGTTTTGTGTTGGTGGTATCTGTATGTGTAGGGGCTTTGTGCTGAGAGAGAAGCTGAGCCCTGATTAGGGTGCGGGCTTCACTGACTAGGGGTCCTATAAAGGCAGCAGCCAGTCAGGCAGCGGCACAGACAGCTGCAGTGGCACAGGAGCTAGCAAAGAGAGCTGTAAACAGGGGAGTTTGAGTGGGAGTTCTGTTGGAGGAGAAGGTATTTGTGTGTGTGTTTGGTTTTGTATTGTTGGTATCTGTATGTGTAGAGGCTTGGAGGGGCTTTGTGCTGGGAGAGAAGCTGAGCCCTGATTAGGGGGCGGGGCTTCACTGACGAGGGTCCTATAAAGGGAGCAGCCAGTCATCCAGCTGCACAGACAGCTGCAGTGGCACAGGAGCTAGCAAAGAGAGCTGTAAACAGGGGAGTTTGAGTGGGAGTTCTGTTGGAGGAGAAGGTATTTGTGTGTGTGTTTGGTTTTGTATTGTTGGTATCTGTATGTGTAGAGGCTTGGAGGGGCTTTGTGCTGGGAGAGAAGCTGAGCCCTGATTAGGGGGCGGGGCTTCACTGACGAGGGGTCCTATAAAGGGAGCAGACAGTCAGGCAGCGAAACAGACAGCTGCAGCGGTACAGGAGCTAGCAAACAGAGCTGTAAACGGGAGTTTGAGTGGGAGTTCTGTTGGAAGAGAAGGTATTTGTGTGTGTTTGGTTTTGTATTGGTAGTATCTGTATGTGTAGGGGCTTTGTGCTGGGAGAAAAGCTGAGCCCTGATTAGGGGGCGGGGCTTCACTGACTAGGGGTCCTAGAAAGATAGCAGCCAGTCAGGCAGCGGCACAGGAGCTAGCAAACAGAGCTCTAAACAGGGGCGTATGAGTGGGAGTTCTGTTGGAGGAGAAGGTGTTTGTGTGTGTTTGGTTTTGTATTGGTAGTATCTGTATGTGTAGGGGCCTTGTGCTGGGAGAGAAGCTGAGCCCTGATTAGGGAGCGGGGCTTCACTGACGAGGGGTCCTATAAAGGGAGCAGCCAGTCAGGCAGCAACACAGACAGCTGCAGCGGAACAGGAGCTAGCAAACAGAGCTGTAAACAGGGGAGTTTGAGTGGGACTTCTGTTGGAGGAGAAGGTATTTGTGTGTGTTTGGTTTTGTATTGGTAGTATCTGTATGTGTAGAGGCTTGGAGGGGCTTTGTGCTGGGAGAGAAGCTGAGCCCTGATTAGGGGGCGGGGCTTCACTGACTAGGGTTCCTATAAAGGTAGCAGCCAGTCAGGCAGCGGCACAGGAGCTAGCAAACAGAACTGTAAACAGGGGAGTCTGAGTGGGACTTCTGTTGGAGGAGAAGGCATTTGTGTGTGTTTGGTTTTGTATTGGTAGTATCTGTATGTGTAGGGGCTTTGTGCTGGGAGAAAAGCTGAGCCCTGATTAGGGGGCGGGGCTTCACTGACTACGGGTCCTATAAAGGGAGCAGCCAGTCAGGCAGGGGCACAGACAGCTGCAGCGGAACAGGAGCTAGCAAACTGAGCTGTAAACAGGGGAGTTTGAGAGGGAGTTCTGTTGGAGGAGAAGGTATTTGTGTGTGTTTGGTTTTGTATTGGTAGTATCTGTATGAGTAGAGGCTTTGTGCTGGGAGAGAAGCTGAGCCCTGATTAGGGGGCGGGGCTTCACTGACTAGGGGTCCTATAAAGGGAGCAGCCAGTCAGGCGGCGGCACGGAGAGCTGCAGCGGCACAGGAGCTAGCAAACAGAGCTGTAAACAGGGGAGTTTGATTGGGAGTTCTGTTGGAGGAGAAGGTATTTGTGTGTGTTTTTGCATTGGTGGTATCTGTATGTGTAGGGGCTTTGTGCTGCGAGAGAAGCTGAGCCCTGATTAGGGGGCGGGGCTTCACTGACTAGGGGTCCTATAAAGGGAGCAGCCAGTCAGGCAGCTGCACAGACAGCTGCAGCGGTACAGGAGCTAGCAAACAGAGCTGTAAACAGGGGAGTTTGAGTGGGAGTTCTGTTGGAGGAGAAGGTATTTGTGTGTGTGTTTGGTTTTGTATTGTTGGTATCTGTATGTGTAGAGGCTTGGAGGGGCTTTGTGCTGGGAGAGAAGCTGAGCCCTGATTAGGGGCGGGGCTTCACTGACGAGGGGTCCTATAAAGGGAGCAGACAGACAGGCAGCGACACAGACAGCTGCAGCGGTACAGGAGCTAGCAAACAGAGCTGTAAACAGGGGAGTTTGAGTGGGAGTTCTGTTTGAGGAGAAGGTATTTCTGTGTGTGTTTGGTTTTGTATTGGTGGTATCTGTATGTGTATAGGCTTGGAGGGGCTTTGTGCTCGGAGCGAAGCTGAGCCCTGATTAGGGGGCGGGGCTTCACTGACTAGGGGTCCTATAAAGGTAGCAGCCAGTCAGGCAGCGGCACAGGAGCTAGCAAACAGAGCTGTAAACAGGGGAGTTTGAGTGGGACTTCTGTTGGAGGAGAAGGTATTTGTGTGTGTGTTTGGTATTGTATTGGTAGTATCTGTATGTGTAGAGGCTTGGAGGGGCTTTGTGCTGGGAGCGAAGCTGAGCCCTGATTAGGGGGCGGGGCTTCACTGACTAGGGGTCCTATAAAGGGAGCAGCCAGTCAGGCAGGGGCACAGACAGCTGCAGCGGAACAGGAGCTACAAAACTGAGCTGTAAACAGGGGAGTTTGAGAGGGAGTTCTGTTGGAGGAGAAGGTATTTGTGTGTGTTTGGTTTTGTATTGGTAGTATCTGTATGTGTAGAGTCTTGGAGGGGCTTTGTGCTGGGAGAGAAGCTGAGCCCTGATTAGGGGGCGGGGCTTCACTGACTAGGGTTCCTATAAAGGAAGCAGCCACTCAGGCAGCGGCACAGGAGCTAGCAAACAGAGCTGTAAACAGGGGAGTTTGAGAGGGAGTTCTGTTGGAGGAGAAGGTACTTGTGTGTTTTTGGTTTTGTATTGGTAGTATCTGTATGAGTAGAGGCTTTGTGCTGGGAGAGAATCTGAGCCCTGATTAGGGGGCGGGGCTTCACTGACCAGGGGTCCTATAAAGGTAGCAGCCAGTCAGGCAGCGGCACAGGAGCTAGCAAACAGAGCTGTAAACAGGGGAGTTTGAGTGGGAGTTCTGTTGGAGGAGAAGGTATTTGTGTGTGTGTTTGGTTTTGTATTGTTGGTATCTGTATGTGTAGAGGCTTGGAGGGGCTTTGTGCTGGGAGAGAAGCTGAGCCTGATTAGGGGGCGGGGCTTCACTGACGAGGGGTCCTATAAAGTGAGCAGACAGTCAGGCAGCGACACAGACAGCTGCAGCGGTACAGGAGCTAGCAAACAGAGCTGTAAACAGGGGAGTTTGAGTGGGAGTTCTGTTGGAAGAGAAGGTATTTGTGTGTGTTTGGTTTTGTATTGGTAGTATCTGTATGTGTAGGGTCTTTGTGCTGGGAGAAAAGCTGAGCCCTGATTAGGGGGCGGGGCTTCACTGACAAGGGGTCCTAGAAAGGTAGCAGCCAGTCAGGCAGCGACACAGGAGCTAGAAAACAGAGCTCTAAACAGGGGAGTATGAGTGGGAGTTCTGTTGGAGGAGAAGGTATTTGTGTGTGTTTGGTTTTGTATTGGTAGTATCTGTATGTGTAGGGGCTTTGTGCTGGGAGAAAAGCTGAGCCCTGATTAGGGGGCGGGGCTTCACTGACTAGGGGTCCTATAAAGGGAGCAGCCAGTCAGGCAGGGGAACAGACAGCTGCAGCGGCACAGGAGCTAGCAGATAGAGCTGTAAACAGGGGAGTTTGAGTGGGAGTTCTGTTTGAGGAGAAGGTATTTGTGTGTGTGTTTGGTTTTGTATTGGTGGTATCTGTATTTGTAGAGGCTTGGAGGGGCTTTGTGCTGGGAGAGAAGCTGAGCCCTGATTAGGGGGCGGGGCTTCGCTGACTAGGGGTCCTATGATTGTAGCAACCAGTCAGGCAGCGTCACAGACAGCTCCAGGGGCACAGGAGCTAGCAAACAGAGCTGTAAACAGGGGAGTTTGAGTCGGAGTTCTGTTGGAGGAGAAGGTATTTGTGTGTGTTTGGTTTTGTATTGGTAGCATCTGTATGTGTAGGGGCTTTGTGCTGGGAGAGAAGCTGAGCCCTGATTAGGGGGCGGGGCTTCACTGACTAGGGGTCCTATAAAGGGAGCAGCCAGTCAGGCAGCTGCACAGACAGCTGCAGCGGTACAGGAGCTAGCAAACAGAGCTGTAAACAGGGGAGTTTGAGAGGGAGTTCTGTTGGAGGAGAAGGTACTTGTGTGTTTTTGGTTTTGTATTGGTAGTATCTGTATGAGTAGAGGCTTTGTGCTGGGAGAGAATCTGAGCCCTGATTAGGGGGCGGGGCTTCACTGACCAGGGGTCCTATAAAGGTAGCAGCCAGTCAGGCAGCGGCACAGGAGCTAGCAAACAGAGCTGTAAACAGGGGAGTTTGAGTGGGAGTTCTGTTGGAGGAGAAGGTATTTGTGTGTGTGTTTGGTTTTGTATTGTTGGTATCTGTATGTGTAGAGGCTTGGAGGGGCTTTGTGCTGGGAGAGAAGCTGAGCCTGATTAGGGGGCGGGGCTTCACTGACGAGGGGTCCTATAAAGTGAGCAGACAGTCAGGCAGCGACACAGACAGCTGCAGCGGTACAGGAGCTAGCAAACAGAGCTGTAAACAGGGGAGTTTGAGTGGGAGTTCTGTTGGAAGAGAAGGTATTTGTGTGTGTTTGGTTTTGTATTGGTAGTATCTGTATGTGTAGGGTCTTTGTGCTGGGAGAAAAGCTGAGCCCTGATTAGGGGGCGGGGCTTCACTGACAAGGGGTCCTAGAAAGGTAGCAGCCAGTCAGGCAGCGACACAGGAGCTAGCAAACAGAGCTCTAAACAGGGGAGTATGAGTGGGAGTTCTGTTGGAGGAGAAGGTATTTGTGTGTGTTTGGTTTTGTATTGGTAGTATCTGTATGTGTAGGGGCTTTGTGCTGGGAGAAAAGCTGAGCCCTGATTAGGGGGCGGGGCTTCACTGACTAGGGGTCCTATAAAGGGAGCAGCCAGTCAGGCAGGGGAACAGACAGCTGCAGCGGCACAGGAGCTAGCAAATAGAGCTGTAAACAGGGGAGTTTGAGTGGGAGTTCTGTTTGAGGAGAAGGTATTTGTGTGTGTGTTTGGTTTTGTATTGGTGGTATCTGTATTTGTAGAGGCTTGGAGGGGCTTTGTGCTGGGAGAGAAGCTGAGCCCTGATTAGGGGGCGGGGCTTCGCTGACTAGGGGTCCTATGATTGTAGCAACCAGTCAGGCAGCGTCACAGACAGCTCCAGGGGCACAGGAGCTAGCAAACAGAGCTGTAAACAGGGGAGTTTGAGTCGGAGTTCTGTTGGAGGAGAAGGTATTTGTGTGTGTTTGGTTTTGTATTGGTAGCATCTGTATGTGTAGGGGCTTTGTGCTGGGAGAGAAGCTGAGCCCTGATTAGGGGGCGGGGCTTCACTGACTAGGGGTCCTATAAAGGTAGCAGCCAGTCAGGCAGCGGCACAGGAGCTAGCAAACAGAGCTGTAAACAGGGGAGTCTGAGTGGGAGTTCTGTTGGAGGAGAAGGCATTTGTGTGTGTGTTTGGTTTTGTATTGGTAGCATCTGTATGTGTAGGGGCTTTGTGCTGGGAGAGAAGCTGAGCCCTGATTAGGGGGCGGGGCTTCACTGACTAGGGGTCCTATAAAGGGAGCAGCCAGTCAGGCAGCGGCACAGGAGCTAGCAAACAGAGCTGTAAACAGGGGAGTTTGATTGGGAGTTCTGTTGGAGGAGAAGGTATTTGTGTGTGTTTGGTTTTGTATTGGTGGTATCTGTATGTGTAGGGGCTTTGTGCTCCGAGAGAAGCTGAGCCCTGATTAGGGGGCGGGCTTCACTGACTAGGGGTCCTATAAAGGGAGCAGCCAGTCAGGCAGCTGCACAGACAGCTGCAGCGGTACAGGAGCTAGCAAACAGAGCTGTAAACGGGAGTTTGAGTGGGAGTTCTGTTGGAGGAGAAGGTATTTGTGTGTGTTTGGTTTTGTGTTGGTGGTATCTGTATGTGTAGGGGCTTTGTGCTGAGAGAGAAGCTGAGCCCTGATTAGGGTGCGGGCTTCACTGACTAGGGGTCCTATAAAGGCAGCAGCCAGTCAGGCAGCGGCACAGACAGCTGCAGTGGCACAGGAGCTAGCAAAGAGAGCTGTAAACAGGGGAGTTTGAGTGGGAGTTCTGTTGGAGGAGAAGGTATTTGTGTGTGTGTTTGGTTTTGTATTGTTGGTATCTGTATGTGTAGAGGCTTGGAGGGGCTTTGTGCTGGGAGAGAAGCTGAGCCTGATTAGGGGGCGGGGCTTCACTGACGAGGGGTCCTATAAAGTGAGCAGACAGTCAGGCAGCGACACAGACAGCTGCAGCGGTACAGGAGCTAGCAAACAGAGCTGTAAACAGGGGAGTTTGAGTGGGAGTTCTGTTGGAAGAGAAGGTATTTGTGTGTGTTTGGTTTTGTATTGGTAGTATCTGTATGTGTAGGGTCTTTGTGCTGGGAGAAAAGCTGAGCCCTGATTAGGGGGCGGGGCTTCACTGACAAGGGGTCCTAGAAAGGTAGCAGCCAGTCAGGCAGCGACACAGGAGCTAGAAAACAGAGCTCTAAACAGGGGAGTATGAGTGGGAGTTCTGTTGGAGGAGAAGGTATTTGTGTGTGTTTGGTTTTGTATTGGTAGTATCTGTATGTGTAGGGGCTTTGTGCTGGGAGAAAAGCTGAGCCCTGATTAGGGGGCGGGGCTTCACTGACTAGGGGTCCTATAAAGGGAGCAGCCAGTCAGGCAGGGGAACAGACAGCTGCAGCGGCACAGGAGCTAGCAGATAGAGCTGTAAACAGGGGAGTTTGAGTGGGAGTTCTGTTTGAGGAGAAGGTATTTGTGTGTGTGTTTGGTTTTGTATTGGTGGTATCTGTATTTGTAGAGGCTTGGAGGGGCTTTGTGCTGGGAGAGAAGCTGAGCCCTGATTAGGGGGCGGGGCTTCGCTGACTAGGGGTCCTATGATTGTAGCAACCAGTCAGGCAGCGTCACAGACAGCTCCAGGGGCACAGGAGCTAGCAAACAGAGCTGTAAACAGGGGAGTTTGAGTCGGAGTTCTGTTGGAGGAGAAGGTATTTGTGTGTGTTTGGTTTTGTATTGGTAGCATCTGTATGTGTAGGGGCTTTGTGCTGGGAGAGAAGCTGAGCCCTGATTAGGGGGCGGGGCTTCACTGACTAGGGGTCCTATAAAGGGAGCAGCCAGTCAGGCAGCTGCACAGACAGCTGCAGCGGTACAGGAGCTAGCAAACAGAGCTGTAAACAGGGGAGTTTGAGTGGGAGTTCTGTTCGAGGAGAAGGTATTTGTGTGTGTTTGGTTTTGTGTTGGTGGTATCTGTATGTGTAGGGGCGTTGTGCTGGGAGAGAAGCTGAGCCCTGATTAGGGGGCGGGGCTTCACTGACCAGGGGTTCTATAAAGGCAGCAGCCAGTCAGGCAGCGGCACAGACAGCTGCAGCGGTACAGGAGCTAGCAAACAGAGCTGTAAATAGGGGACTTTGAGTGGGAGTTCTGTTGGAGGAGAAGGTATTTGTGTGTGTTTGGTTTTGTATTGGTAGCATCTGTATGTGTAGGGGCTTTGTGCTCCGAGAGAAGCTGAGCCCTGATTAGGGGGCGGGGCTTCACTGACTAGGGGTCCTATAAAGGGAGCAGCCAGTCAGGCAGCTGCACAGACAGCTGCAGCGGTACAGGAGCTAGCAAACAGAGCTGTAAACAGGGGAGTTTGAGTGGGAGTTCTGTTGGAGGAGAAGGTATTTGTGTGTGTGTTTGGTTTTGTATTGTTGGTATCTGTATGTGTAGAGGCTTGGAGGGGCTTTGTGCTGGGAGAGAAGCTGAGCCCTGATTAGGGGCGGGGCTTCACTGACGAGGGGTCCTATAAAGGGAGCAGCCAGTCAGGCAGCTGCACAGACAGCTGCAGCGGTACAGGAGCGAGCAAACAGAGCTGTAAACAGGGGAGTTTGAGTGGGAGTTCTGTTCGAGGAGAAGGTATTTGTGTGTGTTTGGTTTTGTGTTGGTGGTATCTGTATGTGTAGGGGCTTTGTGCTGGGAGAGAAGCTGAGCCCTGATTAGGGGGCGGGGCTTCACAGACTAGGGGTTCTATAAAGGCAGCAGCCAGTCAGGCAGCGGCACAGACAGCTGCAGTGGCACAGGAGATAGCAAAGAGAGCTGTAAACAGGGGAGTTTGAGTGGGAGTTCTGTTGGAGGAGAAGGTATTTGTGTGTGTGTTTGGTTTTGTATTGGTGGTATCTGTATGTGTAGAGGCTTGGAGGGGCTTTGTGCTGGGAGAGAAGCTGAGCCCTGATTAGGGGGCGGGGCTTCACTGACGAGGGGTCCTATAAAGGGAGCAGCCAGTCAGGCAGCGACACAGACAGCTGCAGCGGTACAGGAGCTAGCAAACAGAGCTGTAAATAGGGGACTTTGAGTGGGAGTTCTGTTGGAGGAGAAGCTATTTGTGTGTGTGTTTGGTTTTGTATTGGTAGTATCTGTATGTGTAGAGGCTTGGAGGGGCATTGTGCTGGGAGCGAAGCTGAGCCCTGATTAGGGGGCGGAGCTTCACTGACTAGGGGTCCTATAAAGGTAGCAGCCAGTCAGGCAGCGGCACAGGAGCTAGCAAACAGAGCTGTAAACAGGGGAGTTTGATTGGGAGTTCTGTTGGAGGAGAAGGTATTTGTGTGTGTTTGGTTTTGTATTGGTGGTATCTGTATGTGTAGGGGCTTTGTGCTCCGAGAGAAGCTGAGCCCTGATTAGGGGGCGGGGCTTCACTGACTAGGGGTCCTATAAAGGGAGCAGCCAGTCAGGCAGCTGCACAGACAGCTGCAGCGGTACAGGAGCTAGCAAACAGAGCTGTAAACAGGGGAGTTTGAGTCGGAGTTCTGTTGGAGGAGAAGGTATTTGTGTGTGTTTGGTTTTGTGTTGGTGGTATCTGTATGTGTAGGGGCTTTGTGCTGAGAGAAGCTGAGCCCTGATTAGGGGGCGGGCTTCACTGACTAGGGGTCCTATAAAGGCAGCAGCCAGTCAGGCAGCTGCACAGACAGCTGCAGTGGCACAGGAGCTAGCAAAGAGAGCTGTAAACAGGGGAGTTTGAGTGGGAGTTCTGTTGGAGGAGAAGGTATTTGTGTGTGTGTTTGGTTTTGTATTGTTGGTATCTGTATGTGTAGAGGCTTGGAGGGGCTTTGTGCTGGGAGAGAAGCTGAGCCCTGATTAGGGGGCGGGGCTTCACTGACGAGGGGTCCTATAAAGGGAGCAGACAGTCAGGCAGCGACACAGACAGCTGCAGCGGTACAGGAGCTAGCAAACAGAGCTGTAAACAGGGGAGTTTGAGTGGGAGTTCTGTTGGAAGAGAAGGTATTTGTGTGTGTTTGGTTTTGTATTGGTAGAATCTGTATGTGTAGGGGCTTTGTGCTGGGAGAAAAGCTGAGCCGTGATTAGGGGGCGGGGCTTCACTGACTAGGGGTCCTATAAAGGGAGCAGCCAGTCAGGCAGGGGAACAGACAGCTGCAGCGGCACAGGAGCTAGCAAATAGAGCTGTAAACAGGGGAGTTTGAGTGGGAGTTCTGTTTGAGGAGAAGGTATTTGTGTGTGTGTTTGGTTTTGTATTGGTGGTATCTGTATTTGTAGAGGCTTGGAGGGGCTTTCTGCTGGGAGAGAAGCTGAGCCCTGATTAGGGGGCGGGGCTTCGCTGACTAGGGGTCCTATAAAGGGAGCAGACAGTCAGGCAGCGAAACAGACAGCTGCAGCGGTACAGGGGCTAGCAAACAGAGCTGTAAACGGGAGTTTGAGTGGGAGTTCTGTTGGAAGAGAAGGTATTTGTGTGTGTTTGGTTTTGTATTGGTAGTATCTGTATGTGTAGGGTCTTTGTGCTGGGAGAAAAGCTGAGCCCTGATTAGGGGGCGGGGCTTCACTGACTAGGGGTCCTAGAAAGATAGCAGCCAGTCAGGCAGCGGCACAGGAGCTAGCAAACAGAGGTCTAAACAGGGGAGTATGAGTGGGAGTTCTGTTGGAGGAGAAGGTATTTGTGTGTGTTTGGTTTTGTATTGGTAGTATCTGTATGTGTAGGGGCCTTGTGCTGGGAGAGAAGCTGAGCCCTGATTAGGGGGCGGGGCTTCACTGACGAGGGGTCCTATAAAGGGAGCAGCCAGTCAGGCAGCAACACAGACAGCTGCAGCGGAACAGGAGCTAGCAAACAGAGCTGTAAACGGGAGTTTGAGTGGGACTTCTGTTGGAGGAGAAGGTATTTCTGTGCGTGTTTGGTATTGTATTGGTAGTATCTGTATGAGTAGAGGCTTGGAGGGGCTTTGTGCTGGGAGCGAAGCTGAGCCCTGATTAGGGGGCGGGGCTTCACTGACTAGGGGTCCTATAAAGGTAGCAGCCAGTCAGGCAGCGGCACAGGAGCTAGCAAACAGAGCTGTAAACAGGGGAGTTTGAGTGGGACTTCTGTTGGAGGAGAAGGTATTTGTGTGTGTTTGGTTTTGTATTGGTAGTATCTGTATGTGTAGAGGCTTGGAGGGGCTTTGTGCTGGGAGAGAAGCTGAGCCCTGATTAGGGGGCGGGGCTTCACTGACTAGGGTTCCTATAAAGGTAGCAGCCAGTCAGGCGGCGGCACGGACAGCTGCAGCGGCACAGGAGCTAGCAAACAGAGCTGTAAACAGGGGAGTTTGATTGGGAGTTCTGTTGGAGGAGAAGGTATTTGTGTGTGTTTGGTTTTGTATTGGTGGTATCTGTATGTGTAGGGGCTTTGTGCTGGGAGAGAAGCTGAGCCCTGATTAGGGGGCGGGGCTTCACTGACGAGGGGTCCTATAAAGGGAGCAGACAGTCAGGCAGCGACACAGACAGCTGCAGCGGTACAGGAGCTAGCAAACAGAGCTGTAAACAGGGGAGTTTGAGTGGGAGTTCTGTTGGAAGAGAAGGTATTTGTGTGTGTTTGGTTTTGTATTGGTAGTATCTGTATGTGTAGGGTCTTTGTGCTGGGAGAAAAGCTGAGCCCTGATAAGGGGGCGGGGCTTCACTGACTAGGCGTCCTATAAAGGTAGCAGCCAGTCAGGCAGCGGCACAGGAGCTAGCAAACAGAGCTGTAAACAGGGGAGTTTGAGTGGGAGTTCTGTTTGAGGAGAAGGTATTTCTGTGTGTGTTTGGTTTTGTATTGGTGGTATCTGTATGTGTATAGGCTTGGAGGGGCTTTGTGCTCGGAGCGAAGCTGAGCCCTGATTAGGGGGCGGGGCTTCACTGACGAGGGGTCCTATAAAGGGAGCAGCCAGTCAGGCAGCAACACAGACAGCTGCAGCGGAACAGGAGCTGGCAAACAGAGCTGTAAACAGGGGAGTTTGAGTGGGACTTCTGTTGGAGGAGAAGGTATTTGTGTGTGTGTTTGGTATTGTATTGGTAGTATCTGTATGAGTAGAGGCTTGGAGGGGCTTTGTGCTGGGAGCGAAGCTGAGCCCTGATTAGGGGGCGGGGCTTCACTGACTTGGGGTCCTATAAAGGTAGCAGCCAGTCAGGCAGCGGCACAGGAGCTAGCAAACCGAGCTGTAAACAGGGGAGTTTGAGTGGGACTTCTGTTGGAGGAGAAGGTATTTGTGTGTGTGTTTGGTATTGTATTGGTAGTATCTGTATGTGTAGAGGCTTGGAGGGGCTTTGTGCTGGGAGCGAAGCTGAGCCCTGATTAGGGGGCGGGGCTTCATTGACTAGGGGTCCTATAAAGGGAGCAGCCAGTCAGGCAGGGGCACAGACAGCTGCAGCGGAACAGGAGCTGCAAAACTGAGCTGTAAACAGGGGAGTTTGAGAGGGAGTTCTGTTGGAGGAGAAGGTATTTGTGTGTGTTTTGTTTTGTATTGGTAGTATCTGTATGTGTAGAGGCTTGGAGGGGCTTTGTGCTGGGAGAGAAGCTGAGCCCTGATTAGGGGGCGGGGCTTCACTGACTAGGGTTCCTATAAAGGTAGCAGCCAGTCAGGCAGCGGCACAGGAGCTAGCAAACAGAACTGTAAACAGGGGAGTTTGAGTGGGACTTCTGTTGGAAGAGAAGGTATTTGTGTGTGTTTGGTTTTGTATTGGTAGTATCTGTATGTGTAGGGGCTTTGTGCTGGGAGAGAAGCTGAGCCCTGATTAGGGGGCGGGGCTTCACTGACTAGGGGTCCTATAAAGGGAGCAGCCAGTCAGGCGGCGGCACGGACAGCTGCACCGGCACAGGAGCTAGCAAAGAGAGCGGTAAACAGGGGAGTTTGAGTGGGAGTTCTGTTGGAGGAGAAGGTATTTGTGTGTGTGTTTGGTTTTGTATTGGTGGTATCTGTATGTGTAGAGGCTTGGAGAGGCTTTGTGCTGGGAGAGAAGCTGAGCCCTGATTAGGGGGCGGGGCTTCACTGACGAGGGTCCTATAAAGGGAGCAGCCAGTCAGGCAGCGACACAGACAGCTGCAGCGGTACAGGAGCTTGCAAACAGAGCTGTAAATAGGGGACTTTGAGTGGGAGTTCTGTTGGAGGAGAAGCTATTTGTGTGTGTGTTTGGTTTTGTATTGGTAGTATCTGTATGTGTAGAGCCTTGGAGGGGCTTTGTGCTGGGAGCGAAGCTGAGCCCTGATTAGGGGGCGTGGCTTCACTGACTAGGGGTCCTATAAAGGTAGCAGCCAGTCAGGCAGCGGCACAGGAGCTAGCAAACAGAGCTGTAAACAGGGGAGTCTGAGTGGGAGTTCTGTTGGAGGAGAAGGCATTTGTGTGTGTGTTTGGTTTTGTATTGGTGGTATCTGTATGTGTAGGGGCTTTTTGCTCCGAGAGAAGCTGAGCCCTGATTAGGGGGCGGGGCTTCACTGACTAGGGGTCCTATAAAGGGAGCAGCCAGTCAGGCAGCTGCACAGACAGCTGCAGCGGTACAGGAGCTAGCAAACAGTGCTGTAAACAGGGGAGTTTGAGTGGGAGTTCTGTTGGAGGAGAAGGTATTTGTGTGTGTTTGGTTTTGTGTTGGTGGTATCTGTATGTGTAGGGGCTTTGTGCTGAGAGAGAAGCTGAGCCCTGATTAGGGTGCGGGCTTCACTGACTAGGGGTCCTATAAAGGCAGCAGCCAGTCAGGCAGCGGCACAGACAGCTGCAGTGGCACAGGAGCTAGCAAAGAGAGCTGTAAACAGGGGAGTTTGAGTGGGAGTTCTGTTGGAGGAGAAGGTATTTGTGTGTGTGTTTGGTTTTGTATTGTTGGTATCTGTATGTGTAGAGGCTTGGAGGGGCTTTGTGCTGGGAGAGAAGCTGAGCCCTGATTAGGGGGCGGGGCTTCACTGACGAGGGTCCTATAAAGGGAGCAGCCAGTCATCCAGCTGCACAGACAGCTGCAGTGGCACAGGAGCTAGCAAAGAGAGCTGTAAACAGGGGAGTTTGAGTGGGAGTTCTGTTGGAGGAGAAGGTATTTGTGTGTGTGTTTGGTTTTGTATTGTTGGTATCTGTATGTGTAGAGGCTTGGAGGGGCTTTGTGCTGGGAGAGAAGCTGAGCCCTGATTAGGGGGCGGGGCTTCACTGACGAGGGGTCCTATAAAGGGAGCAGACAGTCAGGCAGCGAAACAGACAGCTGCAGCGGTACAGGAGCTAGCAAACAGAGCTGTAAACGGGAGTTTGAGTGGGAGTTCTGTTGGAAGAGAAGGTATTTGTGTGTGTTTGGTTTTGTATTGGTAGTATCTGTATGTGTAGGGGCTTTGTGCTGGGAGAAAAGCTGAGCCCTGATTAGGGGGCGGGGCTTCACTGACTAGGGGTCCTAGAAAGATAGCAGCCAGTCAGGCAGCGGCACAGGAGCTAGCAAACAGAGCTCTAAACAGGGGCGTATGAGTGGGAGTTCTGTTGGAGGAGAAGGTATTTGTGTGTGTGTTTGGTTTTGTATTGTTGGTATCTGTATGTGTAGAGGCTTGGAGGGGCTTTGTGCTGGGAGAGAAGCTGAGCCCTGATTAGGGGGCGGGGCTTCACTGACTAGGGGTCCTATAAAGGGAGCAGCCAGTCAGGCGGCGAAACAGACAGCTGCAGCGGCACAGGAGCTAGCAAACAGAGCTGTAAACAGGGGAGTTTGATTGGGAGTTCTGTTGGAGGAGAAGGTATTTGTGTGTGTTTTTGCATTGGTGGTATCTGTATGTGTAGGGGCTTTGTGCTGCGAGAGAAGCTGAGCCCTGATTAGGGGGCGGGGCTTCACTGACTAGGGGTCCTATAAAGGGAGCAGCCAGTCAGGCAGCTGCACAGACAGCTGCAGCGGTACAGGAGCTAGCAAACAGAGCTGTAAACAGGGGAGTTTGAGTGGGAGTTCTGTTGGAGGAGAAGGTATTTGTGTGTGTGTTTGGTTTTGTATTGTTGGTATCTGTATGTGTAGAGGCTTGGAGGGGCTTTGTGCTGGGAGAGAAGCTGAGCCCTGATTAGGGGCGGGGCTTCACTGACGAGGGGTCCTATAAAGGGAGCAGACAGACAGGCAGCGACACAGACAGCTGCAGCGGTACAGGAGCTAGCAAACAGAGCTGTAAACAGGGGAGTTTGAGTGGGAGTTCTGTTTGAGGAGAAGGTATTTCTGTGTGTGTTTGGTTTTGTATTGGTGGTATCTGTATGTGTATAGGCTTGGAGGGGCTTTGTGCTCGGAGCGAAGCTGAGCCCTGATTAGGGGGCGGGGCTTCACTGACTAGGGGTCCTATAAAGGTAGCAGCCAGTCAGGCAGCGGCACAGGAGCTAGCAAACAGAGCTGTAAACAGGGGAGTTTGAGTGGGACTTCTGTTGGAGGAGAAGGTATTTGTGTGTGTGTTTGGTATTGTATTGGTAGTATCTGTATGTGTAGAGGCTTGGAGGGGCTTTGTGCTGGGAGCGAAGCTGAGCCCTGATTAGGGGGCGGGGCTTCACTGACTAGGGGTCCTATAAAGGGAGCAGCCAGTCAGGCAGGGGCACAGACAGCTGCAGCGGAACAGGAGCTACAAAACTGAGCTGTAAACAGGGGAGTTTGAGAGGGAGTTCTGTTGGAGGAGAAGGTATTTGTGTGTGTTTGGTTTTGTATTGGTAGTATCTGTATGTGTAGAGTCTTGGAGGGGCTTTGTGCTGGGAGAGAAGCTGAGCCCTGATTAGGGGGCGGGGCTTCACTGACTAGGGTTCCTATAAAGGAAGCAGCCACTCAGGCAGCGGCACAGGAGCTAGCAAACAGAGCTGTAAACAGGGGAGTTTGAGAGGGAGTTCTGTTGGAGGAGAAGGTACTTGTGTGTTTTTGGTTTTGTATTGGTAGTATCTGTATGAGTAGAGGCTTTGTGCTGGGAGAGAATCTGAGCCCTGATTAGGGGGCGGGGCTTCACTGACCAGGGGTCCTATAAAGGTAGCAGCCAGTCAGGCAGCGGCACAGGAGCTAGCAAACAGAGCTGTAAACAGGGGAGTTTGAGTGGGAGTTCTGTTGGAGGAGAAGGTATTTGTGTGTGTGTTTGGTTTTGTATTGTTGGTATCTGTATGTGTAGAGGCTTGGAGGGGCTTTGTGCTGGGAGAGAAGCTGAGCCTGATTAGGGGGCGGGGCTTCACTGACGAGGGGTCCTATAAAGTGAGCAGACAGTCAGGCAGCGACACAGACAGCTGCAGCGGTACAGGAGCTAGCAAACAGAGCTGTAAACAGGGGAGTTTGAGTGGGAGTTCTGTTGGAAGAGAAGGTATTTGTGTGTGTTTGGTTTTGTATTGGTAGTATCTGTATGTGTAGGGTCTTTGTGCTGGGAGAAAAGCTGAGCCCTGATTAGGGGGCGGGGCTTCACTGACAAGGGGTCCTAGAAAGGTAGCAGCCAGTCAGGCAGCGACACAGGAGCTAGAAAACAGAGCTCTAAACAGGGGAGTATGAGTGGGAGTTCTGTTGGAGGAGAAGGTATTTGTGTGTGTTTGGTTTTGTATTGGTAGTATCTGTATGTGTAGGGGCTTTGTGCTGGGAGAAAAGCTGAGCCCTGATTAGGGGGCGGGGCTTCACTGACTAGGGGTCCTATAAAGGGAGCAGCCAGTCAGGCAGGGGAACAGACAGCTGCAGCGGCACAGGAGCTAGCAGATAGAGCTGTAAACAGGGGAGTTTGAGTGGGAGTTCTGTTTGAGGAGAAGGTATTTGTGTGTGTGTTTGGTTTTGTATTGGTGGTATCTGTATTTGTAGAGGCTTGGAGGGGCTTTGTGCTGGGAGAGAAGCTGAGCCCTGATTAGGGGGCGGGGCTTCGCTGACTAGGGGTCCTATGATTGTAGCAACCAGTCAGGCAGCGTCACAGACAGCTCCAGGGGCACAGGAGCTAGCAAACAGAGCTGTAAACAGGGGAGTTTGAGTCGGAGTTCTGTTGGAGGAGAAGGTATTTGTGTGTGTTTGGTTTTGTATTGGTAGCATCTGTATGTGTAGGGGCTTTGTGCTGGGAGAGAAGCTGAGCCCTGATTAGGGGGCGGGGCTTCACTGACTAGGGGTCCTATAAAGGGAGCAGCCAGTCAGGCAGCTGCACAGACAGCTGCAGCGGTACAGGAGCTAGCAAACAGAGCTGTAAACAGGGGAGTTTGAGAGGGAGTTCTGTTGGAGGAGAAGGTACTTGTGTGTGTTTGGTTTTGTATTGGTAGCATCTGTATGAGTAGAGGCTTTGTGCTGGGAGAGAAGCTGAGCCCTGATTAGGGGGCGGGGCTTCACTGACTAGGGGTCCTATAAAGGGAGCAGCCAGTCAGGCAGCGGCACAGGAGCTAGCAAACAGAGCTGTAAACAGGGGAGTCTGAGTGGGAGTTCTGTTGGAGGAGAAGGCATTTGTGTGTGTGTTTGGTTTTGTATTGGTAGCATCTGTATGTGTAGGGGCTTTGTGCTGGGAGAGAAGCTGAGCCCTGATTAGGGGGCGGGGCTTCACTGACTAGGGGTCCTATAAAGGGAGCAGCCAGTCAGGCAGCTGCACAGACAGCTGCAGCGGTACAGGAGCTAGCAAACAGAGCTGTAAACAGGGGAGTTTGAGTGGGAGTTCTGTTCGAGGAGAAGGTATTTGTGTGTGTTTGGTTTTGTGTTGGTGGTATCTGTATGTGTAGGGGCGTTGTGCTGGGAGAGAAGCTGAGCCCTGATTAGGGGGCGGGGCTTCACTGACCAGGGGTTCTATAAAGGCAGCAGCCAGTCAGGCAGCGGCACAGACAGCTGCAGCGGTACAGGAGCTAGCAAACAGAGCTGTAAATAGGGGACTTTGAGTGGGAGTTCTGTTGGAGGAGAAGCTATTTGTGTGTGTGTTTGGTTTTGTATTGGTAGTATCTGTATGTGTAGAGGCTTGGAGGGGCTTTGTGCTGGGAGCGAAGCTGAGCCCTGATTAGGGGGCGTGGCTTCACTGACTAGGGGTCCTATAAAGGTAGCAGCCAGTCAGGCAGCGGCACAGGAGCTAGCAAACAGAGCTGTAAACAGGGGAGTCTGAGTGGGAGTTCTGTTGGAGGAGAAGGCATTTGTGTGTGTGTTTGGTTTTGTATTGGTAGCATCTGTATGTGTAGGGGCTTTGTGCTGGGAGAGAACCTAAGCCCTGATTAGGGGGCGGGGCTTCACTGACTAGGGGTCCTATAAAGGGAGCAGCCAGTCAGGCAGCGGCACAGGAGCTAGCAAACAGAGCTGTAAACAGGGGAGTCTGAGTGGGAGTTCTGTTGGAGGAGAAGGCATTTGTGTGTGTGTTTGGTTTTGTATTGGTGGTATCTGTATGTGTAGGGGCTTTGTGCTCCGAGAGAAGCTGAGCCCTGATTAGGGGGCGGGCTTCACTGACTAGGGGTCCTATAAAGGGAGCAGCCAGTCAGGCAGCTGCACAGACAGCTGCAGCGGTACAGGAGCTAGCAAACAGAGCTGTAAACGGGAGTTTGAGTGGGAGTTCTGTTGGAGTAGAAGGTATTTGTGTGTGTTTGGTTTTGTGTTGGTGGTATCTGTATGTGTAGGGGCTTTGTGCTGAGAGAGAAGCTGAGCCCTGATTAGGGTGCGGGCTTCACTGACTAGGGGTCCTATAAAGGCAGCAGCCAGTCAGGCAGCGGCACAGACAGCTGCAGTGGCACAGGAGCTAGCAAAGAGAGCTGTAAACAGGGGAGTTTGAGTGGGAGTTCTGTTGGAGGAGAAGGTATTTGTGTGTGTGTTTGGTTTTGTATTGTTGGTATCTGTGTGTGTAGAGGCTTGGAGGGGCTTTGTGCTGAGAGAGAAGCTGAGCCCTGATTAGGGGGCGGGGCTTCACTGACGAGGGGTCCTATAAAGTGAGCAGACAGTCAGGCAGCGACACAGACAGCTGCAGCGGTAGAGGAGCTAGCAAACAGAGCTGTAAACAGGGGAGTTTGAGTGGGAGTTCTGTTGGAAGAGAAGGTATTTGTGTGTGTTTGGTTTTGTATTGGTAGTATCTGTATGTGTAGGGTCTTTGTGCTGGGAGAAAAGCTGAGCCCTGATTAGGGGGCGGGGCTTCACTGACTAGGGGTCCTAGAAAGGTAGCAGCCAGTCAGGCAGCAGCACAGGAGCTAGCAAACAGAGCTGTAAACAGGGGAGTTTGAGTGGGAGTTCTGTTGGAGGAGAAGGTATTTGTGTGTGTTTGGTTTTGTATTGGTAGTATCTGTATGTGTAGGGGCTTTGTGCTGGGAGAAAAGCTGAGCCCTGATTAGGGGGCGGGGCTTCACTGACTAGGGGTCCTATAAAGGGAGCAGCCAGTCAGGCAGGGGAACAGACAGCTGCAGCGGCACAGGAGCTAGCAAATAGAGCTGTAAACAGGGGAGTTTGAGTGGGAGTTCTGTTTCAGGAGAAGGTATTTGTGTGTGTGTTTGGTTTTGTATTGGTGGTATCTGTATTTGTAGAGGCTTGGAGGGGCTTTGTGCTGGGAGAGAAGCTGAGCCCTGATTAGGGGGCGGGGCTTCGCTGACTAGGGGTCCTATGATTGTAGCAGCCAGTCAGGCAGCGTCACAGACAGCTCCAGGGGCACAGGAGCTAGCAAACAGAGCTGTAAACAGGGGAGTTTGAGTCGGAGTTCTGTTGGAGGAGAAGGTATTTGTGTGTGTTTGGTTTTGTATTGGTAGCATCTGTATGTGTAGGGGCTTTGTGCTGGGAGAGAAGCTGAGCCCTGATTAGGGGCGGGGCTTCACTGACTAGGGGTCCTATAAAGGGAGCAGCCAGTCAGGCAGCTGCACAGACAGCTGCAGCGGTACAGGAGCTAGCAAACAGAGCTGTAAACAGGGGAGTTTGAGTGGGAGTTCTGTTCGAGGAGAAGGTATTTGTGTGTGTTTGGTTTTGTGTTGGTGGTATCTGTATGTGTAGGGGCTTTGTGCTGGGAGAGAAGCTGAGCCCTGATTAGGGGGCGGGGCTTCACTGACTAGGGGTTCTATAAAGGCAGCAGCCAGTCAGGCAGCGGCACAGACAGCTGCAGCGGTACAGGAGCTAGCAAACAGAGCTGTAAATAGGGGACTTTGAGTGGGAGTTCTGTTGGAGGAGAAGCTATTTGTGTGTGTGTTTGGTTTTGTATTGGTAGTATCTGTATGTGTAGAGGCTTGGAGGGGCTTTGTGCTGGGAGCGAAGCTGAGCCCTGATTAGGGGGCGTGGCTTCACTGACTAGGGGTCCTATTAAGGTAGCAGCCAGTCAGGCAGCGGCACAGGAGCTAGCAAACAGAGCTGTAAACAGGGGAGTCTGAGTTGGAGTTCTGTTGGAGGAGAAGGCATTTGTGTGTGTGTTTGGTTTTGTATTGGTAGCATCTGTATGTGTAGGGGCTTTGTGCTGGGAGAGAAGCTGAGCCCTGATTAGGGGGCGGGGCTTCACTGACTAGGGGTCCTATAAAGGGAGCAGCCAGTCAGGCAGCGGCACAGGAGCTAGCAAACTGAGCTGTAAACAGGGGAGTCTGAGTGGGAGTTCTGTTGGAGGAGAAGGCATTTGTGTGTGTGTTTGGTTTTGTATTGGTAGCATCTGTATGTGTAGGGGCTTTGTGCTGGGAGAGAAGCTGAGCCCTGATTAGGGGGCGGGGCTTCACTGACTAGGGGTCCTATAAAGGGAGCAGCCAGTCAGGCGGCGGCAAGGACAGCTGCAGCGGCACAGGAGCTAGCAAACAGAGCTGTAAACAGGGGAGTTTGATTGGGAGTTCTTGTGGAGGAGAAGGTATTTGTGTGTGTTTGGTTTTGTATTGGTGGTATCTGTATGTGTAGGGGCTTTTTGCTCCGAGAGAAGCTGAGCCCTGATTAGGGGGCGGGGCTTCACTGACTAGGGGTCCTATAAAGGGGGCAGCCAGTCAGGCAGCTGCACAGACAGCTGCAGCGGTACAGGAGCTAGCAAACAGAGCTGTAAACAGGGGAGTTTGAGTGGGAGTTCTGTTGGAGGAGAAGGTATTTGTGTGTGTTTGGTTTTGTGTTGGTGGTATCTGTATGTGTAGAGGCTTGGAGGGGCTTTGTGCTGGGAGAGAAGCTGAGCCCTGATTAGGGGGCGGGGCTTCACTGACTAGGGGTCCTATAAAGGGAGCAGCCAGTCAGGCAGGGGAACAGACAGCTGCAGCGGCACAGGAGCTAGCAAATAGAGCTGTAAACAGGGGAGTTTGAGTCGGAGTTCTGTTGGAGGAGAAGGTATTTGTGTGTGTTTGGTTTTCTATTGGTAGCATCTGTATGTGTAGAGGCTTGGAGGGGCTTTGTGCTGGGAGAGAAGCTGAGCCCTGATTAGGGGGCGGGGCTTCACTGACGAGGGGTCCTATAAAGGGAGCAGCCAGTCAGGCGGCGGCACGGACAGCTGCAGCGGCACAGGAGCTAGCAAACAGAGCTGTAAACAGGGGAGTTTGAGTGGGAGTTCTGTTTGAGGAGAAGGTATTTGTGTGTGTGTTTGGTTTTGTATTGTTGGTATCTGTATGTGTAGAGGCTTGGAGGGGCTTTGTGCTGGGAGAGAAGCTGAGCCCTGATTAGGGGGCGGGGCTTCACTGACGAGGGGTCCTATAAAGGGAGCAGACAGTCAGGCAGCGAAACAGACAGCTGCAGCGGTACAGGAGCTAGCAAACAGAGCTGTAAACAGGGGAGTTTGAGTGGGAGTTCTGTTGGAAGAGAAGGTATTTGTGTGTGTTTGGTTTTGTATTGGTAGTATCTGTATGTGTAGGGTCTTTGTGCTGGGAGAAAAGCTGAGCCCTGATTAGGGGGCGGGGCTTCACTGACTAGGGGTCCTAGAAAGATAGCAGCCAGTCAGGCAGCGGCACAGGAGCTAGCAAACAGAGCTCTAAACAGGGGAGTATGAGTGGGAGTTCTGTTGGAGGAGAAGGTGTTTGTGTGTGTTTGGTTTTGTATTGGTAGTATCTGTATGTGTAGGGGCCTTGTGCTGGGAGAGAAGCTGAGCCCTGATTAGGGGGCGGGGCTTCACTGACGAGGGGTCTTAAAAGGGAGCAGCCAGTCAGGCAGCAACACAGACAGCTGCAGCGGAACAGGAGCTAGCAAACAGAGCTGTAAACAGGGGAGTTTGAGTGGGACTTCTGCTGGAGGAGAAGGTATTTGTGTGTGTGTTTGGTATTGTATTGGTAGTATCTGTATGAGTAGAGGCTTGGAGGGGCTTTGTGCTGGGAGCGAAGCTGAGCCCTGATTAGGGGGCGGGGCTTCACTGACTAGGGGTCCTATCAAGGTAGCAGCCAGTCAGGCAGCGGCACAGGAGCTAGCAAACAGAGCTGTAAACAGGGGAGTTTGAGTGGGACTTCTGTTGGAGGAGAAGGTATTTGTGTGTGTTTGGTTTTGTATTGGTAGTATCTGTATGTGTAGAGGCTTGGAGGGGCTTTGTGCTGGGAGAGAAGCTGAGCCCTGATTAGGGGGCGGGGCTTCACTGACTAGGGTTCCTATAAAGGTAGCAGCCAGTCAGGCAGCGGCAGAGGAGCTAGCAAACAGAACTGTAAACAGGGGAGTCTGAGTGGGACTTCTGTTGGAGGAGAAGGCATTTGTGTGTGTTTGGTTTTGTATTGGTAGTATCTGTATGTGTAGGGGCTTTGTGCTGGGAGAAAAGCTGAGCCCTGATTAGGGGGCGGGGCTTCACTGACTACGGGTCCTATAAAGGGAGCAGCCAGTCAGGCAGGGGCACAGACAGCTGCAGCGGAACAGGAGCTAGCAAACTGAGCTGTAAACAGGGGAGTTTGAGAGGGAGTTCTGTTGGAGGAGAAGGCATTTGTGTGTGTTTGGTTTTGTATTGGTAGTATCTGTATGAGTAGAGGCTTTGTGCTGGGAGAGAATCTGAGCCCTGATTAGGGGGCGGGGCTTCACTGACTAGGGGTCCTATAAAGGTAGCAGCCAGTCAGGCAGCGGCACAGGAGCTAGCAAACAGAGCTGTAAACAGGGGAGTCTGAGTGGGAGTTCTGTTGGAGGAGAAGGCATTTGTGTGTGTGTTTGGTTTTGTATTAGTAGCATCTGTATGTGTAGGGGCTTTGTGCTGGGAGAGAAGCTGAGCCCTGATTAGGGGGCGGGGCTTCACTGACTAGGGGTCCTATAAAGGGAGCAGCCAGCCAGGCGGCGGCACGGACAGCTGCAGCGGCACAGGAGCTAGCAAACAGAGCTGTAAACAGGGGAGTCTGAGTGGGAGTTCTGTTGGAGGAGAAGGTATTTGTGTGTGTTTGGTTTTGTATTGGTGGTATCTGTATGTGTAGGGGCTTTGTGCTGCGAGAGAAGCTGAGCCCTGATTAGGGGGCGGGGCTTCACTGACTAGGGGTCCTATAAAGGGAGCAGCCAGTCAGGCAGCTGCACAGACAGCTGCAGCGGTACAGGAGCTAGCAAACAGAGCTGTAAACAGGGGAGTTTGAGTGGGAGTTCTGTTTGAGGAGAAGGTATTTCTGTGTGTGTTTGGTTTTGTATTGGTGGTATCTGTATGTGTATAGGCTTGGAGGGGCTTTGTGCTCGGAGCGAAGCTGAGCCCTGATTAGGGGGCGGGGCTTCACTGACTAGGGGTCCTATAAAGGTAGCAGCCTGTCAGGCAGCGGCACAGGAGCTAGCAAACAGAGCTGTAAACAGGGGAGTTTGAGTGGGACTTCTGTTGGAGGAGAAGGTATTTGTGTGTGTGTTTGGTATTGTATTGGTAGTATCTGTATGTGTAGAGGCTTGGAGGGGCTTTGTGCTGGGAGCGAAGCTGAGCCCTGATTAGGGGGCGGGGCTTCACTGACTAGGGGTCCTATAAAGGGAGCAGCCAGTCAGGCAGGGGCACAGACAGCTGCAGCGGAACAGGAGCTACAAAACTGAGCTGTAAACAGGGGAGTTTGAGAGGGAGTTCTGTTGGAGGAGAAGGTATTTGTGTGTGTTTGGTTTTGTATTGGTAGTATCTGTATGTGTAGAGTCTTGGAGGGGCTTTGTGCTGGGAGAGAAGCTGAGCCCTGATTAGGGGGCGGGGCTTCACTGACTAGGGTTTCTATAAAGGAAGCAGCCACTCAGGCAGCGGCACAGGAGCTAGCAAACAGAGCTGTAAACAGGGGAGTTTGATTGGGAGTTCTGTTGGAGGAGAAGGTATTTGTGTGTGTTTGGTTTTGTATTGGTGGTATCTGTATGTGTAGGGGCTTTGTGCTCCGAGAGAAGCTGAGCCCTGATTAGGGTGCGGGCTTCACTGACTAGGGGTCCAATAAAGGCAGCAGCCAGTCAGGCAGCGGCACAGACAGCTGCAGTGGCACAGGAGCTAGCAAAGAGAGCTGTAAACAGGGGAGTTTGAGTGGGAGTTCTGTTGGAGGAGAAGGTATTTGTGTGTGTGTTTGGTTTTGTATTGTTGGTATCTGTATGTGTAGAGGCTTGGAGGGGCTTTGTGCTGGGAGAGAAGCTGAGCCCTGATTAGGGGGCGGGGCTTCACTGACTAGGGGTCCTATAAAGGGAGCAGACAGTCAGGCAGCGACACAGACAGCTGCAGCGGTACAGGAGCTAGCAAACAGAGCTGTAAACAGGGGAGTTTGAGTGGGAGTTCTGTTGGAAGAGAAGGTATTTGTGTGTGTTTGGTTTTGTATTGGTAGTATCTGTATGTGTAGGGTCTTTGTGCTGGGAGAAAAGCTGAGCCCTGATTAGGGGGCGGGGCTTCACTGACTAGGGGTCCTAGAAAGGTAGCAGCCAGTCAGGCAGCGACACAGGAGCTAGCAAACAGAGCTCTAAACAGGGGAGTATGAGTGGGAGTTCTGTTGGAGGAGAAGGTGTTTGTGTGTGTGTTTGGTATTGTATTGGCAGTATCTGTATGTGTAGGGGCTTTGTGCTGGGAGAAAAGCTGAGCCGTGATTAGGGGGCGGGGCTTCACTGACTAGGGGTCCTATAAAGGTAGCAGCCAGTCAGGCAGCAGCACAGGAACTAGCAAACAGAGCTGTAAACAGGGGAGTTTGAGTGGGAGTTCTGTTGGAGGAGAAGGTATTTGTGTGTGTGTTTGGTTTTGTATTGGTGGTATCTGTATTTGTAGAGGCTTGGAGGGGCTTTGTGCTGGGAGAGAAGCTGAGCCCTGATTAGGGGGCGGGGCTTCCCTGACTAGGGGTCCTATGATTGTAGCAGCCAGTCAGGCAGCGTCACAGACAGCTCCAGGGGCACAGGAGCTAGCAAACAGAGCTGTAAACAGGGGAGTTTGAGTCGGAGTTCTGTTGGAGGAGAAGGTATTTGTGTGTGTTTGGTTTTGTATTGGTAGCATCTGTATGTGTAGGGGCTTTGTGCTGGGAGAGAAGCTGAGCCCTGATTAGGGGGCGGGGCTTCACTGACGAGGGGTCCTATAAAGGGAGCAGCCAGTCAGGCAGCGACACAGACAGCTGCAGCGGTACAGGAGCTAGCAAACAGAGCTGTAAATAGGGGACTTTGAGTGGGAGTTCTGTTGGAGGAGAAGCTATTTGTGTGTGTGTTTGGTTTTGTATTGGTAGTATCTGTATGTGTAGAGGCTTGGAGGGGCATTGTGCTGGGAGCGAAGCTGAGCCCTGATTAGGGGGCGGGGCTTCACTGACTAGGGGTCCTATAAAGGTAGCAGCCAGTCAGGCAGCGGCACAGGAGCTAGCAAACAGAGCTGTAAACAGGGGAGTTTGATTGGGAGTTCTGTTGGAGGAGAAGGTATTTGTGTGTGTTTGGTTTTGTATTGGTGGTATCTGTATGTGTAGGGGCTTTGTGCTCCGAGAGAAGCTGAGCCCTGATTAGGGGGCGGGGCTTCACTGACTAGGGGTCCTATAAAGGGAGCAGCCAGTCAGGCAGCTGCACAGACAGCTGCAGGGGCACAGGAGCTAGCAAAGAGAGCTGTAAACAGGGGAGTTTGAGTGGGAGTTCTGTTGGAAGAGAAGGTATTTGTGTGTGTTTTGTTTTGTACTGGTGGTATCTGTATGTGTAGGGTCTTTGTGCTGGGAGAAAAGCTGAGCCCTGATTAGGGGGCGGGGCTTCACTGACTAGGGGTCCTATAAAGGTAGCAGCCAGTCAGGCAGCAGCACAGGAGCTAGCAAACAGAGCTGTAAACAGGGGAGTTTGAGTGGGACTTCTGTTGGAGGATAAGGTATTTGTGTGTGTGTTTGGTATTGTATTGGTAGTATCTGTATGTGTAGAGGCTTAGAGGGGCTTTGTGCTGGGAGCGAAGCTGAGCCCTGATTAGGGGGCGGGGCTTCACTGACTAGGGGTCCTATAAAGGGAGCAGCCAGTCAGGCAGGGGCACAGACAGCTGCAGCGGAACAGGAGCTACAAAACTGAGCTGTAAACAGGGGAGTTTGAGAGGGAGTTCTGTTGGAGGAGAAGGTATTTGTGTGTGTTTGGTTTTGTATTGGTAGTATCTGTATGTGTAGAGTCTTGGAGGGGCTTTGTGCTGGGAGAGAAGCTGAGCCCTGATTAGGGGGCGGGGCTTCACTGACTAGGGTTCCTATAAAGGAAGCAGCCACTCAGGCAGCGGCACAGGAGCTAGCAAACAGAGCTGTAAACAGGGGAATTTGAGAGGGAGTTCTGTTGGAGGAGAAGGTACTTGTGTGTGTTTGGTTTTGTATTGGTAGTATCTGTATGAGTAGAGGCTTTGTGCTGGGAGAGAATCTGAGCCCTGATTAGGGGGCGGGGCTTCACTGACTAGGGGTCCTATAAAGGTAGTAGCCAGTCAGGCAGCGGCACAGGAGCTAGCAAACAGAGCTGTAAACAGGGGAGTTTGATTGGGAGTTCTGTTGGAGGAGAAGGTATTTGTGTGTGTTTGGTTTTGTATTGGTGGTATCTGTATGTGTAGGGGCTTTGTGCTCCGAGAGAAGCTGAGCCCTGATTAGGGTGCGGGCTTCACTGACTAGGGGTCCTATAAAGGCAGCAGCCAGTCAGGCAGCGGCACAGACAGCTGCAGTGGCACAGGAGCTAGCAAAGAGAGCTGTAAACAGGGGAGTTTGAGTGGGAGTTCTGTTGGAGGAGAAGGTATTTGTGTGTGTGTTTGGTTTTGTATTGGTGGTATCTGTATTTGTAGAGGCTTGGAGGGGCTTTGTGCTGGGAGAGAAGCTGAGCCCTGATTAGGGGGCGGGGCTTCCCTGACTAGGGGTCCTATGATTGTAGCAGCCAGTCAGGCAGCGTCACAGACAGCTCCAGGGGCACAGGAGCTAGCAAACAGAGCTGTAAACAGGGGAGTTTGAGTCTGAGTTGTGTTGGAGGAGAAGGTATTTGTGTGTGTTTGGTTTTGTATTGGTAGCATCTGTATGTGTAGGGGCTTTGTGCTGGGAGAGAAGCTGAGCCCTGATTAGGGGGCGGGGCTTCACTGACTAGGGGTTCTATAAAGGCAGCAGCCAGTCAGGCATCGGCACAGACAGCTGCAGTGGCACAGGAGCTAGCAAAGAGAGCTGTAAACAGGGGAGTTTGAGTGGGAGTTCTGTTAGAGGAGAAGGTATTTGTGTGTGTGTTTGGTTTTGTATTGGTGGTATCTGTATGTGTAGAGGCTTGGAGGGGCTTTGTGCTGGGAGAGAAGCTGAGCCCTGATTAGGGGGCGGGGCTTCACTGACGAGGGGTCCTATAAAGGGAGCAGCCAGTCAGGCAGCGACACAGACAGCTGCAGCGGTACAGGAGCTAGCAAACAGAGCTGTAAATAGGGGACTTTGAGTGGGAGTTCTGTTGGAGGAGAAGCTATTTGTGTGTGTGTTTGGTTTTGTATTGGTGGTATCTGTATTTGTAGAGGCTTGGAGGGGCTTTGTGCTGGGAGAGAAGCTGAGCCCTGATTAGGGGGCGGGGCTTCCCTGACTAGGGGTCCTATGATTGTAGCAGCCAGTCAGGCAGCGTCACAGACAGCTCCAGGGGCACAGGAGCTAGCAAACAGAGCTGTAAACAGGGGAGTTTGAGTCGGAGTTCTGTTGGAGGAGAAGGTATTTGTGTGTGTTCGGTTTTGTATTGGTAGCATCTGTATGTGTAGGGGCTTTGTGCTGGGAGAGAAGCTGAGCCCTGATTAGGGGGCGGGGCTTCACTGACTAGGGGTTCTATAAAGGCAGCAGCCAGTCAGGCAGCGGCACAGACAGCTGCAGTGGCACAGGAGCTAGCAAAGAGAGCTGTAAACAGGGGAGTTTGAGTGGGAGTTCTGTTAGAGGAGAAGGTATTTGTGTGTGTGTTTGGTTTTGTATTGGTGGTATCTGTATGTGTAGAGGCTTGGAGGGGCTTTGTGCTGGGAGAGAAGCTGAGCCCTGATTAGGGGGCGGGGCTTAACTGACGAGGGGTCCTATAAAGGGAGCAGCCAGTCAGGCAGCGACACAGACAGCTGCAGCGGTACAGGAGCTAGCAAACAGAGCTGTAAATAGGGGACTTTGAGTGGGAGTTCTGTTGGAGGAGAAGCTATTTGTGTGTGTGTTTGGTTTTGTATTGGTGGTATCTGTATTTGTAGAGGCTTGGAGGGGCTTTGTGCTGGGAGAGAAGCTGAGCCCTGATTAGGGGGCGGGGCTTCCCTGACTAGGGGTCCTATGATTGTAGCAGCCAGTCAGGCAGCGTCACAGACAGCTCCAGGGGCACAGGAGCTAGCAAACAGAGCTGTAAACAGGGGAGTTTGAGTCGGAGTTCTGTTGGAGGAGAAGGTATTTGTGTGTGTTTGGTTTTGTATTGGTGGTATCTGTATGTGTAGGGGCTTTGTGCTCCGAGAGAAGCTGAGCCCTGATTAGGGGGCGGGGCTTCACTGACTAGGGGTCCTATAAAGGGAGCAGCCAGTCAGGCAGCTGCACAGACAGCTGCAGGGGCACAGGAGCTAGCAAAGAGAGCTGTAAACAGGGGAGTTTGAGTGGGAGTTCTGTTGGAAGAGAAGGTATTTGTGTGTGTTTTGTTTTGTACTGGTGGTATCTGTATGTGTAGGGTCTTTGTGCTGGGAGAAAAGCTGAGCCCTGATTAGGGGGCGGGGCTTCACTGACTAGGGGTCCTATAAAGGTAGCAGCCAGTCAGGCAGCAGCACAGGAGCTAGCAAACAGAGCTGTAAACAGGGGAGTTTGAGTGGGACTTCTGTTGGAGGATAAGGTATTTGTGTGTGTGTTTGGTATTGTATTGGTAGTATCTGTATGTGTAGAGGCTTAGAGGGGCTTTGTGCTGGGAGCGAAGCTGAGCCCTCATTAGGGGGCGGGGCTTCATTGACTAGGGGTCCTATAAAGGGAGCAGCCAGTCAGCCAGGGGCACAGACAGCTGCAGCGGAACAGGAGCTACAAAACTGAGCTGTAAACAGGGGAGTTTGAGAGGGAGTTCTGTTGGAGAAGGTATTTGTGTGTGTTTGGTTTTGTATTGTTGGTATCTGTATGTGTAGAGGCTTGGAGGGGCTTTGTGCTGGGAGAGAAGCTGAGCCCTTATTAGGGGGCGGGACTTCCCTGACTAGGGGTCCTATAGAGCTAGCAGCCAGTCAGGCAGCGGCACAGGAGCTAGCAAACAGAGCTGTAAACAGGGGAGTCTGAGTGGGAGTTCTGTTGGAGGAGAAGGTATTTGTGTGTGTGTTTGGTTTTGTGTTGGTGGTATCTGTATGTGTAGGGGCTTTGTGCTGCGAGAGAAGCTGAGCCCTGATAAGGGGGCGGGGCTTCACTGACTAGGCGTCATATAAAGGTAGCAGCCAGTCAGGCAGCGGCACAGCAGCTAGCAAACAGTGCTGTAAATACGGGAGTTTGAGTGGGAGTTCTGTTGGAGGAGAAGGTATATGTGTGTGTTTGGTTTCGTATTTTTAGTATCTGTATGTGTAGAGGCTTGGAGGGGCTTTGTGCTGGGAGAGAAGCTGAGCCCTTATTAGGGGGCGGGACTTCCCTGATTAGGGGTCCTATAGAGCTAGCAGCCAGTCAGGCAGCGGCACAGGAGCTAGCAAACAGAGCTGTAAACAGGGGAGTTTGAGTGGGAGTTCTGTTGGAGGAGAAGGTATTTGTGTGTGTGTTTGGTTTTGTGTTGGTGGTATCTGTATGTGTAGGGGCTTTGTGCTGAGAGAGAAGCTGAGCCCTGATTAGGGGGCGGGCTTCACTGACTAGGGGTCCTATAAAGGCAGCAGCCAGTCAGGCAGCGGCACAGACAGCTGCAGTGGCACAGGAGCTAGCAAAGAGAGCTGTAAACAGGGGAGTTTGAGTGGGAGTTCTGTTGGAAGAGAAGGTATTTGTGTGTGTTTGGTTTTGTATTGGTAGTATCTGTATGTGTAGGGTCTTTGTGCTGGGAGAAAAGCTGAGCCCTGATTAGGGGGCGGGGCTTCACTGACTAGGGGTCCTATAAAGGGAGCAGCCAGTCAGGCAGGGGCACAGACAGCTGCAGCGGAACAGGAGCTAGCAAACTGAGCTGTAAACAGGGGAGTTTGAGAGGGAGTTCTGTTGGAGGAGAAGGTATTTGTGTGTTTGGTTTTGTATTGGTAGTATCCGTATGAGTAGAGGCTTTGTGCTGGGAGAGAAGCTGAGCCCTGATTAGGGGGCGGGGCTTCACTGACTAGGGGTCCTATAAAGGGAGCAGCCAGTCAGGCGGCGGCACGGACAGCTGCAGCGGCACAGGAGCTAGCAAACAGAGCTGTAAACAGGGGAGTTTGATTGGGAGTTCTGTTGGAGGAGAAGGTATTTGTGTGTGTTTGGTTTTGTATTGGTGGTATCTGTATGTGTAGGGGCTTTGTGCTGCGAGAGAAGCTGAGCCCTGATTAGGGGGCGGGGCTTCACTGACTACGGGTCCTATAAAGGGAGCAGCCAGTCAGGCAGCTGCACAGACAGCTGCAGCGGTACAGGAGCTAGCAAACAGAGCTGTAAACAGGGGAGTTTGAGTGGGAGTTCTGTTGGAGGAGAAGGTATTTGTGTGTGTGTTTGGTTTTGTATTGTTGGTATCTGTATGTGTAGAGGCTTGGAGGGGCTTTGTGCTGGGAGAGAAGCTGCGCCCTGATTAGGGGGCGGGGCTTCACTGACGAGGGGTCCTATAAAGGGAGCAGACAGTCAGGCAGCGACACAGACAGCTGCAGCGGTACAGGAGCTAGCAAACAGAGCTGTAAACAGGGGAGTTTGAGTGGGAGTTCTGTTTGAGGAGAAGGTATTTCTGTGTGTGTTTGGTTTTGTATTGGTAGTATCTGTATGTGTAGGGTCTTTGTGCTGGGAGAAAAGC
The DNA here is from genome assembly GCF_965140285.1 of Lepidochelys kempii. Taxonomy (NCBI): domain Eukaryota; kingdom Metazoa; phylum Chordata; order Testudines; family Cheloniidae; genus Lepidochelys; species Lepidochelys kempii. The sequence goes on along the minus strand of NC_136400.1, from coordinate 19,471,660 downwards.
TGAGCCCTGATAAGGGGGCGGGGCTTCACTGACTAGGCGTCCTATAAAGGTAGCAGCCAGTCAGGCAGCGGCACAGGAGCTAGCAAACAGAGCTGTAAACAGGGGAGTTTGAGTGGGAGTTCTGTTTGAGGAGAAGGTATTTCTGTGTGTGTTTGGTTTTGTATTGGTGGTATCTGTATGTGTATAGGCTTGGAGGGGCTTTGTGCTCGGAGCGAAGCTGAGCCCTGATTAGGGGGCGGGGCTTCACTGACTAGGGGTCCTATAAAGGTAGCAGCCAGTCAGGCAGCGGCACAGGAGCTAGCAAACAGAGCTGTAAACAGGGGAGTTTGAGTGGGACTTCTGTTGGAGGAGAAGGTATTTGTGTGTGTGTTTGGTATTGTATTGGTAGTATCTGTATGTGTAGAGGCTAGGAGGGGCTTTGTGCTGGGAGCGAAGCTGAGCCCTGATTAGGGGGCGGGGCTTCACTGACTAGGGGTCCTATAAAGGGAGCAGCCAGTCAGGCAGGGGCACAGACAGCTGCAGCGGAACAGGAGCTACAAAACTGAGCTGTAAACAGGGGAGTTTGAGAGGGAGTTCTGTTGGAGGAGAAGGTATTTGTGTGTGTTTGGTTTTGTATTGGTAGTATCTGTATGTGTAGAGTCTTGGAGGGGCTTTGTGCTGGGAGAGAAGCTGAGCCCTGATTAGGGGGCGGGGCTCCACTGACTAGGGTTCCTATAAAGGAAGCAGCCACTCAGGCAGCGGCACAGGAGCTAGCAAACAGAGCTGTAAACAGGGGAGTTTGAGAGGGAGTTCTGTTGGAGGAGAAGGTACTTGTGTGTGTTTGGTTTTGTATTGGTAGTATCTGTATGAGTAGAGGCTTTGTGCTGGGAGAGAATCTGAGCCCTGATTAGGGGGCGGGGCTTCACTGACTAGGGGTCCTATAAAGGTAGCAGCCAGTCAGGCAGCGGCACAGGAGCTAGCAAACAGAGCTGTAAACAGGGGAGTTTGATTGGGAGTTCTGTTGGAGGAGAAGGTATTTGTGTGTGTTTGGTTTTGTATTGGTGGTATCTGTATGTGTAGGGGCTTTGTGCTCCGAGAGAAGCTGAGCCCTGATTAGGGGGCGGGCTTCACTGACTAGGGGTCCTATAAAGGGAGCAGCCAGTCAGGCAGCTGCACAGACAGCTGCAGCGGTACAGGAGCTAGCAAACAGAGCTGTAAACAGGGGAGTTTGAGTGGGAGTTCTGTTGGAGGAGAAGGTATTTGTGTGTGTTTGGTTTTGTGTTGGTGGTATCTGTATGTGTAGGGGCTTTGTGCTGAGAGAGAAGCTGAGCCCTGATTAGGGTGCGGGCTTCACTGACTAGGGGTCCTATAAAGGCAGCAGCCAGTCAGGCAGCGGCACAGACAGCTGCAGTGGCACAGGAGCTAGCAAAGAGAGCTGTAAACAGGGGAGTTTGAGTGGGAGTTCTGTTGGAGGAGAAGGTATTTGTGTGTGTGTTTGGTTTTGTATTGTTGGTATCTGTATGTGTAGAGGCTTGGAGGGGCTTTGTGCTGGGAGAGAAGCTGAGCCTTATTAGGGGGCGGGGCTTCACTGACTAGGGGTCCTAGAAAGGTAGCAGCCAGTCAGGCAGCGACACAGGAGCTAGCAAACAGAGCTCTAAACAGGGGAGTATGAGTGGGAGTTCTGTTGGAGGAGAAGGTGTTTGTGTGTGTGTTTGGTATTGTATTGGCAGTATCTGTATGTGTAGGGGCTTTGTGCTGGGAAAAAAGCTGAGCCGTGATTAGGGGGCGGGGCTTCACTGACTAGGGGTCCTATAAAGGTAGCAGCCAGTCAGGCAGCAGCACAGGAGCTAGCAAACAGAGCTGTAAACAGGGGAGTTTGAGTGGGAGTTCTGTTGGAGGAGAAGGTATTTGTGTGTGTTTGGTTTTGTATTGGTAGTATCTGTATGTGTAGGGGCTTTGTGCTGGGAGAAAAGCTGAGCCCTGATTAGGGGGCGGGGCTTCACTGACTAGGGGTCCTATAAAGGGAGCAGCCAGTCAGGCAGGGGAACAGACAGCTGCAGCGGCACAGGAGCTAGCAAACAGAGCTGTAAACAGGGGAGTTTGAGTGGGAGTTGTGTTGGAGGAGAAGGTATTTGTGTGTGTTTGGTTTTGTATTGGTAGTATTTGTATGTGTAGAGGCTTGGAGGGGCTTTGTGCTGTGAGAGAAGCTGAGCCCTTATTAGGGGGCGGGACTTCCCTGACTAGGGGTGCTATAGAGCTAGCAGCCAGTCAGGCAGCGGCACAGGAGCTAGCAAACAGAGCTGTAAACAGGGGAGTTTGAGTGGGAGTTCTGTTGGAGGAGAAGGTATTTGTGTGTGTGTTTGGTTTTGTATTGGTAGTATCTGTATGTGTAGGGTCTTTGTGCTGGGAGAAAAGCTGAGCCCTGATTAGGGGGCGGGGCTTCACTGACTAGGGGTCCTATAAAGGGAGCAGCCAGTCAGGCAGGGGCACAGACAGCTGCAGCGGAACAGGAGCTAGCAAACTGAGCTGTAAACAGGGGATTTTGAGAGGGAGTTCTGTTGGAGGAGAAGGTATTTGTGTGTTTGGTTTTGTATTGGTAGTATCTGTATGAGTAGAGGCTTTGTGCTGGGAGAGAAGCTGAGCCCTGATTAGGGGGCGGGGCTTCACTGACTAGGGGTCCTATAAAGGGAGCAGCCAGTCAGGCAGCTGCACAGACAGCTGCAGCGGTACAGGAGCTAGCAAACAGAGCTGTAAACAGGGGAGTTTGAGTGGGAGTTCTGTTGGAGGAGAAGGTATTTGTGTGTGTGTTTGGTTTTGTATTGTTGGTATCTGTATGTGTAGAGGCTTGGAGGGGCTTTGTGCTCGGAGCGAAGCTGAGCCCTGATTAGGGGGCGGGGCTTCACTGACTAGGGGTCCTATAAAGGTAGCAGCCAGTCAGGCAGCGGCAGAGGAGCTAGCAAACAGAGCTGTAAACAGGGGAGTTTGAGTGGGACTTCTGTTGGAGGAGAAGGTATTTGTGTGTGTGTTTGGTATTGTATTGGTAGTATCTGTATGTGTAGAGGCTTGGAGGGGCTTTGTGCTGGGAGCGAAGCTGAGCCCTGATTAGGGGGCGGGGCTTCACTGACTAGGGGTCCTATAAAGGAAGCAGCCACTCAGGCAGCGGCACAGGAGCTAGCAAACAGAGCTGTAAACAGGGGAGTTTGAGAGGGAGTTCTGTTGGAGGAGAAGGTACTTGTGTGTGTTTGGTTTTGTATTGGTAGTATCTGTATGAGTAGAGGCTTTGTGCTGGGAGAGAATCTGAGCCCTGATTAGGGGGCGGGGCTTCACTGACTAGGGGTCCTATAAAGGTAGCAGCCAGTCAGGCAGCGGCACAGGAGCTAGTAAACAGAGCTGTAAACAGGGGAGTTTGATTGGGAGTTCTGTTGGAGGAGAAGGTATTTGTGTGTGTTTGGTTTTGTATTGGTGGTATCTGTATGTGTAGGGGCTTTGTGCTCCGAGAGAAGCTGAGCCCTGATTAGGGGGCGGGCTTCACTGACTAGGGGTCCTATAAAGGGAGCAGCCAGTCAGGCGGCGGCAAGGACAGCTGCAGCGGCACAGGAGCTAGCAAACAGAGCTGTAAACAGGGGAGTTTGATTGGGAGTTCTGTTGGAGGAGAAGGTATTTGTGTGTGTTTGGTTTTGTATTGGTGGTATCTGTATGTGTAGGGGCTTTGTGCTCCGAGAGAAGCTGAGCCCTGATTAGGGGGCGGGCTTCACTGACTAGGGGTCCTATAAAGGGAGCAGCCAGTCAGGCAGCTGCACAGACAGCTGCAGCGGCACAGGAGCTAGCAAACAGAGCTGTAAACAGGGGAGTTTGATTGGGAGTTCTGTTGGAGGAGAAGGTATTTGTGTGTGTTTGGTTTTGTATTGGTGGTATCTGTATGTGTAGGGGCTTTGTGCTCCGAGAGAAGCTGAGCCCTGATTAGGGGGCGGGGCTTCACTGACTAGGGGTCCTATAAAGGGAGCAGCCAGTCAGGCAGGGGAACAGACAGCTGCAGCGGCACAGGAGCTAGCAAATAGAGCTGTAAACAGGGGAGTTTGAGTGGGAGTTCTGTTTGAGGAGAAGGTATTTGTGTGTGTGTTTGGTTTTGTATTGGTGGTATCTGTATTTGTAGAGGCTTGGAGGGGCTTTGTGCTGGGAGAGAAGCTGAGCCCTGATTAGGGGGCGGGGCTTCGCTGACTAGGGGTCCTATGATTGTAGCAGCCAGTCAGGCAGCGTCACAGACAGCTCCAGGGGCACAGGAGCTAGCAAACAGAGCTGTAAACAGGGGAGTTTGAGTCGGAGTTCTGTTGGAGGAGAAGGTATTTGTGTGTGTTTGGTTTTGTATTGGTAGCATCTGTATGTGTAGGGGCTTTGTGCTGGGAGAGAAGCTGAGCCCTGATTAGGGGGCGGGGCTTCACTGACTAGGGGTCCTATAAAGGGAGCAGCCAGTCAGGCAGCTGCACAGACAGCTGCAGCGGTACAGGAGCTAGCAAACAGAGCTGTAAACAGGGGAGTTTGAGTGGGAGTTCTGTTCGAGGAGAAGGTATTTGTGTGTGTTTGGTTTTGTGTTGGTGGTATCTGTATGTGTAGGGGCTTTGTGCTGGGAGAGAAGCTGAGCCCTGATTAGGGGGCGGGGCTTCACTGACTAGGGGTTCTATAAAGGCAGCAGCCAGTCAGGCAGCGGCACAGACAGCTGCAGCGGTACAGGAGCTAGCAAACAGCGCTGTAAATAGGGGACTTTGAGTGGGAGTTCTGTTGGAGGAGAAGCTATTTGTGTGTGTGTTTGGTTTTGTATTGGTAGTATCTGTATGTGTAGAAGCTTGGAGGGGCTTTGTGCTGGGAGCGAAGCTGAGCCCTGATTAGGGGGCGTGGCTTCACTGACTAGGGGTCCTATAAAGGTAGCAGCCAGTCAGGCAGCGGCACAGGAGCTAGCAAACAGAGCTGTAAACAGGGGAGTCTGAGTGGGAGTTCTGTTGGAGGAGAAGGCATTTGTGTGTGTGTTTGGTTTTGTATTGGTAGCATCTGTATGTGTAGGGGCTTTGTGCTGGGAGAGAAGCTGAGCCCTGATTAGGGGGCGGGGCTTCACTGACTAGGGGTCCTATAAAGGGAGCAGCCAGTCAGGCAGCGGCACAGGAGCTAGCAAACAGAGCTGTAAACAGGGGAGTCTGAGTGGGAGTTCTGTTGGAGGAGAAGGCATTTGTGTGTGTGTTTGGTTTTGTATTGGTAGCATCTGTATGTGCAGGGGCTTTGTGCTGGGAGAGAAGCTGAGCCCTGATTAGGGGGCGGGGCTTCCCTGACTAGGGGTCCTATAAAGGTAGCAGCCAGTCAGGCAGCGGCACAGGAGCTAGCAAACAGAGCTATAAACAGGGGAGTTTGAGTGGGAGTTCTGTTGGAGGAGATGCTATTTGTGTGTGTTTGGTTTTGTATTGGTAGTATCTGTATGTGTAGGGGTTTGGCGGGGCTTTGTGCTTGGAGAGAAGCTGAGCCCTGATTAGGGGGCGGGGCTTCACTGACTAGGGGTCCTAGAAAGGTAGCAGCAAGTCAGGCAGCGGCACAGACAGCTGAAGCGGCACAGGAGCTAGCAAACAGAGCTGTGAACAGGGGAGTTTGAGTGGGAGTTCTGTTGGAGGAGAAGGTATTTGTGTGTGTTTTTGTATTGGTAGTATGTGTATGTGTAGAGGCTTGGAGGGGCTAGGTGCTGGGAGAGAAGCTGAGCCCTGATTAGGGGGCGGGGCTTCACTGACTAGGGGTCCTATAAAGGTAGCAGCCAGTCACGCAGCGGCACAGACAGCTGCAGCGGCACAGGAGCTAGCAAACAGAGCTGTAAACAGGGGAGTTTGAGTGGGAGTTCTGTTGGAGGAGGAGGTATTTGTGTGTGTTTGGTTTTGTATTGGTAGTATCTGTATGTGTAGAGCCTTGGAGGGGCTAGGTGCTGGGAGAGAAGATGAGCCCTGATTAGGGGGCGGGGCTTCACTGACTAGGGGTCCTATAAAGGTAGCAGCCAGTCAGGCAGCGGCACAGACAGCTGAAGTGGCACAGAAGCTAGCAAACAGAGCTGTAAACAGGGGAGTGTGAGTGGGAGTTCTGTTGGAGGAGAAGGTATTTGTGTGTGTTTGGTTTTGTATTGTCAGTATCTGTATGTGCAGGGGCTTTGTGCTGGGAGAGAAGCTGAGCCCTGATTAGGGGGCGGTGCTTCCCTGACTAGGGGTCCTATAAAGGTAGCATCCAGTGAGGCAGCGGCACAGGAGCTAGCAAACAGCTGTAAACAGGGGAGTTTGTGCGGGAGTTCTGTTGGAGGAGAAGGTATTTGTGTGTGTTTGGTTTTGTATTTGGTAGTATCTGTATGTGTAGGGGTTTGGCGGGGCTTTGTGCTTGGAGAGAAGCTGAGCCCTGATTAGGGGGCGGGGCTTCACTGACGAGGGGTCCTATAAAGGTAGCAGCCAGTCAGGCAGCGGCACAGACAGCTGCAGTGGCACAGGCGCTAGCAAACAGAGCTGTAAACAGGGGAGTTGGAGTTCTGTTGGAGGAGAAGGAATTTGTGTGTGTTTGGATTTGTATTGTCAGTATCTGTATGTGCAGGGGCTTTGTGCTGGGAGAGAAGCTGAGCCCTGATTAGGGGGCGGGGCTTCCCTGACTAGGGGTCCTATAAAGGTAGCAGCCAGTCAGGCAGCGGCACAGGAGCTAGCAAACAGAGCTATAAACAGGGGAGTTTGAGTGGGAGTTCTGTTGGAGGAGATGCTATTTGTGTGTGTTTGGTTTTGTATTGGTAGTATCTGTATGTGTAGGGGTTTGGCGGGGCTTTGTGCTTGGAGAGAAGCTGAGCCCTGATTAGGGGGCGGGGCTTCACTGACTAGGGGTCCTAGAAAGGTAGCAGCAAGTCAGGCAGCGGCACAGACAGCTGAAGCGGCACAGGAGCTAGCAAACAGAGCTGTGAACAGGGGAGTTTGAGTGGGAGTTCTGTTGGAGGAGATGGTATTTGTGTGTGTTTGGTTTTGTATTGGTAGTATCTGTATGTGTAGAGGCTTGGAGGGGCTTTGTGCTGGGAGAGAAGCTGAGCCCTGATAGGGGGCGGGGCTGACTGACTAGGGGTCCTATAAAGGTAGCAGCCAGTCAGGCAGCGGCTAAGACAGCTGCAGCGGCACAGGAGCTAGCAAACAGAGCTGTGAACAGGGGAGTTTGAGTGCGAGTTCTGTTGGAGGAGAAGGTATTGGTGTGTGTTTGGTTTTGTATTGGTAGGATCTGTATGTGTAGGGGCTTTGTGCTGGGAGAGAAGCGGAGCCCTGATTAGGGGGCGGGGCTTCACTGACTAGGGGTCCTATAAAGGTAGCAGCCAGTCAGGCAGCGGAACAGACAGCTGCAGCGGCACAGGAGCTAGCAAACAGAGCTGTAAACAGGGGAGTTTGAGTGGGAGTTTTGTTGGAGGAGGAGGTATTTGTGTGTGTTTGGTTTTGTATTGGTAGTATCTGTATGTGTAGAGCCTTGGAGGGGCTAGGTGCTGGGAGAGAAGATGAGCCCTGATTAGGGGGCGGGGCTTCACTGACTAGGGGTCCTATAAAGGTAGCAGCCAGTCAGGCAGCGGCACAGACAGCTGAAGTGGCACAGAAGCTAGCAAACAGAGCTGTAAACAGGGGAGTTTGAGTGGGAGTTCTGTTGGAGGAGAAGGTATTCGTGTGTGTTTGGTTTTGTATTGTCAGTATCTGTATGTGCAGGGGCTTTGTGTTGGGAGAGAAGCTGAGCCCTGATTAGGGGGCGGGGCTTCCCTGACTAGGGGTCCTATAAAGGTAGCAGCCAGTCAGGCAGCGGCACAGGAGCTAGCAAACAGAGCTGTGAACAGGGGAGTTTGAGTGGGAGTTCTGTTGGAGGAGAAGGTATTTGTGTGTGTTTTTGTATTGGTAGTATCTGTATGTGTAGAGGCTTGGAGGGGCTAGGTGCTGGGAGAGAAGCTGAGCCCTGATTAGGGGCGGGGCTTCACTGACTAGGGGTCCTATAAAGGTAGCAGCCAGTCACGCAGCGGCACAGACAGCTGCAGCGGCACAGGAGCTAGCAAACAGAGCTGTAAACAGGGGAGTTTGAGTGGGAGTTCTGTTGGAGGAGATGGTATTTGTGTGTGTTTGGTTTTGTATTGGTAGTATATGTATGTGTAGAGGCTTGAAGGGGCTTTGTGCTGGGAGAGAAGCTGAGCCCTGATTAGGGGGCGGGGCTTGACTGACTAGGGGTCCTATAAAGGTAGCAGCCAGTCAGGCAGCGGCTCAGACAGCTGCAGCGGCACAGGAGCTCGCAAACAGAGCTGTAAACAGGGGAGTTGGAGTGGGAGTTCTGTTGGAGGTGAAGGTATTTGTGTGTGTTTGGTTTTGTATTGTCAGTATCTGTATCTGCAGGGGCTTTGTGCTGGGAGAGAAGCTGAGCCCTGATTAGGGGGCGGTGCTTCACTGACGAGGGGTCCTATAAAGGTAGCAGCCAGTCAGGCAGCGGCACAGGAGCTAGCAAACAGAGCTGTAAACAGGGGAGTTTGAGTGGGAGTTCTGTTGGAGGAGAAGATATTTGTGTGTGTGTGTTTTTGTATTGGTAGTATCTGTATGTGTAGGGGTTGGGCGGGGCTTTGTGCTTGGAGAGAAGCTGAGCCCTGATTAGGGGGCGGGGCTTCACTGACGAGGGGTCCTATAAAGGTAGCAGCCAGTCAGGCAGCGGCACAGGAGCTAGCAAACAGAGCTGTAAACAGGGGAGTTTGAGTGGGAGTTCTGTTGGAGGAGAAGATATTTGTGTGTGTGTGTTTTTGTATTGGTAGTATCTGTATGTGTAGAGGCTTGGAGGGGCTTTGTGCTGGGAGAGAAGCTGAGCCCTGATTAGGGGGCGGGGCTTCCCTGACTAGGGGTCCTATAAAGGTAGCAGCCAGTCAGGCAACGGCACAGGAGCTAGCAAACAGAGCTGTGAACAGGGGAGTTTGAGTGGGAGTTCTGTTGGAGGAGATGGTATTTGTGTGTGTTTGGTTTTGTATTTGTAGTATCTGTATGTGTAGAGGCTTGGAGGGGCTTTGTGCTGGGAGAGAAGCTGAGCCCTGATTAGGGGGGGGGCTTCACTGACTAGGGGTCCTATAAAGGTAGCAGCAAGTCAGGCAGCGGCGCAGACAGCTGAAGCGGCACAGGAGCTAGCAAACAGAGCTGTAAACAGGGGAGTTTGAGTGGGAGTTCTGTTGGAGGAGATGGTATTTGTGTGTGTTTGGTTTTGTATTGTCAGTATCTGTATGTGCAGGGGCTTTGTGCTGGGAGAGAAGCTGAGCCCTGATTAGGGGGCGGTGCTTCCCTGACTAGGGGTCCTATAAAGGTAGCAGCCAGTGAGGCAGCGGCACAGGAGCTAGCAAACAGCTGTAAACAGGGGAGTTTGTGTGGGAGTTCTGTTGGAGGAGAAGGTATTTGTGTGTGTTTGGTTTTGTATTGGTAGTATCTGTATGTGTAGGGGTTTGGCGGGGCTTTGTGCTTGGAGAGAAGCTGAGCCCTGATTAGGGGGCGGGGCTTCACTGACTAGGGGTCCTATAAAGGTAGCAGCCAGTCAGGCAGCGGCACAGACAGCTGAAGCGGCACAGGAGCTAGCAAACAGAGCTGTAAACGGGAGTTTGAGTGGGAGTTCTGTTGGAGAAGGTATTTGTGTGTGTTTGGTTTTGTATTGTCAGTATCTGTATGTGCAGGGGCTTTGTGCTGGGAGAGAAGCTGAGCCCTGATTAGGGGGCGGGGCTTCCCTGACTAGGGGTCCTATAAAGGTAGCAGCCAGTCAGGCAGCGGCACAGGAGCTAGCAAACAGAGCTGTGAACAGGGGAGTTTGAGTGGGAGTTCTGTTGGAGGAGATGGTATTTGTGTGTGTTTGGTTTTGTATTGGTAGTATCTGTATGTGTAGAGGCTTGGAGTGGCTTTGTGCTGGGAGAGAAGCTGAGCCCTGATAGGGGGCGGGGCTGACTGACTAGGGGTCCTATAAAGGTAGCAGCCAGTCAGGCAGCGGCTAAGACAGCTGCAGCGGCACAGGAGCTAGCAAACAGAGCTGTGAACAGGGGAGTTTGAGTGCGAGTTCTGTTGGAGGAGAAGGTATTTGTGTGTGTTTGGTTTTGTATTGGTAGTATCTGTATGTGTAGGGGCTTTGTGCTGGGAGAGAAGCGGAGCCCTGATTAGGGGGCGGGGCTTCACTGACTAGGGGTCCTATAAAGGGAGCAGCCAGTCAGGCAGCGGAACAGACAGCTGCAGCGGCACAGGAGCTAGCAAACAGAGCTGTAAACAGGGGAGTTTGAGTGGGAGTTTTGTTGCAGGAGGAGGTATTGGTGTTTGTTTGGTTTTGTATTGGTAGTATCTGTATGTGTAGAGGCTTGGAGGGGCTTTGTGCTGGGAGAGAAGCTGAGCCCTGATTAGGGGGCGTGGCTTCACTGACTAGGGGTCCTATAAAGCTAGCAGCCAGTCAGGCAGCGGCCCAGACAGCTGCAGCGGCACAGGAGCTTGCAAACTGAGCTGTAAACAGGGGAGTTTGAGTGGGAGTTCTGTTGGAGGAGAAGGTATTTGTGTGTGTTTGGTTTTGTGTTGGTGGTATCTGTATGTGTAGGGGCTTTGTGCTGGGAGAGAAGCTGAGCCCTGATTAGGGGGCGGGGCTTCACTGACTAGGGGTCCTATAAAGGCAGCAGCCAGTCAGGCAGCGGCACAGACAGCTGCAGTGGCACAGGAGGTAGCAAACAGAGCTGTAAACAGCGGAGTTTGAGAGGGAGTTCTGTTGGAGGAGAAGGTATTTCTGTGTGTGTTTGGTTTTGTATTGGTAGTATCTGTATGTGTAGAGGCTTGGAGGGGATTTGTGCTGGGAGAGAAGTTGAGCCCTGATTAGGGGGCGGGGCTTCCCTGTCTAGGGGTCCTATAAAGGTACCAGACAGTCAGGCAGCGGCACAGACAGCTGCAGCGGCACTGGAGCTAGCAAATAGAGCAGTAAACAGGGGAGTTTGAGTGGAAGTTCTTTTTGAGGAGAAGGTATTTCTGTGTGTGTTTGGTTTTGTATTGGTGGTATCTGTATGTGTATAGGCTTGGAGGGGCTTTGTGCTGGGAGAGAAGCTGAGCCCTGATTAGGGGGCGGGGCTTCACTGTCTAGGGGTCCTATAAAGGGAGCAGCCAGTCAGGCAGCGGCACAGACATCTGCAGCGGCACAGGAGCTAGCAAACAGAGCTGGAAACAGGGGAGTGTGAGTGGGAGTTCTGTTGGAGGAGAAGGTATTTGTGTGTGTTTGGTTTTGTATTGGTGGTATCTGTAGGTGTAGGGGCTTTGTGCTGGGAGAGAAGCTGAGCCCTGATTAGGGGGCGGGGCTTCACTGACTATGGGTCCTATAAAGGGAGCAGCCAGTCAGGCGGCGGCATGGACAGCTGCAGCGGCACAGGCCCTAGCAAACAGAGCTGTAAACAGAGGAGTTTGAGTGGGAGTTCTGTTGGAGGAGAAGGTATTTGTGTGTGTTTGATTTTGTATTGGTGGTATCTGTATGTGTAGGGGCTTTGTGCTGGGAGAGAAGCTGAGCCCTGATTAGGGGGCGGGGCTTCACTGACTAGGGGTCCTATAAAGTTAGCAGCCAGTCAGGCAGCGGCACAGGAGCTAGCAAACACAGCTGGAAACAGGGGAGTTTGAGAGGGAGTTCTGTTGGAGGAGAAGGTATTTGTGTGTGTTTGGTTTTGTATTGGTGGTATCTGTATGTGTAGGGGCTTTGTGCTGTGAGAGAAGATGAGCCCTGATTAGAGGGCGGGGCTTCACTGACTAGGGGTCCTATAAAGGTAGCAGCCAGTCAGGCAGCGTCACAGACAGCTGCAGTGGCACAGGAGCTAGCAAACAGAGCTGTAAACAGGGGAGTTTGAGTGGGAGTTCTGTTGGAGGAGAAGGTATTTGTGTGTGCTTGGTTTTGTATTGGTAGTATCTGTATGTGTAGGGGCTTTGTGCTGGGAGAGAAGCTGAGCCCTGATTAGGGGGCGGGGCTTCACTAACTAGGGGTCCTATAAAGGCAGCAGCCAGTCAGGCAGCGGCACAGACAGCTGCAGTGGCACAGGAGCTAGCAAACAGAGCTGTAAACAGCGGAGTTTGAGTGGGATTTCTGTTGGAGGAGAAGGTATCTGTGTGTGTTTGGTTTTGTATTGGTAGTATCTGTATGTGTAGAGGCTTGGAGGGGCTTTGTGCTGGGAGAGAAGCTGAGCCCTGATTAGGGGGCGTGGCTTCACTGACTAGGGGTCCTATAAAGCTAGCAGCCAGTCAGGCAGCGGCCCAGACAGCTGCAGCGGCACAGGAGCTTGCAAACTGAGCTGTAAACAGGGGAGTTTGAGTGGGAGTTCTGTTGGAGGAGAAGGTATTTGTGTGTGTTTGGTTTTGTGTTGGTGGTATCTGTATGTGTAGGGGCTTTGTGCTGGGAGAGAAGATGAGCCCTGATTAGGGGGCGGGGCTTCACTGTCGAGGGGTCCTATAAAGGGAGCAGCCAGTCAGGCAGTGGCACAGGGCGAGCAAACAGAGCTGTAAACAGGGGAGTTTGAGTGGGAGTTCTGTTGGAGGAGAAGGTATTTGTGTGTGTGTTTGGTTTTGTATTGGTGGTATCTATGTGTAGAGCCTTGGAGGGGCTTTGTGCTGGGAGAGAAGCTGAGCCCTGATTAGGGGGCGGAGCTTCACTGACGAGGGGTCCTATAAAGGGAGCAGCAGGTCAGGCAGCGACACAGACAGCTGCAGCGGTACAGGAGCTAGCAAACAGAGCTGTAAACATGGGAGTTTGAGTGGGAGTTCTGTTGGAGGAGAAGGTATTTGTGTGTGTTTGGTTTTGTGTTGGTGTTATCTGTATGTGTAGAGGCTTGGAGGGGATTTGTGCTGGGAGAGAAGTTGAGCCCTGATTAGGGGGCGGGGCTTCCCTGTCTAGGGGTCCTATAAAGGTACCAGACAGTCAGGCAGCGGCACAGACATCTGCAGCGGCACTGGAGCTAGCAAATAGAGCAGTAAACAGGGGAGTTTGAGTGGAAGTTCTTTTTGAGGAGAAGGTATTTCTGTGTGTGTTTGGTTTTGTATTGGTGGTATCTGTATGTGTATAGGCTTGGAGGGGCTTTGTGCTGGGAGAGAAGCTGAGCCCTGATTAGGGGGCGGGGCTTCACTGACTAGGGCCCTATAAAGGCAGCAGCCAGTCAGGCAGCGGCACAGACAGCTGCAGTGGCACAGGAGCTAGCAAACAGAGCTGTAAACGGGAGTTTGAGTGGGAGTTCTGTTGGAGAAGGTATTTGTGTGTGTTTGGTTTTGTATTGTCAGTATCTGTATGTGCAGGGGCTTTGTGCTGGGAGAGAAGCTGAGCCCTGATTAGGGGGCGGGGCTTCCCTGACTAGGGGTCCTATAAAGGTAGCAGCCAGTCAGGCAGCGGCACAGGAGCTAGCAAACAGAGCTGTGAACAGGGGAGTTTGAGTGGGAGTTCTGTTGGAGGAGATGGTATTTGTGTGTGTTTGGTTTTGTATTGGTAGTATCTGTATGTGTAGAGGCTTGGAGGGGCTTTGTGCTGGGAGAGAAGCTGAGCCCTGATAGGGGGCGGGGCTGACTGACTAGGGGTCCTATAAAGGTAGCAGCCAGTCAGGCAGCGGCTAAGACAGCTGCAGCGGCACAGGAGCTAGCAAACAGAGCTGTGAACAGGGGAGTTTGAGTGCGAGTTCTGTTGGAGGAGAAGGTATTTGTGTGTGTTTGGTTTTGTATTGGTAGTATCTGTATGTGTAGGGGCTTTGTGCTGGGAGAGAAGATGAGCCCTGATTAGGGGGCGGGGCTTCACTGTCGAGGGGTCCTATAAAGGGAGCAGCCAGTCAGGCAGCGACACAGACAGCTGCAGCGGTACAGGAGCTAGCAAACAGAGCTGTAAACAGGGGAGTTTGAGTGGGAGTTCTGTTGGAGGAGAAGGTATTTGTGTGTGTTTGGTTTTGTGTTGGTGGTATCTGTATGTGTAGGGGCTTTGTGCTGGGAGAGAAGCTGAGCCCTGATTAGGGGGCGGGGCTTCACTGACTAGGGGTCCTATAAAGGTAGCAGCCAGTCAGGCAGTGGCACAGGGCGAGCAAACAGAGCTGTAAACAGGGGAGTTTGAGTGGGAGTTCTGTTGGAGGAGAAGGTATTTGTGTGTGTCTTTGGTTTTGTATTGGTGGTATCTATGTGTAGAGCCTTGGAGGGGCTTTGTGCTGGGAGAGAAGCTGAGCCCTGATTAGGGGGCGGAGCTTCACTGACGAGGGGTCCTATAAAGGGAGCAGCAGGTCAGGCAGCGACACAGACAGCTGCAGCGGTACAGGAGCTAGCAAACAGAGCTGTAAACATGGGAGTTTGAGTGGGAGTTCTGTTGGAGGAGAAGGTATTTGTGTGTGTTTGGTTTTGTGTTGGTGTTATCTGTATGTGTAGGGGCTTTGTGCTGGGAGAGAAGCTGAGCCCTGATTAGGGGGCGGGGCTTCACTGACTAGGGGTCCTATAAAGGCAGCAGCCAGTCAGGCAGCGGCACAGACAGCTGCAGTGGCACAGGAGGTAGCAAACAGAGCTGTAAACAGCGGAGTTTGAGAGGGAGTTCTGTTGGAGGAGAAGGTATTTCTGTGTGTGTTTGGTTTTGTATTGGTAGTATCTGTATGTGTAGAGGCTTGGAGGGGATTTGTGCTGGGAGAGAAGTTGAGCCCTGATTAGGGGGCGGGGCTTCCCTGTCTAGGGGTCCTATAAAGGTACCAGACAGTCAGGCAGCGGCACAGACATCTGCAGCGGCACTGGAGCTAGCAAATAGAGCAGTAAACAGGGGAGTTTGAGTGGAAGTTCTTTTTGAGGAGAAGGTATTTCTGTGTGTGTTTGGTTTTGTATTGGTGGTATCTGTATGTGTATAGGCTTGGAGGGGCTTTGTGCTGGGAGAGAAGCTGAGCCCTGATTAGGGGGCGGGGCTTCACTGACTAGGGCCCTATAAAGGCAGCAGCCAGTCAGGCAGCGGCACAGACAGCTGCAGTGGCACAGGAGCTAGCAAACACAGCTGTAAACAGCGGAGTTTGAGTGGGAGTTCTGTTGGAGCAGAAGGTATTTGTGTGTGTTTGGTTTTGTATTGGTGGTATCTGTATGTGCAGGGGCTTTGTGCTGGGAGAGAAGCTGAGCCCTGATTAGGGGGAGGGGCTTCACTGACTAGGGGTCCTATAAAGGTAGCAGCCAGTCAGGCATCGGCACAGACAGCTGCAGCGGCAAAGGAGCTGGCAAACAGAGCTGTAAACAGGGGAGTTTGAGAGGGATTTCTATTTGAGGAGAAGGTATTTGTGTGTGTTTGGTTTTGTATTGGTAGTATCTGTATGTGCAGAGGCTTGGAGGGGCTTTGTGCTGGGAGAGAAGCTGAGCCCTGATTAGGGGGCGGGGCTTCACTGACTAGGGGTCCTATAAAGGTAGCAGCCAGTCAGGCAGTGGCACAGGAGCGAGCAAACAGAGCTGTAAACAGGGGAGTTTGAGTGGGAGTTCTGTTGGAGGAGGAGGTATTTGTGTGTGTTTGGTTTTGTATTGGTAGTATCTGTATGTGTAGAGGCTTGGAGGGGCTTTGTGCTGGGAGAGAAGCTGAGCCCTGATTAGGGGGCGGGGCTTCACTGACGAGGGGTCCTATAAAGGTAGCAGCCAGTCAGGCAGCGGCACAGGAGCTAGCAAACAGAGCTGTAAACAGGGGAGTTTGAGTGGGAGTTCTGTTGGAGGAGAAGGTATTTCTGTATGTGTTTGGTTTTGTATTGGTAGTATCTGTATGTGTAGAGGCTTGGAGGGGATTTGTGCTGGGAGAGAAGCTGAGCCCTGATTAGGGGGCGGGGCTTCACTGTCTAGGGGTCCTATAAAGGGAGCAGCCAGTCAGGCAGCGGCACAGACATCTGCAGCGGCACAGGAGCTAGCAAACAGAGCTGGAAACAGGGGAGTGTGAGTGGGAGTTCTGTTGGAGGAGAAGGTATTTGTGTGTGTTTGGTTTTGTATTGGTGGTATCTGTAGGTGTAGGGGCTTTGTGCTGGGAGAGAAGCTGAGCCCTGATTAGGGGGCGGGGCTTCACTGACTATGGGTCCTATAAAGGGAGCAGCCAGTCAGGCGGCGGCATGGACAGCTGCAGCGGCACAGGACCTAGCAAACAGAGCTGTAAACAGAGGAGTTTGAGTGGGAGTTCTGTTGGAGGAGAAGGTATTTGTGTGTGTTTGATTTTGTATTGGTGGTATCTGTATGTGTAGGGGCTTTGTGCTGGGAGAGAAGCTGAGCCCTGACTAGGGGGCGGGGCTTCACTGACTAGGGGTCCTATAAAGTTAGCAGCCAGTCAGGCAGCGGCACAGGAGCTAGCAAACAGAGCTGTAAACAGGGGAGTTTGAGTGGGAGTTCTGTTGGAGGAGAAGGTATTTGTGTGTGCTTGGTTTTGTATTGGTAGTATCTGTATGTGTAGGGGCTTTGTGCTGGGAGAGAAGCTGAGCCCTGATTAGGGGGCGGGGCTTCACTAACTAGGGGTCCTATAAAGGCAGCAGCCAGTCAGGCAGCGGCACAGACAGCTGCAGTGGCACAGGAGCTAGCAAACAGAGCTGTAAACAGCGGAGTTTGAGTGGGAGTTCTGTTGGAGGAGAAGGTATTTGTGTGTGTTTGGTTTTGTATTGGTAGTATCTGTATGTGTAGAGGCTTGGAGGGGCTTTTTGCTGGGAGAGAAGCTGAGCCCCGATAAGGGTGCGGGGCTTCACTGACCAGGGGTCCTATAAAGGTAGCAGCCAGTCAGGCAGCGGCACAGACAGCTGCAGTGGCACAGGAGCTTGCAAACTGAGCTGTAAACAGGGGAGTTTGAGTGGG
This sequence comes from Lepidochelys kempii, assembly GCF_965140285.1. NCBI lineage: Eukaryota > Metazoa > Chordata > Testudines > Cheloniidae > Lepidochelys > Lepidochelys kempii. The sequence goes on along the minus strand of NC_136400.1, from coordinate 19,454,861 downwards.
AGTTCTGTTGGAGGAGAAGGTATTTGTATGTGTTTGGTTTTGTGTTGGTGGTATCTGTATGTGTAGGGGCTTTGTGCTGGGAGAGAAGCTGAGCCCTGATTAGGGTTCGGGGCTTCACTGACTAGGGGTCCTATAAGGGCAGCAGCCAGTCAGGCAGCGGCACAGACAGCTGCAGTGGCACAGGAGCTAGCAAACAGAGCTCTAAACAGCGGAGTTTGAGTGGGAGTTCTGTTGGAGGAGAAGGTATTTGTGTGTGTGTTTGGTTTTGTATTGGTAGTATCTGTATGTGTAGAGGCTTGGAGGGGCTTTGTGCTGGGAGCGAAGCTGAGCCCTGATTAGGGGGCGGGGCTTCACTGACTAGGGGTCCTATGAAGGTAGCAGCCAGTCAGGCAGCAGCAAGGACAGCTGCAGCGGCACAGGAGCTAGCAAACAGAGCTGTAAGCAGGGGAGTTTGAGTGGGAGTTCTGTTGGAGCAGAAGGTATTTGTGTGTGTTTGGTTTTGTATTGGTAGTATCTGTATGTGTAGAGGCTTGGAGGGGCTTTGTGCTGGGAGAGAAGCTGAGCCCTGATTAGGGGGCGGGGCTTCACTGACTAGGGGTCCTATAAAGGTAGCAGCCAGTCAGGCAGCGGCACAGGAGCTAGCAAACAGAGCTGTAAACAGGTGAGTTTGAGTGGGAGTTCTTTTGGAAGAGAAGGTATGTGTGTGTGTTTGGTTTTGTTTTGGTAGTATCTGTATGTGAAGGGGCTTTTTGCTGGGAGAGAAGCTGAGCCCTGATTAGGGGGCGGGGCTTCACTGACTAGGGGTCCTATAAAGGTAGCAGCCAGTCAGGCAGCGGCACAGACAGCTGCAGTGGCACAGGAGCTAGCAAACAGTGCTGTAAACAGGGGAGTTTGAGTGGGAGTTCTGTTGGAGGAGGAGGTATTTGTGTGTGTGTTTGGTTTTGTATTGGTGGTATCTGTATGTGTAGGGGCTTTGTGCTGGGAGAGAAGCTGAGCCCTGATTAGGGGGCGGGGCTTCACTGACTAGGGGTCCTATAAAGGCAGCAGCCAGTCAGGCAGCGGCACAGACAGCTGCAGTGGCACAGGAGCTAGCAAACAGAGCTGTAAACAGCGGAGTTTGAGTGGGAGTTCTGTTGGAGGAGAAGGTATTTGTGTGTGTGTTTGGTTTTGTATTGGTAGTATCTGTATGTGTAGAGGCTTGGAGGGGCTTTGTGCTGGGAGCGAAGCTGAGCCCTGATTAGGGAGCGGGGCTTCACTGACTAGGGGTCCTATAAAGCTAGCAGCCAGTCAGGCAGCGGCCCAGACAGCTGCAGCGGCACAGGAGCTTGCAAACTGAGCTGTAAACAGGGGAGTTTGAGTGGGAGTTCTGTTGGAGGAGAAGGTATTTGTGTGTGTTTGGTTTTGTGTTGGTGGTATCTGTATGTGTAGGAGCTTTGTGCTGGGAGAGAAGCTGAGCCCTGATTAGGGGGCGGTGCTTCCCTGACTAGGGGTCCTATAAAGGTAGCAGCCAGTCAGGCAGCGGCACAGGAGCTAGCAAACAGAGCTGTAAACAGGGGAGTTTGAGTGGGAGTTCTGTTGGAGGAGAAGGTATTTGTGTGTGCTTGGTTTTGTATTGGTAGTATCTGTATGTGTAGGGGCTTTGTGCTGGGAGAGAAGCTGAGCCCTGATTAGGGGGCGGGGCTTCACTGACTAGGGGTCCTATAAAGGTAGCAGCCAGTCAGGCAGCGGCACAGACAGCTGCAGTGGCACAGGAGCTAGCAAACAGAGCTGTAAACAGGGGAGTTTGAGTGGGAGTTCTGTTGGAGGAGAAGGTATTTGTGTGTGTGTTTGGTTTTGTATTGGTGGTATCTATGTGTAGAGCCTTGGAGGGGCTTTGTGCTGGGAGAGAAGCTGAGCCCTGATTAGGGGGCGGGGCTTCACTGACGAGGGGTCCTATAAAGGGAGCAGCCAGTCAGGCAGCGACACAGACAGCTGCAGCGGTACAGGAGCTAGCAAACAGAGCTGTAAACATGGGAGTTTGAGTGGGAGTTCTGTTGGAGGAGAAGGTATTTGTGTGTGCTTGGTTTTGTATTGGTAGTATCTGTATGTGTAGGGGCTTTGTGCTGGGAGAGAAGCTGAGCCCTGATTAGGGGGCGGGGCTTCACTAACTAGGGGTCCTATAAAGGCAGCAGCCAGTCAGGCAGCGGCACAGACAGCTGCAGTGGCACAGGAGCTAGCAAACAGAGCTGTAAACAGCGGAGTTTGAGTGGGAGTTCTGTTGGAGGAGAAGGTATTTGTGTGAGTGTTCGGTTTTGTATTGGTAGTATCTGTATGTGTAGAGGCTTGGAGGGGCTTTGTGCTGGGAGAGAAGCTGAGCCCTGATTAGGGAGCGGGGCTTCACTGACTAGGGGTCCTATGAAGGTGGCAGCCAGTCAGGCAGCGGCACAGGAGCTAGCAAACACAGCTGTAAACAGGGGAGTTTGAGTGGGAGTTCTTTTGGAAGAGAAGGTATTTGTGTGTGTTTGGTTTTGTTTTGGTAGTATCTGTATGTGTAGGGGCTTTTTGCTCGGAGAGAAGCTGAGCCCTGATAAGGGTGCGGGGCTTCACTGACCAGGGGTTCTATAAAGGCAGCAGCCAGTCAGGCAGCGGCACAGACAGCTGCAGTGGCACAGGAGCTTGCAAACTGAGCTGTAAACAGGGGAGTTTGAGTGGGAGTTCTGTTGGAGGAGAAGGTATTTGTATGTGTTTGGTTTTGTGTTGGTGGTATCTGTATGTGTAGGGGCTTTGTGCTGGGAGAGAAGCTGAGCCCTGATTAGGGGGCGGGGCTTCACTGACTAGGGGTCCTATAAGGGCAGCAGCCAGTCAGGCAGCGGCACAGACAGCTGCAGTGGCACAGGAGCTAGCAAACAGAGCTCTAAACAGCGGAGTTTGAGTGGGAGTTCTGTCGGAGGAGAAGGTATTTGTGTGTGTGTTTGGTTTTGTATTGGTAGTATCTGTATGTGTAGAGGCTTGGAGGGGCTATGTGCTGGGAGCGAAGCTGAGCCCTGATTAGGGGGCAAGGCTTCACTGACTAGGGGTCCTATGAAGGTAGCAGCCAGTCAGGCAGCGGCACAGACAGCTGCAGCGGCACAGGATCTAGCAAACAGAGCTGTAAGCAGGGGAGTTTGAGTGGGAGTTCTGTTGGAGCAGAAGGTATTTGTGTGTGTTTGGTTTTGTATTGGTGGTATCTGTATGTGCAGGGGCTTTGTGCTGGGAGAGAAGCTGAGCCCTGATTAGGGGGCGGGGCTTCACTGACTAGGGGTCCTATAAAGGTAGCAGCCAGTCAGGCATCGGCACAGACAGCTGCAGCGGCACAGGAGCTGGCAAACAGAGCTGTAAACAGGGGAGTTTGAGAGGGATTTCTGTTTGAGGAGAAGGTATTTGTGTGTGTTGGGTTTTGTATTGGTAGTATCTGTATGTGCAGAGGCTTGGAGGGGCTTTGTGCTGGGAGAGAAGCTGAGCCCTGATTAGGGGGCGGGGCTTCACTGACTAGGGGTCCTATAAAGGTAGCAGCCAGTCAGGCAGCGGCACAGGAGCTAGCAAACAGAGCTGTAAACAGGTGAGTTTGAGTGGGAGTTCTTTTGGAAGAGAAGGTATTTGTGTGTGTTTGGTTTTGTTTTGGTAGTATCTGTATGTGTAGGGGCTTTTTGCTGGGAGAGAAGCTGAGCCCTGATTAGGGGGCGGGGCTTCACTGACTAGGGGTCCTATAAAGGTAGCAGCCAGTCAGGCAGCGGCACAGACAGCTGCAGTGGCACAGGAGCTAGCAAACAGAGCTGTAAACAGGGGAGTTTGAGTGGGAGTTCTGTTGGAGGAGAAGGTATTTGTGTGTGTGTTTGGTTTTGTATTGGTGGTATCTATGTGTAGAGCCTTGGAGGGGCTTTGTGCTGGGAGAGAAGCTGAGCCCTGATTAGGGGGCGGGGCTTCACTGACGAGGGGTCCTATAAAGGGAGCAGCCAGTCAGGCAGTGACACAGACAGCTGCAGCGGTACAGGAGCTAGCAAACAGAGCTGTAAACATGGGAGTTTGAGTGGGAGTTCTGTTGGAGTAGAAGGTATTTGTGTGTGTTTGGTTTTGTGTTGGTGGTATCTGTATGTGTTGGGGCTTTGTGCTGGGAGAGAAGCTGAGCCCTGATTAGGGGGCGGGGCTTCACTGACTAGGGGTCCTATAAAGGTAGCAGCCAGTCAGGCAGTGGCACAGGAGCGAGCAAACAGAGCTGTAAACAGGGGAGTTTGAGTGGGAGTTCTGTTGGAGGAGAAGGTATTTGTGTGTGTTTGGTTTTGTATTGGTAGTATCTGTATGTGTAGAGGCTTGGAGGGGCTTTGTGCTGGGAGAGAAGCTGAGCCCTGATTAGGGAGCGGGGCTTCACTGACTAGGGGTCCTATAAAGTAGCAGCCAGTCAGGCAGCGGCACAGGAGCAAGCAAACAGAGCTGTAAACAGCGGAGTTTGAGTGGGAGTTCTTTTGGAAGAGAAGGTATTTGTGTGTGCTTGGTTTTGTATTGGTAGTATCTGTATGTGTAGGGGGTTTGTGCTGGGAGAGAAGCTGATCCCTGATTAGGGGGCGGGGCTTCACTGACTATGGGTCCTATAAAGGGAGCAGCCAGTCAGGCGGCGGCACGGACAGCTGCAGCGGCACAGGACCTAGCAAACAGAGCTGTAAACAGGGGAGTTTGAGTGGGAGTTCTGTTGGAGGAGAAGGTATTTGTGTGTGTTTGATTTTGTATTGGTGGTATCTGTATGTGTAGGGGCTTTGTGCTGGGAGAGAAGCTGAGCCCTGATTAGGGGGCGGGGCTTCACTGACTAGGGGTCCTATAAAGGTAGCAGCCAGTCAGGCAATGGCACAGGAGCGAGCAAACAGAGCTGTAAACAGGGGAGTTTGAGTGGGAGTTCTTTTGGAGGAGAAGGTATTTGTGTGTGTGTTTGGTTTTGTATTGGTGGTATCAGTATTTCTAGAGGCTTGGAGGGGCTTTGTGCTGGGAGAGAAGCTGAGCCCTGATAAGGGGGCGGGGCTTCACTGACTAGGGGTCCTATAAAGGTAGCAGCCAGTCAGGCAATGGCACAGGAGCGAGCAAACAGAGCTGTAAACAGGGGAGTTTGAGTGGGAGTTCTGTTGGAGGAGAAGGTATTTGTGTGTGTGTTTGGTTTTGTATTGGTGGTATCTATGTGTAGAGCCTTGGAGGGGCTTTGTGCTGGGAGAGAAGCTGAGCCCTGATTCGGGGCGGGGCTTCACTGACGAGGGGTCCTATAAAGGGAGCAGCCAGTCAGGCAGCGACACAGACAGCTGCAGCGGTACAGGAGCTAGCAAACAGAGCTGTAAACATGGGAGTTTGAGTGGGAGTTCTGTTGGAGGAGAAGGTATTTGTATGTGTTTGGTTTTGTGTTGGTGGTATCTGTATGTGTTTGGGCTTTGTGCTGGGAGAGAAGCTGAGCCCTGATTAGGGGGCGGGGCTTCACTGACTACGGGTCCTATAAAGGCAGCAGCCAGTCAGGCAGCGGCACAGACAGCTGCAGTGGCACAGGAGCTAGCAAACAGAGCTGTAAACAGCGGAGTTTGAGTGGGAGTTCTGTTGGAGGAGAAGGTATTTGTGTGTGTGTTTGGTTTTGTATTGGTAGTATCTGTATGTGTAGAGGCTTGGAGGGGCTTTGTGCTGGGAGCGAAGCTGAGCCCTGATTAGGGAGCGGGGCTTCACTGACTAGGGGTCCTATGAAGGTAGCAGCCAGTCAGGCAGCGGCACAGGAGCTAGCAAACAGAGCTGTAAACAGGGGAGTTTGAGTGGGAGTTCTGTTGGAGGAGAAGGTATTTGTGTGTGCTTGGTTTTGCATTGGTAGTATCTGTATGTGTAGGGGCTTTGTGCTGGGAGAGAAGCTGAGCCCTGATTAGGGGGCGGGGCTTCACTAACTAGGGGTCCTATAAAGGCAGCAGCCAGTCAGGCAGCGGCACAGACAGCTGCAGTGGGACAGGAGCTAGCAAACAGAGCTGTAAACAGGGGAGTTTGAGTGGGAGTTCTGTTGGAGGAGAAGGTATTTGTGTGTGTTTGATTTTGTATTGGTGGTATCTGTATGTGTAGGGGCTTTGTGCTGGGAGAGAAGCTGAGCCCTGATTAGGGGGCGGGGCTTCAATGACCAGGGGTCCTATAAAGGAAGCAGCCAGTCAGGCAGCGGCACAGCAGCTAGCAAACAGTGCTGTAAACACGGGAGTTTGAGTAGGAGTTCTGTTGGAGGAGAAGGTATATGTGTGTGTTTGGTTTCGTATTGGTAGTACCTGTATTTGTAGAGGCTTGGAGGGGCTTTGTGCTGGGAGAAAAGCTGAGCCCTGATTAGGGGGCGGGGCTTCACTGACTAGGGGTCCTATAAAGGTAGCAGCCAGTCAGGCAGCGGCACAGACAGATGCAGCGTCACTGGAGCTAGCAAACAGAGCTGTAAACAGGGGAGTTTGAGTGGGAGTTCTGTTGGAGGAGAAAGTATTTGTGTGTGCTTGGTTTTGTATTGGTAGTATCTGTATGTGTAGGGGCTTTGTGCTGAGAGAGAAGCTGAGCCCTGATTAGGGGGCGGGGCTTCACTAACTAGGGGTCCTATAAAGGCAGCAGCCAGTCAGGCAGCGGCACAGACAGCTGCAGTGGCACAGGAGCTAGCAAACAGAGCTGTAAACAGCGGAGTTTGAGTGGGATTTCTGTTGGAGGAGAAGGTATTTGTGTGTGTTTGGTTTTGTATTGGTAGTATCTGTATGTGTAGAGGCTTGGAGGGGCTTTGTGCTGGGAGAGAAGCTGAGCCCTGATTAGGGAGCGGGGCTTCACTGACTAGGGGTCCTATAAAGGCAGCAGCCAGTCAGGCAGCGGCACAGACAGCTGCAGTGGCACAGGAGCTAGCAAACAGAGCTGTAAACAGCGGAGTTTGAGTGGGAGTTCTTTTGGAAGAGAAGGTATTTGTGTGTGTTTGGTTTTGTTTTGGTAGTATCTGTATGTGTAGGGGCTTTTTGCTGGGAGAGAAGCTGAGCCCCGATAAGGGTGCGGGGCTTCACTGACCAGGGGTCCTATAAAGGTAGCAGCCAGTCAGGCAGCGGCACAGACAGCTGCAGTGGCACAGGAGCTTGCAAACTGAGCTGTAAACAGGGGAGTTTGAGTGGGAGTTCTGTTGGAGGAGAAGGTATTTGTATGTGCTTGGTTTTGTATTGGTAGTATCTGTATGTGTAGAGGCTTTGTGCTGGGAGAGAAGCTGAGCCCTGATTAGGGGGCGGGGCTTCACTGACTAGGGGTCCTATAAAGGGAGCAGCCAGTCAGGCAGCGGCACAGACAGCTGCAGTGGCACAGGAGCTAGCAAACAGAGCTCTAAACAGCGGAGTTTGAGTGGGAGTTCTGTTGGAGGAGAAGGTATTTGTGTGTGTGTTTGGGTTTGTATTGGTAGTATCTGTATGTGTAGAGGCTTGGAGGGGCTTTGTGCTGGGAGCGGAGCTGAGCCCTGATTAGGGGGCGGGGCTTCACTGACTAGGGGTCCTATGAAGGTAGCAGCCAGTCAGGCAGCGGCACAGACAGTTGCAGCGGCACAGGAGCTAGCAAACAGAGCTGTAAGCAGGGGAGTTTGAGTGGGAGTTCTGTTGGAGCAGAAGGTATTTGTGTGTGTTTGGTTTTGTATTGGTAGTATCTGTATGTGCAGAGGCTTGGAGGGGCTTTGTGCTGGGAGAGAAGCTGAGCCCTGATTAGGGGGCGGGGCTTCACTGACTAGGGGTCCTATAAAGGTAGCAGCCAGTCAGGCAGTGGCACAGGAGCGAGCAAACAGAGCTGTAAACACGTGAGTTTGAGTGGGAGTTCTTTTGGAAGAGAAGGTATGTGTGTGTGTTTGGTTTTGTGTTGGTGGTATCTGTATGTGTAGGGGCTTTGTGCTGGGAGAGAAGCTGAGCCCTGATTAGGGGGCGGGGCTTCACTGACTAGGGGTCCTATAAAGGCAGCAGCCAGTCAGGCAGCGGCACAGACAGCTGCAGTGGCACAGGAGCTAGCAAACAGAGCTGTAAACAGCGGAGTTTGAGTGGGAGTTCTGTTGGAGGAGAAGGTATTTGTGTGTGTGTTTGGTTTTGTATTGGTAGTATCTGTATGTGTAGAGGCTTGGAGGGGCTTTGTGCTGGGAGCGAAGCTGAGCCCTGATTAGGGAGCGGGGCTTCACTGACTAGGGGTCCTATGAAGGTAGCAGCCAGTCAGGCAGCGGCACAGGAGCTAGCAAACAGAGCTGTAAACAGGGGAGTTTGAGTGGGAGTTCTGTTGGAGGAGAAGGTATTTGTGTGTGCTTGGTTTTATATTGGTAGTATCTGTATGTGTAGGGGCTTGGTGCTGGGAGAGAAGCTGAGCCCTGATTAGGGGGCGGGTCTTCACTAACTAGGGGTCCTATAAAGGCAGCAGCCAGTCAGGCAGCGGCACAGACAGCTGCAGTGGCACAGGAGCTAGCAAACAGAGCTGTAAACAGCGGAGTTTGAGTGGGAGTTCTGTTGGAGGAGAAGGTATTTGTGTATGTTTGGTTTTGTATTGGTAGTATCTGTATGTGTAGAGGCTTGGAGGGGCTTTGTGCTGGGAGAGAAGCTCAGCCCTGATTAGGGGGCGGGGCTTCACTGACTAGGGGTCCTATAAAGGGAGCAGCCAGTCAGGCAGTGACACAGACAGCTGCAGCGGTACAGGAGCTAGCAAACAGAGCTGTAAACAGGGGAGTTTGAGTGGGAGTTCTGTTGGAGGAGAAGGTATTTGTGTGTGTTTGGTTTTGTGTTGGTGGTATCTGTATGTGTAGGGGCTTTGTGCTGGGAGAGAAGCTGAGCCCTGATTAGGGGGCGGGGCTTCACTGACTAGGGGTCCTATAAGGGCAGCAGCCAGTCAGGCAGCGGCACAGACAGCTGCAGTGGCACAGGAGCTAGCAAACAGAGCTCTAAACAGCGGAGTTTGAGTGGGAGTTCTGTTGGAGGAGAAGGTATTTGTGTGTGTGTTTGGTTTTGTATTGGTAGTATCTTTATGTGTAGAGGCTTGGAGGGGCTTTGTGCTGGGAGCGAAGCTGAGCCCTGATTAGGGGGCAGGGCTTCACTGACTAGGGGTCCTATAAAGGTAGCAGCCAGTCAGGCAGCGGCACAGGAGCTAGCAAACAGAGCTGTAAACAGCGGAGTTTGAGTGGGAGTTCTGCTGGAGGAGAAGGTATTTGTGTGTGTGTTTGGTTTTGTATTGGTAGTATCTGTATGTGTAGAGGCTTGGAGGGGCTTTGTGCTGGGAGCGAAGCTGAGCCCTGATTAGGGAGCGGGGCTTCACTGACTAGGGGTCCTATGAAGGTAGCAGCCAGTCAGGCAGCGGCACAGGAGCTAGCAAACAGAGCTGTAAACAGGGGAGTTTGAGTGGGAGTTCTGTTGGAGGAGAAGGTATTTGTGTGTGCTTGGTTTTGTATTGGTAGTATCTGTATGTGTAGGGGCTTTGTGCTGGGAGAGAAGCTGAGCCCTGATTAGGGGGCGGGGCTTCACTAACTAGGGGTCCTATAAAGGCAGCAGCCAGTCAGGCAGCGGCACAGACAGCTGCAGTGGCACAGGAGCTAGCAAACAGAGCTGTAAACAGCGGAGTTTGAGTGGGAGTTCTGTTGGAGGAGAAGGTATTTGTGTGTGTGTTTGGTTTTGTATTCGTAGTATCTGTATGTGTAGAGGCTTGGAGGGGCTTTGTGCTGGGAGCGAAGCTGAGCCCTGATTAGGGAGCGGGGCTTCACTGACTAGGGGTCCTATGAAGGTGGCAGCCAGTCAGGCAGCGGCACAGGAGCTAGCAAACAGAGCTGTAAACAGGGGAGTTTGAGTGGGAGTTCTGTTGGAGGAGAAGGTATTTGTGTGTGCTTGGTTTTGTATTGGTAGTATCTGTATGTGTAGGGGCTTTGTGCTGGGAGAGAAGCTGAGCCCTGATTAGGGGGCGGGACTTCACTAACTAGGGGTCCTATAAAGGCAGCAGCCAGTCAGGCAGCGGCACAGACAGCTGCAGTGGCACAGGAGCTAGCAAACAGAGCTCTAAACAGCGGAGTTTGAGTGGGAGTTCTGTTGGAGGAGAAGGTATTTGTGTGTGTTTGGTTTTGTATTGGTAGTATCTGTATGTGTAGAGGCTTGGAGGGGCTTTGTGCTGGGAGAGAAGCTGAGCCCTGATTAGGGGGCGGGGCTTCACTGACTAGGGGTCCTATAAAGGTAGCAGCCAGTCAGGCAGCGGCACAGGAGCTAGCAAACAGAGCTGTAAACAGGGGAGTTTGAGTGGGAGTTCTTTTGGAAGAGAAGGTATTTGTGTGTGTTTGCTTTTGTTTTGGTAGTATCTGTATGTGTAGGGGCTTTGTGCTGGGAGAGAAGCTGAGCCCTGATTAGGGGGCGGGGCTTCACTGACTAGGGGTCCTATAAAGGGAGCAGCCAGTCAGGCAGCGACACAGACAGCTGCAGCGGTACAGGAGCTAGCAAACAGAGCTGTAAACAGGGGAGTTTGAGTGGGAGTTCTGTCGGAGGAGAAGGTATTTGTGTGTGTGTTTGGTTTTGTATTGGTAGTATCTGTATGTGTAGAGGCTTGGAGGGGCTTTGTGCTGGGAGAGAAGCTGAGCCCTGATTAGGGGGCGGGGCTTCACTGACTAGGGGTCCTATAAAGGTAGCAGCCAGTCAGGCAGCGGCACAGGAGCTAGCAAACAGAGCTGTAAACAGGTGAGTTTGAGTGGGAGTTCTTTTGGAAGAGAAGGTATTTGTGTGTGTTTGGTTTTGTTTTGGTAGTATCTGTATGTGTAGGGGCTTTTTGCTGGGAGAGAAGCTGAGCCCTGATTAGGGGGCGGGGCTTCACTGACTAGGGGTCCTATAAAGGTAGCAGCCAGTCAGGCAGCGGCACAGACAGCTGCAGTGGCACAGGAGCTAGCAAACAGAGCTGTAAACAGCGGAGTTTGAGTGGGAGTTCTGTTGGAGGAGAAGGTATTTGTGTGTGTGTTTGGTTTTGTATTGGTAGTATCTGTATGTGTAGAGGCTTGGAGGGGCTTTGTGCTGGGAGCGAAGCTGAGCCCTGATTAGGGAGCGGGGCTTCACTGACTAGGGGTCCTATGAAGGTAGCAGCCAGTCAGGCAGCGGCACAGGAGCTAGCAAACAGAGCTGTAAACAGGGGAGTTTGAGTGGGAGTTCTGTTGGAGGAGAAGGTATTTGTGTGTGCTTGGTTTTGTATTGGTAGTATCTGTATGTGTAGGGGCTTTGTGCTGGGAGAGAAGCTGAGCCCTGATTAGGGGGCGGGGCTTCACTGACTATGGGTCCTATAAAGGGAGCAGTCAGTCAGGCGGCGGCACGGACAGCTGCAGGGGCACAGGAGCTAGCAAACAGAGCTGTAAACAGGGGAGTTTGAGTGGGAGTTCTTTTAGAGGAGAAGGTATTTGTGTGTGTGTTTGGTTTTGTATTGGTGGTATCTGTATTTCTAGAGGCTTCGAGGGGCTTTGTGCTGGGAGAGAAGCTGAGCCCTGATTAGGGGGCGGGGCTTCACTGACTAGGGGTCCTATAAAGGTAGCAGCCAGTCAGGCAATGGCACAGGAGCTAGCAAACAGAGCTGTAAACAGCGGAGTTTGAGTGGAAGTTCGGTTGGAGGAGAAGGTATTTGTGTGTGTGTTTGGTTTTGTATTGGTAGTATCTGTATGTGTAGAGTCTTGGAGGGGCTTTGTGCTGGGAGCGAAGCTGAGCCCTGATTAGGGGGCGGGGCTTCACTGACTAGGGGTCCTATAAAGTTAGCAGCCAGTCAGGCTTCGGCACAGACAGCTGCAGCGGCACAGGAGCTAGCAAACAGAGCTGTAAACAGGGGAGTTTGAGTGGGAGTTCTGTTGGAGGAGAAGGTATTTGTGTGTGTTTGATTTTGTATTGGTGGTATCTGTATGTGTAGGGGCTTTGTGCTGGGAGAGAAGCTGAGCCCTGATTAGGGGGCGGGGCTTCAATGACCAGGGGTCCTATAAAGGCAGCAGCCAGTCAGGCAGCGGCACAGCAGCTAGCAAACAGTGCTGTAAACAGGGGAGTTTGAGTGGGAGTTCTGTTGGAGGAGAAGGTATTTGTGTGTGTGTTTGGTTTTGTGTTGGTGGTATCTGTATGTGTAGGGGCTTTGTGCTGGGAGAGAAGCTGAGCCCTGATTAGGGGGCGGGGCTTCACTGACTAGGGGTCCTATAAGGGCAGCAGCCAGTCAGGCAGCGGCACAGACAGCTGCAGTGGCACAGGAGCTAGCAAACAGAGCTCTAAACAGCGGAGTTTGAGTGGGAGTTCTGTCGGAGGAGAAGGTATTTGTGTGTGTGTTTGGTTTTGTATTGGTAGTATCTGTATGTGTAGAGGCTTGGAGGGGCTTTGTGCTGGGAGCGAAGCTGAGCCCTGATTAGGGGGCGGGGCTTCACTGACTAGGGGTCCTATAAAGGTAGCAGCCAGTCAGGCGGCGGCACGGACAGCTGCAGCGGCACAGGAGCTAGCAAACAGAGCTGTAAACAGGGGAGTTTGAGTGGGAGTTCTGTTGGACGAGAAGGTATTTGTGTGTGTGTTTGGTTTTGTATTGGTGGTATCTGTATGTGTAGAGGCTTGGAGGGGCTTTGTGCTGGGAGCGAAGCTGAGCCCTGAGTAGGGGGCGGGGCTTCACTGATTAGGGGTCCTATAAAGGTAGCAGCCAGTCAGACAGCGGCACAGGAGATAGCAAACAGAGCTGTAAACAGGGGAGTTTGAGTGGGAGTTCTGTTGGAGGAGAAGGTATTTGTGTGTGTTTGGTTTTGTATTGGTAGTATCTGTATGTGTAGGGGCTTTGTGCTGGGAGAGAAGCTGAGCCCTGATTAGGGGGCGGGGCTTCACTGACTATGGGTCCTATAAAGGGAGCACCCAGTCAGGCAGCGACACAGACAGCTGCAGCGGTACAGGAGCTAGCAAACAGAGCTGTAAACAGGCGAGTTTGAGTGGGAGTTCTGTTGGAGGAGAAGGTATTTGTGTGTGCTTGGTTTTGTATTGGTAGTATCTGTATGTGCAGGGGCTTTGTGCTGGGAGAGAAGTTGAGCCCTGATTAGGGGGCGGGGCTTCACTGACTAGGCGTCCTATAAAGGTACCAGCCAGTCAGGCAGCAGCACAGGAGCTAGCAAACAGAGCTGTAAACAGGGGAGTTTTAGTGGGAGTTCTGTTGGAGGAGAAGGTATTTGTGTGTGTTTGGTTTTGTATTGGTGATATCTGTATGTGTAGGGGCTTTTTGCTGGGAGAGAAGCTGAGCCCTGATTAGGGTGCAGGGCTTCAATAACCAGGGGTCCTATAAAGGTAGCAGCCAGTCAGGCAGCGGCACAGACAGCTGCAGTGGCACAGGAGCTTGCAAACTGAGCTGTAAACAGGGGAGTTTGAGTGGGAGTTCTGTTGGAGGAGAAGGTATTTGTGTGTGTGTTTGGTTTTGTACTGGTAGTATCTGTATGTGTAGAGGCTTCGAGGGGCTTTGTGCTGGGAGAGAAGCTGAACCCTGATTAGGGGGCGGGGCTTTCCTGACTTGGGGTTCTACAAAGGTACCAGCCAGTCAGGCAGCGGCACAGACAGCTGCAGGGGCACAGGAGCTAGCAAACAGAGCTGTAAACAGGGGAGTTTGAGTGGGAGTTCTGTTGGAGGAGAAGGTATTTGTGTGTGTTTGGTTTTGTATTGGTGGTATCTGTATGTGTAGGGGCTTTGTGCTGGGACAGAAGCTGAGCCCTGATTAGGGGGCGGGGCTTCACTGACTAGGGGTCCTATAAAGGGAGCAGCCAGTCAGGCAGCTGCACAGACAGCTGCAGCGATACAGGAGCTAGCAAACAGAGCTGTAAACAGGGGAGTTTGAGTGGGAGTTCTGTTGGAGGAGAAGGTATTTGTGTGTGTGTTTGGTTTTGTATTGGTAGTATCTGTATGTGTAGAGGCTTGGAGGGGCTTTGTGCTGGGGGCGAAGCTGAGCCCTGATTAGGGGGCGGGGCTTCACTGACTATGGGTCCTATAAAGGGAGGAGCCAGTCAGGCAGCGACACAGACAGCTGCAGCGGTACAGGAGCAAGCAAACAGAGCTGTAAACAAGCGAGTTTCAGTGGGAGTTCTGTTGGAGGAGAAGGTATTTGTGTGTGTTTGGTTTTGTGTTGGTGGTATCTGTATGTGTAGAGGCTTGGATGGGCTTTGTGCTGGGAGAGAAGCCTAGCCCTGATTAGTGGGCGGGCTTCACTGACGAGGGGTCCTATAAAGGGAGCAGCCAGTAAGGCAGCGGTACAGGAGCTAGCAAACAGAGCTGTAAACAGGGGAGTTTGAGTGGGAGTTCTGTTGGAGGAGAAGGTATTTGACTGACTAGGGGTCCTATAAAGGTAGCAGCCAGTCAGGCAGCGGCACAGACAGCTGCAGTGGCACAGGAGCTAGCAAACAGAGGTGTAAACAGGGGAGTTTGAGTGGGAGTTCTCTTGGAGGAGAAGGTATTTGTGTGTGTTTGGTTTTGTATTGGTAGTATTTGTATGTGTAGAGGCTTGGAGGGGCTTTGTGCTGGGAGAGAAGCTGATTAGGGGGCGGGACTTCCCTGACTAGGGGTCCTATAAAGGTAGCAGGCAGTCAGGCAGCGGCACAGGAGCTAGCAAACAGAGGTGTAAACAGGGGAGTTTGAGTGGGAGTTCTGTTGGAGGAGAAGGTATTTGTGTGTGTGTTTGGTTTTGTATTGGTGGTATCTGTATGTGTAGAGGCTTGGAGGGGCTTTGTGCTGGGAGCGAAGCTGAGCCCTGATTAGGGGGCGGGGCTTCACTGACTAGGTTTCCTATAAAGGTAGCAGCCAGTCAGGCAGCGGCACAGGAGCTAGCAAACAGAGCTGTAAACAGGGGACTTTGAGTGGGAGTTCTGTTGGAGGAGAAGGTATTTGTGTTTTGTTTTTTGTATTGGTAGTATTTGTATGTGTTGAGGCTTGGAGGGGCTTTGTGCTGGGAGAGAAGCTGAGCCCTGATTAGGGGGCGGGGCTTCCCTGACTAGGGGTCCTATAAAGGTAGCAGCCAGTCAGGCAGCGGCACAGACAGCTGTAGCGGCACAGGAGCTAGCAAACAGAGCTGTAAACAGGGGGGTTTGAGTGGGAGTTCTGTTGGAGGAGAAGGTATTTGTGCGTGTTTGGTTTTGTATTGGTAGTATCTGTATGTGTAGGGGCTTTGTGCTGGGAGAGAAGCTGAGCCCTGATTAGGGGCGGGGCTTTACTGACTAGGGGTCCTATAAAGGTAGCAGCCAGTCAGGCAGCGGAACAGACAGCTGCAGCGGCACAGGAGCTAGCAAACAGAGCTGTAAGCAGGGGAGTTTGAGTGGGAGTTCTGTTGGAGGAGAAGGTGTTTGTGTGTGTGTGTTTGGTTTTGTATTGGTGGTATCTGTATGTGTAGGGGCTTTGTGCTGGGAGAGAAGCTGAGCCCTGATTAGGGGGCGGGGCTTCACTGACTTGGGGTCCTATAAAGGTAGCAGCCAGTCAGGCAGCGGCACAGGAGCTAGCAAACAGCTGTAAACAGGAGAGTTTGAGTGGGAGTTCTGTTGGAGGAGAAGGTATTTGTGTGTGCTTGGTTTTGTATTGGTAGTATCTGTATGTGTAGGGGCTTTGTGCTGGGAGAGAAGCTGAGCCCTGACTAGGGGCGGGGCTTTACTGACTAGGGGTCCTATAAAGGTAGCAGCCATTCAGGCAGCGGAACAGACAGCTGCAGCGGCACAGGAGCTAGCAAACAGAGCTGTAAGCAGGGGAGTTTGAGTGGGAGTTCTGTTGGAGGAGAATGTATTTGTGTGTGTGTGTTTGGTTTTGTATTGGTAGTATCTGTATGTGTAGGGGCTTTGTGCTGGGAGAGAAGCTGAGCCCTGATTAGGGGGCGGGGCTTCACTGACTAGGGGTCCTACAAAGGTGGCAGCCAGTCAGGCAGCGGCACAGACAGCTGCAGCGTCACAGGAGCTAGCAAACAGAGCTATAAACAGAACTCCCACTCAAACTCCCCCGTTGGAGGAGAAGTTATTTGTGTGTGTTTGGTTTTGTATTGGTAGTATCTGTATGTGTAGGGGCTTTGTGCTGGGAGAGAAGCTGAGCCCTTGTTAGGGGGCGGGGCTTCACTGACTAGGGGTCCTATGAGGGTAGCAGCCAGTCAGGCAGCGGCACAGACAGCTGCAGCGGCACAGGAGCTAGCAAACAGAGCTGTAAACAGGGGAGTTTGAGTGGGATTTCTGTTGGAGGAGAAGGTATTTGTGTGTGTTTGGTTTTTTATTGGTAGTATCTGTATGTGTAGGGGCTTTGTGCTGGGAGAGAAGCTGAGCCCTGATTATGGGGCGGGGCTTCACTGACTAGGGGTCCTATAGAGGGAGCAGCCAGTCAGGCAGCGGCACAGACAGCTGCAGCGGCACAGGAGCTAGCAAACAGAGCTGTAAACAGGGGAATTTGAGTGGGAGTTCCGTTGGAGGAGAAGGTATTTGTGTTTGTTTGGTTTTGTATTGGTAGTATATGGATGTGTAGGGGCTTTGTGCTGGGAGAGAAGCTGAGCCCTGATTATGGGGCGGGGCTTCACTGACTAGGGGTCCTATAAAGGTAGCAGCCAGTCAGACAGCTGCAGCGGCACAGACAGCTGCAGCGACACAGGAGCTAGCAAACAGAGCTGTAAACAGGGGAGTTTGAGTGGGAGTTCTGTTGGAGGAGAAGGTATTTGTGTGTGTTTGGTTTTGTATTGGTGGTATCTGTATGTTTAGAGGCTTGTAGGGGCTTAGTGCTGGGAGAGAAGCTGAGCCCTGATTAGGGGGCGGGGCTTCATTGACTAGGGGTGCTTTAAAGGTAGCAGCCAGTCAGGCAAAGGCCCAGACAGCTGCAGCGGCACAGGAGCTAGCAAACAGAGCTGTAAACAGGGGAGTTTGAGTGGGAGTTCTGTTGGAGGAGAAGGTATTTGTGTGTGTTTCGTTTGTATTGGTAGTACCTGTATGTGTAGGGGCTTTGTGCTGGGAGAGAAGCTGAGCCCTGATTAGGGGGCGGGGCTTCACTGACTAGGGGTCCTATAAAGGTAGCGGCACACACAGCTGCAGCGGCACAGGAGCTAGCAAACAGAGCTGTAAACAGGGGAGTTTGAGTGGGAGTTCTGTTGGAGGAGAAGGTATTTGTGTGTGTTTGGTTTTGTATTGGTGGTATCTGTATGTGTAGAGGCTTTGTGCTGGGAGAGAAGCTGAGCCCTGATTAGGGGGCGGGGCTTCACTGACTAGGGGTCCTATAAAGGGAGCAGCCAGTCAGGCAGCGGCACAGACAGCTGCAGCGGCACAGGAGCTAGCAAACAGAGCTGTAAACAGGGGAGTTTGAGTGGGAGTTCCGTTGGAGGAGAAGGTATTTGTGTTTGTTTGGTTTTGTATTGGTAGTATCTGGATGTGTAGGGGCTTTGTGCTGGGAGAGAAGCTGAGCCCTGATTATGGGGCGGGGCTTCACTGACTGGGGGTCCTATAAAGGTAGCAGCCAGTCAGGCAGCGGCACAGACAGCTGCAGCGGCACAGGAGCTAGCAAACAGAGCTGTAAACAGGGGAGTTTGAGTGGGAGTTCTGTTGGAGGAGAAGGTATTTGTGTGTGTTTGGTTTTGTATTGGTGGTATCTGTATGTTTAGAGGCTTGTAGGGGCTTAGTGCTGGGAGAGAAGCTGAGCCCTGATTAGGGGGCGGGGCTTCATTGACTAGGGGTGCTTTAAAGGTAGCAGCCAGTCAGGCAAAGGCCCAGACAGCTGCAGCGGCACAGGAGCTAGCAAACAGAGCTGTAAACAGGGGAGTTTGAGTGGGAGTTCCGTTGGAGGAGAAGGTATTTGTGTGTGTTTTTGTATTGGTAGTATCTGTATGTGTAGAGGCTTGGAGGGGCTTTGTGCTGGGAGAGAAGCTGAGCCCTGATTAGGGGCGGGGCTTCACTGACTAGGGGTCCTATAAAGGTAGCAGCAAGTCAGGCAGCGGCAAGGACAGCTGCAGCGGCACGGGAGCTAGCAAACAGAGCTGTAAACAGGGGAGTTTGAGTGGGAGTTCCGTTGGAGGAGAAGATATTTGTGTGTGTGTTTGGTTTTGTATTGGTGGTATCTGTATGTGTAGAGGCTTTGTGCTGGGAGAGAAGCTGAGCCCTGATTAGGGGGCGGGGCTTCACTGACTAGGGGTCCTATAAAGGGAGCAGCCAGTCAGGCAGCGGCACAGACAGCTGCAGCGGCACAGGAGCTAGCAAACAGAGCTGTAAACAGGGGAGTTTGAGTGGGAGTTCCGTTGGAGGAGAAGGTATTTGTGTTTGTTTGGTTTTGTATTGGTAGTATCTGGATGTGTAGGGGCTTTGTGCTGGGAGAGAAGCTGAGCCCTGATTATGGGGCGGGGCTTCACTGACTAGGGGTCCTATAAAGGTAGCAGCCAGTCAGGCAGCGGCACAGACAGCTGCAGCAGCACAGGAGCTAGGAAACAGAGCTGTAAACAGGGGAGTTTGAGTGGGAGTTCTGTTGGAGGAGAAGGTATTCCTGTGTGTTTGGTTTTGTATTGGTAGTATCTGTATGTTTAGAGGCTTGGAGGGTCTTTGTGCTGGGAGAGAAGCTGAGCCATGACTAGGGGGCGGCGCTTCACTGACTAGGGTTCCTATGAAGGTAGAAGCCACTCAGGCAGCGGCACAGACAGCTGCAGCGGCACAGGAGCTAGCAAACAGAGCTGTAAACAGGGGAGTTTGAGTGGGAGTTCTGTTGGAGGAGAAGGTATTTGTGTGTGTTTGGTTTGTATTGGTAGTACCTGTATGTGTAGGGGCTTTGTGCTGGGAGAGAAGCTGAGCCCTGATTAGGGGGCGGGGCTTCACTGACTAGGGGTCCTATAAAGGTAGCGGCACACACAGCTGCAGCGGCACAGGAGCTAGCAAACAGAGCTGGAAACAGGGGAGTTTGAGTGGGATTTCTGTTGGAGGAGAAGGTATTTGTGTGTGTTTGGTTTTGTACTGGTAGTATCTGCATATGTAGGGGCTTCGTGCTGGGAGAGAAGCTGAGCCCTGATTAGGGGGCGGGGCTTCCCTGACTCTGGGTCCTATAAAGGGAGCAGCCAGTCAGGCAACAGCTCAGACAGCTGCAGCGGCACAGGAGCTAGCAAACAGAGCTGTGAACAGGGGAGTTTGAGTGGGAGTCCTGTTGGAGGAGAACGTATTTGTGTGTGTTTGGTTTTGTATTGGTGGTATCTGTATGTGTAGGGGCTTTGTGCTGGGAGAGAAGCTGAGCCCTGATTAGGGGGCGGGGCTTCCCTGACTAGGGGTCCTGTAAAGGGAGCAGCCAGTCAGACAGCGGCACAGGAGCTATCAAACAGAGCTGTAAACAGGGGAGTTTGAGTGGGAGTTCTGTTGGAGGAGAAGGTATTTGTGTGTGTTTGGTTTTGTATTGGTGGTATCTGTATGTGTAGGGGCTTTGTGCTGGGAGAGAAGCTGAGCCCTGATTAGGGGGCGGGGCTTCCCTGACTAGGGGTCCTGTAAAGGGAGCAGCCAGTCAGACAGCGGCACAGGAGCTATCAAACAGAGCTGTAAACAGGGGAGTTTGAGTGGGAGTTCTGTTGGAGGAGAAGGTATTTGTGTGTGTTTGGTTTTGTATTGTTGGTATCTGTATGTGTAGAGGCTTGTAGGGACTTTGTGCTGGGAGAGAAGCTGAGACCTAACTAGGGGGCGGGGCTTCACTTACTAGGGGTCCTATAAAGGGAGCGGCACAGACAGCTGCAGCGGCACAGGAGCTAGCAAACAGAGCTGTGAACAGGGGAGTTTGAGTGGGAGTTCGATTGGAGGAGAAGGTATTTGTGTGTGTTTGGTTTTGTATCGGTAGTATCTGTATGTGTAGGGGCTTTGTGCTGGGAGAGAAGCTGAGCCCTGATTAGGGGGCGGGGCTTCACTGACTAGGGGTCCTATAAAGGTAGCAGCCAGACAGGCAATGGCACAGGAGCTAGCAAACAGAGCTGTCAACAGGGGAGTTTGAGTGGGAGTTCTGTTGGAGGAGAAGGTATTTGTGTGTGTGTTTGGTTTTGTATTTGTAGAGGCTTGGAGGGGCTTTGTGCTGGGAGAGAAGCTGAGCCCTGATTAGAGGACGGGGCGTCACTTACTAGGGGTCCTATAAAGGGAGCGGCACAGACAGCTGCAGCGGCACAGGAGCTAGCAAACAGAGCTGTAAACAGGGGAGTTTGAGTGGGAGTTCTGTTGGAGGAGAAGGTATTTGTGTGTGTTTGGTTTTGTACTGGAAGTATCTGCATGTGTAGGGGCTTTGTGCTGGGAGAGAAGCTGAGCCCTGATTAGGGGGCGGGGCTTCCCTGACTAGGGGTCCTGTAAAGGGAGCAGCCAGTCAGACAGCTGCACAGGAGCTAGCAAACAGAGCTGTAAACAGGGGAGTTTGTGTTGGAGTTCTGTTGGAGGAGAAGGTATTTGTGTGTGTGTTTGGTTTTGTATTTGTAGAGGCTTGGAGGGGCATTGTGCTGGGACAGAAGCTGAGCCCTGATTAGGGGGCGGGGCTTCAATAACCAGGGGTCCTATAAAGGTAGCAGCCAGTCAGGCAGCGGCACAGACAGCTGCAGTGGCACAGGAGCTTGCAAACTGAGCTGTAAACAGGGGAGTTTGAGTAGGAGTTCTGTTGGAGGAGAAGGTATTTGTGTGTGTGTTTGGTTTTGTACTGGTAGTATCTGTATGTGTAGAGGCTTGGAGGGGCTTTGTGCTGGGAGAGAAGCTGAACCCTGATTAGGGGGCGGGGCTTTCCTGACTTGGGGTTCTACAAAGGTACCAGCCAGTCAGGCAGCGGCACAGACAGCTGCAGGGGCACAGGAGCTAGCAAACAGAGCTGTAAACAGGGGAGTTTGAGTGGGAGTTCTGTTGGAGGAGAAGGTATTTGTGTGTGTGTTTGGTTTTGTATTGGTAGTATCTGTATGTGTAGAGGCTTGGAGGGGCTTTGTGCTGGGGGCGAAGCTGAGCCCTGATTAGGGGGCGGGGCTTCACTGACTAGGGGTCCTATAAAGGGAGCAGCCAGTCAGGCAGCGGCACAGACAACTGCAGCGGCACAGGAGCTAGCAAACAGAGCTGTAAACAGGGGAGTTTGAGTTGGCGTTCTGTTGGAGGAGAAGGTGTTTGTGTGTGTTTTTGTATTGGTAGTACCTGTATGTGTAGAGGCTTGGAGGGGCTTTGTGCTGGGAGAGAAGCTGAGCCCTGATTAGGGGCGGGGCTTCACTGACTAGGGGTCCTATAAAGGTAGCAGCAAGTCAGGCAGCGGCAAGGACAGCTGCAGCGGCACGGGAGCTAGCAAACAGAGCTGTAAACAGGGGAGTTTGAGTGGGAGTTCCGTTGGAGGAGAAGATATTTGTGTGTGTGTTTGGTTTTGTATTGGTGGTATCTGTATGTGTAGAGGCTTTGTGCTGGGAGAGAAGCTGAGCCCTGATTAGGGGGCGGGGCTTCACTGACTAGGGGTCCTATAAAGGGAGCAGCCAGTCAGGCAGCGGCACAGACAGCTGCAGCGGCACAGGAGCTAGCAAACAGAGCTGTAAACAGGGGAGTTTGAGTGGGAGTTCTGTTGGAGGAGAAGGTATTTGTGTGTGTTTGGTTTGTATTGGTAGTACCTGTATGTGTAGGGGCTTTGTGCTGGGAGAGAAGCTGAGCCCTGATTAGGAGGCGGGGCTTCACTGACTAGGGGTCCTATAAAGGTAGCGGCACACACAGCTGCAGCGGCACAGGAGCTAGCAAACAGAGCTGTAAACAGGGGAGTTTGAGTTGGCGTTCTGTTGGAGGAGAAGGTGTTTGTGTGTGTTTTTGTATTGGTAGTACCTGTATGTGTAGAGGCTTGGAGGGGCTTTGTGCTGGGAGAGAAGCTGAGCCCTGATTAGGGGCGGGGCTTCACTGACTAGGGGTCCTATAAAGGGAGCAGCCAGTAAGGCAGCGGTACAGGAGCTAGCAAACAGAGCTGTAAACAGGGGAGTTTGAGTGGGAGTTCTGTTGGAGGAGAAGGTATTTGTGTGTGTTTGGTTTTGTATTGGTAGTATTTGTATGTGTAGAGGCTTGGAGGGGCTTTGTGCTGGGAGAGAAGCTGATTAGGGGGCGGGACTTCCCTGACTAGGGGTCCTATAAAGGTAGCAGGCAGTCAGGCAGCGGCACAGGAGCAAGCAAACAGAGCTGTAAACAAGCGAGTTTCAGTGGGAGTTCTGTTGGAGGAGAAGGTATTTGTGTGTGTTTGGTTTTGTGTTGGTGGTATCTGTATGGGTAGGGGCTTTGTGCTGGGAGAGAAGCCTAGCCCTGATTAGTGGGCGGGGCTTCACTGACGAGGGGTCCTATAAAGGGAGCAGCCAGTAAGGCAGCGGTACAGGAGCTAGCAAACAGAGCTGTAAACAGGGGAGTTTGAGTGGGAGTTCTGTTGGAGGAGAAGGTATTTGTGTGTGTTTGGTTTTGTATTGGTAGTATTTGTATGTGTAGAGGCTTGGAGGGGCTTTGTGCTGGGAGAGAAGCTGATTAGGGGGCGGGACTTCCCTGACTAGGGGTCCTATAAAGGTAGCAGGCAGTCAGGCAGCGGCACAGGAGCTAGCAAACAGAGGTGTAAACAGGGGAGTTTGAGTGGGAGTTCTGTTGGAGGAGAAGGTATTTGTGTGTGTGTTTGGTTTTGTATTGGTGGTATCTGGATGTGTACAGGCTTGGAGGGGCTTTGTGCTGGGAGCGAAGCTGAGCCCTGATTAGGGGGCGGGGCTTCACTGACTAGGTTTCCTATAAAGGTAGCAGCCAGTCAGGCAGCGGCACAGGAGCTAGCAAACAGAGCTGTAAACAGGGGACTTTGGGTGGGAGTTCTGTTGGAGGAGAAGGTATTTGTGTTTTGTTTTTTGTATTGGTAGTATTTGTATGTGTTGAGGCTTGGAGGGGCTTTGTGCTGGGAGAGAACCTGAGCCCTGATTAGGGGGCGGGGCTTCCCTGACTAGGGGTCCTATAAAGGTAGCAGCCAGTCAGGCAGCGGCACAGACAGCTGTAGCGGCACAGGAGCTAGCAAACAGAGCTGTAAACAGGGGGGTTTGAGTGGGAGTTCTGTTGGAGGAGAAGGTATTTGTGTATGTTTGGTTTTGTATTGTAAGTATCTGTATGTGTAGGGGCTTTGTGCTGGGAGAGAAGCTAAGCCCTGATTAGGGGGCGGGACTTCACTGACTAGGGGTCCTATAAAGGTAGCAGCCAGTCAGGCAGCGGCACAGACAGCTGTAGCGGCACAGGAGCTAGCAAACAGAGCTGTAAACAGGGGAGTTTGAGTGGGAGTTCTGTTGGAGGAGAAGGTATTTGTGCGTGTTTGGTTTTGTATTGGTGGTATCTGTATGTGTAGGGGCTTTGTGCTGGGAGAGAAGCTGAGCCCTGATTAGGGGGCGGGGCTTCAGTGACTAGGGGCCTATAAAGGTAGCAGCCAGTCAGGCAGCGGCACAGACAGCTGTAGCGGCACAGGAGCTAGCAAACAGAGCTGTAAACAGGGGAGTTTGAGTGGGAGTTCTGTTGGAGGAGAAGGTATTTGTGTGTGTGTGTTTGGTTTTGTATTGGTGGTATCTGTATGTGTAGGGGCTTTGTGCTGGGAGAGAAGCTGAGCCCTGATTAGGGGGCGGGGCTTCACTGACTAGGGGCCTATAAAGGTAGCAGCCAGTCAGGCAGCGGCACAGACAGCTGTAGCGGCACAGGAGCTAGCAAACAGAGCTGTAAACAGGGGAGTTTGAGTGGGAGTTCTGTTGGAGGAGAAGGTGTTTGTGTGTGTGTGTTTGGTTTTGTATTGGTGGTATCTGTATGTGTAGGGGCTTTGTGCTGGGAGAGAAGCTGAGCCCTGATTAGGGGGCGGGGCTTCACTTACTTGGGGTCCTATAAAGGTAGCAGCCAGTCAGGCAGCGGCACAGGAGCTAGCAAACAGCTGTAAACAGGGGAGTTTGAGTGGGAGTTCTGTTGGAGGAGAAGGTATTTGTGTGTGGTTGGTTTGTATTGGTAGTACCTGTATGTGTAGGGGCTTTGTGCTGGGAGAGAAGCTGAGCCCTGATTAGGGGGCGGGGCTTCACTGACTAGGGGTCCTATAAAGGTAGCAGCCAGTCAGGCAGCGGCACAGACAGCTGCAGCGGCACAGGAGCTAGCAAACAGAGCTGTAAACAGGGGAGTTTGAGTGGGAGTTCTGTTGGAGGAGAAGGTATTTGTGTGTGTTTGGTTTGGATTGGTAGTACCTGTATGTGTAGGGGCTTTGTGCTGGGAGAGAAGCTGAACCCTGATTAGGGGGCGGGGCTTCACTGACTAGGGGTCCTATAAAGGTAGCGGCACACACAGCTGTAGCGGCACAGGAGCTAGCAAACAGAGGTGTAAACAGGGGAGTTTGAGTGGGAGTTCTGTTGGAGGAGAAGGTGTTTGTGTGTGTTTGGTTTTGTATTGGTGGTATCTGTATGTTTAGAGGCTTGGAGGGGCTTAGTGCTGGGAGAGAAGCTGAGCCCTGATTAGGGGGCGAGGCTTCATTGACTAGGGGTGCTTTAAAGGTAGCAGCCAGTCAGGCAGCGGCACAGACAGCTGCAGCGGCACAGGAGCTAGCAAACAGAGCTGTAAACAGGGGAGTTTGAGTGGGAGTTCTGTTGGAGGAGAAGGTATTTGTGTGTGTTTGGTTTTGTATTGGTGGTATCTGTATGTTTAGAGGCTTGGAGGGGCTTAGTGATGGGAGAGAAGCTGAGCCCTGATTAGGGGGCGGGGCTTCATTGACTAGGGGTGCTTTAAAGGTAGCAGCCAGTCAGGCAGCGGCACAGACAGCTGCAGCGGCACAGGAGCTAGCAAACAGAGCTGTAAACAGGGGAGTTTGAGTGGGAGTTCCGTTGGAGGAGAAGGTATTTGTGTTTGTTTGGTTTTGTATTGGTAGTATCTGGATGTGTAGGGGCTTTGTGCTGGGAGAGAAGCTGAGCGCTGATTATGGGGCGGGGCTTCACTGACTAGGGGTCCTATAAAGGTAGCAGCCAGTCAGGCAGCGGCACAGACAGCTGCAGCAGCACAGGAGCTAGCAAACAGAGCTGTAAACAGGGGAGTTTGAGTGGGAGTTCTGTTGGAGGAGAAGGTATTCCTGTGTGTGTTTGGTTTTGTATTGGTAGTACCTGTATGTGTAGGGGCTTTGTGCTGGGAGAGAAGCTGAGCCCTGATTAGGGGGCGGGGCTTCACTGACTAGGGGTCCTATAAAGGGAGCAGCCAGTCAGGCAGCGGCACAGACAGCTGCAGCGGCACAGGAGCTAGCAAACAGAGCTGTAAACAGGGGAGTTTGAGTGGGAGTTCTGTTGGAGGAGAAGGTATTTGTGTGTGTTTGGTTTTGTATTGGTGGTATCTGTATGTGTAGAGGCTTGTAGGGGCTTTGTACTGGGAGAGAAGCTGAGCCCTGATTAGGGGGCGGGGATTCACTGACTAGGGGTCCTATAAAGGTAGCGGCACACACAGCTGCAGCGGCACAGGAGCTAGCAAACAGAGCTGTAAACAGGGGAGTTTGAGTGGGAGTTCCGTTGGAGGAGAAGATATTTGTGTGTGTGTTTGGTTTTGTATTGGTAGTATCTGGATGTGTAGGGGCTTAGTGCCTGGAGAGAAGCTGAGCCCTGATTAGGGGGCGGGGCTTCATTGACTAGGGGTGCTTTAAAGGTAGCAGCCAGTCAGGCAAAGGCCCAGACAGCTGCAGCGGCACAGGAGCTAGCAAACAGAGCTGTAAACAGGGGAGTTTGAGTGGGAGTTCTGTTGGAGGAGAAGGTATTTGTGTGTGTTTGGTTTTGTATTGGTGGTATCTGTATGTGTAGGGGCTTTGTGCTGGGAGAGAAGCTGAGCCCTGATTAGGGGGCGGGGCTTCCCTGACTAGGGGTCCTGTAAAGGGAGCAGCCAGTCAGACAGCGGCACAGGAGCTATCAAACAGAGCTGTAAACAGGGGAGTTTGAGTGGGAGTTCTGTTGGAGGAGAAGGTATTTGTGTGTGTTTGGTTTTGTATTGTTGGTATCTGTATGTGTAGAGGCTTGTAGGGACTTTGTGCTGGGAGAGAAGCTGAGACCTAACTAGGGGGCGGGGCTTCACTTACTAGGGGTCCTATAAAGGGAGCGGCACAGACAGCTGCAGCGGCACAGGAGCTAGCAAACAGAGCTGTGAACAGGGGAGTTTGAGTGGGAGTTCGATTGGAGGAGAAGGTATTTGTGTGTGTTTGGTTTTGTATCGGTAGTATCTGTATGTGTAGGGGCTTTGTGCTGGGAGAGAAGCTGAGCCCTGATTAGGGGGCGGGGCTTCACTGACTAGGGGTCCTATAAAGGTAGCAGCCAGACAGGCAATGGCACAGGAGCTAGCAAACAGAGCTGTAAACAGGGGAGTTTGAGTGGGAGTTCTGTTGGAGGAGAAGGTATTTGTGTGTGTTTGGTTTTGTACTGGAAGTATCTGCATGTGTAGGGGCTTTGTGCTGGGAGAGAAGCTGAGCCCTGATTAGGGGGCGGGGCTTCCCTGACTAGGGGTCCTGTAAAGGGAGCAGCCAGTCAGACAGCTGCACAGGAGCTAGCAAACAGAGCTGTAAACAGGGGAGTTTGTGTTGGAGTTCTGTTGGAGGAGAAGGTATTTGTGTGTGTGTTTGGTTTTGTATTTGTAGAGGCTTGGAGGGGCATTGTGCTGGGACAGAAGCTGAGCCCTGATTAGGGGGCGGGGCTTCAATAACCAGGGGTCCTATAAAGGTAGCAGCCAGTCAGGCAGCGGCACAGACAGCTGCAGTGGCACAGGAGCTTGCAAACTGAGCTGTAAACAGGGGAGTTTGAGTAGGAGTTCTGTTGGAGGAGAAGGTATTTGTGTGTGTGTTTGGTTTTGTATTGGTAGTACCTGTATGTGTAGAGGCTTGGAGGGGCTTTGTGCTGGGAGAGAAGCTGAGCCCTGATTAGGGGCGGGGCTTCACTGACTAGGGGTCCTATAAAGGTAGCAGCAAGTCAGGCAGCGGCAAGGACAGCTGCAGCGGCACGGGAGCTAGCAAACAGAGCTGTAAACAGGGGAGTTTGAGTGGGAGTTCCGTTGGAGGAGAAGATATTTGTGTGTGTGTTTGGTTTTGTATTGGTGGTATCTGTATGTGTAGAGGCTTTGTGCTGGGAGAGAAGCTGAGCCCTGATTAGGGGGCGGGGCTTCACTGACTAGGGGTCCTATAAAGGTAGCGGCACACACAGCTGCAGCGGCACAGGAGCTAGCAAACAGAGCTGTAAACAGGGGAGTTTGAGTGGGAGTTCTGTTGGAGGAGAAGGTATTTGTGTGTGTTTGGTTTTGTATTGGTGGTATCTGTATGTTTAGAGGCTTGGAGGGGCTTAGTGCTGGGAGAGAAGCTGAGCCCTGATTAGGGGGCGGGGCTTCATTGACTAGGGGTGCTTTAAAGGTAGCAGCCAGTCAGGCAGCGGCACAGACAGCTGCAGCGGCACAGGAGCTAGCAAACAGAGCTGTAAACAGGGGAGTTTGAGTGGGAGTTCTGTTGGAGGAGAAGGTATTTGTGTGTGTTTGGTTTTGTATTGGTGGTATCTGTATGTGTAGGGGCTTTGTGCTGGGAGAGAAGCTGAGCCCTGATTAGGGGGCGGGGCTTCACTGATTAGGGGTCCTATAAAGGGAGCAGCCAGTCAGGCAGCGGAACGACAGCTGCAGCGGCACAGGAGCTAGCAAACAGAGCTGGAAACAGGGGAGTTTGAGTGGGAGTTCTGTTGGAGGAGAAGGTGTTTGTGTGTGTGTGTTTGGTTTTGTATTGGTGGTATCTGTATGTGCAGGGGCTTTGTGCTGGGAGAGAAGCTGAGCCCTGATTAGGGGGCGGGGCTTCACTGACTTGGGGTCCTATAAAGGTAGCAGCCAGTCAGGCAGCGGCACAGGAGCTAGCAAACAGCTGTAAACAGGGGAGTTTGAGTGGGAGTTCTGTTGGAGGAGAAGGTATTTGTGTGTGTTTGGTTTGTATTGGTAGTACCTGTATGTGTAGGGGCTTTGTGCTGGGAGAGAAGCTGAGCCCTGATTAGGGGGCGGGGCTTCACTGACTAGGGGTCCTATAAAGGTAGCGGCACACACAGCTGCAGCGGCACAGGAGCTAGCAAACAGAGCTGGAAACAGGGGAGTTTGAGTGGGAGTTCTGTTGGAGGAGAACGTATTTGTGTGTGTTTGGTTTTGTACTGGTAGTATCTGCATATGTAGGGGCTTCGTGCTGGGAGAGAAGCTGAGCCCTGATTAGGGGGCGGGGCTTCCCTGACTCTGGGTCCTATAAAGGGAGCAGCCAGTCAGGCAACAGCACAGACAGCTGCAGCGGCACAGGAGCTAGCAAACAGAGCTGTGAACAGGGGAGTTTGAGTGGGAGTCCTGTTGGAGGAGAACGTATTTGTGTGTGTTTGGTTTTGTATTGGTGGTATCTGTATGTGTAGGGGCTTTGTGCTGGGAGAGAAGCTGAGCCCTGATTAGGGGGCGGGGCTTCCCTGACTAGGGGTCCTGTAAAGGGAGCAGCCAGTCAGACAGCGGCACAGGAGCTATCAAACAGAGCTGTAAACAGGGGAGTTTGAGTGGGAGTTCTGTTGGAGGAGAAGGTATTTGTGTGTGTTTGGTTTTGTATTGGTGGTATCTGTATGTGTAGGGGCTTTGTGCTGGGAGAGAAGCTGAGCCCTGATTAGGGGGCGGGGCTTCCCTGACTAGGGGTCCTGTAAAGGGAGCAGCCAGTCAGACAGCGGCACAGGAGCTATCAAACAGAGCTGTAAACAGGGGAGTTTGAGTGGGAGTTCTGTTGGAGGAGAAGGTATTTGTGTGTGTTTGGTTTTGTATTGTTGGTATCTGTATGTGTAGAGGCTTGTAGGGACTTTGTGCTGGGAGAGAAGCTGAGACCTAACTAGGGGGCGGGGCTTCACTTACTAGGGGTCCTATAAAGGGAGCGGCACAGACAGCTGCAGCGGCACAGGAGCTAGCAAACAGAGCTGTGAACAGGGGAGTTTGAGTGGGAGTTCGATTGGAGGAGAAGGTATTTGTGTGTGTTTGGTTTTGTATCGGTAGTATCTGTATGTGTAGGGGCTTTGTGCTGGGAGAGAAGCTGAGCCCTGATTAGGGGGCGGGGCTTCACTGACTAGGGGTCCTATAAAGGTAGCAGCCAGACAGGCAATGGCACAGGAGCTAGCAAACAGAGCTGTAAACAGGGGAGTTTGAGTGGGAGTTCTGTTGGAGGAGAAGGTATTTGTGTGTGTTTGGTTTTGTACTGGAAGTATCTGCATGTGTAGGGGCTTTGTGCTGGGAGAGAAGCTGAGCCCTGATTAGGGGGCGGGGCTTCCCTGACTAGGGGTCCTGTAAAGGGAGCAGCCAGTCAGACAGCTGCACAGGAGCTAGCAAACAGAGCTGTAAACAGGGGAGTTTGTGTTGGAGTTCTGTTGGAGGAGAAGGTATTTGTGTGTGTGTTTGGTTTTGTATTTGTAGAGGCTTGGAGGGGCATTGTGCTGGGACAGAAGCTGAGCCCTGATTAGGGGGCGGGGCTTCAATAACCAGGGGTCCTATAAAGGTAGCAGCCAGTCAGGCAGCGGCACAGACAGCTGCAGTGGCACAGGAGCTTGCAAACTGAGCTGTAAACAGGGGAGTTTGAGTAGGAGTTCTGTTGGAGGAGAAGGTATTTGTGTGTGTGTTTGGTTTTGTACTGGTAGTATCTGTATGTGTAGAGGCTTGGAGGGGCTTTGTGCTGGGAGAGAAGCTGAACCCTGATTAGGGGGCGGGGCTTTCCTGACTTGGGGTTCTACAAAGGTACCAGCCAGTCAGGCAGCGGCACAGACAGCTGCAGGGGCACAGGAGCTAGCAAACAGAGCTGTAAACAGGGGAGTTTGAGTGGGAGTTCTGTTGGAGGAGAAGGTATTTGTGTGTGTTTGGTTTTGTATTGGTGGTATCTGTATGTGTAGGGGCTTTGTGCTGGGAGAGAAGCTGAGCCCTGATTAGGGGGCGGGGCTTCACTGACTAGGGGTCCTATAAAGGGAGCAGCCAGTCAGGCAGCTGCACAGACAGCTGCAGCGATACAGGAGCTAGCAAACAGAGCTGTAAACAGGGGAGTTTGAGTGGGAGTTCTGTTGGAGGAGAAGGTATTTGTGTGTGTGTTTGGTTTTGTATTGGTAGTATCTGTATGTGTAGAGGCTTGGAGGGGCTTTGTGCTGGGGGCGAAGCTGAGCCCTGATTAGGGGGCGGGGCTTCACTGACTAGGGGTCCTATAAAGGGAGCAGCCAGTCAGGCAGCGGCACAGACAGCAGCAGCGGCACAGGAGCTAGCAAACAGAGCTGTAAACAGGGGAGTTTGAGTTGGCGTTCTGTTGGAGGAGAAGGTGTTTGTGTGTGTTTTTGTATTGGTAGTACCTGTATGTGTAGAGGCTTGGAGGGGCTTTGTGCTGGGAGAGAAGCTGAGCCCTGATTAGGGGCGGGGCTTCACTGACTAGGGGTCCTATAAAGGTAGCAGCAAGTCAGGCAGCGGCAAGGACAGCTGCAGCGGCACGGGAGCTAGCAAACAGAGCTGTAAACAGGGGAGTTTGAGTGGGAGTTCCGTTGGAGGAGAAGATATTTGTGTGTGTGTTTGGTTTTGTATTGGTGGTATCTGTATGTGTAGAGGCTTTGTGCTGGGAGAGAAGCTGAGCCCTGATTAGGGGGCGGGGCTTCACTGACTAGGGGTCCTATAAAGGGAGCAGCCAGTCAGGCAGCGGCACAGACAGCTGCAGCGGCACAGGAGCTAGCAAACAGAGCTGTAAACAGGGGAGTTTGAGTGGGAGTTCTGTTGGAGGAGAAGGTATTTGTGTGTGTTTGGTTTGTATTGGTAGTACCTGTATGTGTAGGGGCTTTGTGCTGGGAGAGAAGCTGAGCCCTGATTAGGGGGCGGGGCTTCACTGACTAGGGGTCCTATAAAGGTAGCGGCACACACAGCTGCAGCGGCACAGGAGCTAGCAAACAGAGCTGTAAACAGGGGAGTTTGAGTTGGCGTTCTGTTGGAGGAGAAGGTGTTTGTGTGTGTTTTTGTATTGGTAGTACCTGTATGTGTAGAGGCTTGGAGGGGCTTTGTGCTGGGAGAGAAGCTGAGCCCTGATTAGGGGTGGGGCTTCACTGACTAGGGGTCCTATAAAGGGAGCAGCCAGTAAGGCAGCGGTACAGGAGCTAGCAAACAGAGCTGTGAACAGGGGAGTTTGAGTGGGAGTTCTGTTGGAGGAGAAGGTATTTGTGTGTGTTTGGTTTTGTATTGGTAGTATTTGTATGTGTAGAGGCTTGGAGGGGCTTTGTGCTGGGAGAGAAGCTGATTAGGGGGCGGGACTTCCCTGACTAGGGGTCCTATAAAGGTAGCAGGCAGTCAGGCAGCGGCACAGGAGCAAGCAAACAGAGCTGTAAACAAGCGAGTTTCAGTGGGAGTTCTGTTGGAGGAGAAGGTATTTGTGTGTGTTTGGTTTTGTGTTGGTGGTATCTGTATGGGTAGGGGCTTTGTGCTGGGAGAGAAGCCTAGCCCTGATTAGTGGGCGGGGCTTCACTGACGAGGGGTCCTATAAAGGGAGCAGCCAGTAAGGCAGCGGTACAGGAGCTAGCAAACAGAGCTGTAAACAGGGGAGTTTGAGTGGGAGTTCTGTTGGAGGAGAAGGTATTTGTGTGTGTTTGGTTTTGTATTGGTAGTATTTGTATGTGTAGAGGCTTGGAGGGGCTTTGTGCTGGGAGAGAAGCTGATTAGGGGGCGGGACTTCCCTGACTAGGGGTCCTATAAAGGTAGCAGGCAGTCAGGCAGCGGCACAGGAGCTAGCAAACAGAGGTGTAAACAGGGGAGTTTGAGTGGGAGTTCTGTTGGAGGAGAAGGTATTTGTGTGTGTGTTTGGTTTTGTATTGGTGGTATCTGTATGTGTAGAGGCTTGGAGGGGCTTTGTGCTGGGAGCGAAGCTGAGCCCTGATTAGGGGGCGGGGCTTCACTGACTAGGTTTCCTATAAAGGTAGCAGCCAGTCAGGCAGCGGCACAGGAGCTAGCAAACAGAGGTGTAAACAGGGGAGTTTGAGTGGGAGTTCTGTTGGAGGAGAAGGTATTTGTGTTTTGTTTTTTGTATTGGTAGTATTTGTATGTGTTGAGGCTTGGAGGGGCTTTGTGCTGGGAGAGAACCTGAGCCCTGATTAGGGGGCGGGGCTTCCCTGACTAGGGGTCCTATAAAGGTAGCAGCCAGTCAGGCAGCGGCACAGACAGGTGTAGCGGCACAGGAGCTAGCAAACAGAGCTGTAAACAGGGGGGTTTGAGTGGGAGTTCTGTTGGAGGAGAAGGTATTTGTGTATGTTTGGTTTTGTATTGTAAGTATCTGTATGTGTAGGGGCTTTGTGCTGGGAGAGAAGCTAAGCCCTGATTAGGGGGCGGGACTTCACTGACTAGGGGTCCTATAAAGGTAGCAGCCAGTCAGGCAGCGGCACAGACAGCTGTAGTGGCACAGGAGCTAGCAAACAGAGCTGTAAACAGGGGGGTTTGAGTGGGAGTTCTGTTGGAGGAGAAGGTATTTGTGCGTGTTTGGTTTTGTATTGGTAGTATCAGTATGTGTAGGGGCTTTGTGCTGGGAGAGAAGCTGAGCCCTGATTAGGGGGCGGGGCTTCAGTGACTAGGGGTCCTATAAAGGTAGCAGCCAGTCAGGCAGCGGCACAGACAGCTGTAGCGGCACAGGAGCTAGCAAACAGAGCTGTAAACAGGGGAGTTTGAGTGGGAGTTCTGTTGGAGGAGAAGGTATTTGGGCGTGTTTGGTTTTGTATTGGTGGTATCTGTATGTGTAGGGGCTTTGTGCTGGGAGAGAAGCTGAGCCCTGATTAGGGGGCGGGGCTTCAGTGACTAGGGGCCTATAAAGGTAGCAGCCAGTCAGGCAGCGGCACAGACAGCTGTAGCGGCACAGGAGCTAGCAAACAGAGCTGTAAACAGGGGAGTTTGAGTGGGAGTTCTGTTGGAGGAGAAGGTATTTGTGTGTGTGTGTTTGGTTTTGTATTGGTGGTATCTGTATGTGTAGGGGCTCTGTGCTGGGAGAGAAGCTGAGCCCTGATTAGGGGGCGGGGCTTCACTGACTAGGGGCCTATAAAGGTAGCAGCCAGTCAGGCAGCGGCACAGACAGCTGTAGCGGCACAGGAGCTAGCAAACAGAGCTGTAAACAGGGGAGTTTGAGTGGGAGTTCTGTTGGAGGAGAAGGTGTTTGTGTGTGTGTGTTTGGTTTTGTATTGGTGGTATCTGTATGTGTAGGGGCTTTGTGCTGGGAGAGAAGCTGAGCCCTTATTAGGGGGCGGGGCTTCACTTACTTGGGGTCCTATAAAGGTAGCAGCCAGTCAGGCAGCGGCACAGGAGCTAGCAAACAGCTGTAAACAGGGGAGTTTGAGTGGGAGTTCTGTTGGAGGAGAAGGTATTTGTGTGTGTTTGGTTTGTATTGGTAGTACCTGTATGTGTAGGGGCTTTGTGCTGGGAGAGAAGCTGAGCCCTGATTAGGGGGCGGGGCTTCACTGACTAGGGGTCCTATAAAGGTAGCAGCCAGTCAGGCAGCGGCACAGACAGCTGCAGCGGCACAGGAGCTAGCAAACAGAGCTGTAAACAGGGGAGTTTGAGTGGGAGTTCTGTTGGAGGAGAAGGTATTTGTGTGTGTTTGGTTTGGATTGGTAGTACCTGTATGTGTAGGGGCTTTGTGCTGGGAGAGAAGCTGAACCCTGATTAGGGGGCGGGGCTTCACTGACTAGGGGTCCTATAAAGGTAGCGGCACACACAGCTGTAGCGGCACAGGAGCTAGCAAACAGAGGTGTAAACAGGGGAGTTTGAGTGGGAGTTCTGTTGGAGGAGAAGGTATTTGTGTGTGTTTGGTTTTGTATTGGTGGTATCTGTATGTGTAGAGGCTTGTAGGGGCTTTGTACTGGGAGAGAAGCTGAGCCCTGATTAGGGGGCGGGGATTCACTGACTAGGGGTCCTATAAAGGTAGCGGCACACACAGCTGCAGCGGCACCGGAGCTAGCAAACAGAGCTGTAAACAGGGGAGTTTGAGTGGGAGTTCCGTTGGAGGAGAAGATATTTGTGTGTGTGTTTGGTTTTGTATTGGTAGTATCTGGATGTGTAGGGGCTTAGTGCCTGGAGAGAAGCTGAGCCCTGATTAGGGGGCGGGGCTTCATTGACTAGGGGTGCTTTAAAGGTAGCAGCCAGTCAGGCAAAGGCCCAGACAGCTGCAGCGGCACAGGAGCTAGCAAACAGAGCTGTAAACAGGGGAGTTTGAGTGGGAGTTCTGTTGGAGGAGAAGGTGTTTGTGTGTGTTTGGTTTGCATTGGTAGTACCTGTATGTGTAGGGGCTTTGTGCTGGGAGAGAAGCTGAGCCCTGATTAGGGGGCGGGGCTTCACTGACTAGGGGTCCTATAAAGGTAGCGGCACACACAGCTGCAGCGGCACAGGAGCTAGCAAACAGAGCTGTAAACAGGGGAGTTTGAGTGGGAGTTCTGTTGGAGGAGAAGGTATTTGTGTGTGTTTGGTTTTGTATTGGTGGTATCTGTATGTTTAGAGGCTTGGAGGGGCTTAGTGCTGGGAGAGAAGCTGAGCCCTGATTAGGGGGCGGGGCTTCATTGACTAGGGGTGCTTTAAAGGTAGCAGCCAGTCAGGCAGCGGCACAGACAGCTGCAGCGGCACAGGAGCTAGCAAACAGAGCTGTAAACAGGGGAGTTTGAGTGGGAGTTCTGTTGGAGGAGAAGGTATTTGTGTGTGTTTGGTTTTGTATTGGTGGTATCTGTATGTGTAGGGGCTTTGTGCTGGGAGAGAAGCTGAGCCCTGATTAGGGGGCGGGGCTTCCCTGACTAGGGGTCCTGTAAAGGGAGCAGCCAGTCAGACAGCGGCACAGGAGCTATCAAACAGAGCTGTAAACAGGGGAGTTTGAGTGGGAGTTCTGTTGGAGGAGAAGGTGTTTGTGTGTGTGTGTTTGGTTTTGTATTGGTGGTATCTGTATGTGCAGGGGCTTTGTGCTGGGAGAGAAGCTGAGCCCTGATTAGGGGGCGGGGCTTCACTGACTTGGGGTCCTATAAAGGTAGCAGCCAGTCAGGCAGCGGCACAGGAGCTAGCAAACAGCTGTAAACAGGGGAGTTTGAGTGGGAGTTCTGTTGGAGGAGAAGGTATTTGTGTGTGTTTGGTTTGTATTGGTAGTACCTGTATGTGTAGGGGCTTTGTGCTGGGAGAGAAGCTGAGCCCTGATTAGGGGGCGGGGCTTCACTGACTAGGGGTCCTATAAAGGTAGCGGCACACACAGCTGCAGCGGCACAGGAGCTAGCAAACAGAGCTGTAAACAGGGGAGTTTGAGTGGGAGTTCCGTTGGAGGAGAAGGTATTTGTGTGTGTTTGGTTTTGTATTGGTGGTATCTGTATGTGTAGAGGCTTTGTGCTGGGAGAGAAGCTGAGCCCTGATTAGGGGGCGGGGCTTCACTGACTAGGGGTCCTATAAAGGTAGAAGCCAGTCAGGCAGCGGCACAGACAGCTGCAGCGGCACAGGAGCTAGCAAACAGAGCTGTAAACAGGGGAGTTTGAGTGGGAGTTCTGTTGGAGGAGAAGGTATTTGTGTGTGTTTGGTTTGGATTGGTAGTACCTGTATGTGTAGGGGCTTTGTGCTGGGAGAGAAGCTGAGCCCTGATTAGGGGGCGGGGCTTCACTGACTAGGGGTCCTATAAAGGTAGCGGCACACACAGCTGCAGCGGCACAGGAGCTAGCAAACAGAGCTGTAAACAGGGGAGTTTGAGTGGGAGTTCCGTTGGAGGAGAAGGTATTTGTGTGTGTTTGGTTGGTTTTGTATTGGTGGTATCTGTATGTGTAAAGGCTTTGTGCTGGGAGAGAAGCTGAGCCCTGATTAGGGGGCGGGGCTTCACTGACTAGGGGTCCTATAAAGGGAGCAGCCAGTCAGGCAGCGGCACAGACAGCTGCAGCAGCACAGGAGCTAGGAAACAGAGCTGTAAACATGGGAGTTTGAGTGGGAGTTCTGTTGGAGGAGAAGGTATTCCTGTGTGTTTGGTTTTGTATTGGTAGTATCTGTATGTTTAGAGGCTTGGAGGGTCTTTGTGCTGGGAGAGAAGCTGAGCCATGACTAGGGGGCGGCGCTTCACTGACTAGGGTTCCTATGAAGGTAGAAGCCACTCAGGCAGCGGCACAGACAGCTGCAGCGGCACAGGAGCTAGCAAACAGAGCTGTAAACAGGGGAGTTTGAGTGGGAGTTCTGTTGGAGGAGAAGGCATTTGTGTGTGTTTGGTTTTGTATTGGTAGTACCTGTATGTGTAGGGTCTTTGTGCTGGGAGAGAAGCTGAGCCCTTGTTAGGGGGCGGGGCTTCACTGACTAGGGGTCCTATGAGGGTAGCAGCCAGTCAGGCAGCGGCACAGACAGCTGCAGCGGCACAGGAGCTAGCAAACAGAGCTGTAAACAGGGGAGTTGGAGTGGGATTTCTGTTGGAGGAGAAGGTATTTGTGTGTGTTTGGTTTTGTATTGGTGGTATCTGTATGTGTAGAGGCTTTGTGCTGGGAGAGAAGCTGAGCCCTGATTAGGGGGCGGGGCTTCACTGACTAGGGGTCCTATAAAGGGAGCAGCCAGTCAGGCAGCGGCACAGACAGCTGCAGCGGCACAGGAGCTAGCAAACAGAGCTGTAAACAGGGGAGTTTGAGTGGGAGTTCCGTTGGAGGAGAAGGTATTTGTGTTTGTTTGGTTTTGTATTGGTAGTATCTGGATGTGTAGGGGCTTAGTGCCTGGAGAGAAGCTGAGCCCTGATTAGGGGGCGGGGCTTCATTGACTAGGGGTGCTTTAAAGGTAGCAGCCAGTCAGGCAAAGGCCCAGACAGCTGCAGCGGCACAGGAGCTAGCAAACAGAGCTGTAAACAGGGGAGTTTGAGTGGGAGTTCTGTTGGAGGAGAAGGTATTTGTGTGTGTTTGGTTTGTATTGGTAGTACCTGTATGTGTAGGGGCTTTGTGCTGGGAGAGAAGCTGAGCCCTGATTAGGGGGCGGGGCTTCACTGACTAGGGGTCCTATAAAGGTAGCGGCACACACAGCTGCAGCGGCACAGGAGCTAGCAAACAGAGCTGTAAACAGGGGAGTTTGAGTGGGAGTTCTGTTGGAGGAGAAGGTATTTGTGTGTGTTTGGTTTTGTATTGGTGGTATCTGTATGTTTAGAGGCTTGGAGGGGCTTAGTGCTGGGAGAGAAGCTGAGCTCTGATTAGGGGGCGGGGCTTCATTGACTAGGGGTGCTTTAAAGGTAGCAGCCAGTCAGGCAGCGGCACAGACAGCTGCAGCGGCACAGGAGCTAGCAAACAGAGCTGTAAACAGGGGAGTTTGAGTGGGAGTTCTGATGGAGGAGAAGGTATTCGTGTGTGTTTGGTTTTGTATTGGTAGTATCTGTATGTGTAGAGGCTTGGAGGGTCTTTGTGCTGGGAGAGAAGCTGAGCCATGATTAGGGGGCGGCGCTTCACTGACTAGGGTTCCTATGAAGGTAGAAGCCACTCAGGCAGCGGCACAGACAGCTGCAGCGGCACAGGAGCTAGCAAACAGAGCTGTAAACAGGGGAGTTTGAGTGGGAGTTCTGTTGGAGGAGAAGGTATTTGTGTGTGTTTGGTTTTGTATTGGTGGTATCTGTATGTGTAGGGGCTTTGTGCTGGGAGAGAAGCTGAGCCCTGATTAGGGGGCGGGGCTTCACTGATTAGGGGTCCTATAAAGGGAGCAGCCAGTCAGGCAGCGGAACGACAGCTGCAGCGGCACAGGAGCTAGCAAACAGAGCTGGAAACAGGGGAGTTTGAGTGGGAGTTCTGTTGGAGGAGAAAGTATTTGTGTGTGTGTTTGGTTTTGTACTGGTAGTATCTGCATGTGTAGGGGCTTTGTGCTGGGAGAGAAGCTGAGCCCTGATTAGGGGGCGGGGCTTCACTGACTTGGGCTCCTCAAAAGGTAGCAGCCAGTCAGGCAGTGGCACAGGAGCTAGCAAACAGAGCTGTAAACAGGGGAGTTTGAGTGGGAGTCCTGTTGGAGGAGAAGTTATTTGTGTGTGTTTGGTTTTGTATTGGTGGTATCTGTATGTGTAGGGGCTTTGTGCTGGGAGAGAAGCTGAGCCCTGATTAGGGGGCGGGGCTTCCCTGACTAGGGGTCCTGTAAAGGGAGCAGCCAGTCAGACAGCGGCACAGGAGCTATCAAACAGAGCTGTAAACAGGGGAGTTTGAGTGGGAGTTCTGTTGGAGGAGAAGGTATTTGTGTGTGTGTTTGGTTTTGTATTTGTAGAGGCTTGGAGGGGCTTTGTGCTGGGAGAGAAGCTGAGCCCTGATTAGGGGACGGGGCGTCACTGACTAGGGGTCCTATAAAGGGAGCAGCCAGTCAGGCAGCGGCACAGACAGCTGCAGTGGCACAGGAGCTTGCAAACTGAGCTGTAAACAGGGGAGTTTGAGTGGGAGTTCTGTTGGAGGAGAAGGTATTTGTGTGTGTGTTTGGTTTTGTACTGGTAGTATCTGTATGTGTAGAGGCTTGGAGGGGCTTTGTGCTGGGAGAGAAGCTGAACCCTGATTAGGGGGCGGGGCTTTCCTGACTTGGGGTTCTACAAAGGTACCAGCCAGTCAGGCAGCGGCACAGACAGCTACAGGGGCACAGGAGCTAGCAAACAGAGCTGTAAACAGGGGAGTTTGAGTGGGAGTTCTGTTGGAGGAGAAGGTATTTGTGTGTGTGTTTGGTTTTGTATTGGTAGTATCTGTATGTGTAGAGGCTTGGAGGGGCTTTGTGCTGGGGGCGAAGCTGAGACCTTATTAGGGGGCGGGGCTTCACTGACTATGGGTCCTATAAAGGGAGCAGCCAGTCAGGCAGCGACACAGACAGCTGCAGCGGTACAGGAGCAAGCAAACAGAGCTGTAAACAAGCGAGTTTCAGTGAGAGTTCTGTTGGAGGAGAAGGTATTTGTGTGTGTTTGGTTTTGTGTTGGTGGTATCTGTATGGGTAGGGGCTTTGTGCTGGGAGAGAAGCCTAGCCCTGATTAGTGGGCGGGGCTTCACTGACGAGGGGTCCTATAAAGGGAGCAGCCAGTAAGGCAGCGGTACAGACAGCTGCAGCGGCACAGGAGCTAGCAAACAGAGCTGTAAACAGGGGAGTTTGAGTGGGAGTTCCGTTGGAGGAGAAGGTATTTGTGTTTGTTTGGTTTTGTATTGGTAGTATCTGGATGTGTAGGGGCTTAGTGCCTGGAGAGAAGCTGAGCCCTGATTAGGGGGCGGGGCTTCATTGACTAGGGGTGCTTTAAAGGTAGCAGCCAGTCAGGCAAAGGCCCAGACAGCTGCAGCGGCACAGGAGCTAGCAAACAGAGCTGTAAACAGGGGAGTTTGAGTGGGAGTTCTGTTGGAGGAGAAGGTATTTGTGTGTGTTTGGTTTGTATTGGTAGTACCTGTATGTGTAGGGGCTTTGTGCTGGGAGAGAAGCTGAGCCCTGATTAGGGGGCGGGGCTTCACTGACTAGGGGTCCTATAAAGGTAGCGGCACACACAGCTGCAGCGGCACAGGAGCTAGCAAACAGAGCTGTAAACAGGGGAGTTTGAGTGGGAGTTCTGTTGGAGGAGAAGGTATTTGTGTGTGTTTGGTTTTGTATTGGTGGTATCTGTATGTTTAGAGGCTTGGAGGGGCTTAGTGCTGGGAGAGAAGCTGAGCTCTGATTAGGGGGCGGGGCTTCATTGACTAGGGGTGCTTTAAAGGTAGCAGCCAGTCAGGCAGCGGCACAGACAGCTGCAGCGGCACAGGAGCTAGCAAACAGAGCTGTAAACAGGGGAGTTTGAGTGGGAGTTCTGATGGAGGAGAAGGTATTCGTGTGTGTTTGGTTTTGTATTGGTAGTATCTGTATGTGTAGAGGCTTGGAGGGTCTTTGTGCTGGGAGAGAAGCTGAGCCATGATTAGGGGGCGGCGCTTCACTGACTAGGGTTCCTATGAAGGTAGAAGCCACTCAGGCAGCGGCACAGACAGCTGCAGCGGCACAGGAGCTAGCAAACAGAGCTGTAAACAGGGGAGTTTGAGTGGGAGTTCTGTTGGAGGAGAAGGTATTTGTGTGTGTTTGGTTTTGTATTGGTGGTATCTGTATGTGTAGGGGCTTTGTGCTGGGAGAGAAGCTGAGCCCTGATTAGGGGGCGGGGCTTCACTGATTAGGGGTCCTATAAAGGGAGCAGCCAGTCAGGCAGCGGAACGACAGCTGCAGCGGCACAGGAGCTAGCAAACAGAGCTGGAAACAGGGGAGTTTGAGTGGGAGTTCTGTTGGAGGAGAAAGTATTTGTGTGTGTGTTTGGTTTTGTACTGGTAGTATCTGCATGTGTAGGGGCTTTGTGCTGGGAGAGAAGCTGAGCCCTGATTAGGGGGCGGGGCTTCACTGACTTGGGCTCCTCAAAAGGTAGCAGCCAGTCAGGCAGTGGCACAGGAGCTAGCAAACAGAGCTGTAAACAGGGGAGTTTGAGTGGGAGTCCTGTTGGAGGAGAAGTTATTTGTGTGTGTTTGGTTTTGTATTGGTGGTATCTGTATGTGTAGGGGCTTTGTGCTGGGAGAGAAGCTGAGCCCTGATTAGGGGGCGGGGCTTCCCTGACTAGGGGTCCTGTAAAGGGAGCAGCCAGTCAGACAGCGGCACAGGAGCTATCAAACAGAGCTGTAAACAGGGGAGTTTGAGTGGGAGTTCTGTTGGAGGAGAAGGTATTTGTGTGTGTGTTTGGTTTTGTATTTGTAGAGGCTTGGAGGGGCTTTGTGCTGGGAGAGAAGCTGAGCCCTGATTAGGGGACGGGGCGTCACTGACTAGGGGTCCTATAAAGGGAGCAGCCAGTCAGGCAGCGGCACAGACAGCTGCAGTGGCACAGGAGCTTGCAAACTGAGCTGTAAACAGGGGAGTTTGAGTGGGAGTTCTGTTGGAGGAGAAGGTATTTGTGTGTGTGTTTGGTTTTGTACTGGTAGTATCTGTATGTGTAGAGGCTTGGAGGGGCTTTGTGCTGGGAGAGAAGCTGAACCCTGATTAGGGGGCGGGGCTTTCCTGACTTGGGGTTCTACAAAGGTACCAGCCAGTCAGGCAGCGGCACAGACAGCTACAGGGGCACAGGAGCTAGCAAACAGAGCTGTAAACAGGGGAGTTTGAGTGGGAGTTCTGTTGGAGGAGAAGGTATTTGTGTGTGTGTTTGGTTTTGTATTGGTAGTATCTGTATGTGTAGAGGCTTGGAGGGGCTTTGTGCTGGGGGCGAAGCTGAGACCTTATTAGGGGGCGGGGCTTCACTGACTATGGGTCCTATAAAGGGAGCAGCCAGTCAGGCAGCGACACAGACAGCTGCAGCGGTACAGGAGCAAGCAAACAGAGCTGTAAACAAGCGAGTTTCAGTGAGAGTTCTGTTGGAGGAGAAGGTATTTGTGTGTGTTTGGTTTTGTGTTGGTGGTATCTGTATGGGTAGGGGCTTTGTGCTGGGAGAGAAGCCTAGCCCTGATTAGTGGGCGGGGCTTCACTGACGAGGGGTCCTATAAAGGGAGCAGCCAGTAAGGCAGCGGTACAGGAGCTAGCAAACAGAGCTGTAAACAGGGGAGTTTGAGTGGGAGTTCTGTTGGAGGAGAAGGTATTTGTGTGTGTTTGGTTTTGTATTGGTAGTATTTGTATGTGTAGAGGTTTGGAGGGGCTTTGTGCTGGGAGAGAAGCTGATTAGGGGGCGGGACTTCCCTGACTAGGGGTCCTATAAAGGTAGCAGGCAGTCAGGCAGCGGCACAGGAGCTAGCAAACAGAGGTGTAAACAGGGGAGTTTGAGTGGGAGTTCTGTTGGAGGAGAAGGTATTTGTGTGTGTGTTTGGTTTTGTATTGGTGGTATCTGTATGTGTAGAGGCTTGGAGGGGCTTTGTGCTGGGAGCGAAGCTGAGCCCTGATTAGGGGGCGGGGCTTCACTGACTAGGTTTCCTATAAAGGTAGCAGCCAGTCAGGCAGCGGCACAGGAGCTAGCAAACAGAGCTGTAAACAGGGGAGTTTGAGTGGGAGTTCTGTTGGAGAAGAAGGTGTTTGTGTGTGTGTGTTTGGTTTTGTATTGGTGGTATCTGTATGTGTAGGGGCTTTGTGCTGGGAGAGAAGCTGAGCCCTGATTAGGGGGCGGGGCTTCACTGACTTGGGGTCCTATAAAGGTAGCAGCCAGTCAGGCAGCGGCACAGGAGCTAGCAAACAGCTGTAAACAGGAGAGTTTGAGTGGGAGTTCTGTTGGAGGAGAAGGTATTTGTGTGTGCTTGGTTTTGTATTGGTAGTATCTGTATGTGTAGGGGCTTTGTGCTGGGAGAGAAGCTGAGCCCTGATTAGGGGCGGGGCTTTACTGACTAGGGGTCCTATAAAGATAGCAGCCAGTCAGACAGCGGAACAGACAGCTGCAGCGGCACAGGAGCTAGCAAACAGAGCTGTAAACAGGGGAGTTTGAGTGGGAGTTCTGTTGGAGGAGAAGGTATTTGTGTTTTGTTTTTTGTATTGGTAGTATTTGTATGTGTTGAGGCTTGGAGGGGCTTTGTGCTGGGAGAGAACCTGAGCCCTGATTAGGGGGCGGGGCTTCCCTGACTAGGGGTCCTATAAAGGTAGCAGCCAGTCAGGCAGCGGCACAGACAGCTGTAGCGGCACAGGAGCTAGCAAACAGAGCTGTAAACAGGGGGGTTTGAGTGGGAGTTCTGTTGGAGGAGAAGGTATTTGTGCGTGTTTGGTTTTGTATTGGTAGTATCAGTATGTGTAGGGGCTTTGTGCTGGGAGAGAAGCTGAGCCCTGATTAGGGGGCGGGGCTTCACTGACTAGGGGTCCTATAAAGGTAGCAGCCAGTCAGGCAGCGGCACAGACACCTGTAGCGGCACAGGAGCTAGCAAACAGACCTGTAAACAGGGGAGTTTGAGTGGGAGTTCTGTTGGAGGAGAAGGTATTTGTGTGTGTTTGGTTTTGTATTGGTGGTATCTGTATGTGTAGGGGCTTTGTGCTGGGAGAGAAGCTGAGCCCTGATTAGGGGGCGGGGCTTCACTGACTTGGGGTCCTATAAAGGTAGCAGCCAGTCAGGCAGTGGCACAGGAGCTAGCAAACAGCTGTAAACAGGAGAGTTTGAGTGGGAGTTCTGTTGGAGGAGAAGGTATTTGTGTGTGCTTGGTTTTGTATTGGTAGTATCTGTATGTGTAGGGGCTTTGTGCTGGGAGAGAAGCTGAGCCCTGATTAGGGGCGGGGCTTTACTGACTAGGGGTCCTATAAAGGTAGCAGCCAGTCAGGCAGCGGAACAGACAGCTGCAGCGGCACAGGAGCTAGCAAACAGAGCTGTAAGCAGGGGAGTTTGAGTGGGAGTTCTGTTGGAGGAGAAGGTATTTGTGTGTGTGTGTTTGGTTTTGTATTGGTAGTATCTGTATGTGTAGGGGCTTTGTGCTGGGAGAGAAGCTGAGCCCTGATTAGGGGCGGGACTTCCCTGACTAGGGGTCCTATAAAGGTAGCAGCCAGTCAGGCAGCAGCACAGGAGCTAGCAAACAGAGCTGTAAACAGGGGAGTTTTAGTGGGAGTTCTGTTGGAGGAGAAGGTATTTGTGTGTGTTTGGTTTTGTATTGGTGATATCTGTATGTGTAGGGGCTTTTTGCTGGGAGAGAAGCTGAGCCCTGATTAGGGTGCAGGGCTTCAATAACCAGGGGTCCTATAAAGGTAGCAGCCAGTCAGGCAGCGGCACAGACAGCTGCAGTGGCACAGGAGCTTGCAAACTGAGCTGTAAACAGGGGAGTTTGAGTGGGAGTTCTGTTGGAGGAGAAGGTATTTGTGTGTGTGTGTTTGGTTTTGTATTGTTAGTTTCTGTATGTGCAGGGGCTTTGTGCTGGGAGAGAAGTTGAGCCCTTATTAGGGGGCGGGGCTTCCCTGACTAGGGGTCCTATAAAGGTAGCAGCCAGTCAGGCAGCAGCACAGGAGCTAGCAAACAGAGCTGTAAACAGGGGAGTTTTAGTGGGAGTTCTGTTGGAGGAGAAGGTATTTGTGTGTGTTTGGTTTTGTATTGGTGATATCTGTATGTGTAGGGGCTTTTTGCTGGGAGAGATGCTGAGCCCTGATTAGGGTGCAGGGCTTCAATAACCAGGGGTCCTATAAAGGTAGCAGCCAGTCAGGCAGCGGCACAGACAGCTGCAGCGATACAGGAGCTAGCAAACTGAGCTGTAAACAGGGGAGTTTGAGTGGGAGTTCTGTTGGAGGAGAAGGTATTTGTGTGTGTGTTTGGTTTTGTATTGGTAGTATCTGTATGTGTAGAGGCTTGGAGGGGCTTTGTCCTGGGGGCGAAGCTGAGCCCTGATTAGGGGGCGGGGCTTCACTGACTATGGGTCCTATAAAGGGAGCAGCCAGTCAGGCAGCGACACAGACAGCTGCAGCG
The DNA here is from genome assembly GCF_965140285.1 of Lepidochelys kempii. Lineage (NCBI taxonomy): Eukaryota > Metazoa > Chordata > Testudines > Cheloniidae > Lepidochelys > Lepidochelys kempii. The sequence goes on along the minus strand of NC_136400.1, from coordinate 19,410,618 downwards.
GTACAGGAACAAGCAAACAGAGCTGTAAACAAGCGAGTTTCAGTGGGAGTTCTGTTGGAGGAGAAGGTATTTGTGTGTGTTTGGTTTTGTGTTGGTGGTATCTGTATGTGTCGGGGCTTTGTGCTGGGAGAGAAGCTGAGCCCTGATTAGGGGGCGGGGCTTCACTGACTAGGGGTCCTATAAAGGGAGCAGCCAGTCAGGCAGCTGCACAGACAGCTGCAGCGATACAGGAGCTAGCAAACAGAGCTGTAAACAGGGGAGTTTGAGTGGGAGTTCTGTTGGAGGAGAAGGTATTTGTGTGTGTGTTTGGTTTTGTATTGGTAGTATCTGTATGTGTAGAGGCTTGGAGGGGCTTTGTCCTGGGGGCGAAGCTGAGCCCTGATTAGGGGGCGGGGCTTCACTGACTATGGGTCCTATAAAGGGAGCAGCCAGTCAGGCAGCGACACAGACAGCTGCAGCGGTACAGGAGCAAGCAAACAGCTGTAAACAAGCGAGTTTCAGTGGGAGTTCTGTTGGAGGAGAAGGTATTTGTGTGTGTTTGGTTTTGTGTTGGTGGTATCTGTATGGGTAGGGGCTTTGTGCTGGGAGAGAAGCCTAGCCCTGATTAGTGGGCGGGGCTTCACTGACGAGGGGTCCTATAAAGGGAGCAGCCAGTAAGGCAGCGGTACAGGAGCTAGCAAACAGAGCTGTGAACAGGGGAGTTTGAGTGGGAGTTCGATTGGAGGAGAAGGTATTTGTGTGTGTTTGGTTTTGTACCGGTAGTATCTGTATGTGTAGGGGCTTTGTGCTGGGAGAGAAGCTGAGCCCTGATTAGGGGGCGGGGCTTCCCTGACTAGGGGTCCTGTAAAGGGAGCAGCCAGTCAGACAGCTGCACAGGAGCTAGCAAACAGAGCTGTAAACAGGGGAGTTTGTGTTGGAGTTCTGTTGGAGGAGAAGTTATTTGTGTGTGTGTTTGGTTTTGTATTTGTAGAGGCTTGGAGGGGCATTGTCCTGGGACAGAAGCTGAGCCCTGATTAGGGGGCGGGGCTTCACTGACAAGGGGTCCTATAAAGGGAGCAGCCAGTCAGGCGGCGGCACGGACAGCTGCAGCGGCACAGGAGCTAGCAAACATAGCTGTAAACAGGGGAGTTTTAGTGGGAGTTCTGTTGGAGGAGAAGGTATTTGTGTGTGTTTGGTTTTGTATTGGTGATATCTGTATGTGTAGGGGCTTTTTGCTGGGAGAGAAGCTGAGCCCTGATTAGGGTGCAGGGCTTCAATAACCAGGGGTCCTATAAAGGTAGCAGCCAGTCAGGCAGCGGCACAGACAGCTGCAGTGGCACAGGAGCTTGCAAACTGAGCTGTAAACAGGGGAGTTTGAGTGGGAGTTCTGTTGGAGGAGAAGGTATTTGTGTGTGTGTTTGGTTTTGTACTGGTAGTATCTGTATGTGTAGAGGCTTGGAGGGGCTTTTTGCTGGGAGAGAAGCTGAGGCCTGATTAGGGGGCGGGGCTTCACTGACTAGGGGTCCTATAAAGGGAGCAGCCAGTCAGGCAGCTGCACAGACAGCTGCAGCGATACAGGAGCTAGCAAACAGAGCTGTAAACAGGGGAGTTTGAGTGGGAGTTCTGTTGGAGGAGAAGGTATTTGTGTGTGTGTTTGGTTTTGTATTGGTAGTATCTGTATGTGTAGAGGCTTGGAGGGGCTTTGTGCTGGGGGCGAAGCTGAGCCCTGATTAGTGGGCGGGGCTTCACTGACGAGGGGTCCTATAAAGGGAGCAGCCAGTAAGGCAGCGGTACAGGAGCTAGCAAACAGAGCTGTAAACAGGGGAGTTTGAGTGGGAGTTCTGTTGGAGGAGAAGGTATTTGTGTGTGTTTGGTTTTGTATTGGTAGTATCTGTATGTGTAGGGGCTTTGTGCTGGGAGTGAAGCTGAGCCCTGATTAGGGGGCGGGACTTCACTGACTAGGGGTCCTATAAAGGTAGCAGCCAGTCAGGCAGCGGCACAGACAGCTGTAGTGGCACAGGAGCTAGCAAACAGAGCTGTAAACAGGGGGGTTTGAGTGGGAGTTCTGTTGGAGGAGAAGGTATTTGTGCGTGTTTGGTTTTGTATTGGTAGTATCAGTATGTGTAGGGGCTTTGTGCTGGGAGAGAAGCTGAGCCCTGATTAGGGGTGGGGCTTCACTGACTAGGGGTCCTATAAAGGTAGCAGCCAGTCAGGCAGCGGCACAGACAGCTGTAGCGGCACAGGAGCTAGCAAACAGAGCTGTAAACAGGGGAGTTTGAGTGGGAGTTCTGTTGGAGGAGAAGGTATTTGTGCGTGTTTGGTTTTGTATTGGTGGTATCGGTATGTGTAGGGGCTTTGTGCTGGGAGAGAAGCTGAGCCCTGATTAGGGGGCGGGGCTTCACTGACTAGGGGTCCTATAAAGGTAGCAGCCAGTCAGGCAGCGGCACAGACAGCTGTAGCGGCACAGGAGCTAGCAAACAGAGCTGTAAACAGGGGAGTTTGAGTGGGAGTTCTGTTGGAGGAGAAGGTGTTTGTGTGTGTGTGTTTGGTTTTGTATTGGTGGTATCTGTATGTGTAGGGGCTTTGTGCTGGGAGAGAAGCTGAGCCCTGATTAGGGGGCGGGGCTTCACTGACTTGGGGTCCTATAAAGGTAGCAGCCAGTCAGGCAGCGGCACAGGAGCTAGCAAACAGCTGTAAACAGGAGAGTTTGAGTGGGAGTTCTGTTGGAGGAGAAGGTATTTGTGTGTGCTTGGTTTTGTATTGGTAGTATCTGTATGTGTAGGGGCTTTGTGCTGGGAGAGAAGCTGAGCCCTGATTAGGGGCGGGGCTTTACTGACTAGGGGTCCTATAAAGGTAGCAGCCAGTCAGGCAGCGGAACAGACAGCTGCAGCGGCACAGGAGCTAGCAAACAGACATGTAAGCAGGGGAGTTTGAGTGGGTGTTCTGTTGGAGGAGAAGGTATTTGTGTGTGTGTGTTTGGTTTTGTATTGGTAGTATCTGTATGTGTAGGGGCTTTGTGCTGGGAGAGAAGCTGAGCCCTGATTAGGGGCGGGGCTTCACTGACTAGGGGTCCTATAAAGGGAGCAGCCAGTCAGGCAGCGACACAGACAGCTGCAGCGGTACAGGAGCTAGCAAACAGAGCTGTAAACAGGGGAGTTTGAGTGGGAGTTCTGTTGGAGGAGAAGGTATTTGTGTGTGTTTGGTTTTGTGTTGGTGGTATCTGTATGTGTAGGGGCTTTGTGCTGGGAGAGAACCTGAGCCCTGATTAGGGGGCGGGGCTTCATTGACGAGGGGTCCTATAAAGGTAGCAGCCAGTCAGGCAGCAGTACAGGAGCTAGCAAACAGAGCTGTAAACAGGGGAGTTTGAGTGGGAGTTCTGTTGGAGGAGAAGGTATTTGTGTGTGCTTGGTTTTGTATTGGTGATATCTGTATGTGTAGGGGCTTTTTGCTGGAAGAGAAGCTGAGCCCTGATTAGGGTGCAGGGCTTCACTAACCAGGGGTCCTATAAAGGTAGCAGCCAGTCAGGCAGCGGCACAGACAGCTGCAGTGGCACAGGAGCTTGCAAACTGAGCTGTAAACAGGGGAGTTTGAGTGGGAGTTCAGTTGGAGGAGAAGGTATTTGTGTGTGTGTTTGGGTTTGTATTGGTAGTATCTGTATGTGTAGAGGCTTGGAGGGGCTTTGTGCTGGGAGAGAAGCTGAGCCCTGATTAGGGGGCGGGGCTTCCCTGACTAGGGGTCCTATAAAGGTACCAGCCAGTCAGGCAGCGGCACAGACAGCTGCAGCGGCACTGGAGCTCGCAAATAGAGCTGTAAACAGGGGAGTTTGAGTGGGAGTTCTGTTTGAGGAGAAGGTATTTGTGTGTGTGTTTGGTTTTGTATTGGTGGTATCTGTATTTGTAGAGGTTTTGGAGGAGCTTTGTCCTGGGAGAGAAGCTGAGCCCTGATGAGGGGACGGGGCTTCGCTGACTAGGGGTCCTATGATTGTAGCAGCCAGTCAGGCAGCGTCACAGACAGGTGCAGGGGCACAGGAGATAGCAAACAGAGCTGTAAACAGGGGAGTTTGAGTGGGAGTTCTGTTTGAGGAGAAGGTATTTGTGTGTGTGTTTGGTTTTGTATTGGTGGTATCTGTATGTGAGGAGGCTTGGAGGGGCTTTGTGCTGGGGGCGAAGCTGAGCCCTGATTAGGGGGCGGGGCTTCAGTGACTATGGGTCCTATAAAGGGAGCAGCCAGTCAGGCAGCGACACAGACAGCTGCAGCGGTACAGGAGCTAGCAAACAGAGCTGTAAACAAGCGAGTTTCAGTGGGAGTTCTGTTGGAGGAGAAGGTATTTGTGTGTGTTTGGTTTTGTGTTGGTGGTATCTGTATGTGTAGGAGCTTTGTGCTGGGAGAGAAGCCTAGCCCTGATTAGGGGGCGGGGCTTCAGTGACTATGGGTCCTATAAAGGGAGCAGCCAGTAAGGCAGCGCTACAGGAGCTAGCAAACAGAGCTGTAAACAGGGGAGTTTTAGTGGGAGTTCTGTTGGAGGAGAAGGTATTTGTGTGTGTGTGTTTGGTTTTGTATTGTTAGTTTCTGTATGTGCAGGGGCTTTGTGCTGGGAGAGAAGTTGAGCCCTTATTAGGGGGCGGGGCTTCCCTGACTAGGGGTCCTATAAAGGTAGCAGCCAGTCAGGCAGCAGCACAGGAGCTAGCAAACAGAGCTGTAAACAGGGGAGTTTTAGTGGGAGTTCTGTTGGAGGAGAAGGTATTTGTGTGTGTTTGGTTTTGTATTGGTGATATCTGTATGTGTAGGGGCTTTTTGCTGGGAGAGAAGCTGAGCCCTGATTAGGGTGCAGGGCTTCAATAACCAGGGGTCCTATAAAGGTAGCAGCCAGTCAGGCAGCGGCACAGACAGCTGCAGTGGCACAGGAGCTTGCAAACTGAGCTGTAAACAGGGGAGTTTGAGTGGGAGTTCTGTTGGAGGAGAAGGTATTTGTGTGTGTGTTTGGTTTTGTACTGGTAGTATCTGTATGTGTAGAGGCTTGGAGGGGCTTTGTGCTGGGAGAGAAGCTGAACCCTGATTAGGGGGCGGGGCTTTCCTGACTTGGGGTTCTACAAAGGTACCAGCCAGTCAGGCAGCGGCACAGACAGCTGCAGGGGCACAGGAGCTAGTAAACAGAGCTGTAAACAGGGGAGTTTGAGTGGGAGTTCTGTTGGAGGAGAAGGTATTTGTGTGTGTTTGGTTTTGTATTGGTGGTATCTGTATGTGTAGGGGCTTTGTGCTGGGAGAGAAGCTGAGCCCTGATTAGGGGGCGGGGCTTCACTGACTAGGGGTCCTATAAAGGGAGCAGCCAGTCAGGCAGCTGCACAGACAGCTGCAGCGATACAGGAGCTAGCAAACAGAGCTGTAAACAGGGGAGTTTGAGTGGGAGTTCTGTTGGAGGAGAAGGTATTTGTGTGTGTGTTTGGTTTTGTATTGGTAGTATCTGTATGTGTAGAGGCTTGGAGGGGCTTTGTGCTGGGGGCGAAGCTGAGCCCTGATTAGGGGGCGGGGCTTCACTGACTATGGGTCCTATAAAGGGAGCAGCCAGTCAGGCAGCGACACAGACAGCTGCAGCGGTACAGGAGCAAGCAAACAGAGCTGTAAACAAGCGAGTTTCAGTGGGAGTTCTGTTGGAGGAGAAGGTATTTGTGTGTGTTTGGTTTTGTGTTGGTGGTATCTGTATGGGTAGGGGCTTTGTGCTGGGGGCGAAGCTGAGCCCTGATTAGGGGGCGGGGCTTCACTGACTATGGGTCCTATAAAGGGAGCAGCCAGTCAGACAGCTGCACAGGAGCTAGCAAACAGAGCTGTAAACAGGGGAGTTTGTGTTGGAGTTCTGTTGGAGGAGAAGGTATTTGTGTGTGTGTTTGGTTTTGTATTTGTAGAGGCTTGGAGGGGCATTGTGCTGGGACAGAAGCTGAGCCCTGATTAGGGGGCGGGGCTTCACTGATTAGGGGTCCTATAAAGGTAGCAGCCGGTCAGGCAGCGGCACAGACAGCTGCAGTAGCACAGGAGCTTGCAAACTGAGCTGTAAACAGCGGAGTTTGAGTGGGAGTTCTGTTGGAGGAGAAGGTATTTGTGTTTGTTTGGTTTTGTATTGGTAGTATCTGTATGTGTAGAGGCTTGGAGGGGCTTTGTGCTGGGAGAGAAGCCTAGCCCTGATTAGGGGGCGGGGCTTCAGTGACTATGGGTCCTATAAAGGGAGCAACCAGTAAGGCAGCGGTACAGGAGCTAGCAAACAGAGCTGTAAACAGGGAGTTTGAGTGGGAGTTCTGTTGGAGGAGAAGGTATTTGTGTGTGTGTGTGTTTGGTTTTGTATTGTTAGTTTCTGTATGTGCAGGGGCTTTGTGCTGGGAGAGAAGTTGAGCCCTTATTAGGGGGCGGGGCTTCCCTGACTAGGGGTCCTATAAAGGTAGCAGCCAGTCAGGCAGCAGCACAGGAGCTAGCAAACAGAGCTGTAAACAGGGGAGTTTTAGTGGGAGTTCTGTTGGAGGAGAAGGTATTTGTGTGTGTTTGGTTTTGTATTGGTGATATCTGTATGTGTAGGCGCTTTTTGCTGGGAGAGAAGCTGAGCCCTGATTAGGGTGCAGGGCTTCAATAACCAGGGGTCCTATAAAGGTAGCAGCCAGTCAGGCAGCGGCACAGACAGCTGCAGTGGCACAGGAGCTTGCAAACTGAGCTGTAAACAGGGGAGTTTGAGTGGGAGTTCTGTTGGAGGAGAAGGTATTTGTGTGTGTGTTTGGTTTTGTACTGGTAGTATCTGTATGTGTAGAGGCTTGGAGGGGCTTTGTGCTGGGAGAGAAGCTGAACCCTGATTAGGGGGCGGGGCTTTCCTGACTTGGGGTTCTACGAAGGTACCAGCCAGTCAGGCAGCGGCACAGACAGCTGCAGGGGCACAGGAGCTAGCAAACAGAGCTGTAAACAGGGGAGTTTGAGTGGGAGTTCTGTTGGAGGAGAAGGTATTTGTGTGTGTGTTTGGTTTTGTATTGGTGGTATCAGTATGTGTAGGGGCTTTGTGCTGGGAGCGAAGCTGAGCCCTGATTAGGGGGCGGGACTTCACTGACTACGTTTCCTATAAAGGTAGCAGCCAGTCAGGCAGCGGCACAGACAGCTGTAGTGGCACAGGAGCTAGCAAACAGAGCTGTAAACAGGGGGGTTTGAGTGGGAGTTCTGTTGGAGGAGAACGTATTTGTGCGTGTTTGGTTTTGTATTGGTAGTATCAGTATGTGTAGGGGCTTTGTGCTGGGAGAGAAGCTGAGCCCTGATTAGGGGGCGGGGCTTCACTGACTAGGGGTCCTATAAAGGTAGCAGCCAGTCAGGCAGCGGCACAGACAGCTGTAGCGGCACAGGAGCTAGCAAACAGAGCTGTAAACAGGGGAGTTTGAGTGGGAGTTCTGTTGGAGGAGAAGGTATTTGTGCGTGTTTGGTTTTGTATTGGTGGTATCGGTATGTGTAGGGGCTTTGTGCTGGGAGAGAAGCTGAGCCCTGATTAGGGGGCGGGGCTTCACTGACTAGGGGTCCTATAAAGGTAGCAGCCAGTCAGGCAGCGGCACAGACAGCTGTAGCGGCACAGGAGCTAGCAAACAGAGCTGTAAACAGGGGAGTTTGAGTGGGAGTTCTGTTGGAGGAGAAGGTGTTTGTGTGTGTGTGTTTGGTTTTGTATTGGTGGTATCTGTATGTGTAGGGGCTTTGTGCTGGGAGAGAAGCTGAGCCCTGATTAGGGGGCGGGGCTTCACTGACTTGGGGTCCTATAAAGGTAGCAGCCAGTCAGGCAGCGGCACAGGAGCTAGCAAACAGCTGTAAACAGGAGAGTTTGAGTGGGAGTTCTGTTGGAGGAGAAGGTATTTGTGTGTGCTTGGTTTTGTATTGGTAGTATCTGTATGTGTAGGGGCTTTGTGCTGGGAGAGAAGCTGAGCCCTGATTAGGGGCGGGGCTTTACTGACTAGGGGTCCTATAAAGGTAGCAGCCAGTCAGGCAGCGGAACAGACAGCTGCAGCGGCACAGGAGCTAGCAAACAGACATGTAAGCAGGGGAGTTTGAGTGGGTGTTCTGTTGGAGGAGAAGGTATTTGTGTGTGTGTGTTTGGTTTTGTATTGGTAGTATCTGTATGTGTAGGGGCTTTGTGCTGGGAGAGAAGCTGAGCCCTGATTAGGGGCGGGGCTTCACTGACTAGGGGTCCTATAAAGGGAGCAGCCAGTCAGGCAGCGACACAGACAGCTGCAGCGGTACAGGAGCTAGCAAACAGAGCTGTAAACAGGGGAGTTTGAGTGGGAGTTCTGTTGGAGGAGAAGGTATTTGTGTGTGTTTGGTTTTGTGTTGGTGGTATCTGTATGTGTAGGGGCTTTGTGCTGGGAGAGAACCTGAGCCCTGATTAGGGGGCGGGGCTTCATTGACGAGGGGTCCTATAAAGGTAGCAGCCAGTCAGGCAGCAGTACAGGAGCTAGCAAACAGAGCTGTAAACAGGGGAGTTTGAGTGGGAGTTCTGTTGGAGGAGAAGGTATTTGTGTGTGCTTGGTTTTGTATTGGTGATATCTGTATGTGTAGGGGCTTTTTGCTGGAAGAGAAGCTGAGCCCTGATTAGGGTGCAGGGCTTCACTAACCAGGGGTCCTATAAAGGTAGCAGCCAGTCAGGCAGCGGCACAGACAGCTGCAGTGGCACAGGAGCTTGCAAACTGAGCTGTAAACAGGGGAGTTTGAGTGGGAGTTCAGTTGGAGGAGAAGGTATTTGTGTGTGTGTTTGGGTTTGTATTGGTAGTATCTGTATGTGTAGAGGCTTGGAGGGGCTTTGTGCTGGGAGAGAAGCTGAGCCCTGATTAGGGGGCGGGGCTTCCCTGACTAGGGGTCCTATAAAGGTACCAGCCAGTCAGGCAGCGGCACAGACAGCTGCAGCGGCACTGGAGCTCGCAAATAGAGCTGTAAACAGGGGAGTTTGAGTGGGAGTTCTGTTTGAGGAGAAGGTATTTGTGTGTGTGTTTGGTTTTGTATTGGTGGTATCTGTATTTGTAGAGGTTTTGGAGGAGCTTTGTCCTGGGAGAGAAGCTGAGCCCTGATGAGGGGACGGGGCTTCGCTGACTAGGGGTCCTATGATTGTAGCAGCCAGTCAGGCAGCGTCACAGACAGGTGCAGGGGCACAGGAGATAGCAAACAGAGCTGTAAACAGGGGAGTTTGAGTGGGAGTTCTGTTTGAGGAGAAGGTATTTGTGTGTGTGTTTGGTTTTGTATTGGTGGTATCTGTATGTGAGGAGGCTTGGAGGGGCTTTGTGCTGGGGGCGAAGCTGAGCCCTGATTAGGGGGCGGGGCTTCAGTGACTATGGGTCCTATAAAGGGAGCAGCCAGTCAGGCAGCGACACAGACAGCTGCAGCGGTACAGGAGCTAGCAAACAGAGCTGTAAACAAGCGAGTTTCAGTGGGAGTTCTGTTGGAGGAGAAGGTATTTGTGTGTGTTTGGTTTTGTGTTGGTGGTATCTGTATGTGTAGGAGCTTTGTGCTGGGAGAGAAGCCTAGCCCTGATTAGGGGGCGGGGCTTCAGTGACTATGGGTCCTATAAAGGGAGCAGCCAGTAAGGCAGCGCTACAGGAGCTAGCAAACAGAGCTGTAAACAGGGGAGTTTTAGTGGGAGTTCTGTTGGAGGAGAAGGTATTTGTGTGTGTGTTTGGTTTTGTATTGTTAGTTTCTGTATGTGCAGGGGCTTTGTGCTGGGAGAGAAGTTGAGCCCTTATTAGGGGGCGGGGCTTCCCTGACTAGGGGTCCTATAAAGGTAGCAGCCAGTCAGGCAGCAGCACAGGAGCTAGCAAACAGAGCTGTAAACAGGGGAGTTTTAGTGGGAGTTCTGTTGGAGGAGAAGGTATTTGTGTGTGTTTGGTTTTGTATTGGTGATATCTGTATGTGTAGGGGCTTTTTGCTGGGAGAGAAGCTGAGCCCTGATTAGGGTGCAGGGCTTCAATAACCAGGGGTCCTATAAAGGTAGCAGCCAGTCAGGCAGCGGCACAGACAGCTGCAGTGGCACAGGAGCTTGCAAACTGAGCTGTAAACAGGGGAGTTTGAGTGGGAGTTCTGTTGGAGGAGAAGGTATTTGTGTGTGTGTTTGGTTTTGTACTGGTAGTATCTGTATGTGTAGAGGCTAGGAGGGGCTTTGTGCTGGGAGAGAAGCTGAACCCTGATTAGGGGGCGGGGCTTTCCTGACTTGGGGTTCTACAAAGGTACCAGCCAGTCAGGCAGCGGCACAGACAGCTGCAGGGGCACAGGAGCTAGTAAACAGAGCTGTAAACAGGGGAGTTTGAGTGGGAGTTCTGTTGGAGGAGAAGGTATTTGTGTGTGTTTGGTTTTGTATTGGTGGTATCTGTATGTGTAGGGGCTTTGTGCTGGGAGAGAAGCTGAGCCCTGATTAGGGGGCGGGGCTTCACTGACTAGGGGTCCTATAAAGGGAGCAGCCAGTCAGGCAGCTGCACAGACAGCTGCAGCGATACAGGAGCTAGCAAACAGAGCTGTAAACAGGGGAGTTTGAGTGGGAGTTCTGTTGGAGGAGAAGGTATTTGTGTGTGTGTTTGGTTTTGTATTGGTAGTATCTGTATGTGTAGAGGCTTGGAGGGGCTTTGTGCTGGGGGCGAAGCTGAGCCCTGATTAGGGGGCGGGGCTTCACTGAGTATGGGTCCTATAAAGGGAGCAGCCAGTCAGGCAGCGACACAGACAGCTGCAGCGGTACAGGAGCAAGCAAACAGAGCTGTAAACAAGCGAGTTTCAGTGGGAGTTCTGTTGGAGGAGAAGGTATTTGTGTGTGTTTGGTTTTGTGTTGGTGGTATCTGTATGGGTAGGGGCTTTGTGCTGGGGGCGAAGCTGAGCCCTGATTAGGGGGCGGGGCTTCACTGACTATGGGTCCTATAAAGGGAGCAGCCAGTCAGACAGCTGCACAGGAGCTAGCAAACAGAGCTGTAAACAGGGGAGTTTGTGTTGGAGTTCTGTTGGAGGAGAAGGTATTTGTGTGTGTGTTTGGTTTTGTATTTGTAGAGGCTTGGAGGGGCATTGTGCTGGGACAGAAGCTGAGCCCTGATTAGGGGGCGGGGCTTCACTGATTAGGGGTCCTATAAAGGTAGCAGCCGGTCAGGCAGCGGCACAGACAGCTGCAGTAGCACAGGAGCTTGCAAACTGAGCTGTAAACAGCGGAGTTTGAGTGGGAGTTCTGTTGGAGGAGAAGGTATTTGTGTTTGTTTGGTTTTGTATTGGTAGTATCTGTATGTGTAGAGGCTTGGAGGGGCTTTGTGCTGGGAGAGAAGCCTAGCCCTGATTAGGGGGCGGGGCTTCAGTGACTATGGGTCCTATAAAGGGAGCAACCAGTAAGGCAGCGGTACAGGAGCTAGCAAACAGAGCTGTAAACAGGGAGTTTGAGTGGGAGTTCTGTTGGAGGAGAAGGTATTTGTGTGTGTGTGTGTTTGGTTTTGTATTGTTAGTTTCTGTATGTGCAGGGGCTTTGTGCTGGGAGAGAAGTTGAGCCCTTATTAGGGGGCGGGGCTTCCCTGACTAGGGGTCCTATAAAGGTAGCAGCCAGTCAGGCAGCAGCACAGGAGCTAGCAAACAGAGCTGTAAACAGGGGAGTTTTAGTGGGAGTTCTGTTGGAGGAGAAGGTATTTGTGTGTGTTTGGTTTTGTATTGGTGATATCTGTATGTGTAGGCGCTTTTTGCTGGGAGAGAAGCTGAGCCCTGATTAGGGTGCAGGGCTTCAATAACCAGGGGTCCTATAAAGGTAGCAGCCAGTCAGGCAGCGGCACAGACAGCTGCAGTGGCACAGGAGCTTGCAAACTGAGCTGTAAACAGGGGAGTTTGAGTGGGAGTTCTGTTGGAGGAGAAGGTATTTGTGTGTGTGTTTGGTTTTGTACTGGTAGTATCTGTATGTGTAGAGGCTTGGAGGGGCTTTGTGCTGGGAGAGAAGCTGAACCCTGATTAGGGGGCGGGGCTTTCCTGACTTGGGGTTCTACGAAGGTACCAGCCAGTCAGGCAGCGGCACAGACAGCTGCAGGGGCACAGGAGCTAGCAAACAGAGCTGTAAACAGGGGAGTTTGAGTGGGAGTTCTGTTGGAGGAGAAGGTATTTGTGTGTGTGTTTGGTTTTGTATTGGTGGTATCTGTATGTGTAGAGGCTTGGAGGGGCTTTGTGCTGGGAGCGAAGCTGAGCCCTGATTAGGGGGCGGGGCTTCACTGACTACGTTTCCTATAAAGGTAGCAGCCAGTCAGGCAGCGGCACAGGAGCTAGCAAACAGAGCTGTAAACAGGGGGGGTTGAGTGGGAGTTCTGTTGGAGGAGAAGGTATTTGTGCGTGTTTGGTTTTGTATTGGTAGTATCTGTATGTGTAGGGGCTTTGTGCTGGGAGTGAAGCTGAGCCCTGATTAGGGGGCGGGACTTCACTGACTAGGGGTCCTATAAAGGTAGCAGCCAGTCAGGCAGCGGCACAGACAGCTGTAGTGGCACAGGAGCTAGCAAACAGAGCTGTAAACAGGGGGGTTTGAGTGGGAGTTCTGTTGGAGGAGAAGGTATTTGTGCGTGTTTGGTTTTGTATTGGTAGTATCAGTATGTGTAGGGGCTTTGTGCTGGGAGAGAAGCTGAGCCCTGATTAGGGGGCGGGGCTTCACTGACTAGGGGTCCTATAAAGGTAGCAGCCAGTCAGGCAGCGGCACAGACAGCTGTAGCGGCACAGGAGCTAGCAAACAGAGCTGTAAACAGGGGAGTTTGAGTGGGAGTTCTGTTGGAGGAGAAGGTATTTGTGCGTGTTTGGTTTTGTATTGGTGGTATCGGTATGTGTAGGGGCTTTGTGCTGGGAGAGAAGCTGAGCCCTGATTAGGGGGCGGGGCTTCACTGACTAGGGGTCCTATAAAGGTAGCAGCCAGTCAGGCAGCGGCACAGACAGCTGTAGCGGCACAGGAGCTAGCAAACAGAGCTGTAAACAGGGGAGTTTGAGTGGGAGTTCTGTTGGAGGAGAAGGTGTTTGTGTGTGTGTGTTTGGTTTTGTATTGGTGGTATCTGTATGTGTAGGGGCTTTGTGCTGGGAGAGAAGCTGAGCCCTGATTAGGGGGCGGGGCTTCACTGACTTGGGGTCCTATAAAGGTAGCAGCCAGTCAGGCAGCGGCACAGGAGCTAGCAAACAGCTGTAAACAGGAGAGTTTGAGTGGGAGTTCTGTTGGAGGAGAAGGTATTTGTGTGTGCTTGGTTTTGTATTGGTAGTATCTGTATGTGTAGGGGCTTTGTGCTGGGAGAGAAGCTGAGCCCTGATTAGGGGCGGGGCTTTACTGACTAGGGGTCCTATAAAGGTAGCAGCCAGTCAGGCAGCGGAACAGACAGCTGCAGCGGCACAGGAGCTAGCAAACAGACATGTAAGCAGGGGAGTTTGAGTGGGTGTTCTGTTGGAGGAGAAGGTATTTGTGTGTGTGTGTTTGGTTTTGTATTGGTAGTATCTGTATGTGTAGGGGCTTTGTGCTGGGAGAGAAGCTGAGCCCTGATTAGGGGCGGGGCTTCACTGACTAGGGGTCCTATAAAGGGAGCAGCCAGTCAGGCAGCGACACAGACAGCTGCAGCGGTACAGGAGCTAGCAAACAGAGCTGTAAACAGGGGAGTTTGAGTGGGAGTTCTGTTGGAGGAGAAGGTATTTGTGTGTGTTTGGTTTTGTGTTGGTGGTATCTGTATGTGTAGGGGCTTTGTGCTGGGAGAGAACCTGAGCCCTGATTAGGGGGCGGGGCTTCATTGACGAGGGGTCCTATAAAGGTAGCAGCCAGTCAGGCAGCAGTACAGGAGCTAGCAAACAGAGCTGTAAACAGGGGAGTTTGAGTGGGAGTTCTGTTGGAGGAGAAGGTATTTGTGTGTGCTTGGTTTTGTATTGGTGATATCTGTATGTGTAGGGGCTTTTTGCTGGAAGAGAAGCTGAGCCCTGATTAGGGTGCAGGGCTTCACTAACCAGGGGTCCTATAAAGGTAGCAGCCAGTCAGGCAGCGGCACAGACAGCTGCAGTGGCACAGGAGCTTGCAAACTGAGCTGTAAACAGGGGAGTTTGAGTGGGAGTTCAGTTGGAGGAGAAGGTATTTGTGTGTGTGTTTGGGTTTGTATTGGTAGTATCTGTATGTGTAGAGGCTTGGAGGGGCTTTGTGCTGGGAGAGAAGCTGAGCCCTGATTAGGGGGCGGGGCTTCCCTGACTAGGGGTCCTATAAAGGTACCAGCCAGTCAGGCAGCGGCACAGACAGCTGCAGCGGCACTGGAGCTCGCAAATAGAGCTGTAAACAGGGGAGTTTGAGTGGGAGTTCTGTTTGAGGAGAAGGTATTTGTGTGTGTGTTTGGTTTTGTATTGGTGGTATCTGTATTTGTAGAGGTTTTGGAGGAGCTTTGTCCTGGGAGAGAAGCTGAGCCCTGATGAGGGGACGGGGCTTCGCTGACTAGGGGTCCTATGATTGTAGCAGCCAGTCAGGCAGCGTCACAGACAGGTGCAGGGGCACAGGAGATAGCAAACAGAGCTGTAAACAGGGGAGTTTGAGTGGGAGTTCTGTTTGAGGAGAAGGTATTTGTGTGTGTGTTTGGTTTTGTATTGGTGGTATCTGTATGTGAGGAGGCTTGGAGGGGCTTTGTGCTGGGGGCGAAGCTGAGCCCTGATTAGGGGGCGGGGCTTCAGTGACTATGGGTCCTATAAAGGGAGCAGCCAGTCAGGCAGCGACACAGACAGCTGCAGCGGTACAGGAGCTAGCAAACAGAGCTGTAAACAAGCGAGTTTCAGTGGGAGTTCTGTTGGAGGAGAAGGTATTTGTGTGTGTTTGGTTTTGTGTTGGTGGTATCTGTATGTGTAGGAGCTTTGTGCTGGGAGAGAAGCCTAGCCCTGATTAGGGGGCGGGGCTTCAGTGACTATGGGTCCTATAAAGGGAGCAGCCAGTAAGGCAGCGCTACAGGAGCTAGCAAACAGAGCTGTAAACAGGGGAGTTTTAGTGGGAGTTCTGTTGGAGGAGAAGGTATTTGTGTGTGTGTTTGGTTTTGTATTGTTAGTTTCTGTATGTGCAGGGGCTTTGTGCTGGGAGAGAAGTTGAGCCCTTATTAGGGGGCGGGGCTTCCCTGACTAGGGGTCCTATAAAGGTAGCAGCCAGTCAGGCAGCAGCACAGGAGCTAGCAAACAGAGCTGTAAACAGGGGAGTTTTAGTGGGAGTTCTGTTGGAGGAGAAGGTATTTGTGTGTGTTTGGTTTTGTATTGGTGATATCTGTATGTGTAGGGGCTTTTTGCTGGGAGAGAAGCTGAGCCCTGATTAGGGTGCAGGGCTTCAATAACCAGGGGTCCTATAAAGGTAGCAGCCAGTCAGGCAGCGGCACAGACAGCTGCAGTGGCACAGGAGCTTGCAAACTGAGCTGTAAACAGGGGAGTTTGAGTGGGAGTTCTGTTGGAGGAGAAGGTATTTGTGTGTGTGTTTGGTTTTGTACTGGTAGTATCTGTATGTGTAGAGGCTTGGAGGGGCTTTGTGCTGGGGGCGAAGCTGAGCCCTGATTAGGGGGCGGGGCTTCACTGACTATGGGTCCTATAAAGGGAGCAGCCAGTCAGGCAGCGACACAGACAGCTGCAGCGGTACAGGAGCAAGCAAACAGAGCTGTAAACAAGCGAGTTTCAGTGGGAGTTCTGTTGGAGGAGAAGGTATTTGTGTGTGTTTGGTTTTGTGTTGGTGGTATCTGTATGGGTAGGGGCTTTGTGCTGGGGGCGAAGCTGAGCCCTGATTAGGGGGCGGGGCTTCACTGACTATGGGTCCTATAAAGGGAGCAGCCAGTCAGACAGCTGCACAGGAGCTAGCAAACAGAGCTGTAAACAGGGGAGTTTGTGTTGGAGTTCTGTTGGAGGAGAAGGTATTTGTGTGTGTGTTTGGTTTTGTATTTGTAGAGGCTTGGAGGGGCATTGTGCTGGGACAGAAGCTGAGCCCTGATTAGGGGGCGGGGCTTCACTGATTAGGGGTCCTATAAAGGTAGCAGCCGGTCAGGCAGCGGCACAGACAGCTGCAGTAGCACAGGAGCTTGCAAACTGAGCTGTAAACAGCGGAGTTTGAGTGGGAGTTCTGTTGGAGGAGAAGGTATTTGTGTTTGTTTGGTTTTGTATTGGTAGTATCTGTATGTGTAGAGGCTTGGAGGGGCTTTGTGCTGGGAGAGAAGCCTAGCCCTGATTAGGGGGCGGGGCTTCAGTGACTATGGGTCCTATAAAGGGAGCAACCAGTAAGGCAGCGGTACAGGAGCTAGCAAACAGAGCTGTAAACAGGGAGTTTGAGTGGGAGTTCTGTTGGAGGAGAAGGTATTTGTGTGTGTGTGTGTTTGGTTTTGTATTGTTAGTTTCTGTATGTGCAGGGGCTTTGTGCTGGGAGAGAAGTTGAGCCCTTATTAGGGGGCGGGGCTTCCCTGACTAGGGGTCCTATAAAGGTAGCAGCCAGTCAGGCAGCAGCACAGGAGCTAGCAAACAGAGCTGTAAACAGGGGAGTTTTAGTGGGAGTTCTGTTGGAGGAGAAGGTATTTGTGTGTGTTTGGTTTTGTATTGGTGATATCTGTATGTGTAGGCGCTTTTTGCTGGGAGAGAAGCTGAGCCCTGATTAGGGTGCAGGGCTTCAATAACCAGGGGTCCTATAAAGGTAGCAGCCAGTCAGGCAGCGGCACAGACAGCTGCAGTGGCACAGGAGCTTGCAAACTGAGCTGTAAACAGGGGAGTTTGAGTGGGAGTTCTGTTGGAGGAGAAGGTATTTGTGTGTGTGTTTGGTTTTGTACTGGTAGTATCTGTATGTGTAGAGGCTTGGAGGGGCTTTGTGCTGGGAGAGAAGCTGAACCCTGATTAGGGGGCGGGGCTTTCCTGACTTGGGGTTCTACGAAGGTACCAGCCAGTCAGGCAGCGGCACAGACAGCTGCAGGGGCACAGGAGCTAGCAAACAGAGCTGTAAACAGGGGAGTTTGAGTGGGAGTTCTGTTGGAGGAGAAGGTATTTGTGTGTGTTTGGTTTTGTATTGGTGGTATCTGTATGTGTAGGGGCTTTGTGCTGGGAGAGAAGCTGAGCCCTGATTAGGGGGCGGGGCTTCACTGACTAGGGGTCCTATAAAGGGAGCAGCCAGTCAGGCAGCTGCACAGACAGCTGCAGCGATACAGGAGCTAGCAAACAGAGCTGTAAACAGGGGAGTTTGAGTGGGAGTTCTGTTGGAGGAGAAGGTATTTGTGTGTGTGTTTGGTTTTGTATTGGTAGTATCTGTATGTGTAGAGGCTTGGAGGGGCTTTGTGCTGGGGGCGAAGCTGAGCCCTGATTAGGGGGCGGGGCTTCACTGACTATGGGTCCTATAAAGGGAGCAGCCAGTCAGGCAGCGACACAGACAGCTGCAGCGGTACAGGAGCAAGCAAACAGAGCTGTAAACAAGCGAGTTTCAGTGGGAGTTCTGTTGGAGGAGAAGGTATTTGACTGACTAGGGGTCCTATAAAGGTAGCAGCCAGTCAGGCAGCGGCACAGACAGCTGCAGTGGCACAGGAGCTAGCAAACAGAGGTGTAAACAGGGGAGTTTGAGTGGGAGTTCTCTTGGAGGAGAAGGTATTTGTGTGTGTTTGGTTTTGTATTGGTAGTATTTGTATGTGTAGAGGCTTGGAGGGGCTTTGTGCTGGGAGAGAAGCTGATTAGGGGGCGGGACTTCCCTGACTAGGGGTCCTATAAAGGTAGCAGCCAGTCAGGCAGCGGCACAGGAGCTAGCAAACAGAGGTGTAAACAGGGAAGTTTGAGTGGGAGTTCTGTTGGAGGAGAAGGTATTTGTGTGTGTGTTTGGTTTTGTATTGGTGGTATCTGTATGTGTAGAGGCTTGGAGGGGCTTTGTGCTGGGAGCGAAGCTGAGCCCTGATTAGGGGGCGGGGCTTCACTGACTAGGTTTCCTATAAAGGTAGCAGCCAGTCAGGCAGCGGCACAGGAGCTAGCAAACAGAGCTGTAAACAGGGGACTTTGAGTGGGAGTTCTGTTGGAGGAGAAGGTATTTGTGTTTTGTTTTTTGTATTGGTAGTATTTGTATGTGTTGAGGCTTGGAGGGGCTTTGTGCTGGGAGAGAACCTGAGCCCTGATTAGGGGGCGGGGCTTCACTGACTAGGGGTCCTATAAAGGTAGCAGCCAGTCAGGCAGCGGCACAGACAGCTGTAGCGGCACAGGAGCTAGCAAACAGAGCTGTAAACAGGGGAGTTGGAGTGGGAGTTCTGTTGGAGGAGAAGGTATTTGTGCGTGTTTGGTTTTGTATTGGTGGTATCTGTATGTGTAGGAGCTTTGTGCTGGGAGAGAAGCTGAGCCCTGATTAGGGGGCGGGGCTTCACTGACTAGGGGTCCTATAAAGGTAGCAGCCAGTCAGGCAGCGGCACAGACAGCTGTAGCGGCACAGGAGCTAGCAAACAGCTGTAAACAGGGGAGTTTGAGTGGGAGTTCTGTTGGAGGAGAAGGTATTTGTGTGTGTTTGGTTTTGTATTGGTGGTATCTGTATGTGTAGGGGCTTTGTGCTGGGAGAGAAGCTGAGCCCTGATTAGGGGGCGGGGCTTCACTGACTAGGGGTCCTATAAAGGGAGCAGCCAGTCAGGCAGCTGCACAGACAGCTGCAGCGATACAGGAGCTAGCAAACAGAGCTGTAAACAGGGGAGTTTGAGTGGGAGTTCTGTTGGAGGAGAAGGTATTTGTGTGTGTGTTTGGTTTTGTATTGGTAGTATCTGTATGTGTAGAGGCTTGGAGGGGCTTTGTGCTGGGGGCGAAGCTGAGCCCTGATTAGGGGGCGGGGCTTCACTGACTATGGGTCCTATAAAGGGAGCAGCCAGTCAGGCAGCGACACAGACAGCTGCAGCGGTACAGGAGCAAGCAAACAGAGCTGTAAACAAGCGAGTTTCAGTGGGAGTTCTGTTGGAGGAGAAGGTATTTGACTGACTAGGGGTCCTATAAAGGTAGCAGCCAGTCAGGCAGCGGCACAGACAGCTGCAGTGGCACAGGAGCTAGCAAACAGAGGTGTAAACAGGGGAGTTTGAGTGGGAGTTCTCTTGGAGGAGAAGGTATTTGTGTGTGTTTGGTTTTGTATTGGTAGTATTTGTATGTGTAGAGGCTTGGAGGGGCTTTGTGCTGGGAGAGAAGCTGATTAGGGGGCGGGACTTCCCTGACTAGGGGTCCTATAAAGGTAGCAGCCAGTCAGGCAGCGGCACAGGAGCTAGCAAACAGAGGTGTAAACAGGGAAGTTTGAGTGGGAGTTCTGTTGGAGGAGAAGGTATTTGTGTGTGTGTTTGGTTTTGTATTGGTGGTATCTGTATGTGTAGAGGCTTGGAGGGGCTTTGTGCTGGGAGCGAAGCTGAGCCCTGATTAGGGGGCGGGGCTTCACTGACTAGGGGTCCTATAAAGGTAGCAGCCAGTCAGGCAGCGGCACAGACAGCTGTAGCGGCACAGGAGCTAGCAAACAGAGCTGTAAACAGGGGAGTTGGAGTGGGAGTTCTGTTGGAGGAGAAGGTATTTGTGCGTGTTTGGTTTTGTATTGGTGGTATCTGTATGTGTAGGAGCTTTGTGCTGGGAGAGAAGCTGAGCCCTGATTAGGGGGCGGGGCTTCACTGACTAGGGGTCCTATAAAGGTAGCAGCCAGTCAGGCAGCGGCACAGACAGCTGTAGCGGCACAGGAGCTAGCAAACAGCTGTAAACAGGGGAGTTTGAGTGGGAGTTCTGTTGGAGGAGAAGGTGTTTGTGTGTGTGTGTTTGGTTTTGTATTGGTGGTATCTGTATGTGTAGGGGCTTTGTGCTGGGAGAGAAGCTGAGCCCTGATTAGGGGGCGGGGCTTCACTGACTTGGGGTCCTATAAAGGTAGCAGCCAGTCAGGCAGCGGCACAGGAGCTAGCAAACAGAGCTGGAAACAGGGGACTTTGAGTGGGAGTTCTGTTGGAAGAGAAGGTATTTGTGTGTGTTTGGTTTTGTTTTGGTAGTATCTGTATGTGTAGGGGCTTTTTGCTGGGAGAGAAGCTGAGCCCTGATTAGGGTGCGGGGCTTCACTGACAAGGGGTCCTATAAAGGTAGCAGCCAGTCACGCAGCGGCACAGACAGCTGCAGTGGCACAGGAGCTTGCAAACGGAGCTGTAAACAGGGGAGTTGGAGTGGGAGTTCTGTTGGAGGAGAAGGTATTTGTGCGTGTTTGGTTTTGTATTGGTAGTATCTGTATGTGTAGGGGTTTGGCGGGGCTTTGTGCTTGGAGAGAAGCTGAGCCCTGATTAGGGGCGTGGCTTCACTGACTAGGGGTCCTATAAAGATAGCAGCCAGTCAGGCAGTGGAACAGACAGCTGTAGCGGCACAGAAGCTGGCAAACAGAGCTGTAAAGAGGGGGGTTTGAGTGGGAGTTCTGTTGGAGGAGAAGGTATTTGTGCGTGTTTGGTTTTGTATTGGTAGTATCTGTATGTGTAGGAATTTTGCGGGGCTTTGTGCTTGGAGAGGAGCTGAGCCCTGATTAGGGGGCGGGGCTTCACTGACTTGGGGTCCTATAAAGGTAGCAGCCAGTCAGGCAGCGGAACAGACAGCTGCAGCGGCACAGGAGCTAGCAAACAGAGCTGTAAACAGGGGAGTTTGAGTGGGAGTTCTGTTGGAGGAGAAGGTATTTGTGTGTGTGGGTTTGGTTTTGTATTGGTGGTATCTGTATGTGTAGGGGCTTTGTGCTGGGAGAGAAGCTGAGCCCTGATTAGGGGGCGGGCTTCACTGACTTGGGGTCCTATAAAGGTAGCAGCCAGTCAGGCAGCGGCACAGGAGCTCGCAAACAGCTGTAAACAGGAGAGTTTGATGTGGGAGTTCTGTTGGAGGAGAAGGTATTTGTGTGTGCTTGGTTTTGTATTGGTAGTATCTGGATGTGTAGGGGCTTTGTGCTGGGAGAGAAGCTGAGCCCTGATTCGGGGCGGGGCTTCACTGACTAGGGGTCCTATAAAGGTAGCAGCCAGTCAGGCAGCGGAACAGACAGCTGCAGCGGCACAGGAGCTAGCAAACAGAGCTGTAAACAGGGGAGTTTGAGTGGGAGTTTTGTTGGAGGAGAAGGTATTTGTGTGTGTTTGGTTTTGTATTGGTAGCATTGGTATGTGTAGGGGTTTGGCGGGGCTTTGTGCTGGGAGAGAAGCTGAGCCCTGATTAGGGGGCGGGGCTTCACTGACTTGGGGTCCTATAAAGGTAGCAGCCAGTCAGGCAGCGGCACAGGAGCTGGCAAACAGCTGTAAACATCAGAGTTTGAGTGGGAGTTCTGTTGGAGGAGAAGGTATTTGTGTGCGTGTTTGGTTTTGTATTGGTAGTATCTGTATGTGTAGAGGCTTGGAGGGGCTTTGTGCTGGGAGAGAAGCTGAGCCCTGATTAGGGGGCGGGGCTTCACTGACTAGGGGTCCTATAAAGGTCGCAGCCAGTCAGGCATTGGCACAGGAGGTAGCAAACAGAGCTGTAAACAGGGGAGTTTGAGTGGGAGTTCTGTTGGAGGAGAAGGTATTTGTGTGTGTGTTTGGTTTTGTATTGGTAGTATCTGTATGTGTAGAGGCTTGTAGGGGCTTTGTGCTGGGAGAGAAGCTGAGCCCTGATTAGGGGGCGGGGCTTCCCTGTGTAGGGGTCCTATAAAGGGAGCAGCCAGTCAGACAGCGGCACAGGAGCTAGCAAACAGAGCTGTAAACAGGCGAGTTTGAGTGGGAGTTCTGTTGGAGGAGAAGGTATTTGTGTGTGTTTGGTTTTGTTTTGGTCGTATCTGTATGTGTAGGGGCTTTGTGCTGGGAGAGAAGCTGAGCCCTGATGAGGGGGCGGGTCTTCCCTGACTAGGGGTTCTGTAAAGGTAGCAGCCAGTCAGGCAGCGGCACAGACAGCTGCAGTGGCACAGGAGCTAGCAAACAGAGCTGTAAACGGGAGTTTGAGTGGGAGTTCTGTTGGAGGAGAAGGTATTTGTGTGAGTATCTGTATGTGTAGGGGCTTTGTGCTGGGAGAGAAGCTGAGCCCTGATGAGGGGGCGGGTCTTCCCTGACTAGGGGTTCTGTAAAGGTAGCAGCCAGTCAGGCAGCGGCACAGGAGCAAGCAAACAGAGCTGTAAACAGGGGAGTTTGAGTGTGAGTTCTGTTGGAGGAGAAGGTATTTGTGTGTGTGTTTGGTTTTGTATTGGTAGTATCTGTATGTGTAGAGGCTTGGAGGGGCTTTGTGCTGGGAGAGAAGCTGAGCCCTGATTAGGGGGCGGGGCTTCACTGACTAGGGGTCCTATAAAGGTCGCAGCCAGTCAGGCATTGGCACAGGAGGTAGCAAACAGAGCTGTAAACAGGGGAGTTTGAGTGGGAGTTCTGTTGGAGTAGAAGGTATTTGTGTGTGTGTTTGGTTTTGTATTGGTAGTATCTGTATGTGTAGAGGCTTGTAGGGGCTTTGTGCTGGGAGAGAAGCTGAGCCCTGATTAGGGGGCGGGGCTTCACGGACTAGGGGTCCTATAAAGGTAGCAGCCAGTCAGGCTGCGGCACAGACAGCTGCAGTGGCACAGGAGCTAGCAAACAGAGCTTTCAACAGGGGAGTTTGAGTGGGAGTTCTGGTGGAGGAGAAGGTATTTCTGTGTGTTTGGTTTTGTACTGGTAGTATCTGCATGTGTAGGGACTTTGTGCTGGCAGAGAAGCTGAGCCCTGATGAGGGGGCGGGTCTTCCCTGACTAGGGGTTCTGTAAAGGTAGCAGCCAGTCAGGCAGCGGCACAGACAGCTGCAGTGGCACAGGAGCTAGCAAACAGAGCTGTAAACGGGAGTTTGAGTGGGAGTTCTCTTGGAGGAGAAGGTATTTGTGTGAGTTTCTGTATGTGTAGGGGCTTTGTGCTGGGAGAGAAGCTGAGCCCTGATTAGGGGGCGGGCTTCACTGACTAGGGGTCCTATAAAGGTAGCAGCCAGTCAGGCAGCCGCACAGGAGCAAGCAAACAGAGCTGTAAATAGGGGAGTTTGAGTGGGAGTTCTGTTGGAGGAGAAGGTATTTGTGTGTGTGTTTGGTTTTGTATTGGTGGTATCTGTATGTGTAGAGGTTTGGAGGGGTTTGTGCTGGGAGAGAAGCTGAGCCCTGATTAGGGGGCGGGGCTTCACTGACTAGGGGTCCTATAAAGGTAGCAGCCAGTCAGGCAGCGGCACAGGAGCAAGCAAACAGAGGTGTAAACAGGGGAGTTTGAGTGGGAGTTCTGTTGGAGGAGAAGGTATTTGTGTGTGTTTGGTTTTGTATTGGTGGTATCTGTATGTGTAGAGGTTTGGAGGGGTTTGTGCTGGGAGAGAAGCTGACCCCTGATCAGGGGGCGGGGCTTCACGGACTAGGGGTCCTATAAAGGTAGCAGCCAGTCAGGCTGCGGCACAGACAGCTGCAGTGGCACAGGAGCTAGCAAACAGAGCTTTCAACAGGGGAGTTTGAGTGGGAGTTCTGGTGGAGGAGAAGGTATTTGTGTGTGTTTGGTTTTGTATTGGTGGTATCTGTATGTGTAGAGGCTTGGAGGGGCTTTGTGCTGGGAGAGAAGCTGAGCCCTGATGAGGGTCGGGGCTTCACGGACTAGTGGTCCTATAAAGGGAGCAGCCAGTCAGACAGCGGCAAAGGAGCTAGCAAACATATCTGTAAACTGGGGAGTTTGAGTGGGAGTTCTGTTGGAGGAGAGGGTATTTGTGTGTGTGTGTGTTTGGTTTTGTATTGTTAGTATCAGTATGTGTAGAGGCTTGTAGGGGCTTTGTGCTGGGAGAGAAGCTGAGCCCTGATTAGGGGGCTGGGCTTCCCTGACTAGGGGTCCTATAAAAGGAGCAGCCAGTCAGACAGCTGCCCAGGAGCTAGCAAACAGAGCTGTAAACAGGGGAGTTTGGGTGGGAGTTCTGTTGGAGGAGAAGGTATTTGTGTGAGTATCTGTATGTGTAGGGGCTTTGTGCTGGGAGAGAAGCTCAGCCCTGATTCGGGGGCGGGGCTTCACTGACAAGGGTCCTATAAAGGTAGCAGCCAGTCAGGCAGCGGCACAGGAGCTAGCAAACAGAGCTGTAGACAGGGGAGTTTGAGTGGGAGTTCCGTTGGAGGAGAAGGTATTTGTGTGTGTGTGTTTGGTTTTGTATTGGTAGTATCTGTATGTGTAGAGGCTTGGAGGGGCTTTGTGCTGGGAGAGAAGCTGAGCCCTGATAAGGGGGCGGGGCTTCACTGACTAGGGGTCCTATAAAGGTCGCAGCCAGTCAGGCAGCGGCACAGGAGCAAGCAAACAGAGCTGTAAACAGGGGAGTTTGAGTGGGAGTTCTGTTGGAGGAGAAGGTATTTGTTTGTGTTTGGTTTTGTATTAGTCGTATCTGTATGTGTAGGGGCTTGGAGGGGCTTTGTGCTGGGAGAGAAGCTGAGCCCTGATGAGGGGGCGGGGCTTCACTGACTAGGGGTCCTATAAAGGGAGCAGCCAGTCAGGCAGCGGCACAGACAGCTGCAGCGGTACAGGAGCTAGCAAACAGAGCTGTAAACATGGGAGTTTGAGTGGGAGTTCTGTTGGAGGAGACGGTATTTGTGTGTGTTTGGTTTTGTACTGGTAGTATCTGCATGTGTAGGGACTTTGTGCTGGCAGAGAAGCTGAGCCCTTATTAGGGGGCGGGGCTTCCCTGACTAGGGGTCCTATAAAGGGAGCAGCCAGTCAGACAGCGGCAAAGGAGCTAGCAAACAGAGCTGTAAACTGGGGAGTTTGAGTGGGAGTTCTGTTGGAGGAGAAGGTATTTGTGTGTGTTTGGTTTTGTATTGGTAGTATCTGTATGTGTAGGGGCTTTGTGCTGGGAGAGAAGCTGAGCCCTGATTAGGGGGCGGGGCTTCACTGACTAGGGGTCCCCTAAAGGTAGCAGCCAGTCAGGCAGCGGCTCAGACAGCTGCAGCGGCACAGGAGCTAGCAAACAGAGCTGTAAACAGGGGATTTTGAGTGGGAGTTCTGTTGGAGGAGAAGGTATTTGTGTGTGTTTGGTTTTGTACTGGTAGTATCTGCATGTGTAAGGACTTTGTGCTGGTAGAGAAGCTGAGCCCTGATTTGGGGGCGGGGCTTCCCTGACTAGGGGTCCTATAAAGGGAGCAGCCAGTCAGACAGCGGCACAGGAGCTAGCAAACAGAGCTGTAAACAGGGGAGTTTGAGTGGGAGTTCCGTTGGAGGAGAAGGTATTTGTGTGTGTGTGTTTGGTTTTGTATTGGTAGTATCTGTATGTGTAGAGGCTTGGAGGGGCTTTGTGCTGGAAGAGAAGCTGAGCCCTGATTAGGGGACGGGGCTTCACTGACTAGGCGTCCTATAAAGGGAGCAGCCAGTCACGCAGCGGCACAGACAGCTCCCGCGGTACAGGAGCTAGCAAACAGAGCTGTAAACAGGGGAGTTTGAGTGGGAGTTCTGTTGGAGGAGAAGGTATTTGTGTGTGTTTGGTTTTCTATTGGTCCTATCTGTATGTGTAGGGGCTTTGTGCTGAGAGAGAAGCAGAGCCCTGATGAGGGGGCGGGGCTTCACGGACTAGGGGTCCTATAAAGGGAGCAGCCAGTCAGACAGCGGCACAGGAGCTAGCAAACAGAGCTGTAAACAGGGGAGTTTGAGTGGGAGTTCTGTTGGAGGAGAAGGTATTTGTGTGTGTGTTTGGTTTTGTATTGGTAGTATCTGTATGTGTAGAGGCTTGGAGGGGCTTTGTGCTGGGAGAGAAGCTGAGCCCTGATTAGGGGGCGGGGCTTCACTGACTAGGGGTCCTATAAAGGTAGCAGCCAGTCAGGCAGCGGCACAGACAGCTGCAGCGGTACAGGAGCTAGCAAACAGAGATCTAAACAGGGGAGTTTGAGTGGGAGTTCTGTTGGAGGAGAAGGTATTTGTGCGTGTTTGGTTTTGTATTGGTAGTATCAGTATGTGTAGGGGCTTTGTGCTGGGAGAGAAGCTGAGCCCTGATTAGGGGGCGGGGCTTCACTGACTAGGGGTCCTATAAAGGTAGCAGCCAGTCAGGCAGCGGCACAGACAGCTGTAGCGGCACAGGAGCTAGCAAACAGAGCTGTAAACAGGGGAGTTTGAGTGGGAGTTCTGTTGGAGGAGAAGGTATTTGTGCGTGTTTGGTTTTGTATTGGTGGTATCGGTATGTGTAGGGGCTTTGTGCTGGGAGAGAAGCTGAGCCCTGATTAGGGGGCGGGGCTTCACTGACTAGGGGTCCTATAAAGGTAGCAGCCAGTCAGGCAGCGGCACAGACAGCTGTAGCGGCACAGGAGCTAGCAAACAGAGCTGTAAACAGGGGAGTTTGAGTGGGAGTTCTGTTGGAGGAGAAGGTGTTTGTGTGTGTGTGTTTGGTTTTGTATTGGTGGTATCTGTATGTGTAGGGGCTTTGTGCTGGGAGAGAAGCTGAGCCCTGATTAGGGGGCGGGGCTTCACTGACTTGGGGTCCTATAAAGGTAGCAGCCAGTCAGGCAGCGGCACAGGAGCTAGCAAACAGCTGTAAACAGGAGAGTTTGAGTGGGAGTTCTGTTGGAGGAGAAGGTATTTGTGTGTGCTTGGTTTTGTATTGGTAGTATCTGTATGTGTAGGGGCTTTGTGCTGGGAGAGAAGCTGAGCCCTGATTAGGGGCGGGGCTTTACTGACTAGGGGTCCTATAAAGGTAGCAGCCAGTCAGGCAGCGGAACAGACAGCTGCAGCGGCACAGGAGCTAGCAAACAGACATGTAAGCAGGGGAGTTTGAGTGGGTGTTCTGTTGGAGGAGAAGGTATTTGTGTGTGTGTGTTTGGTTTTGTATTGGTAGTATCTGTATGTGTAGGGGCTTTGTGCTGGGAGAGAAGCTGAGCCCTGATTAGGGGCGGGGCTTCACTGACTAGGGGTCCTATAAAGGGAGCAGCCAGTCAGGCAGCGACACAGACAGCTGCAGCGGTACAGGAGCTAGCAAACAGAGCTGTAAACAGGGGAGTTTGAGTGGGAGTTCTGTTGGAGGAGAAGGTATTTGTGTGTGTTTGGTTTTGTGTTGGTGGTATCTGTATGTGTAGGGGCTTTGTGCTGGGAGAGAACCTGAGCCCTGATTAGGGGGCGGGGCTTCATTGACGAGGGGTCCTATAAAGGTAGCAGCCAGTCAGGCAGCAGTACAGGAGCTAGCAAACAGAGCTGTAAACAGGGGAGTTTGAGTGGGAGTTCTGTTGGAGGAGAAGGTATTTGTGTGTGCTTGGTTTTGTATTGGTGATATCTGTATGTGTAGGGGCTTTTTGCTGGAAGAGAAGCTGAGCCCTGATTAGGGTGCAGGGCTTCAATAACCAGGGGTCCTATAAAGGTAGCAGCCAGTCAGGCAGCGGCACAGACAGCTGCAGTGGCACAGGAGCTTGCAAACTGAGCTGTAAACAGGGGAGTTTGAGTGGGAGTTCAGTTGGAGGAGAAGGTATTTGTGTGTGTGTTTGGTTTTGTATTGGTAGTATCTGTATGTGTAGAGGCTTGGAGGGGCTTTGTGCTGGGAGAGAAGCTGAGCCCTGATTAGGGGGCGGGGCTTCCCTGACTAGGGGTCCTATAAAGGTACCAGCCAGTCAGGCAGCGGCACAGACAGCTGCAGCGGCACTGGAGCTCGCAAATAGAGCTGTAAACAGGGGAGTTTGAGTGGGAGTTCTGTTTGAGGAGAAGGTATTTGTGTGTGTGTTTGGTTTTGTATTGGTGGTATCTGTATTTGTAGAGGTTTTGGAGGAGCTTTGTCTTGGGAGAGAAGCTGAGCCCTGATGAGGGGACGGGGCTTCGCTGACTAGGGGTCCTATGATTGTAGCAGCCAGTCAGGCAGCGTCACAGACAGCTGCAGGGGCACAGGAGATAGCAAACAGAGCTGTAAACAGGGGAGTTTTAGTGGGAGTTCTGTTGGAGGAGAAGGTATTTGTGTGTGTGTGTTTGGTTTTGTATTGTTAGTTTCTGTATGTGCAGGGGCTTTGTGCTGGGAGAGAAGTTGAGCCCTTATTAGGGGGCGGGGCTTCCCTGACTAGGGGTCCTATAAAGGTAGCAGCCAGTCAGGCAGCAGCACAGGAGCTAGCAAACAGAGCTGTAAACAGGGGAGTTTTAGTGGGAGTTCTGTTGGAGGAGAAGGTATTTGTGTGTGTTTGGTTTTGTATTGGTGATATCTGTATGTGTAGGGGCTTTTTGCTGGGAGAGAAGCTGAGCCCTGATTAGGGTGCAGGGCTTCAATAACCAGGGGTCCTATAAAGGTAGCAGCCAGTCAGGCAGCGGCACAGACAGCTGCAGTGGCACAGGAGCTTGCAAACTGAGCTGTAAACAGGGGAGTTTGAGTGGGAGTTCTGTTGGAGGAGAAGGTATTTGTGTGTGTGTTTGGTTTTGTACTGGTAGTATCTGTATGTGTAGAGGCTTGGAGGGGCTTTGTGCTGGGAGAGAAGCTGAACCCTGATTAGGGGGCGGGGCTTTCCTGACTTGGGGTTCTACAAAGGTACCAGCCAGTCAGGCAGCGGCACAGACAGCTGCAGGGGCACAGGAGCTAGCAAACAGAGCTGTAAACAGGGGAGTTTGAGTGGGAGTTCTGTTGGAGGAGAAGGTATTTGTGTGTGTTTGGTTTTGTATTGGTGGTATCTGTATGTGTAGGGGCTTTGTGCTGGGAGAGAAGCTGAGCCCTGATTAGGGGGCGGGGCTTCACTGACTAGGGGTCCTATAAAGGGAGCAGCCAGTCAGGCAGCTGCACAGACAGCTGCAGCGATACAGGAGCTAGCAAACAGAGCTGTAAACAGGGGAGTTTGAGTGGGAGTTCTGTTGGAGGAGAAGGTATTTGTGTGTGTGTTTGGTTTTGTATTGGTAGTATCTGTATGTGTAGAGGCTTGGAGGGGCTTTGTGCTGGGGGCGAAGCTGAGCCCTGATTAGGGGGCGGGGCTTCACTGACTATGGGTCCTATAAAGGGAGCAGCCAGTCAGGCAGCGACACAGACAGCTGCAGCGGTACAGGAGCAAGCAAACAGAGCTGTAAACAAGCGAGTTTCAGTGGGAGTTCTGTTGGAGGAGAAGGTATTTGACTGACTAGGGGTCCTATAAAGGTAGCAGCCAGTCAGGCAGCGGCACAGACAGCTGCAGTGGCACAGGAGCTAGCAAACAGAGGTGTAAACAGGGGAGTTTGAGTGGGAGTTCTCTTGGAGGAGAAGGTATTTGTGTGTGTTTGGTTTTGTATTGGTAGTATTTGTATGTGTAGAGGCTTGGAGGGGCTTTGTGCTGGGAGAGAAGCTGATTAGGGGGCGGGACTTCCCTGACTAGGGGTCCTATAAAGGTAGCAGCCAGTCAGGCAGCGGCACAGGAGCTAGCAAACAGAGGTGTAAACAGGGAAGTTTGAGTGGGAGTTCTGTTGGAGGAGAAGGTATTTGTGTGTGTGTTTGGTTTTGTATTGGTGGTATCTGTATGTGTAGAGGCTTGGAGGGGCTTTGTGCTGGGAGCGAAGCTGAGCCCTGATTAGGGGGCGGGGCTTCACTGACTAGGTTTCCTATAAAGGTAGCAGCCAGTCAGGCAGCGGCACAGGAGCTAGCAAACAGAGCTGTAAACAGGGGACTTTGAGTGGGAGTTCTGTTGGAGGAGAAGGTATTTGTGTTTTGTTTTTTGTATTGGTAGTATTTGTATGTGTTGAGGCTTGGAGGGGCTTTGTGCTGGGAGAGAACCTGAGCCCTGATTAGGGGGCGGGGCTTCACTGACTAGGGGTCCTATAAAGGTAGCAGCCAGTCAGGCAGCGGCACAGACAGCTGTAGCGGCACAGGAGCTAGCAAACAGAGCTGTAAACAGGGGAGTTGGAGTGGGAGTTCTGTTGGAGGAGAAGGTATTTGTGCGTGTTTGGTTTTGTATTGGTGGTATCTGTATGTGTAGGAGCTTTGTGCTGGGAGAGAAGCTGAGCCCTGATTAGGGGGCGGGGCTTCACTGACTAGGGGTCCTATAAAGGTAGCAGCCAGTCAGGCAGCGGCACAGACAGCTGTAGCGGCACAGGAGCTAGCAAACAGAGCTGTAAACAGGGGAGTTTGAGTGGGAGTTCTGTTGGAGGAGAAGGTGTTTGTGTGTGTGTGTTTGGTTTTGTATTGGTGGTATCTGTATGTGTAGGGGCTTTGTGCTGGGAGAGAAGCTGAGCCCTGATTAGGGGGCGGGGCTTCACTGACTTGGGGTCCTATAAAGGTAGCAGCCAGTCAGGCAGCGGCACAGGAGCTAGCAAACAGAGCTGGAAACAGGGGACTTTGAGTGGGAGTTCTGTTGGAAGAGAAGGTATTTGTGTGTGTTTGGTTTTGTTTTGGTAGTATCTGTATGTGTAGGGGCTTTTTGCTGGGAGAGAAGCTGAGCCCTGATTAGGGTGCGGGGCTTCACTGACCAGGGGTCCTATAAAGGTAGCAGCCAGTCAGGCAGCGGCACAGACAGCTGCAGTGGCACAGGAGCTTGCAAACGGAGCTGTAAACAGGGGAGTTGGAGTGGGAGTTCTGTTGGAGGAGAAGGTATTTGTGCGTGTTTGGTTTTGTATTGGTAGTATCTGTATGTGTAGGGGTTTGGCGGGGCTTTGTGCTTGGAGAGAAGCTGAGCCCTGATTAGGGGCGTGGCTTCACTGACTAGGGGTCCTATAAAGATAGCAGCCAGTCAGGCAGTGGAACAGACAGCTGTAGCGGCACAGAAGCTGGCAAACAGAGCTGTAAAGAGGGGGGTTTGAGTGGGAGTTCTGTTGGAGGAGAAGGTATTTGTGCGTGTTTGGTTTTGTATTGGTAGTATCTGTATGTGTAGGAATTTTGCGGGGCTTTGTGCTTGGAGAGGAGCTGAGCCCTGATTAGGGGGCGGGGCTTCACTGACTTGGGGTCCTATAAAGGTAGCAGCCAGTCAGGCAGCGGAACAGACAGCTGCAGCGGCACAGGAGCTAGCAAACAGAGCTGTAAACAGGGGAGTTTGAGTGGGAGTTCTGTTGGAGGAGAAGGTATTTGTGTGTGTGGGTTTGGTTTTGTATTGGTGGTATCTGTATGTGTAGGGGCTTTGTGCTGGGAGAGAAGCTGAGCCCTGATTAGGGGGCGGGCTTCACTGACTTGGGGTCCTATAAAGGTAGCAGCCAGTCAGGCAGCGGCACAGGAGCTCGCAAACAGCTGTAAACAGGAGAGTTTGATGTGGGAGTTCTGTTGGAGGAGAAGGTATTTGTGTGTGCTTGGTTTTGTATTGGTAGTATCTGGATGTGTAGGGGCTTTGTGCTGGGAGAGAAGCTGAGCCCTGATTCGGGGCGGGGCTTCACTGACTAGGGGTCCTATAAAGGTAGCAGCCAGTCAGGCAGCGGAACAGACAGCTGCAGCGGCACAGGAGCTAGCAAACAGAGCTGTAAACAGGGGAGTTTGAGTGGGAGTTTTGTTGGAGGAGAAGGTATTTGTGTGTGTTTGGTTTTGTATTGGTAGCATTGGTATGTGTAGGGGTTTGGCGGGGCTTTGTGCTGGGAGAGAAGCTGAGCCCTGATTAGGGGGCGGGGCTTCACTGACTTGGGGTCCTATAAAGGTAGCAGCCAGTCAGGCAGCGGCACAGGAGCTGGCAAACAGCTGTAAACATCAGAGTTTGAGTGGGAGTTCTGTTGGAGGAGAAGGTATTTGTGTGCGTGTTTGGTTTTGTATTGGTAGTATCTGTATGTGTAGAGGCTTGGAGGGGCTTTGTGCTGGGAGAGAAGCTGAGCCCTGATTAGGGGGCGGGGCTTCACTGACTAGGGGTCCTATAAAGGTCGCAGCCAGTCAGGCATTGGCACAGGAGGTAGCAAACAGAGCTGTAAACAGGGGAGTTTGAGTGGGAGTTCTGTTGGAGGAGAAGGTATTTGTGTGTGTGTTTGGTTTTGTATTGGTAGTATCTGTATGTGTAGAGGCTTGTAGGGGCTTTGTGCTGGGAGAGAAGCTGAGCCCTGATTAGGGGGCGGGGCTTCCCTGTGTAGGGGTCCTATAAAGGGAGCAGCCAGTCAGACAGCGGCACAGGAGCTAGCAAACAGAGCTGTAAACAGGCGAGTTTGAGTGGGAGTTCTGTTGGAGGAGAAGGTATTTGTGTGTGTTTGGTTTTGTTTTGGTCGTATCTGTATGTGTAGGGGCTTTGTGCTGGGAGAGAAGCTGAGCCCTGATGAGGGGGCGGGTCTTCCCTGACTAGGGGTTCTGTAAAGGTAGCAGCCAGTCAGGCAGCGGCACAGACAGCTGCAGTGGCACAGGAGCTAGCAAACAGAGCTGTAAACGGGAGTTTGAGTGGGAGTTCTGTTGGAGGAGAAGGTATTTGTGTGAGTATCTGTATGTGTAGGGGCTTTGTGCTGGGAGAGAAGCTGAGCCCTGATTAGGGGGCGGGGCTTCACGGACTAGGGGTCCTATAAAGGTAGCAGCCAGTCAGGCTGCGGCACAGACAGCTGCAGTGGCACAGGAGCTAGCAAACAGAGCTTTCAACAGGGGAGTTTGAGTGGGAGTTCTGGTGGAGGAGAAGGTATTTCTGTGTGTTTGGTTTTGTACTGGTAGTATCTGCATGTGTAGGGACTTTGTGCTGGCAGAGAAGCTGAGCCCTGATGAGGGGGCGGGTCTTCCCTGACTAGGGGTTCTGTAAAGGTAGCAGCCAGTCAGGCAGCGGCACAGACAGCTGCAGTGGCACAGGAGCTAGCAAACAGAGCTGTAAACGGGAGTTTGAGTGGGAGTTCTCTTGGAGGAGAAGGTATTTGTGTGAGTTTCTGTATGTGTAGGGGCTTTGTGCTGGGAGAGAAGCTGAGCCCTGATTAGGGGGCGGGCTTCACTGACTAGGGGTCCTATAAAGGTAGCAGCCAGTCAGGCAGCCGCACAGGAGCAAGCAAACAGAGCTGTAAATAGGGGAGTTTGAGTGGGAGTTCTGTTGGAGGAGAAGGTATTTGTGTGTGTGTTTGGTTTTGTATTGGTAGCATCTGTATGTGTAGAGGCTTGGAGGGGCTTTGTGCTGGGAGAGAAGCTGAGCCCTGATTAGGGGGCGGGGCTTCACTGACTAGGGGTCCTATAAAGGTAGCAGCCAGTCAGGCAGCGGCACAGGAGCAAGCAAACAGAGCTGTAAACAGGGGAGTTTGAGTGGGAGTTCTGTTGGAGGAGAAGGTATTTGTGTGTGTTTGGTTTTGTATTGGTGGTATCTGTATGTGTAGAGGTTTGGAGGGGTTTGTGCTGGGAGAGAAGCTGACCCCTGATCAGGGGGCGGGGCTTCACGGACTAGGGGTCCTATAAAGGTAGCAGCCAGTCAGGCTGCGGCACAGACAGCTGCAGTGGCACAGGAGCTAGCAAACAGAGCTTTCAACAGGGGAGTTTGAGTGGGAGTTCTGTTGGAGGAGAAGGTATTTGTGTGAGTATCTGTATGTGTAGGGGCTTTGTGCTGGGAGAGAAGCTCAGCCCTGATTAGGGGGCGGGGCTTCACGGCAAGGGGTCCTATAAAGGTCGCAGCCAGTCAGGCAGTGGCATAGGAGCTAGCAAACAGAGCTGTAAACAGGGGAGTTTGAGTGGGAGTTCTGTTGGAGAAGAAGGTATTTGTGTGTGTGCTTGGTTTTGTATTGTTAGTATCAGTATGTGTAGAGGCTTGTAGGGGCTTTGTGCTGGGAGAGAAGCTGAGCCCTGATGAGGGGGCGGGGCTTCACTGACTAGGGGTCCTATAAAGGTAGCAGCCAGTCAGGCAGTGGCACAGGAGCAAGCAAACAGAGCTGTAAACAGGGGAGTTTGAGTGGGAGTTCTTTTGGAGGAGAAGGTATTTGTGTGTGTTTGGTTTTGTATTGGTGGTATCTGTATGTGTAGAGGCTTGGAGGGGCTTTGTGCTGGGAGAGAAGCTGAGCCCTGATGAGGGTCGGGGCTTCACGGACTAGTGGTCCTATAAAGGGAGCAGCCAGTCAGACAGCGGCAAAGGAGCTAGCAAACATATCTGTAAACTGGGGAGTTTGAGTGGGAGTTCTGTTGGAGGAGAGGGTATTTGTGTGTGTGTGTGTTTGGTTTTGTATTGTTAGTATCAGTATGTGTAGAGGCTTGTAGGGGCTTTGTGCTGGGAGAGAAGCTGAGCCCTGATTAGGGGGCTGGGCTTCCCTGACTAGGGGTCCTATAAAAGGAGCAGCCAGTCAGACAGCTGCCCAGGAGCTAGCAAACAGAGCTGTAAACAGGGGAGTTTGGGTGGGAGTTCTGTTGGAGGAGAAGGTATTTGTGTGAGTATCTGTATGTGTAGGGGCTTTGTGCTGGGAGAGAAGCTCAGCCCTGATTCGGGGGCGGGGCTTCACTGACAAGGGTCCTATAAAGGTAGCAGGCAGTCAGGCAGCGGCACAGGAGCTAGCAAACAGAGCTGTAAACGGGGGAGTTTGAGTGGGAGTTCTGTTGGAGGAGAAGGTATTTGTTTGTGTTTGGTTTTGTATTAGTCGTATCTGTATGTGTAGGGGCTTGGAGGGGCTTTGTGCTGGGAGAGAAGCTGAGCCCTGATGAGGGGGCGGGGCTTCACTGACTAGGGGTCCTATAAAGGGAGCAGCCAGTCAGGCAGCGGCACAGACAGCTGCAGCGGTACAGGAGCTAGCAAACAGAGCTGTAAACATGGGAGTTTGAGTGGGAGTTCTGTTGGAGGAGACGGTATTTGTGTGTGTTTGGTTTTGTACTGGTAGTATCTGCATGTGTAGGGACTTTGTGCTGGCAGAGAAGCTGAGCCCTTATTAGGGGGCGGGGCTTCCCTGACTAGGGGTCCTATAAAGGGAGCAGCCAGTCAGACAGCGGCAAAGGAGCTAGCAAACAGAGCTGTAAACTGGGGAGTTTGAGTGGGAGTTCTGTTGGAGGAGAAGGTATTTGTGTGTGTTTGGTTTTGTATTGGTAGTATCTGTATGTGTAGGGGCTTTGTGCTGGGAGAGAAGCTGAGCCCTGATTAGGGGGCGGGGCTTCACTGACTAGGGGTCCCCTAAAGGTAGCAGCCAGTCAGGCAGCGGCTCAGACAGCTGCAGCGGCACAGGAGCTAGCAAACAGAGCTGTAAACAGGGGATTTTGAGTGGGAGTTCTGTTGGAGGAGAAGGTATTTGTGTGTGTTTGGTTTTGTACTGGTAGTATCTGCATGTGTAAGGACTTTGTGCTGGTAGAGAAGCTGAGCCCTGATTTGGGGGCGGGGCTTCCCTGACTAGGGGTCCTATAAAGGGAGCAGCCAGTCAGACAGCGGCACAGGAGCTAGCAAACAGAGCTGTAAACAGGGGAGTTTGAGTGGGAGTTCCGTTGGAGGAGAAGGTATTTGTGTGTGTGTGTTTGGTTTTGTATTGGTAGTATCTGTATGTGTAGAGGCTTGGAGGGGCTTTGTGCTGGAAGAGAAGCTGAGCCCTGATTAGGGGACGGGGCTTCACTGACTAGGCGTCCTATAAAGGGAGCAGCCAGTCACGCAGCGGCACAGACAGCTCCCGCGGTACAGGAGCTAGCAAACAGAGCTGTAAACAGGGGAGTTTGAGTGGGAGTTCTGTTGGAGGAGAAGGTATTTGTGTGTGTTTGGTTTTCTATTGGTCCTATCTGTATGTGTAGGGGCTTTGTGCTGAGAGAGAAGCAGAGCCCTGATGAGGGGGCGGGGCTTCACGGACTAGCGGTCCTATAAAGGGAGCAGCCAGTCAGACAGCGGCACAGGAGCTAGCAAACAGAGCTGTAAACAGGGGAGTTTGAGTGGGAGTTCTGTTGGAGGAGAAGGTATTTGTGTGTGTGTTTGGTTTTGTATTGGTAGTATCTGTATGTGTAGAGGCTTGGAGGGGCTTTGTGCTGGGAGAGAAGCTGAGCCCTGATTAGGGGGCGGGGCTTCACTGACTAGGGGTCCTATAAAGGTAGCAGCCAGTCAGGCAGCGGCACAGACAGCTGCAGCGGTACAGGAGCTAGCAAACAGAGATCTAAACAGGGGAGTTTGAGTGGGAGTTCTGTTGGAGGAGAAGGTATTTGTGTGTGTTTGGTTTTGTATTGGTAGTATCTGTATGTGTAGGGGCTTTGTGCTGGGAGAGAAGCTGAGCCCTGATAAGGGGGCGGGGCTTCACGGACTAGGGGTCCTGTAAAGGTTGCAGCCAGTCAGGCAGCGGCACAGAGAGCTGCAGTGGCACAGGAGCTAGCAAACAGAGCTGTAAACGGGAGTTTGAGTGGGAGTTCAGTTGGAGGAGAAGGTATTTGTGTGTGTGTGTGTTTGGTTTTGTATTGTTAGTATCAGTATGTGTAGACGCTTGTAGGGGCTTTGTGCTGGGAGAGAAGCTGAGCCCTGATGAGGGTCGGGGCTTCACGGACTAGGGGTCCTATAAAAGTAGCGGCCAGTCAGGCAGCGGCACAGACAGCTGCAGTGGCACAGGAGCTAGGAAACAGAGCTTTCAACAGGGGAGTTTGAGTGGGAGTTCTGTTGGAGGAGAAGGTATTTGTGTGAGTATCTGTATGTGTAGGGGCTTTGTGCTGGGAGAGAAGCTGAGCCCTGATGAGGGGGCGGGGCTTCACTGACTAGGCGTCCCATAAAGAGAGCAGCCAGTCAGACAGCGGCACAGGAGCTAGCAAACAGAGCTGTAAACAGGGGAGTTTGAGTGGGAGTTCTGGTGGAGGAGAAGGTATTTGTGTGTGTTTGGTTTTGTACTGGTAGAATCTGCATGTGTAGGGACTTTGTGCTGGCAGAGAAGCTGAGCCCTGATTAGGGGGCGGGGCTTCCCTGACTAGGGGTCCTATAAAGGGAGCAGCCAGTCAGACAGCGGCACAGGAGCCAGCAAACAGAGGTGTAAACAGGGGAGTTTGAGTGGGAGTTCTGTTGGAGGAGAAGGTATTTGTGTGAGTATCTGTATGTGTAGGGGCTTTGTGCTGGGAGAGAAGCTCAGCCCTGATTAGGGGGCGGGGCTTCACGGCAAGGGGTCCTATAAAGGTCGCAGCCAGTCAGGCAGTGGCATAGGAGCTAGCAAACAGAGCTGTAAACAGGGGAGTTTGAGTGGGAGTTCTGTTGGAGAAGAAGGTATTTGTGTGTGTGCTTGGTTTTGTATTGTTAGTATCAGTATGTGTAGAGGCTTGTAGGGGCTTTGTGCTGGGAGAGAAGCTGAGCCCTGATGAGGGGGCGGGGCTTCACTGACTAGGGGTCCTATAAAGGTAGCAGCCAGTCAGGCAGTGGCACAGGAGCAAGCAAACAGAGCTGTAAACAGGGGAGTTTGAGTGGGAGTTCTTTTGGAGGAGAAGGTATTTGTGTGTGTTTGGTTTTGTATTGGTGGTATCTGTATGTGTAGAGGCTTGGAGGGGCTTTGTGCTGGGAGAGAAGCTGAGCCCTGATGAGGGTCGGGGCTTCACGGACTAGTGGTCCTATAAAGGGAGCAGCCAGTCAGACAGCGGCAAAGGAGCTAGCAAACATATCTGTAAACTGGGGAGTTTGAGTGGGAGTTCTGTTGGAGGAGAGGGTATTTGTGTGTGTGTGTGTTTGGTTTTGTATTGGTAGTATCTGTATGTGTAGAGGCTTGGAGGGGCATTGTGCTGGGAGAGAAGCTGAGCCCTGATTAGGGGGCGGGGCCTAACTGACTAGGGGTCCTATAAAGGTCGCAGCCAGTCAGGCATCGGCACAGGAGCTAGCAAACAGAGCTGTAAACAGGGGAGTTTGAGTGGGAGTTCTGTTGGAGGAGAAGGTATTTGTGTGTGTTTGGTTTTGTACTGGTAGTATCTGCATGTGTAAGGACTTTGTGCTGGCAGAGAAGCTGAGCCCTGATTAGGGGGCGGGGCTTCCCTGACTAGGGGTCCTATAAAGGGAGCAGCCAGTCAGACAGCGGCACAGGAGCTAGCAAACAGAGCTGTAAACAGGGGAGTTTGAGTGGGAGTTCCGTTGGAGGAGAAGTTATTTGCGTGTGTGTGTTTGGTTTTGTATTGGTAGTATCTGTATGTGTAGAGGCTTGGAGGGGCTTTGTGCTGGGAGAGAAGCTGAGCCCTGATAAGGGGGCGGGGCTTCACTGACTAGGGGTCCTATAAAGGTCGCAGCCAGTCAGGCAGCGGCACAGGAGCAAGCAAACAGAGCTGTAAACAGGGGAGTTTGGGTGGGAGTTCTGTTGGAGGAGAAGGTATTTGTGTGAGTATCTGTATGTGTAGGGGCTTTGTGCTGGGAGAGAAGCTGAGCCCTGATTAGGGGGCGGGGCTTCACTGACTAGGGGTCCCCTAAAGGTAGCAGCCAGTCAGGCAGCGGCTCAGACAGCTGCAGCGGCACAGGAGCTAGCAAACAGAGCTGTAAACAGGGGAGTTTGAGTGGGAGTTCTGTTGGAGGAGAAGGTATTTGTGTGTGTTTGGTTTTGTACTGGCAGTATGTGCATGTGTAGGGACTTTGTGCTGGCAGAGAAGATGAGCCCTGATTAGGGGGCGGGGCTTCCCTGCCTAGGCGTCCTATAAAGGGAGGAGCCAGTCAGACAGCGGCACAGGAGCTAGCAAACAGAGCTCTAAACAGGGGAGTTTGAGTGGGAGTTCTGTTGGAGGAGAAGGTATTTGTGTGTGTGTTTGGTTTTGTATTGGTCGTATCTGTATGTGTAGAGGCTTGGAGGGGCTTTGTGCTGGGAGAGAAGCTGAGCCCTGATTAGGGGGCGGGGCTTCACTGACTAGGGTTCCTATAAAGGTAGCAGCCAGTCAGGCAGCGGCACAGGAGCTAGCAAACAGAGCTGTAAACAGGGGAGTTTGAGTGGGAGTTCTGTTGGAGGAGAAGGTATTTGTGTGTGTGTTTGGTTTTGTACTGGCAGTATGTGCATGTGTAGGGACTTTGTGCTGGCAGAGAAGCTGAGCCCTGATTAGGGGGCGGGGCTTCCCTGACTAGGGGTCCTATAAAGGGAGGAGCCAGTGACGCAGCGGCACAGGAGCAAGCAAACAGAGCTGTAAAGGGGAGTTTGAGTGGGAGTTCTGTTGGAGGAGAAGGTATTTGTGTGTGTTTGGTTTTGTATTGGTGGTATCTGTATGTGTAGAGGCTTGGAGGGGCTTTGTGCTGGGAGAGAAGCTGAGCCCTGATTAGGGGGCGGGGCTTCACTGACTAGGGGTCCTATAAAGGGAGCAGCCAGTCAGGCAGCGGCACAGACAGCTGCAGCGGTACAGGAGCTAGCAAACAGAGGTCTAAACAGGGGAGTTTGAGTGGGAGTTCTGTTGGAGGAGAAGGTATTTGTGTGTGTGTGTTTGGTTTTGTATTGGTAGTATCTGTATGTGTAGAGGCTTGGAGGGGCTTTGTGCTGGGAGAGAAGCTGAGCCCTGATTCGGGGGCGGGGCTTCACTGACAAGGGTCCTATAAAGGTAGCAGCCAGTCAGGCAGCGGCACAGGAGCTAGCAAACAGAGCTGTAAACAGGGGAGTTTGAGTGGGAGTTCTGTTGGAGGAGAAGGTATTTGTGTGTGTGTGTGTTTGGTTTGTATTGGTAGTATCTGTATGTGTAGAGGCTTGTAGGGGCTTTGTGCTGGAAGAGAAGCTGAGCCCTGATTAGGGGACGGGGCTTCACTGACTAGGCGTCCTATAAAGGGAGCAGCCAGTCACGCAGCGGCACAGACAGCTCCCGCGGTACAGGAGCTAGCAAACAGAGCTGTAAACAGGGGAGTTTGAGTGGGAGTTCTGTTGGAGGAGAAGGTATTTGTGTGTGTGTTTGGTTTTGTATTGGTAGTATCTGTATGTGTAGAGGCTTGGAGGGGCTTTGTGCTGGGAGAGAAGCTGAGCCCTGATTAGGGGGCGGGGCTTCACTGACTAGGGGTCCTATAAAGGTAGCAGCCAGTCAGGCAGCGGCACAGACAGCTGCAGCGGTACAGGAGCTAGCAAACAGAGGTCTAAACAGGGGAGTTTGAGTGGGAGTTCTGTTGGAGGAGAAGGTATTTGTGTGTGTGTTTGGTTTTGTATTGGTAGTATCTGTATGTGTAGAGATTTGTAGGGGCTTTGTGCTGGGAGAGAAGCTGAGCCCTGATTTGGGGGCGGGGCTTCCCTGACTAGGGGTCCTATAAAGGGAGCAGCCAGTCAGACAGCGGCACAGGAGCTAGCAAACAGAGCTGTAAACAGGGGAGTTTGAGTGGGAGTTCCGTTGGAGGAGAAGGTATTTGTGTGTGTGTGTTTGGTTTTCTATTGGTAGTATCTGTATGTGTAGGGGCTTTGTGCTGAGAGAGAAGCAGAGCCCTGATGAGGGGGCGGGGCTTCACGGACTAGGGGTCCTGTAAAGGTAGCAGCCAGTCAGGCAGCGGCACAGAGAGCTGCAGTGGCACAGGAGCTAGCAAACAGAGCGGTAAACGGGAGTTTGAGTGGGAGTTCAGTTGGAGGAGAAGGTATTTGTGTGTGTTTGGTTTTGTATTGTTAGTATCAGTATGTGTAGAGGCTTGTAGGGGCTTTGTACTGGGAGAGAAGCTGAGCCCTGATAAGGGGGCGGGGCTTCACTGACTAGGGGTCCTATAAAGGTAGCAGCCAGTGACGCAGCGGCACAGGAGCAAGCAAACAGAGCTGTAAAGGGGAGTTTGAGTGGGAGTTCTGTTGGAGGAGAAGGTATTTGTGTGTGTTTGGTTTTGTATTGGTGGTATCTGTATGTGTAGAGGCTTGGAGGGGCTTTGTGCTGGGAGAGAAGCTGAGCCCTGATTAGGGGGCTGGGCTTCCCTGACTAGGGGTCCTATAAAAGGAGCAGCCAGTCAGACAGCTGCCCAGGAGCTAGCAAACAGAGCTGTAAACAGGGGAGTTTCAGTGGGAGTTCTGTTGGAGGAGAAGGTATTTGTGTGTGTTTGGTTTTGTATTGGTAGTATCTGTATGTGTAGGGGCTTTGTGCTGGGAGAGAAGCTGAGCCCTGATTAGGGGGCGGGGCCTCCCTGACTAGGGGTCCTATAAAGGTAGCAGCTAGTCAGGCAGCGGCACAGGAGCTAGCAAATAGAGCTGTAAACAGGGGAGTTTGAGTGGGAGTTCTGTTGGAGGAGAAGGTATTTGTGTGTGTGTTTGGTTTTGTATTGGTAGTATCTGTATGTGTAGAGGCTTGGAGGGGCTTTGTGCTGGGAGAGAAGCTGAGCCCTGATTCGGGGGCGGGGCTTCACTGACAAGGGTCC
This sequence comes from Lepidochelys kempii, assembly GCF_965140285.1. Lineage (NCBI taxonomy): Eukaryota > Metazoa > Chordata > Testudines > Cheloniidae > Lepidochelys > Lepidochelys kempii. The sequence goes on along the minus strand of NC_136400.1, from coordinate 19,369,751 downwards.
TATAAAGGTAGCAGCCAGTCAGGCAGCGGCACAGGAGCTAGCAAACAGAGCTGTAAACAGGGGAGTTTGAGTGGGAGTTCTGTTGGAGGAGAAGGTATTTGTGTGTGTGTGTGTTTGGTTTGTATTGGTAGTATCTGTATGTGTAGAGGCTTGTAGGGGCTTTGTGCTGGAAGAGAAGCTGAGCCCTGATTAGGGGACGGGGCTTCACTGACTAGGCGTCCTATAAAGGGAGCAGCCAGTCACGCAGCGGCACAGACAGCTCCCGCGGTACAGGAGCTAGCAAACAGAGCTGTAAACAGGGGAGTTTGAGTGGGAGTTCTGTTGGAGGAGAAGGTATTTGTGTGTGTGTTTGGTTTTGTATTGGTAGTATCTGTATGTGTAGAGGCTTGGAGGGGCTTTGTGCTGGGAGAGAAGCTGAGCCCTGATTAGGGGGCGGGGCTTCACTGACTAGGGGTCCTATAAAGGTAGCAGCCAGTCAGGCAGCGGCACAGACAGCTGCAGCGGTACAGGAGCTAGCAAACAGAGGTCTAAACAGGGGAGTTTGAGTGGGAGTTCTGTTGGAGGAGAAGGTATTTGTGTGTGTGTTTGGTTTTGTATTGGTAGTATCTGTATGTGTAGAGATTTGTAGGGGCTTTGTGCTGGGAGAGAAGCTGAGCCCTGATTTGGGGGCGGGGCTTCCCTGACTAGGGGTCCTATAAAGGGAGCAGCCAGTCAGACAGCGGCACAGGAGCTAGCAAACAGAGCTGTAAACAGGGGAGTTTGAGTGGGAGTTCCGTTGGAGGAGAAGGTATTTGTGTGTGTGTGTTTGGTTTTCTATTGGTAGTATCTGTATGTGTAGGGGCTTTGTGCTGAGAGAGAAGCAGAGCCCTGATGAGGGGGCGGGGCTTCACGGACTAGGGGTCCTGTAAAGGTAGCAGCCAGTCAGGCAGCGGCACAGAGAGCTGCAGTGGCACAGGAGCTAGCAAACAGAGCGGTAAACGGGAGTTTGAGTGGGAGTTCAGTTGGAGGAGAAGGTATTTGTGTGTGTTTGGTTTTGTATTGTTAGTATCAGTATGTGTAGAGGCTTGTAGGGGCTTTGTACTGGGAGAGAAGCTGAGCCCTGATAAGGGGGCGGGGCTTCACTGACTAGGGGTCCTATAAAGGTAGCAGCCAGTGACGCAGCGGCACAGGAGCAAGCAAACAGAGCTGTAAAGGGGAGTTTGAGTGGGAGTTCTGTTGGAGGAGAAGGTATTTGTGTGTGTTTGGTTTTGTATTGGTGGTATCTGTATGTGTAGAGGCTTGGAGGGGCTTTGTGCTGGGAGAGAAGCTGAGCCCTGATTAGGGGGCTGGGCTTCCCTGACTAGGGGTCCTATAAAAGGAGCAGCCAGTCAGACAGCTGCCCAGGAGCTAGCAAACAGAGCTGTAAACAGGGGAGTTTCAGTGGGAGTTCTGTTGGAGGAGAAGGTATTTGTGTGTGTTTGGTTTTGTATTGGTAGTATCTGTATGTGTAGGGGCTTTGTGCTGGGAGAGAAGCTGAGCCCTGATTAGGGGGCGGGGCCTCCCTGACTAGGGGTCCTATAAAGGTAGCAGCTAGTCAGGCAGCGGCACAGGAGCTAGCAAATAGAGCTGTAAACAGGGGAGTTTGAGTGGGAGTTCTGTTGGAGGAGAAGGTATTTGTGTGTGTGTTTGGTTTTGTATTGGTAGTATCTGTATGTGTAGAGGCTTGGAGGGGCTTTGTGCTGGGAGAGAAGCTCAGCCCTGATTCGGGGGCGGGGCTTCACTGACAAGGGTCCTATAAAGGTAGCAGCCAGTCAGGCAGCGGCACAGGAGCTAGCAAACAGAGCTGTAAACAGGGGAGTTTGAGTGGGAGTTCTGTTGGAGGAGAAGGTATTTGTGTGTGTTTGGTTTTGTACTGGCAGTATGTGCATGTGTAGGGACTTTGTGCTGGCAGAGAAGATGAGCCCTGATTAGGGGGCGGGGCTTCCCTGCCTAGGCGTCCTATAAAGGGAGGAGCCAGTCAGACAGCGGCACAGGAGCTAGCAAACAGAGCTCTAAACAGGGGAGTTTGAGTGGGAGTTCTGTTGGAGGAGAAGGTATTTGTGTGTGTGTTTGGTTTTGTATTGGTCGTATCTGTATGTGTAGAGGCTTGGAGGGGCTTTGTGCTGGGAGAGAAGCTGAGCCCTGATTAGGGGGCGGGGCTTCACTGACTAGGGTTCCTATAAAGGTAGCAGCCAGTCAGGCAGCGGCACAGGAGCTAGCAAACAGAGCTGTAAACAGGGGAGTTTGAGTGGGAGTTCTGTTGGAGGAGAAGGTATTTGTGTGTGTGTTTGGTTTTGTACTGGCAGTATGTGCATGTGTAGGGACTTTGTGCTGGCAGAGAAGCTGAGCCCTGATTAGGGGGCGGGGCTTCCCTGACTAGGGGTCCTATAAAGGGAGGAGCCAGTGACGCAGCGGCACAGGAGCAAGCAAACAGAGCTGTAAAGGGGAGTTTGAGTGGGAGTTCTGTTGGAGGAGAAGGTATTTGTGTGTGTTTGGTTTTGTATTGGTGGTATCTGTATGTGTAGAGGCTTGGAGGGGCTTTGTGCTGGGAGAGAAGCTGAGCCCTGATTAGGGGGCGGGGCTTCACTGACTAGGGGTCCTATAAAGGGAGCAGCCAGTCAGGCAGCGGCACAGACAGCTGGAGCGGTACAGGAGCTAGCAAACAGAGGTCTAAACAGGGGAGTTTGAGTGGGAGTTCTGTTGGAGGAGAAGGTATTTGTGTGTGTGTTTGGTTTTGTATTGGTGGTATCTGTATGTGTAGAGGCTTGGAGGGGCTTTGTGCTGGGAGAGAAGCTGAGCCCTGATTAGGGGGCTGGGCTTCCCTGACTAGGGGTCCTATAAAAGGAGCAGCCAGTCAGACAGCTGCCCAGGAGCTAGCAAACAGAGCTGTAAACAGGGGAGTTTCAGTGGGAGTTCTGTTGGAGGAGAAGGTATTTGTGTGTGTTTGGTTTTGTATTGGTAGTATCTGTATGTGTAGGGGCTTTGTGCTGGGAGAGAAGCTGAGCCCTGATTAGGGGGCGGGGCCTCCCTGACTAGGGGTCCTATAAAGGTAGCAGCCAGTCAGGCAGCGGCACAGGAGCTAGCAAATAGAGCTGTAAACAGGGGAGTTTGAGTGGGAGTTCTGTTGGAGGAGAAGGTATTTGTGTGTGTGTTTGGTTTTGTATTGGTAGTATCTGTATGTGTAGAGGCTTGGAGGGGCTTTGTGCTGGGAGAGAAGCTCAGCCCTGATTCGGGGGCGGGGCTTCACTGACAAGGGTCCTATAAAGGTAGCAGCCAGTCAGGCAGCGGCACAGGAGCTAGCAAACAGAGCTGTAAACAGGGGAGTTTGAGTGGGAGTTCTGTTGGAGGAGAAGGTATTTGTGTGTGTTTGGTTTTGTACTGGCAGTATGTGCATGTGTAGGGACTTTGTGCTGGCAGAGAAGATGAGCCCTGATTAGGGGGCGGGGCTTCCCTGCCTAGGCGTCCTATAAAGGGAGGAGCCAGTCAGACAGCGGCACAGGAGCTAGCAAACAGAGCTCTAAACAGGGGAGTTTGAGTGGGAGTTCTGTTGGAGGAGAAGGTATTTGTGTGTGTGTTTGGTTTTGTATTGGTCGTATCTGTATGTGTAGATGCTTGGAGGGGCTTTGTGCTGGGAGAGAAGCTGAGCCCTGATTAGGGGGCGGGGCTTCACTGACTAGGGGTCCCCTAAAGGTAGCAGCCAGTCAGGCAGCGGCTCAGACAGCTGCAGCGGCACAGGAGCTAGCAAACAGAGCTGTAAACAGGGGAGTTTGAGTGGGAGTTCTGTTGGAGGAGAAGGTATTTGTGTGTGTTTGGTTTTGTACTGGTAGTATCTGCATGTGTAAGGACTTTGTGCTGGTAGAGAAGCTGAGCCCTGATTTGGGGGCGGGGCTTCCCTGACTAGGGGTCCTATAAAGGGAGCAGCCAGTCAGACAGCGGCACAGGAGCTAGCAAACAGAGCTGTAAACAGGGGAGTTTGAGTGGGAGTTCCGTTGGAGGAGAAGGTATTTGTGTGTGTGTGTTTGGTTTTGTATTGGTAGTATCTGTATGTGTAGAGGCTTGGAGGGGCTTTGTGCTGGGAGAGAAGCTGAGCCCTGATTCGGGGGCGGGGCTTCACTGACAAGGGTCCTATAAAGGTAGCAGCCAGTCAGGCAGCGGCACAGGAGCTAGCAAACAGAGCTGTAAACAGGGGAGTTTGAGTGGGAGTTCTGTTGGAGGAGAAGGTATTTGTGTGTGTGTGTGTTTGGTTTGTATTGGTAGTATCTGTATGTGTAGAGGCTTGTAGGGGCTTTGTGCTGGAAGAGAAGCTGAGCCCTGATTAGGGGACGGGGCTTCACTGACTAGGCGTCCTATAAAGGGAGCAGCCAGTCACGCAGCGGCACAGACAGCTCCCGCGGTACAGGAGCTAGCAAACAGAGCTGTAAACAGGGGAGTTTGAGTGGGAGTTCTGTTGGAGGAGAAGGTATTTGTGTGTGTGTTTGGTTTTGTATTGGTAGTATCTGTATGTGTAGAGGCTTGGAGGGGCTTTGTGCTGGGAGAGAAGCTGAGCCCTGATTAGGGGGCGGGGCTTCACTGACTAGGGGTCCTATAAAGGTAGCAGCCAGTCAGGCAGCGGCACAGACAGCTGCAGCGGTACAGGAGCTAGCAAACAGAGGTCTAAACAGGGGAGTTTGAGTGGGAGTTCTGTTGGAGGAGAAGGTATTTGTGTGTGTTTGGTTTTGTATTGGTAGTATCTGTATGTGTAGGGGCTTTGTGCTGGGAGAGAAGCTGAGCCCTGATAAGGGGGCGGGGCTTCACGGACTAGAGGTCCTCTAAAGGTAGCAGCCAGTCAGGCAGCGGCACAGGAGCTAGGAAACAGAGCTGTAAACAGGGGAGTTTGAGTGGGAGTTCTGTTGGAGGAGAAGGTATTTGTGTGAGTATCTGTATGTGTAGGGGCTTTGTGCTGGGAGAGAAGCTGAGCCCTGATGAGGGGGCGGGGCTTCACGGACTAGGGGTCCTGTAAAGGTAGCAGCCAGTCAGGCAGCGGCACAGAGAGCTGCAGTGGCACAGGAGCTAGCAAACAGAGCGGTAAACGGGAGTTTGAGTGGGAGTTCAGTTGGAGGAGAAGGTATTTGTGTGTGTTTGGTTTTGTATTGTTAGTATCAGTATGTGTAGAGGCTTGTAGGGGCTTTGTACTGGGAGAGAAGCTGAGCCCTGATAAGGGGGCGGGGCTTCACTGACTAGGGGTCCTATAAAGGTAGCAGCCAGTGACGCAGCGGCACAGGAGCAAGCAAACACAGCTGTAAAGGGGAGTTTGAGTGGGAGTTCTGTTGGAGGAGAAGGTATTTGTGTGTGTTTGGTTTTGTATTGGTGGTATCTGTATGTGTAGAGGCTTGGAGGGGCTTTGTGCTCGGAGAGAAGCTGAGCCCTGATTAGGGGGCTGGGCTTCCCTGACTAGGGGTCCTATAAAAGGAGCAGCCAGTCAGACAGCTGCCCAGGAGCTAGCAAACAGAGCTGTAAACAGGGGAGTTTCAGTGGGAGTTCTGTTGGAGGAGAAGGTATTTGTGTGTGTTTGGTTTTGTATTGGTAGTATCTGTATGTGTAGGGGCTTAGTGCTGGGAGAGAAGCCTAGCCCTGATTAGGGGGCGGGGCTTCATTGACTAGGGGTGCTTTAAAGGTAGCAGCCAGTCAGGCAGCGGCACAGACAGCTGCAGCGGCACAGGAGCTAGCAAACAGAGCTGTAAACAGGGGAGTTTGAGTGGGAGTTCTGATGGAGGAGAAGGTATTCGTGTGTGTTTGGTTTTGTATTGGTAGTATCTGTATGTGTAGAGGCTTGGAGGGTCTTTGTGCTGGGAGAGAAGCTGAGCCATGATTAGGGGGCGGCGCTTCACTGACTAGGGTTCCTATGAAGGTAGAAGCCACTCAGGCAGCGGCACAGACAGCTGCAGCGGCACAGGAGCTAGCAAACAGAGCTGTAAACAGGGGAGTTTGAGTGGGAGTTCTGTTGGAGGAGAAGGTATTTGTGTGTGTTTGGTTTTGTACTGGTAGTATCTGCATGTGTAGGGGCTTTGTGCTGGGAGAGAAGCTGAGCCCTGATTAGGGGGCGGGGCTTCACTGACTTGGGCTCCTCAAAAGGTAGCAGCCAGTCAGGCAGTGGCACAGGAGCTAGCAAACAGAGCTGTAAACAGGGGAGTTTGAGTGGGAGTCCTGTTGGAGGAGAAGTTATTTGTGTGTGTTTGGTTTTGTATTGGTGGTATCTGTATGTGTAGGGGCTTTGTGCTGGGAGAGAAGCTGAGCCCTGATTAGGGGGCGGGGCTTCCCTGACTAGGGGTCCTGTAAAGGGAGCAGCCAGTCAGACAGCGGCACAGGAGCTATCAAACAGAGCTGTAAACAGGGGAGTTTGAGTGGGAGTTCTGTTGGAGGAGAAGGTATTTGTGTGTGTGTTTGGTTTTGTATTTGTAGAGGCTTGGAGGGGCTTTGTGCTGGGAGAGAAGCTGAGCCCTGATTAGGGGACGGGGCGTCACTGACTAGGGGTCCTATAAAGGGAGCAGCCAGTCAGGCAGCGGCACAGACAGCTGCAGTGGCACAGGAGCTTGCAAACTGAGCTGTAAACAGGGGAGTTTGAGTGGGAGTTCTGTTGGAGGAGAAGGTATTTGTGTGTGTGTTTGGTTTTGTACTGGTAGTATCTGTATGTGTAGAGGCTTGGAGGGGCTTTGTGCTGGGAGAGAAGCTGAGCCCTTATTAGGGGGCGGGGCTTTCCTGACTTGGGGTTCTACAAAGGTACCAGCCAGTCAGGCAGCGGCACAGACAGCTACAGGGGCACAGGAGCTAGCAAACAGAGCTGTAAACAGGGGAGTTTGAGTGGGAGTTCTGTTGGAGGAGAAGGTATTTGTGTGTGTTTGGTTTTGTATTGGTGGTATCTGTATGTGTAGGGGCTTTGTGCTGGGAGAGAAGCTGAGCCCTGATTAGGGGGCGGGGCTTCACTGACTAGGGGTCCTATAAAGGGAGCAGCCAGTCAGGCAGCTGCACAGACAGCTGCAGCGATACAGGAGCTAGCAAACAGAGCTGTAAACAGGGGAGTTTGAGTGGGAGTTCTGTTGGAGGAGAAGGTATTTGTGTGTGTGTTTGGTTTTGTATTGGTAGTATCCGTATGTGTAGAGGCTTGGAGGGGCTTTGTGCTGGGGGCGAAGCTGAGCCCTTATTAGGGGGCGGGGCTTCACTGACTATGGGTCCTATAAAGGGAGCAGCCAGTCAGGCAGCGACACAGACAGCTGCAGCGGTACAGGAGCAAGCAAACAGAGCTGTAAACAAGCGAGTTTCAGTGAGAGTTCTGTTGGAGGAGAAGGTATTTGTGTGTGTTTGGTTTTGTGTTGGTGGTATCTGTATGGGTAGGGGCTTTGTGCTGGGAGAGAAGCCTAGCCCTGATTAGTGGGCGGGGCTTCACTGACGAGGGGTCCTATAAAGGGAGCAGCCAGTAAGGCAGCGGTACAGGAGCTAGCAAACAGAGCTGTAAACAGGGGAGTTTGAGTGGGAGTTCTGTTGGAGGAGAAGGTATTTGTGTGTGTTTGGTTTTGTATTGGTAGTATTTGTATGTGTAGAGGCTTGGAGGGGCTTTGTGCTGGGAGAGAAGCTGATTAGGGGGCGGGACTTCCCTGACTAGGGGTCCTATAAAGGTAGCAGGCAGTCAGGCAGCGGCACAGGAGCTAGCAAACAGAGGTGTAAACAGGGGAGTTTGAGTGGGAGTTCTGTTGGAGGAGAAGGTATTTGTGTGTGTGTTTGGTTTTGTATTGGTGGTATCTGTATGTGTAGAGGCTTGGAGGGGCTTTGTGCTGGGAGCGAAGCTGAGCCCTGATTAGGGGGCGGGGCTTCACTGACTTGGGGTCCTATAAAGGTAGCAGCCAGTCAGGCAGCGGCACAGGAGCTAGCAAACAGCTGTAAACAGGAGAGTTTGAGTGGGAGTTCTGTTGGAGGAGAAGGTATTTGTGTGTGCTTGGTTTTGTATTGGTAGTATCTGTATGTGTAGGGGCTTTGTGCTGGGAGAGAAGCTGAGCCCTGATTAGGGGCGGGGCTTTACTGACTAGGGGTCCTATAAAGATAGCAGCCAGTCAGGCAGCGGAACAGACAGCTGCAGCGGCACAGGAGCTAGCAAACAGAGCTGTAAACAGGGGAGTTTGAGTGGGAGTTCTGTTGGAGGAGAAGGTATTTGTGCGTGTTTGGTTTTGTATTGGTAGTATCTGTATGTGTAGGGGCTTTGTGCTGTGAGAGAAGCTGAGCCCTGATTAGGGGGCGGGGCTTCACTGACTAGGAGTCCTATAAAGGTAGCAGCCAGTCAGGCACCGGCACAGACAGCTGTAGCGGCACAGCAGCTAGCAAACAGAGCTGTAAACAGGGGACTTTGAGTGGGAGTTCTGTTGGAGGAGAAGGTATTTGTGTTTTGTTTTTTGTATTGGTAGTATTTGTATGTGTTGAGGCTTGGAGGGGCTTTGTGCTGGGAGAGAACCTGAGCCCTGATTAGGGGGCGGGGCTTCCCTGACTAGGGGTCCTATAAAGGTAGCAGCCAGTCAGGCAGCGGCACAGACAGCTGTAGCGGCACAGGAGCTAGCAAACAGAGCTGTAAACAGGGGGGTTTGAGTGGGAGTTCTGTTGGAGGAGAAGGTATTTGTGCGTGTTTGGTTTTGTATTGGTAGTATCAGTATGTGTAGGGGCTTTGTGCTGGGAGAGAAGCTGAGCCCTGATTAGGGGGCGGGGCTTCACTGACTAGGGGTCCTATAAAGGTAGCAGCCAGTCAGGCAGCGGCACAGACAGCTGTAGCGGCACAGGAGCTAGCAAACAGACCTGTAAACAGGGGAGTTTGAGTGGGAGTTCTGTTGGAGGAGAAGGTATTTGTGTGTGTTTGGTTTTGTATTGGTGGTATCTGTATGTGTAGGGGCTTCGTGCTCGGAGAGAAGCTGAGCCCTGATTAGGGGGCGGGGCTTCACTGACTTGGGGTCCTATAAAGGTAGCAGCCAGTCAGGCAGTGGCACAGGAGCTAGCAAACAGCTGTAAACAGGAGAGTTTGAGTGGGAGTTCTGTTGGAGGAGAAGGTATTTGTGTGTGCTTGGTTTTGTATTGGTAGTATCTGTATGTGTAGGGGCTTTGTGCTGGGAGAGAAGCTGAGCCCTGATTAGGGGCGGGGCTTTACTGACTAGGGGTCCTATAAAGGTAGCAGCCAGTCAGGCAGCGGAACAGACAGCTGCAGCGGCACAGGAGCTAGCAAACAGAGCTGTAAGCAGGGGAGTTTGAGTGGGAGTTCTGTTGGAGGAGAAGGTATTTGTGTGTGTGTGTTTGGTTTTGTATTGGTAGTATCTGTATGTGTAGGGGCTTTGTGCTGGGAGAGAAGCTGAGCCCTGATTAGGGGCGGGGCTTCACTGACTAGGGGTCCTATAAAGGGAGCAGCCAGTCAGGCAGCGACACAGACAGCTGCAGCGGTACAGGAGCTAGCAAACAGAGCTGTAAACAGGGGAGTTTGAGTGGGAGTTCTGTTGGAGGAGAAGGTATTTGTGTGTGTTTGGTTTTGTGTTGGTGGTATCTGTATGTGTAGGGGCTTTGTGCTGGGAGAGAACCTGAGCCCTGATTAGGGGGCGTGGCTTCATTGACGAGGGGTCCTATAAAGGTAGCAGCCAGTCAGGCAGCAGTACAGGAGCTAGCAAACAGAGCTGTAAACAGGGGAGTTTGAGTGGGAGTTCTGTTGGAGGAGAAGGTATTTGTGTGTGCTTGGTTTTGTATTGGTGATATCTGTATGTGTAGGGGCTTTTTGCTGGAAGAGAAGCTGAGCCCTGATTAGGGTGCAGGGCTTCACTAACCAGGGGTCCTATAAAGGTAGCAGCCAGTCAGGCAGCGGCACAGACAGCTGCAGTGGCACAGGAGCTTGCAAACTGAGCTGTAAACAGGGGAGTTTGAGTGGGAGTTCTGTTTGAGGAGAAGGTATTTGTGTGTGTGTTTGGTTTTGTATTGGTGGTATCTGTATTTGTAGAGGTTTTGGAGGAGCTTTGTCCTGGGAGAGAAGCTGAGCCCTGATGAGGGGACGGGGCTTCGCTGACTAGGGGTCCTATGATTGTAGCAGCCAGTCAGGCAGCGTCACAGACAGCTGCAGGGGCACAGGAGATAGCAAACAGAGCTGTAAACAGGGGAGTTTGAGTGGGAGTTCTGTTGGAGGAGAAGGTATTTGTGTGTGTTTGGTTTTGTATTGGTGGTATCTGTATGTGTAGGGGCTTTGTGCTGGGAGAGAAGCTGAGCCCTGATTAGGGGGCGGGGGTTCACTGACTAGGGGTCCTATAAAGGGAGCAGCCAGTCAGGCGGCGGCACGGACAGCTGCAGCAGCACAGGAGCTAGCAAACAGAGCTGTAAACAGGGGAGTTTGAGTGGGAGTTCTGTTTGAGGAGAAGGTATTTGTGTGTGTGTTTGGTTTTGTATTGGTGGTATCTGTATGTGAGGAGGCTTGGAGGGGCTTTGTGCTGGGGGCGAAGCTGAGCCCTGATTAGGGGGCGGGGCTTCAGTGACTATGGGTCCTATAAAGGGAGCAGCCAGTAAGGCAGCGGTACAGGAGCTAGCAAACAGAGCTGTAAACAGGGGAGTTTTAGTGGGAGTTCTGTTGGAGGAGAAGGTATTTGTGTGTGTGTGTTTGGTTTTGTATTGTTAGTTTCTGTATGTGCAGGGGCTTTGTGCTGGGAGAGAAGTTGAGCCCTTATTAGGGGGCGGGACTTCCCTGACTAGGGGTCCTATAAAGGTAGCAGCCAGTCAGGCAGCAGCACAGGAGCTAGCAAACAGAGCTGTAAACAGGGGAGTTTTAGTGGGAGTTCTGTTGGAGGAGAAGGTATTTGTGTGTGTTTGGTTTTGTATTGGTGATATCTGTATGTGTAGGGGCTTTTTGCTGGGAGAGAAGCTGAGCCCTGATTAGGGTGCAGGGCTTCAATAACCAGGGGTCCTATAAAGGTAGCAGCCAGTCAGGCAGCGGCACAGACAGCTGCAGTGGCACAGGAGCTTGCAAACTGAGCTGTAAACAGGGGAGTTTGAGTGGGAGTTCTGTTGGAGGAGAAGGTATTTGTGTGTGTGTGTTTGGTTTTGTATTGTTAGTTTCTGTATGTGCAGGGGCTTTGTGCTGGGAGAGAAGTTGAGCCCTTATTAGGGGGCGGGGCTTCCCTGACTAGGGGTCCTATAAAGGTAGCAGCCAGTCAGGCAGCAGCACAGGAGCTAGCAAACAGAGCTGTAAACAAGCGAGTTTCAGTGGGAGTTCTGTTGGAGGAGAAGGTATTTGTGTGTTTGGTTTTGTGTTGGTGGTATCTGTATGTGTCGGGGCTTTGTGCTGGGAGAGAAGCTGAGCCCTGATTAGGGGGCGGGGCTTCACTGACTAGGGGTCCTATAAAGGGAGCAGCCAGTCAGGCAGCTGCACAGACAGCTGCAGCGATACAGGAGCTAGCAAACAGAGCTGTAAACAGGGGAGTTTGAGTGGGAGTTCTGTTGGAGGAGAAGGTATTTGTGTGTGTGTTTGGTTTTGTATTGGTAGTATCTGTATGTGTAGAGGCTTGGAGGGGCCTTGTCCTGGGGGCGAAGCTGAGCCCTGATTAGGGGGCGGGGCTTCACTGACTATGGGTCCTATAAAGGGAGCAGCCAGTCAGGCAGCGACACAGACAGCTGCAGCGGTACAGGAGCAAGCAAACAGAGCTGTAAACAAGCGAGTTTCAGTGGGAGTTCTGTTGGAGGAGAAGGTATTTGTGTGTGTTTGGTTTTGTGTTGGTGGTATCTGTATGGGTAGGGGCTTTGTGCTGGGAGAGAAGCCTAGCCCTGATTAGTGGGCGGGGCTTCACTGACGAGGGGTCCTATAAAGGGAGCAGCCAGTAAGGCAGCGGTACAGGAGCTAGCAAACAGAGCTGTAAACAGGGGAGTTTGAGTGGGAGTTCTGTTGGAGGAGAAGGTATTTGTGTGTGTTTGGTTTTGTATTGGTAGTATTTGTATGTGTAGAGGCTTGGAGGGGCTTTGTGCTGGGAGAGAAGCTGATTAGGGGGCGGGACTTCCCTGACTAGGGGTCCTATAAAGGTAGCAGGCAGTCAGGCAGCGGCACAGGAGCTAGCAAACAGAGGTGTAAACAGGGCAGTTTGAGTGGGAGTTCTGTTGGAGGAGAAGGTATTTGTGTGTGTGTTTGGTTTTGTATTGGTGGTATCTGTATGTGTAGAGGCTTGGAGGGGCTTTGTGCTGGGAGCGAAGCTGAGCCCTGATTAGGGGGCGGGGCTTCACTGACTAGGGGTCCTATAAAGGTAGCAGCCAGTCAGGCAGCGGCACAGACAGCTGTAGCGGCACAGGAGCTAGCAAACAGAGCTGTAAACAGGGGGGTTTGAGTGGGAGTTCTGTTGGAGGAGAAGGTATTTGTGTATGTTTGGTTTTGTATTGTAAGTATCTGTATGTGTAGGGGCTTTGTGCTGGGAGAGAAGCTGAGCCCTGATTAGGGGGCGGGAGTTCACTGACTAGGGGTCCTATAAAGGTAGCAGCCAGTCAGGCAGCGGCACAGACAGCTGTAGTGGCACAGGAGCTAGCAAACAGAGCTGTAAACAGGGGGTTTGAGTGGGAGTTCTGTTGGAGGAGAAGGTATTTGTGCGTGTTTGGTTTTGTATTGGTAGTATCAGTATGTGTAGGGGCTTTGTGCTGGGAGAGAAGCTGAGCCCTGATTAGGGGGCGGGGCTTCACTGACTAGGGGTCCTATAAAGGTAGCAGCCAGTCAGGCAGCGGCACAGACAGCTGTAGCTGCACAGGAGCTAGCAAACAGAGCTGTAAACAGGGGAGTTTGAGTGGGAGTTCTGTTGGAGGAGAAGGTATTTGTGCGTGTTTGGTTTTGTATTGGTGGTATCTGTATGTGTAGGGGCTTTGTGCTGGGAGAGAAGCTGAGCCCTGATTAGGGGTCGGGGCTTCACTGACTAGGGGTCCTATAAAGGTAGCAGCCAGTCAGGCAGCGGCACAGACAGCTGTAGCGGCACAGGAGCTAGCAAACAGAGCTGTAAACAGGGGAGTTTGAGTGGGAGTTCTGTTGGAGGAGAAGGTGTTTGTGTGTGTGTGTTTGGTTTTGTATTGGTGGTATCTGTATGTGTAGGGGCTTTGTGCTGGGAGAGAAGCTGAGCCCTGATTAGGGGGCGGGGCTTCACTGACTTGGGGTCCTATAAAGGTAGCAGCCAGTCAGGCAGCGGCACAGGAGCTAGCAAACAGCTGTAAACAGGGGAGTTTGAGTGGGAGTTCTGTTGGAGGAGAAGGTATTTGTGTGTGTTTGGTTTGTATTGGTAGTACCTGTATGTGTAGGGGCTTTGTGCTGGGAGAGAAGCTGAGCCCTGATTAGGGGGCGGGGCTTCACTGACTAGGGGTCCTATAAAGGTAGCGGCACAGACAGCTGCAGCGGCACAGGAGCTAGCAAACAGAGCTGTAAACAGGGGAGTTTGAGTGGGAGTTCTGTTGGAGGAGAAGGTATTTGTGTGTGTTTGGTTTGGATTGGTAGTACCTGTATGTGTAGGGGCTTTGTGCTGGGAGAGAAGCTGAGCCCTGATTAGGGGGCGGGGCTTCACTGACTAGGGGTCCTATAAAGGTAGCAGCAAGTCAGGCAGCGGCAAGGACAGCTGCAGCGGCACGGGAGCTAGCAAACAGAGCTGTAAACAGGGGAGTTTGAGTGGGAGTTCCGTTGGAGGAGAAGATATTTGTGTGTGTGTTTGGTTTTGTATTGGTGGTATCTGTATGTTTAGAGGCTTGGAGGGGCTTAGTGCTGGGAGAGAAGCTGAGCCCTGATTAGGGGGCGAGGCTTCATTGACTAGGGGTGCTTTAAAGGTAGCAGCCAGTCAGGCAGCGGCACAGACAGCTGCAGCGGCACAGGAGCTAGCAAACAGAGCTGTAAACAGGGGAGTTTGAGTGGGAGTTCTGTTGGAGGAGAAGGTATTTGTGTGTGTTTGGTTTTGTATTGGTGGTATCTGTATGTTTAGAGGCTTGGAGGGGCTTAGTGCTGGGAGAGAAGCTGAGCCCTGATTAGGGGGCGGGGCTTCATTGACTAGGGGTGCTTTAAAGGTAGCAGCCACTCAGGCAGCGGCACAGACAGCTGCAGCGGCACAGGAGCTAGCAAACAGAGCTGTAAACAGGGGAGTTTGAGTGGGAGTTCTGTTGGAGGAGAAGGTATTTGTGTGTGTTTGGTTTTGTATTGGTGGTATCTGTATGTTTAGAGGCTTGGAGGGGCTTAGTGCTGGGAGAGAAGCTGAGCCCTGATTAGGGGGCGGGGCTTCACTGACTAGGGGTCCTATAAAGGTAGCGGCACACACAGCTGCAGCGGCACAGGAGCTAGCAAACAGAGCTGTAAACAGGGGAGTTTGAGTGGGAGTTCCGTTGGAGGAGAAGGTATTTGTGTGTGTTTGGTTGGTTTTGTATTGGTGGTATCTGTATGTGTAGAGGCTTTGTGCTGGGAGAGAAGCTGAGCCCTGATTACGGGGCGGGGCTTCACTGACTAGGGGTCCTATAAAGGGAGCAGCCAGTCAGGCAGCGGCACAGGAGCTAGCAAACAGAGCTGTAAACAGGGGAGTTTGAGTGGGAGTTCTGTTGGAGGAGAAGGTATTCCTGTGTGTTTGGTTTTGTATTGGTAGTATCTCTATGTTTAGAGGCTTGGAGGGTCTTTGTGCTGGGAGAGAAGCTGAGCCATGACTAGGGGGCGGCGCTTCACTGACTAGGGTTCCTATGAAGGTAGAAGCCACTCAGGCAGCGGCACAGACAGCTGCAGCGGCACAGGAGCTAGCAAACAGAGCTGTAAACAGGGGAGTTTGAGTGGGAGTTCTGTTGGAGGAGAAGGTATTTGTGTGTGTTTGGTTTTGTATTGGTAGTACCTGTATGTGTAGGGGCTTTGTGCTGGGAGAGAAGCTGAGCCCTTGTTAGGGGGCGGGGCTTCACTGACTAGGGGTCCTATGAGGGTAGCAGCCAGTCAGGCAGCGGCACAGACAGCTGCAGCGGCACAGGAGCTAGCAAACAGAGCTGTAAACAGGGGAGTTGGAGTGGGATTTCTGTTGGAGGAGAAAGTATTTGTGTGTGTTTGGTTTTTTATTGGTAGTATCTGTATGTGTAGGGGCTTTGTGCTGGGAGAGAAGCTGAGCCCTGATTAGGGGGCGGGGCTTCACTGACTAGGGGTCCTATAAAGGGAGCAGCCAGTCAGGCAGCGGCACAGACAGCTGCAGCGGCACAGGAGCTAGCAAACAGAGCTGTAAACAGGGGAGTTTGAGTGGGAGTTCTGTTGGAGGAGAAGGTATTTGTGTGTGTTTGGTTTTGTATTGGTGGTATCTGTATGTGTAGAGGCTTGTAGGGGCTTTGTACTGGGAGAGAAGCTGAGCCCTGATTAGGGGGCGGGGATTCACTGACTAGGGGTCCTATAAAGGTAGCGGCACACACAGCTGCAGCGGCACAGGAGCTAGCAAACAGAGCTGTAAACAGGGGAGTTTGAGTTGGCGTTCTGTTGGAGGAGAAGGTGTTTGTGTGTGTTTTTGTATTGGTAGTACCTGTATGTGTAGAGGCTTGGAGGGGCTTTGTGCTGGGAGAGAAGCTGAGCCCTGATTAGGGGCGGGGCTTCACTGACTAGGGGTCCTATAAAGGTAGCAGCAAGTCAGGCAGCGGCAAGGACAGTTGCAGCGGCACAGGAGCTAGCAAACAGAGCTGTGAACAGGGGAGTTTGAGTGGGAGTTCTGTTGGAGGAGAAGGTATTTGTGTGTTTCGTTTTGTATTGGTAGTATCTGTATGTGTAGAGGCTTGGAGGGGCTTTGTGCTGGGAGAGAAGCTGAGCCCTGATTGGAGGGCGGGGCTTCCCTGACTATGGGTCCAATAAAGGCAGCGGCACAGACAGCTGCAGCGGCACAGGAGCTAGCAAACAGAGCTGTGAACAGGGGAGTTTGAGTGGGAGTTCTGTTGGAGGAGAAGATATTTGTGTGTGTGTTTGGTTTTGTATTGGTGGTATCTGTATGTGTAGGGGCTTTGTGCTGGGAGAGAAGCTGAGCCCTGATTAGGGGGCGGGGCTTCATTGACTAGGGGTCCTATAAAGGTAGCAGCCAGTCGGGCAAAGGCCCAGACAGCTGCAGCGGCACAGGAGCTAGCAAACAGAGCTGTAAACAGGGGAGTTTGAGTGGGAGTTCTGTTGGAGGAGAAAGTATTTGTGTGTGTGTTTGGTTTTGTACTGGTAGTATCTGCATGTGTAGGGGCTTTGAGCTGGGAGAGAAGCTGAGCCCTGATTAGGGGGCGGGGCTTCCCTGACTCTGGGTCCTATAAAGGGAGCAGCCAGTCAGGCAACAGCACAGACAGCTGCAGCGGCACAGGAGCTAGCAAACAGAGCTGTGAACAGGGGAGTTTGAGTGGGAGTTCTGTTGGAGGAGAAGGTATTTGTGTGTGTGTTTCGTTTTGTATTGGTAGTATCTGTATGTGTAGAGGCTTGGAGGGGCTTTGTGCTGGGAGAGAAGCTGAGCCCTGATTGGAGGGCGGGGCTTCCCTGACTATGGGTCCAATAAAGGCAGCGGCACAGACAGCTGCAGCGGCACAGGAGCTAGCAAACAGAGCTGTGAACAGGGGAGTTTGAGTGGGAGTTCTGTTGGAGGAGAAAGTATTTGTGTGTGTGTTTGGTTTTGTACTGGTAGTATCTGCATGTGTAGGGGCTTTGTGCTGGGAGAGAAGCTGAGCCCTGATTAGGGGGCGGGGCTTCACTGACTTGGGGTCCTCCAAAGGTAGCAGCCAGTCAGGCAGTGGCACAGGAGCTAGCAAACAGAGCTGTAAACAGGGGAGTTTGAGTGGGAGTCCTGTTGGAGGAGAAAGTATTTGTGTGTGTTTGGTTTTGTATTCTTGGTATCTGTATGTGTAGAGGCTTGTAGGGACTTTGTGCTGGGAGAGAAGCTGAGACCTAACTAGGGGGCGGGGCTTCACTTACTAGGGGTCCTATAAAGGGAGCGGCACAGACAGCTGCAGCGGCACAGGAGCTAGCAAACAGAGCTGTGAACAGGGGAGTTTGAGTGGGAGTTCGATTGGAGGAGAAGGTATTTGTGTGTGTTTGGTTTTGTACCGGTAGTATCTGTATGTGTAGGGGCTTTGTGCTGGGAGAGAAGCTGAGCCCTGATTAGGGGGCGGGGCTTCCCTGACTAGGGGTCCTGTAAAGGGAGCAGCCAGTCAGACAGCTGCACAGGAGCTAGCAAACAGAGCTGTAAACAGGGGAGTTTGTGTTGGAGTTCTGTTGGAGGAGAAGTTATTTGTGTGTGTGTTTGGTTTTGTATTTGTAGAGGCTTGGAGGGGCATTGTGCTGGGACAGAAGCTGAGCCCTGATTAGGGGGCGGGGCTTCACTGACAAGGGGTCCTATAAAGGGAGCAGCCAGTCAGGCGGCGGCACGGACAGCTGCAGCGGCACAGGAGCTAGCAAACATAGCTGTAAACAGGGGAGTTTTAGTGGGAGTTCTGTTGGAGGAGAAGGTATTTGTGTGTGTTTGGTTTTGTATTGGTGATATCTGTATGTGTAGGGGCTTTTTGCTGGGAGAGAAGCTGAGCCCTGATTAGGGTGCAGGGCTTCAATAACCAGGGGTCCTATAAAGGTAGCAGCCAGTCAGGCAGCGGCACAGACAGCTGCAGTGGCACAGGAGCTTGCAAACTGAGCTGTAAACAGGGGAGTTTGAGTGGGAGTTCTGTTGGAGGAGAAGGTATTTGTGTGTGTGTTTGGTTTTGTACTGGTAGTATCTGTATGTGTAGAGGCTTGGAGGGGCTTTTTGCTGGGAGAGAAGCTGAGCCCTGATTAGGGGGCGGGGCTTCACTGACTAGGGGTCCTATAAAGGGAGCAGCCAGTCAGGCAGCTGCACAGACAGCTGCAGCGATACAGGAGCTAGCAAACAGAGCTGTAAACAGGGGAGTTTGAGTGGGAGTTCTGTTGGAGGAGAAGGTATTTGTGTGTGTGTTTGGTTTTGTATTGGTAGTATCTGTATGTGTAGAGGCTTGGAGGGGCTTTGTGCTGGGGGCGAAGCTGAGCCCTGATTAGTGGGCGGGGCTTCACTGACGAGGGGTCCTATAAAGGGAGCAGCCAGTAAGGCAGCGGTACAGGAGCTAGCAAACAGAGCTGTAAACAGGGGAGTTTGAGTGGGAGTTCTGTTGGAGGAGAAGGTATTTGTGTGTGTTTGGTTTTGTATTGGTAGTATTTGTATGTGTAGAGGCTTGGAGGGGCTTTGTGCTGGGAGAGAAGCTGATTAGGGGGCGGGACTTCCCTGACTAGGGGTCCTATAAAGGTTGCAGGCAGTCAGGCAGCGGCACAGGAGCTAGCAAACAGAGGTGTAAACAGGGGAGTTTGAGTGGGAGTTCTGTTGGAGGAGAAGGTATTTGTGTGTGTGTTTGGTTTTGTATTGGTGGTATCTGTATGTGTAGAGGCTTGGAGGGGCTTTGTGCTGGGAGCGAAGCTGAGCCCTGATTAGGGGGCGGGGCTTCACTGACTACGTTTCCTATAAAGGTAGCAGCCAGTCAGGCAGCGGCACAGGAGCTAGCAAACAGAGCTGTAAACAGGGGGGTTTGAGTGGGAGTTCTGTTGGAGGAGAAGGTATTTGTGCGTGTTTAGTTTTGTATTGGTAGTATCTGTATGTGTAGGGGCTTTGTGCTGGGAGTGAAGCTGAGCCCTGATTAGGGGGCGGGACTTCACTGACTAGGGGTCCTATAAAGGTAGCAGCCAGTCAGGCAGCGGCACAGACAGCTGTAGTGGCACAGGAGCTAGCAAACAGAGCTGTAAACAGGGGGGTTTGAGTGGGAGTTCTGTTGGAGGAGAAGGTATTTGTGCGTGTTTGGTTTTGTATTGGTGGTATCGGTATGTGTAGGGGCTTTGTGCTGGGAGAGAAGCTGAGCCCTGATTAGGGGGCGGGGCTTCACTGACTAGGGGTCCTATAAAGGTAGCAGCCAGTCAGGCAGCGGCACAGACAGCTGTAGCGGCACAGGAGCTAGCAAACAGAGCTGTAAACAGGGGAGTTTGAGTGGGAGTTCTGTTGGAGGAGAAGGTGTTTGTGTGTGTGTGTTTGGTTTTGTATTGGTGGTATCTGTATGTGTAGGGGCTTTGTGCTGGGAGAGAAGCTGAGCCCTGATTAGGGGGCGGGGCTTCACTGACTTGGGGTCCTATAAAGGTAGCAGCCAGTCAGGCAGCGGCACAGGAGCTAGCAAACAGCTGTAAACAGGAGAGTTTGAGTGGGAGTTCTGTTGGAGGAGAAGGTATTTGTGTGTGCTTGGTTTTGTATTGGTAGTATCTGTATGTGTAGGGGCTTTGTGCTGGGAGAGAAGCTGAGCCCTGATTAGGGGCGGGGCTTCACTGACTAGGGGTCCTATAAAGGGAGCAGCCAGTCAGGCAGCGACACAGACAGCTGCAGCGGTACAGGAGCTAGCAAACAGAGCTGTAAACAGGGGAGTTTGAGTGGGAGTTCTGTTGGAGGAGAAGGTATTTGTGTGTGTTTGGTTTTGTGTTGGTGGTATCTGTATGTGTAGGGGCTTTGTGCTGGGAGAGAACCTGAGCCCTGATTAGGGGGCGGGGCTTCATTGACGAGGGGTCCTATAAAGGTAGCAGCCAGTCAGGCAGCAGTACAGGAGCTAGCAAACAGAGCTGTAAACAGGGGAGTTTGAGTGGGAGTTCTGTTGGAGGAGAAGGTATTTGTGTGTGCTTGGTTTTGTATTGGTGATATCTGTATGTGTAGGGGCTTTTTGCTGGAAGAGAAGCTGAGCCCTGATTAGGGTGCAGGGCTTCACTAACCAGGGGTCCTATAAAGGTAGCAGCCAGTCAGGCAGCGGCACAGACAGCTGCAGTGGCACAGGAGCTTGCAAACTGAGCTGTAAACAGGGGAGTTTGAGTGGGAGTTCAGTTGGAGGAGAAGGTATTTGTGTGTGTGTTTGGTTTTGTATTGGTAGTATCTGTATGTGTAGAGGCTTGGAGGGGCTTTGTGCTGGGAGAGAAGCTGAGCCCTGATTAGGGGGCGGGGCTTCCCTGACTAGGGGTCCTATAAAGGTACCAGCCAGTCAGGCAGCGGCACAGACAGCTGCAGCGGCACTGGAGCTCGCAAATAGAGCTGTAAACAGGGGAGTTTGAGTGGGAGTTCTGTTTGAGGAGAAGGTATTTGTGTGTGTGTTTGGTTTTGTATTGGTGGTATCTGTATTTGTAGAGGTTTTGGAGGAGCTTTGTCCTGGGAGAGAATCTGAGCCCTGATGAGGGGACGGGGCTTCGCTGACTAGGGGTCCTATGATTGTAGCAGCCAGTCAGGCAGCGTCACAGACAGCTGCAGGGGCACAGGAGATAGCAAACAGAGCTGTAAACAGGGGAGTTTGAGTGGGAGTTCTGTTTGAGGAGAAGGTATTTGTGTGTGTGTTTGGTTTTGTATTGGTGGTATCTGTATGTGAGGAGGCTTGGAGGGGCTTTGTGCTGGGGGCGAAGCTGAGCCCTGATTAGGGGGCGGGGCTTCAGTGACTATGGGTCCTATAAAGGGAGCAGCCAGTCAGGCAGCGACACAGACAGCTGCAGCGGTACAGGAGCTAGCAAACAGAGCTGTAAACAGGGGAGTTTCAGTGGGAGTTCTGTTGGAGGAGAAGGTATTTGTGTGTGTTTGGTTTTGTGTTGGTGGTATCTGTATGTGTAGGAGCTTTGTGCTGGGAGAGAAGCCTAGCCCTGATTAGGGGGCGGGGCTTCAGTGACTATGGGTCCTATAAAGGGAGCAGCCAGTAAGGCAGCGCTACAGGAGCTAGCAAACAGAGCTGTAAACAGGGGAGTTTTAGTGGGAGTTCTGTTGGAGGAGAAGGTATTTGTGTGTGTGTGTTTGGTTTTGTATTGTTAGTTTCTGTATGTGCAGGGGCTTTGTGCTGGGAGAGAAGTTGAGCCCTTATTAGGGGGCGGGGCTTCCCTGACTAGGGGTCCTATAAAGGTAGCAGCCAGTCAGGCAGCAGCACAGGAGCTAGCAAACAGAGCTGTAAACAGGGGAGTTTTAGTGGGAGTTCTGTTGGAGGAGAAGGTATTTGTGTGTGTTTGGTTTTGTATTGGTGATATCTGTATGTGTAGGGGCTTTTTGCTGGGAGAGAAGCTGAGCCCTGATTAGGGTGCAGGGCTTCAATAACCAGGGGTCCTATAAAGGTAGCAGCCAGTCAGGCAGCGGCACAGACAGCTGCAGTGGCACAGGAGCTTGCAAACTGAGCTGTAAACAGGGGAGTTTGAGTGGGAGTTCTGTTGGAGGAGAAGGTATTTGTGTGTGTGTTTGGTTTTGTACTGGTAGTATCTGTATGTGTAGAGGCTTGGAGGGGCTTTGTGCTGGGAGAGAAGCTGAACCCTGATTAGGGGGCGGGGCTTTCCTGACTTGGGGTTCTACAAAGGTACCAGCCAGTCAGGCAGCGGCACAGACAGCTGCAGGGGCACAGGAGCTAGCAAACAGAGCTGTAAACAGGGGAGTTTGAGTGGGAGTTCTGTTGGAGGAGAAGGTATTTGTGTGTGTTTGGTTTTGTATTGGTGGTATCTGTATGTGTAGGGGCTTTGTGCTGGGAGAGAAGCTGAGCCCTGATTAGGGGGCGGGGCTTCACTGACTAGGGGTCCTATAAAGGGAGCAGTCAGTCAGGCAGCTGCACAGACAGCTGCAGCGATACAGGAGCTAGCAAACAGAGCTGTAAACAGGGGAGTTTGAGTGGGAGTTCTGTTGGAGGAGAAGGTATTTGTGTGTGTGTTTGGTTTTGTATTGGTAGTATCTGTATGTGTAGAGGCTTGGAGGGGCTTTGTGCTGGGGGCGAAGCTGAGCCCTGATTAGGGGGCGGGGCTTCACTGACTATGGGTCCTATAAAGGGAGCAGCCAGTCAGGCAGCGACACAGACAGCTGCAGCGGTACAGGAGCAAGCAAACAGAGCTGTAAACAAGCGAGTTTCAGTGGGAGTTCTGTTGGAGGAGAAGGTATTTGTGTGTGTTTGGTTTTGTGTTGGTGGTATCTGTATGGGTAGGGGCTTTGTGCTGGGGGCGAAGCTGAGCCCTGATTAGGGGGCGGGGCTTCACTGACTATGGGTCCTATAAAGGGAGCAACCAGTCAGACAGCTGCACAGGAGCTAGCAAACAGAGCTGTAAACAGGGGAGTTTGTGTTGGAGTTCTGTTGGAGGAGAAGGTATTTGTGTGTGTGTTTGGTTTTGTATTTGTAGAGGCTTGGAGGGGCATTGTGCTGGGACAGAAGCTGAGCCCTGATTAGGGGGCGGGGCTTCACTGATTAGGGGTCCTATAAAGGTAGCAGCCGGTCAGGCAGCGGCACAGACAGCTGCAGTAGCACAGGAGCTTGCAAACTGAGCTGTAAACAGCGGAGTTTGAGTGGGAGTTCTGTTGGAGGAGAAGGTATTTGTGTTTGTTTGGTTTTGTATTGGTAGTATCTGTATGTGTAGAGGCTTGGAGGGGCTTTGTGCTGGGAGAGAAGCCTAGCCCTGATTAGGGGGCGGGGCTTCAGTGACTATGGGTCCTATAAAGGGAGCAACCAGTAAGGCAGCGGTACAGGAGCTGGCAAACAGAGCTGTAAACAGGGAGTTTGAGTGGGAGTTCTGTTGGAGGAGAAGGTATTTGTGTGTGTGTGTTTGGTTTTGTATTGTTAGTTTCTGTATGTGCAGGGGCTTTGTGCTGGGAGAGAAGTTGAGCCCTTATTAGGGGGCGGGGCTTCCCTGACTAGGGGTCCTATAAAGGTAGCAGCCAGTCAGGCAGCAGCACAGGAGCTAGCAAACAGAGCTGTAAACAGGGGAGTTTTAGTGGGAGTTCTGTTGGAGGAGAAGGTATTTGTGTGTGTTTGGTTTTGTATTGGTGATATCTGTATGTGTAGGGGCTTTTTGCTGGGAGAGAAGCTGAGCCCTGATTAGGGTGCAGGGCTTCAATAACCAGGGGTCCTATAAAGGTAGCAGCCAGTCAGGCAGCGGCACAGACAGCTGCAGTGGCACAGGAGCTTGCAAACTGAGCTGTAAACAGGGGAGTTTGAGTGGGAGTTCTGTTGGAGGAGAAGGTATTTGTGTGTGTGTTTGGTTTTGTATTGGTAGTATCTGTATGTGTAGAGGCTTGGAGGGGCTTTGTGCTGGGGGCGAAGCTGAGCCCTGATTAGGGGGCGGGGCTTCACTGACTATGGGTCCTATAAAGGGAGCAGCCAGTCAGGCAGCGACACAGACAGCTGCAGCGGTACAGGAGCAAGCAAACAGAGCTGTAAACAAGCGAGTTTCAGTGGGAGTTCTGTTGGAGGAGAAGGTATTTGACTGACTAGGGGTCCTATAAAGGTAGCAGCCAGTCAGGCAGCGGCACAGACAGCTGCAGTGGCACAGGAGCTAGCAAACAGAGGTGTAAACAGGGGAGTTTGAGTGGGAGTTCTCTTGGAGGAGAAGGTATTTGTGTGTGTTTGGTTTTGTATTGGTAGTATTTGTATGTGTAGAGGCTTGGAGGGGCTTTGTGCTGGGAGAGAAGCTGATTAGGGGGCGGGACTTCCCTGACTAGGGGTCCTATAAAGGTAGCAGCCAGTCAGGCAGCGGCACAGGAGCTAGCAAACAGAGGTGTAAACAGGGAAGTTTGAGTGGGAGTTCTGTTGGAGGAGAAGGTATTTGTGTGTGTGTTTGGTTTTGTATTGGTGGTATCTGTATGTGTAGAGGCTTGGAGGGGCTTTGTGCTGGGAGCGAAGCTGAGCCCTGATTAGGGGGCGGGGCTTCACTGACTAGGTTTCCTATAAAGGTAGCAGCCAGTCAGGCAGCGGCACAGGAGCTAGCAAACAGAGCTGTAAACAGGGGACTTTGAGTGGGAGTTCTGTTGGAGGAGAAGGTATTTGTGTTTTGTTTTTTGTATTGGTAGTATTTGTATGTGTTGAGGCTTGGAGGGGCTTTGTGCTGGGAGAGAACCTGAGCCCTGATTAGGGGGCGGGGCTTCACTGACTAGGGTCCTATAAAGGTAGCAGCCAGTCAGGCAGCGGCACAGACAGCTGTAGCGGCACAGGAGCTAGCAAACAGAGCTGTAAACAGGGGAGTTGGAGTGGGAGTTCTGTTGGAGGAGAAGGTATTTGTGCGTGTTTGGTTTTGTATTGGTGGTATCTGTATGTGTAGGAGCTTTGTGCTGGGAGAGAAGCTGAGCCCTGATTAGGGGGCGGGGCTTCACTGACTAGGGGTCCTATAAAGGTAGCAGCCAGTCAGGCAGCGGCACAGACAGCTGTAGCGGCACAGGAGCTAGCAAACAGAGCTGTAAACAGGGGAGTTTGAGTGGGAGTTCTGTTGGAGGAGAAGGTGTTTGTGTGTGTGTGTTTGGTTTTGTATTGGTGGTATCTGTATGTGTAGGGGCTTTGTGCTGGGAGAGAAGCTGAGCCCTGATTAGGGGGCGGGGCTTCACTGACTTGGGGTCCTATAAAGGTAGCAGCCAGTCAGGCAGCGGCACAGGAGCTAGCAAACAGAGCTGGAAACAGGGGACTTTGAGTGGGAGTTCTGTTGGAAGAGAAGCTATTTGTGTGTGTTTGGTTTTGTTTTGGTAGTATCTGTATGTGTAGGGGCTTTTTGCTGGGAGAGAAGCTGAGCCCTGATTAGGGTGCGGGGCTTCACTGACCAGGGGTCCTATAAAGGTAGCAGCCAGTCAGGCAGCGGCACAGACAGCTGCAGTGGCACAGGAGCTTGCAAACGGAGCTGTAAACAGGGGAGTTGGAGTGGGAGTTCTGTTGGAGGAGAAGGTATTTGTGCGTGTTTGGTTTTGTATTGGTAGTATCTGTATGTGTAGGGGTTTGGCGGGGCTTTGTGCTTGGAGAGAAGCTGAGCCCTGATTAGGGGCGTGGCTTCACTGACTAGGGGTCCTATAAAGATAGCAGCCAGTGAGGCAGTGGAACAGACAGCTGTAGCGGCACAGAAGCTGGCAAACAGAGCTGTAAAGAGGGGGGTTTGAGTGGGAGTTCTGTTGGAGGAGAAGGTATTTGTGTGTGTTTGGTTTTGTATTGGTGGTATCTGTATGTGTAGGGGCTTTGTGCTGGGAGAGAAGCTGAGCCCTGATTAGGGGGCGGGCTTCACTGACTTGGGGTCCTATAAAGGTAGCAGCCAGTCAGGCAGCGGCACAGGAGCTCGCAAACAGCTGTAAACAGGAGAGTTTGATGTGGGAGTTCTGTTGGAGGAGAAGGTATTTGTGTGTGCTTGGTTTTGTATTGGTAGTATCTGGATGTGTAGGGGCTTTGTGCTGGGAGAGAAGCTGAGCCCTGATTCGGGGCGGGGCTTCACTGACTAGGGGTCCTATAAAGGTAGCAGCCAGTCAGGCAGCGGAACAGACAGCTGCAGCGGCACAGGAGCTAGCAAACAGAGCTGTAAACAGGGGAGTTTCAGTGGGAGTTTTGTTGGAGGAGAAGGTATTTGTGTGTGTTTGGTTTTGTATTGGTAGCATTGGTATGTGTAGGGGTTTGGCGGGGCTTTGTGCTGGGAGAGAAGCTGAGCCCTGATTAGGGGGCGGGGCTTCACTGACTTGGGGTCCTATAAAGGTAGCAGCCAGTCAGGCAGCGGCACAGGAGCTGGCAAACAGCTGTAAACATCAGAGTTTGAGTGGGAGTTCTGTTGGAGGAGAAGGTATTTGTGTGCGTGTTTGGTTTTGTATTGGTAGTATCTGTATGTGTAGAGGCTTGGAGGGGCTTTGTGCTGGGAGAGAAGCTGAGCCCTGATTAGGGGGCGGGGCTTCACTGACTAGGGGTCCTATAAAGGTCGCAGCCAGTCAGGCATTGGCACAGGAGGTAGCAAACAGAGCTGTAAACAGGGGAGTTTGAGTGGGAGTTCTGTTGGAGGAGAAGGTATTTGTGTGTGTGTTTGGTTTTGTATTGGTAGTATCTGTATGTGTAGAGGCTTGTAGGGGCTTTGTGCTGGGAGAGAAGCTGAGCCCTGATTAGGGGGCGGGGCTTCCCTGTGTAGGGGTCCTATAAAGGGAGCAGCCAGTCAGACAGCGGCACAGGAGCTAGCAAACAGAGCTGTAAACAGGCGAGTTTGAGTGGGAGTTCTGTTGGAGGAGAAGGTATTTGT
Source organism: Lepidochelys kempii (assembly GCF_965140285.1). Taxonomy (NCBI): domain Eukaryota; kingdom Metazoa; phylum Chordata; order Testudines; family Cheloniidae; genus Lepidochelys; species Lepidochelys kempii. The sequence continues at coordinate 19,343,740 of NC_136400.1, read as the reverse complement.
GTGTGTTTGGTTTTGTTTTGGTCGTATCTGTATGTGTAGGGGCTTTGTGCTGGGAGAGAAGCTGAGCCCTGATGAGGGGGCGGGTCTTCCCTGACTAGGGGTTCTGTAAAGGTAGCAGCCAGTCAGGCAGCGGCACAGACAGCTGCAGTGGCACAGGAGCTAGCAAACAGAGCTGTAAACGGGAGTTTGAGTGGGAGTTCTGTTGGAGGAGAAGGTATTTGTGTGAGTATCTGTATGTGTAGGGGCTTTGTGCTGGGAGAGAAGCTGAGCCCTGATTAGGGGGCGGGCTTCACTGACTAGGGGTCCTATAAAGGTAGCAGCCAGTCAGGCAGCGGCACAGGAGCAAGCAAACAGAGCTGTAAACAGGGGAGTTTGAGTGTGAGTTCTGTTGGAGGAGAAGGTATTTGTGTGTGTGTTTGGTTTTGTATTGGTAGTATCTGTATGTGTAGAGGCTTGGAGGGGCTTTGTGCTGGGAGAGAAGCTGAGCCCTGATTAGGGGGCGGGGCTTCACTGACTAGGGGTCCTATAAAGGTCGCAGCCAGTCAGGCATTGGCACAGGAGCTAGCAAACAGAGCTTTCAACAGGGGAGTTTGAGTGGGAGTTCTGGTGGAGGAGAAGGTATTTCTGTGTGTTTGGTTTTGTACTGGTAGTATCTGCATGTGTAGGGACTTTGTGCTGGCAGAGAAGCTGAGCCCTGATGAGGGGGCGGGTCTTCCCTGACTAGGGGTTCTGTAAAGGTAGCAGCCAGTCAGGCAGCGGCACAGACAGCTGCAGTGGCACAGGAGCTAGCAAACAGAGCTGTAAACGGGAGTTTGAGTGGGAGTTCTCTTGGAGGAGAAGGTATTTGTGTGAGTTTCTGTATGTGTAGGGGCTTTGTGCTGGGAGAGAAGCTGAGCCCTGATTAGGGGGCGGGCTTCACTGACTAGGGGTCCTATAAAGGTAGCAGCCAGTCAGGCAGCCGCACAGGAGCAAGCAAACAGAGCTGTAAATAGGGGAGTTTGAGTGGGAGTTCTGTTGGAGGAGAAGGTATTTGTGTGTGTGTTTGGTTTTGTATTGGTAGCATCTGTATGTGTAGAGGCTTGGAGGGGCTTTGTGCTGGGAGAGAAGCTGAGCCCTGATTAGGGGGCGGGGCTTCACTGACTAGGGGTCCTATAAAGGTAGCAGCCAGTCAGGCAGCGGCACAGGAGCAAGCAAACAGAGCTGTAAACAGGGGAGTTTGAGTGGGAGTTCTGTTGGAGGAGAAGGTATTTGTGTGTGTTTGCTTTTGTATTGGTGGTATCTGTATGTGTAGAGGTTTGGAGGGGTTTGTGCTGGGAGAGAAGCTGACCCCTGATCAGGGGGCGGGGCTTCACGGACTAGGGGTCCTATAAAGGTAGCAGCCAGTCAGGCTGCGGCACAGACAGCTGCAGTGGCACAGGAGCTAGCAAACAGAGCTTTCAACAGGGGAGTTTGAGTGGGAGTTCTGGTGGAGGAGAAGGTATTTGTGTGTGTTTGGTTTTGTACTGGTAGAATCTGCATGTGTAGGGACTTTGTGCTGGCAGAGAAGCTGAGCCCTGATTAGGGGGCGGGGCTTCCCTGACTAGGGGTCCTATAAAGGGAGCAGCCAGTCAGACAGCGGCACAGGAGCCAGCAAACAGAGCTGTAAACAGGGGAGTTTGAGTGGGAGTTCTGTTGGAGGAGAAGGTATTTGTGTGAGTATCTGTATGTGTAGGGGCTTTGTGCTGGGAGAGAAGCTCAGCCCTGATTAGGGGGCGGGGCTTCACGGCAAGGGGTCCTATAAAGGTCGCAGCCAGTCAGGCAGTGGCATAGGAGCTAGCAAACAGAGCTGTAAACAGGGGAGTTTGAGTGGGAGTTCTGTTGGAGAAGAAGGTATTTGTGTGTGTGCTTGGTTTTGTATTGTTAGTATCAGTATGTGTAGAGGCTTGTAGGGGCTTTGTGCTGGGAGAGAAGCTGAGCCCTGATGAGGGGGCGGGGCTTCACTGACTAGGGGTCCTATAAAGGTAGCAGCCAGTCAGGCAGTGGCACAGGAGCAAGCAAACAGAGCTGTAAACAGGGGAGTTTGAGTGGGAGTTCTTTTGGAGGAGAAGGTATTTGTGTGTGTTTGGTTTTGTATTGGTGGTATCTGTATGTGTAGAGGCTTGGAGGGGCTTTGTGCTGGGAGAGAAGCTGAGCCCTGATGAGGGTCGGGGCTTCACGGACTAGTGGTCCTATAAAGGGAGCAGCCAGTCAGACAGCGGCAAAGGAGCTAGCAAACATATCTGTAAACTGGGGAGTTTGAGTGGGAGTTCTGTTGGAGGAGAGGGTATTTGTGTGTGTGTGTGTTTGGTTTTGTATTGTTAGTATCAGTATGTGTAGAGGCTTGTAGGGGCTTTGTGCTGGGAGAGAAGCTGAGCCCTGATTAGGGGGCTGGGCTTCCCTGACTAGGGGTCCTATAAAAGGAGCAGCCAGTCAGACAGCTGCCCAGGAGCTAGCAAACAGAGCTGTAAACAGGGGAGTTTGGGTGGGAGTTCTGTTGGAGGAGAAGGTATTTGTGTGAGTATCTGTATGTGTAGGGGCTTTGTGCTGGGAGAGAAGCTCAGCCCTGATTCGGGGGCGGGGCTTCACTGACAAGGGTCCTATAAAGGTAGCAGCCAGTCAGGCAGCGGCACAGGAGCTAGCAAACAGAGCTGTAGACAGGGGAGTTTGAGTGGGAGTTCCGTTGGAGGAGAAGGTATTTGTGTGTGTGTGTTTGGTTTTGTATTGGTAGTATCTGTATGTGTAGAGGCTTGGAGGGGCTTTGTGCTGGGAGAGAAGCTGAGCCCTGATAAGGGGGCGGGGCTTCACTGACTAGGGGTCCTATAAAGGTCGCAGCCAGTCAGGCAGCGGCACAGGAGCAAGCAAACAGAGCTGTAAACAGGGGAGTTTGAGTGGGAGTTCTGTTGGAGGAGAAGGTATTTGTGTGAGTATCTGTATGTGTAGGGGCTTTGTGCTGGGAGAGAAGCTCAGCCCTGATTCGGGGGCGGGGCTTCACTGACAAGGGTCCTATAAAGGTAGCAGGCAGTCAGGCAGCGGCACAGGAGCTAGCAAACAGAGCTGTAAACGGGGGAGTTTGAGTGGGAGTTCTGTTGGAGGAGAAGGTATTTGTTTGTGTTTGGTTTTGTATTAGTCGTATCTGTATGTGTAGGGGCTTGGAGGGGCTTTGTGCTGGGAGAGAAGCTGAGCCCTGATGAGGGGGCGGGGCTTCACTGACTAGGGGTCCTATAAAGGGAGCAGCCAGTCAGGCAGCGGCACAGACAGCTGCAGCGGTACAGGAGCTAGCAAACAGAGCTGTAAACATGGGAGTTTGAGTGGGAGTTCTGTTGGAGGAGACGGTATTTGTTTGTGTTTGGTTTTGTACTGGTAGTATCTGCATGTGTAGGGACTTTGTGCTGGCAGAGAAGCTGAGCCCTTATTAGGGGGCGGGGCTTCCCTGACTAGGGGTCCTATAAAGGGAGCAGCCAGTCAGACAGCGGCAAAGGAGCTAGCAAACAGAGCTGTAAACTGGGGAGTTTGAGTGGGAGTTCTGTTGGAGGAGAAGGTATTTGTGTGTGTTTGGTTTTGTATTGGTAGTATCTGTATGTGTAGGGGCTTTGTGCTGGGAGAGAAGCTGAGCCCTGATTAGGGGGCGGGGCTTCACTGACTAGGGGTCCCCTAAAGGTAGCAGCCAGTCAGGCAGCGGCTCAGACAGCTGCAGCGGCACAGGAGCTAGCAAACAGAGCTGTAAACAGGGGATTTTGAGTGGGAGTTCTGTTGGAGGAGAAGGTATTTGTGTGTGTTTGGTTTTGTACTGGTAGTATCTGCATGTGTAAGGACTTTGTGCTGGTAGAGAAGCTGAGCCCTGATTTGGGGGCGGGGCTTCCCTGACTAGGGGTCCTATAAAGGGAGCAGCCAGTCAGACAGCGGCACAGGAGCTAGCAAACAGAGCTGTAAACAGGGGAGTTTGAGTGGGAGTTCCGTTGGAGGAGAAGGTATTTGTGTGTGTGTGTTTGGTTTTGTATTGGTAGTATCTGTATGTGTAGAGGCTTGGAGGGGCTTTGTGCTGGAAGAGAAGCTGAGCCCTGATTAGGGGACGGGGCTTCACTGACTAGGCGTCCTATAAAGGGAGCAGCCAGTCACGCAGCGGCACAGACAGCTCCCGCGGTACAGGAGCTAGCAAACAGAGCTGTAAACAGGGGAGTTTGAGTGGGAGTTCTGTTGGAGGAGAAGGTATTTGTGTGTGTTTGGTTTTCTATTGGTCCTATCTGTATGTGTAGGGGCTTTGTGCTGAGAGAGAAGCAGAGCCCTGATGAGGGGGCGGGGCTTCACGGACTAGCGGTCCTATAAAGGGAGCAGCCAGTCAGACAGCGGCACAGGAGCTAGCAAACAGAGCTGTAAACAGGGGAGTTTGAGTGGGAGTTCTGTTGGAGGAGAAGGTATTTGTGTGTGTGTTTGGTTTTGTATTGGTAGTATCTGTATGTGTAGAGGCTTGGAGGGGCTTTGTGCTGGGAGAGAAGCTGAGCCCTGATTAGGGGGCGGGGCTTCACTGACTAGGGGTCCTATAAAGGTAGCAGCCAGTCAGGCAGCGGCACAGACAGCTGCAGCGGTACAGGAGCTAGCAAACAGAGATCTAAACAGGGGAGTTTGAGTGGGAGTTCTGTTGGAGGAGAAGGTATTTGTGTGTGTTTGGTTTTGTATTGGTAGTATCTGTATGTGTAGGGGCTTTGTGCTGGGAGAGAAGCTGAGCCCTGATAAGGGGGCGGGGCTTCACGGACTAGGGGTCCTCTAAAGGTAGCAGCCAGTCAGGCAGCGGCACAGACAGCTGCAGCGGCACAGGAGCTAGGAAACAGAGCTGTAAACGGGAGTTTGAGTGAGAGTTCAGATGGAGGAGAAGGTATTTGTGTGTGTGTGTGTTTGGTTTTGTATTGTTAGTATCAGTATGTGTAGAGATTTGTAGGGGCTTTGTGCTGGGAGAGAAGCTGAGCCCTGATGAGGGGGCGGGGCTTCACGGACTAGGGGTCCTGTAAAGGTTGCAGCCAGTCAGGCAGCGGCACAGAGAGCTGCAGTGGCACAGGAGCTAGCAAACAGAGCTGTAAACGGGAGTGTGAGTGGGAGTTCAGTTGGAGGAGAAGGTATTTGTGTGTGTGTGTGTTTGGTTTTGTATTGTTAGTATCAGTATGTGTAGACGCTTGTAGGGGCTTTGTACTGGGAGAGAAGCTGAGCCCTGATAAGGGGGCGGGGCTTCACTGACTAGGGGTCCTATAAAGGTAGCAGCCAGTGAGGCAGCGGCACAGGAGCAAGCAAACAGAGCTGTAAAGGGGAGTTTGAGTGGGAGTTCTGTTGGAGGAGAAGGTATTTGTGTGTGTTTGGTTTTGTATTGGTGGTATCTCTATGTGTAGAGGCTTGGAGGGGCTTTGTGCTGGGAGAGAAGCTGAGCCCTGATGAGGGTCGGGGCTTCACGGACTAGGGGTCCTATAAAAGTAGCGGCCAGTCAGGCAGCGGCACAGACAGCTGCAGTGGCACAGGAGCTAGGAAACAGAGCTTTCAACAGGGGAGTTTGAGTGGGAGTTCTGTTGGAGGAGAAGGTATTTGTGTGAGTATCTGTATGTGTAGGGGCTTTGTGCTGGGAGAGAAGCTGAGCCCTGATTAGGGGGCGGGGCTTCCCTGACTAGGGGTCCTATAAAGAGAGCAGCCAGTCAGACAGCGGCACAGGAGCCAGCAAACAGAGGTGTAAACAGGGGAGTTTGAGTGGGAGTTCTGTTGGAGGAGAAGGTATTTGTGTGAGTATCTGTATGTGTAGGGGCTTTGTGCTGGGAGAGAAGCTCAGCCCTGATTAGGGGGCGGGGCTTCACGGCAAGGGGTCCTATAAAGGTCGCAGCCAGTCAGGCAGTGGCATAGGAGCTAGCAAACAGAGCTGTAAACAGGGGAGTTTGAGTGGGAGTTCTGTTGGAGAAGAAGGTATTTGTGTGTGTGCTTGGTTTTGTATTGTTAGTATCAGTATGTGTAGAGGCTTGTAGGGGCTTTGTGCTGGGAGAGAAGCTGAGCCCTGATGAGGGGGCGGGGCTTCACTGACTAGGGGTCCTATAAAGGTAGCAGCCAGTCAGGCAGTGGCACAGGAGCAAGCAAACAGAGCTGTAAACAGGGGAGTTTGAGTGGGAGTTCTTTTGGAGGAGAAGGTATTTGTGTGTGTTTGGTTTTGTATTGGTGGTATCTGTATGTGTAGAGGCTTGGAGGGGCTTTGTGCTGGGAGAGAAGCTGAGCCCTGATGAGGGTCGGGGCTTCACGGACTAGTGGTCCTATAAAGGGAGCAGCCAGTCAGACAGCGGCAAAGGAGCTAGCAAACATATCTGTAAACTGGGGAGTTTGAGTGGGAGTTCTGTTGGAGGAGAGGGTATTTGTGTGTGTGTGTGTTTGGTTTTGTATTGTTAGTATCAGTATGTGTAGAGGCTTGTAGGGGCTTTGTGCTGGGAGAGAAGCTGAGCCCTGATTAGGGGGCTGGGCTTCCCTGACTAGGGGTCCTATAAAAGGAGCAGCCAGTCAGACAGCTGCCCAGGAGCTAGCAAACAGAGCTGTAAACAGGGGAGTTTGAGTGGGAGTTCTGTTGGAGGAGAGGGTATTTGTGTGTGTGTGTTTGGTTTTGTATTGGTAGTATCTGTATGTGTAGAGGCTTGGAGGGGCATTGTGCTGGGAGAGAAGCTGAGCCCTGATTAGGGGGCGGGGCCTAACTGACTAGGGGTCCTATAAAGGTCGCAGCCAGTCAGGCATCGGCACAGGAGCTAGCAAACAGAGCTGTAAACAGGGGAGTTTGAGTGGGAGTTCTGTTGGAGGAGAAGGTATTTGTGTGTGTTTGGTTTTGTACTGGTAGTATCTGCATGTGTAAGGACTTTGTGCTGGCAGAGAAGCTGAGCCCTGATTAGGGGGCGGGGCTTCCCTGACTAGGGGTCCTATAAAGGGAGCAGCCAGTCAGACAGCGGCACAGGAGCTAGCAAACAGAGCTGTAAACAGGGGAGTTTGAGTGGGAGTTCCGTTGGAGGAGAAGTTATTTGTGTGTGTGTGTTTGGTTTTGTATTGGTAGTATCTGTATGTGTAGAGGCTTGGAGGGGCTTTGTGCTGGGAGAGAAGCTGAGCCCTGATAAGGGGGCGGGGCTTCACTGACTAGGGGTCCTATAAAGGTCGCAGCCAGTCAGGCAGCGGCACAGGAGCAAGCAAACAGAGCTGTAAACAGGGGAGTTTGGGTGGGAGTTCTGTTGGAGGAGAAGGTATTTGTGTGAGTATCTGTATGTGTAGGGGCTTTGTGCTGGGAGAGAAGCTCAGCCCTGATTCGGGGGCGGGGCTTCACTGACAAGGGTCCTATAAAGGTAGCAGCCAGTCAGGCAGCGGCACAGGAGCTAGCAAACAGAGCTGTAGACAGGGGAGTTTGAGTGGGAGTTCCGTTGGAGGAGAAGGTATTTGTGTGTGTGTGTTTGGTTTTGTATTGGTAGTATCTGTATGTGTAGAGGCTTGGAGGGGCTTTGTGCTGGGAGAGAAGCTGAGCCCTGATAAGGGGGCGGGGCTTCACTGACTAGGGGTCCTATAAAGGTAGCAGGCAGTAAGGCAGCGGCACAGGAGCTAGCAAACAGAGCTGTAAACGGGGGAGTTTGAGTGGGAGTTCTGTTGGAGGAGAAGGTATTTGTTTGTGTTTGGTTTTGTATTAGTCGTATCTGTATGTGTAGGGGCTTGGAGGGGCTTTGTGCTGGGAGAGAAGCTGAGCCCTGATTAGGGGGCGGGGCTTCACTGACTAGGGTTCCTATAAAGGTAGCAGCCAGTCAGGCAGCGGCACAGGAGCTAGCAAACAGAGCTGTAAACAGGGGAGTTTGAGTGGGAGTTCTGTTGGAGGAGAAGGTATTTGTGTGTGTGTTTGGTTTTGTACTGGCAGTATGTGCATGTGTAGGGACTTTGTGCTGGCAGAGAAGCTGAGCCCTGATTAGGGGGCGGGGCTTCCCTGACTAGGGGTCCTACAAAGGGAGGAGCCAGTGACGCAGCGGCACAGGAGCAAGCAAACAGAGCTGTAAAGGGGAGTTTGAGTGGGAGTTCTGTTGGAGGAGAAGGTATTTGTGTGTGTTTGGTTTTGTATTGGTGGTATCTGTATGTGTAGAGGCTTGGAGGGGCTTTGTGCTGGGAGAGAAGCTGAGCCCTGATTAGGGGGCGGGGCTTCACTGACTAGGGGTCCTATAAAGGGAGCAGCCAGTCAGGCAGCGGCACAGACAGCTGCAGCGGTACAGGAGCTAGCAAACAGAGGTCTAAACAGGGGAGTTTGAGTGGGAGTTCTGTTGGAGGAGAAGGTATTTGTGTGTGTTTGGTTTTGTATTGGTAGTATCTGTATGTGTAGGGGCTTTGTGCTGGGAGAGAAGCTGAGCCCTGATGAGGGGGCGGGGCTTCACGGACTAGGGGTCCTGTAAAGGTAGCAGCCAGTCAGGCAGCGGCACAGAGAGCTGCAGTGGCACAGGAGCTAGCAAACAGAGCGGTAAACGGGAGTTTGAGTGGGAGTTCAGTTGGAGGAGAAGGTATTTGTGTGTGTTTGGTTTTGTATTGTTAGTATCAGTATGTGTAGAGGCTTGTAGGGGCTTTGTACTGGGAGAGAAGCTGAGCCCTGATAAGGGGGCGGGGCTTCACTGACTAGGGGTCCTATAAAGGTAGCAGCCAGTGACGCAGCGGCACAGGAGCAAGCAAACAGAGCTGTAAAGGGGAGTTTGAGTGGGAGTTCTGTTGGAGGAGAAGGTATTTGTGTGTGTTTGGTTTTGTATTGGTGGTATCTGTATGTGTAGAGGCTTGGAGGGGCTTTGTGCTGGGAGAGAAGCTGAGCCCTGATTAGGGGGCTGGGCTTCCCTGACTAGGGGTCCTATAAAAGGAGCAGCCAGTCAGACAGCTGCCCAGGAGCTAGCAAACAGAGCTGTAAACAGGGGAGTTTCAGTGGGAGTTCTGTTGGAGGAGAAGGTATTTGTGTGTGTTTGGTTTTGTATTGGTAGTATCTGTATGTGTAGGGGCTTTGTGCTGGGAGAGAAGCTGAGCCCTGATTAGGGGGCGGGGCCTCCCTGACTAGGGGTCCTATAAAGGTAGCAGCCAGTCAGGCAGCGGCACAGGAGCTAGCAAATAGAGCTGTAAACAGGGGAGTTTGAGTGGGAGTTCTGTTGGAGGAGAAGGTATTTGTGTGTGTGTTTGGTTTTGTATTGGTAGTATCTGTATGTGTAGAGGCTTGGAGGGGCTTTGTGCTGGGAGAGAAGCTCAGCCCTGATTCGGGGGCGGGGCTTCACTGACAAGGGTCCTATAAAGATAGCAGCCAGTCAGGCAGCGGCACAGGAGCTAGCAAACAGAGCTGTAAACAGGGGAGTTTGAGTGGGAGTTCTGTTGGAGGAGAAGGTATTTGTGTGTGTTTGGTTTTGTACTGGCAGTATGTGCATGTGTAGGGACTTTGTGCTGGCAGAGAAGATGAGCCCTGATTAGGGGGCGGGGCTTCCCTGCCTAGGCGTCCTATAAAGGGAGGAGCCAGTCAGACAGCGGCACAGGAGCTAGCAAACAGAGCTCTAAACAGGGGAGTTTGAGTGGGAGTTCTGTTGGAGGAGAAGGTATTTGTGTGTGTGTTTGGTTTTGTATTGGTCGTATCTGTATGTGTAGAGGCTTGGAGGGGCTTTGTGCTGGGAGAGAAGCTGAGCCCTGATTAGGGGGCGGGGCTTCACTGACTAGGGTTCCTATAAAGGTAGCAGCCAGTCAGGCAGCGGCACAGGAGCTAGCAAACAGAGCTGTAAACAGGGGAGTTTGAGTGGGAGTTCTGTTGGAGGAGAAGGTATTTGTGTGTGTTTGGTTTTGTACTGGCAGTATGTGCATGTGTAGGGACTTTGTGCTGGCAGAGAAGATGAGCCCTGATTAGGGGGCGGGGCTTCCCTGCCTAGGCGTCCTATAAAGGGAGGAGCCAGTCAGACAGCGGCACAGGAGCTAGCAAACAGAGCTCTAAACAGGGGAGTTTGAGTGGGAGTTCTGTTGGAGGAGAAGGTATTTGTGTGTGTGTTTGGTTTTGTATTGGTCGTATCTGTATGTGTAGATGCTTGGAGGGGCTTTGTGCTGGGAGAGAAGCTGAGCCCTGATTAGGGGGCGGGGCTTCACTGACTAGGGGTCCCCTAAAGGTAGCAGCCAGTCAGGCAGCGGCTCAGACAGCTGCAGCGGCACAGGAGCTAGCAAACAGAGCTGTAAACAGGGGAGTTTGAGTGGGAGTTCTGTTGGAGGAGAAGGTATTTGTGTGTGTTTGGTTTTGTACTGGTAGTATCTGCATGTGTAAGGACTTTGTGCTGGTAGAGAAGCTGAGCCCTGATTTGGGGGCGGGGCTTCCCTGACTAGGGGTCCTATAAAGGGAGCAGCCAGTCAGACAGCGGCACAGGAGCTAGCAAACAGAGCTGTAAACAGGGGAGTTTGAGTGGGAGTTCCGTTGGAGGAGAAGGTATTTGTGTGTGTGTGTTTGGTTTTGTATTGGTAGTATCTGTATGTGTAGAGGCTTGGAGGGGCTTTGTGCTGGGAGAGAAGCTGAGCCCTGATTCGGGGGCGGGGCTTCACTGACAAGGGTCCTATAAAGGTAGCAGCCAGTCAGGCAGTGGCACAGGAGCTAGCAAACAGAGCTGTAAACAGGGGAGTTTGAGTGGGAGTTCTGTTGGAGGAGAAGGTATTTGTGTGTGTGTGTGTTTGGTTTGTATTGGTAGTATCTGTATGTGTAGAGGCTTGTAGGGGCTTTGTGCTGGAAGAGAAGCTGAGCCCTGATTAGGGGACGGGGCTTCACTGACTAGGCGTCCTATAAAGGGAGCAGCCAGTCACGCAGCGGCACAGACAGCTCCCGCGGTACAGGAGCTAGCAAACAGAGCTGTAAACAGGGGAGTTTGAGTGGGAGTTCTGTTGGAGGAGAAGGTATTTGTGTGTGTGTTTGGTTTTGTATTGGTAGTATCTGTATGTGTAGAGGCTTGGAGGGGCTTTGTGCTGGGAGAGAAGCTGAGCCCTGATTAGGGGGCGGGGCTTCACTGACTAGGGGTCCTATAAAGGTAGCAGCCAGTCAGGCAGCGGCACAGACAGCTGCAGCGGTACAGGAGCTAGCAAACAGAGGTCTAAACAGGGGAGTTTGAGTGGGAGTTCTGTTGGAGGAGAAGGTATTTGTGTGTGTTTGGTTTTGTATTGGTAGTATCTGTATGTGTAGGGGCTTTGTGCTGGGAGAGAAGCTGAGCCCTGATGAGGGGGCGGGGCTTCACGGACTAGGGGTCCTCTAAAGGTAGCAGCCAGTCAGGCAGCGGCACAGACAGCTGCAGCGGCACAGGAGCTAGGAAACAGAGCTGTAAACGGGAGTTTGAGTGAGAGTTCAGATGGAGGAGAAGGTATTTGTGTGTGTGTGTGTTTGGTTTTGTATTGTTAGTATCAGTATGTGTAGAGATTTGTAGGGGCTTTGTGCTGGGAGAGAAGCTGAGCCCTGATGAGGGGGCGGGGCTTCACGGACTAGGGGTCCTGTAAAGGTTGCAGCCAGTCAGGCAGCGGCACAGAGAGCTGCAGTGGCACAGGAGCAAGCAAACAGAGCTGTAAAGGGGAGTTTGAGTGGGAGTTCTGTTGGAGGAGAAGGTATTTGTGTGTGTTTGGTTTTGTATTGGTGGTATCTGTATGTGTAGAGGCTTGGAGGGGCTTTGTGCTGGGAGAGAAGCTGAGCCCTGATGAGGGTCGGGGCTTCACGGACTAGGGGTCCTATAAAAGTAGCGGCCAGTCAGGCAGCGGCACAGACAGCTGCAGTGGCACAGGAGCTAGGAAACAGAGCTTTCAACAGGGGAGTTTGAGTGGGAGTTCTGTTGGAGGAGAAGGTATTTGTGTGAGTATCTGTATGTGTAGGGGCTTTGTGCTGGGAGAGAAGCTGAGCCCTGATGAGGGGGCGGGGCTTCACTGACTAGGCGTCCCATAAAGAGAGCAGCCAGTCAGACAGCGGCACAGGAGCTAGCAAACAGAGCTGTAAACAGGGGAGTTTGAGTGGGAGTTCTGTTGGAGGAGAAGGTATTTGTGTGTGTGTGTGTTTGGTTTTGTATTGGTAGTATCTGTATGTGTAGAGGCTTGGAGGGGCTTTGTGCTGGGAGAGAAGCTCAGCCCTGATTCGGGGGCGGGGCTTCACTGACAAGGGTCCTATAAAGGTAGCAGCCAGTCAGGCAGCGGCACAGGAGCTAGCAAACAGAGCTGTAAACAGGGGAGTTTGAGTGGGAGTTCTGTTGGAGGAGAAGGTATTTGTGTGTGTTTGGTTTTGTACTGGCAGTATGTGCATGTGTAGGGACTTTGTGCTGGCAGAGAAGATGAGCCCTGATTAGGGGGCGGGGCTTCCCTGCCTAGGGGTCCTATAAAGGGAGGAGCCAGTGACGCAGCGGCACAGGAGCAAGCAAACAGAGCTGTAAAGGGGAGTTTGAGTGGGAGTTCTGTTGGAGGAGAAGGTATTTGTGTGTGTTTGGTTTTGTACTGGCAGTATGTGCATGTGTAGGGACTTTGTGCTGGCAGAGAAGATGAGCCCTGATTAGGGGGCGGGGCTTCCCTGACTAGGGGTCCTATAAAGGGAGGAGCCAGTGACGCAGCGGCACAGGAGCAAGCAAACAGAGCTGTAAAGGGGAGTTTGAGTGGGAGTTCTGTTGGAGGAGAAGGTATTTGTGTGTGTTTGGTTTTGTATTGGTGGTATCTGTATGTGTAGAGGCTTGGAGGGGCTTTGTGCTGGGAGAGAAGCTGAGCCCTGATTAGGGGGCGGGGCTTCACTGACTAGGGGTCCTATAAAGGGAGCAGCCAGTCAGGCAGCGGCACAGACAGCTGCAGCGGTACAGGAGCTAGCAAACAGAGGTCTAAACAGGGGAGTTTGAGTGGGAGTTCAGTTGGAGGAGAAGGTATTTGTGTGTGTTTGGTTTTGTATTGTTAGTATCAGTATGTGTAGAGGCTTGGAGGGGCATTGTGCTGGGACAGAAGCTGAGCCCTGATTAGGGGGCGGGGCTTCACTGATTAGGGGTCCTATAAAGGTAGCAGCCGGTCAGGCAGCGGCACAGACAGCTGCAGTAGCACAGGAGCTTGCAAACTGAGCTGTAAACAGCGGAGTTTGAGTGGGAGTTCTGTTGGAGGAGAAGGTATTTGTGTTTGTTTGGTTTTGTATTGGTAGTATCTGTATGTGTAGAGGCTTGGAGGGGCTTTGTGCTGGGAGAGAAGCCTAGCCCTGATTAGGGGGCGGGGCTTCAGTGACTATGGGTCCTATAAAGGGAGCAACCAGTAAGGCAGCGGTACAGGAGCTGGCAAACAGAGCTGTAAACAGGGAGTTTGAGTGGGAGTTCTGTTGGAGGAGAAGGTATTTGTGTGTGTGTGTTTGGTTTTGTATTGTTAGTTTCTGTATGTGCAGGGGCTTTGTGCTGGGAGAGAAGTTGAGCCCTTATTAGGGGGCGGGGCTTCCCTGACTAGGGGTCCTATAAAGGTAGCAGCCAGTCAGGCAGCAGCACAGGAGCTAGCAAACAGAGCTGTAAACAGGGGAGTTTTAGTGGGAGTTCTGTTGGAGGAGAAGGTATTTGTGTGTGTTTGGTTTTGTATTGGTGATATCTGTATGTGTAGGGGCTTTTTGCTGGGAGAGAAGCTGAGCCCTGATTAGGGTGCAGGGCTTCAATAACCAGGGGTCCTATAAAGGTAGCAGCCAGTCAGGCAGCGGCACAGACAGCTGCAGTGGCACAGGAGCTTGCAAACTGAGCTGTAAACAGGGGAGTTTGAGTGGGAGTTCTGTTGGAGGAGAAGGTATTTGTGTGTGTGTTTGGTTTTGTATTGGTAGTATCTGTATGTGTAGAGGCTTGGAGGGGCTTTGTGCTGGGGGCGAAGCTGAGCCCTGATTAGGGGGCGGGGCTTCACTGACTATGGGTCCTATAAAGGGAGCAGCCAGTCAGGCAGCGACACAGACAGCTGCAGCGGTACAGGAGCAAGCAAACAGAGCTGTAAACAAGCGAGTTTCAGTGGGAGTTCTGTTGGAGGAGAAGGTATTTGACTGACTAGGGGTCCTATAAAGGTAGCAGCCAGTCAGGCAGCGGCACAGACAGCTGCAGTGGCACAGGAGCTAGCAAACAGAGGTGTAAACAGGGGAGTTTGAGTGGGAGTTCTCTTGGAGGAGAAGGTATTTGTGTGTGTTTGGTTTTGTATTGGTAGTATTTGTATGTGTAGAGGCTTGGAGGGGCTTTGTGCTGGGAGAGAAGCTGATTAGGGGGCGGGACTTCCCTGACTAGGGGTCCTATAAAGGTAGCAGCCAGTCAGGCAGCGGCACAGGAGCTAGCAAACAGAGGTGTAAACAGGGAAGTTTGAGTGGGAGTTCTGTTGGAGGAGAAGGTATTTGTGTGTGTGTTTGGTTTTGTATTGGTGGTATCTGTATGTGTAGAGGCTTGGAGGGGCTTTGTGCTGGGAGCGAAGCTGAGCCCTGATTAGGGGGCGGGGCTTCACTGACTAGGTTTCCTATAAAGGTAGCAGCCAGTCAGGCAGCGGCACAGGAGCTAGCAAACAGAGCTGTAAACAGGGGACTTTGAGTGGGAGTTCTGTTGGAGGAGAAGGTATTTGTGTTTTGTTTTTTGTATTGGTAGTATTTGTATGTGTTGAGGCTTGGAGGGGCTTTGTGCTGGGAGAGAACCTGAGCCCTGATTAGGGGGCGGGGCTTCACTGACTAGGGTCCTATAAAGGTAGCAGCCAGTCAGGCAGCGGCACAGACAGCTGTAGCGGCACAGGAGCTAGCAAACAGAGCTGTAAACAGGGGAGTTGGAGTGGGAGTTCTGTTGGAGGAGAAGGTATTTGTGCGTGTTTGGTTTTGTATTGGTGGTATCTGTATGTGTAGGAGCTTTGTGCTGGGAGAGAAGCTGAGCCCTGATTAGGGGGCGGGGCTTCACTGACTAGGGGTCCTATAAAGGTAGCAGCCAGTCAGGCAGCGGCACAGACAGCTGTAGCGGCACAGGAGCTAGCAAACAGAGCTGTAAACAGGGGAGTTTGAGTGGGAGTTCTGTTGGAGGAGAAGGTGTTTGTGTGTGTGTGTTTGGTTTTGTATTGGTGGTATCTGTATGTGTAGGGGCTTTGTGCTGGGAGAGAAGCTGAGCCCTGATTAGGGGGCGGGGCTTCACTGACTTGGGGTCCTATAAAGGTAGCAGCCAGTCAGGCAGCGGCACAGGAGCTAGCAAACAGAGCTGGAAACAGGGGACTTTGAGTGGGAGTTCTGTTGGAAGAGAAGGTATTTGTGTGTGTTTGGTTTTGTTTTGGTAGTATCTGTATGTGTAGGGGCTTTTTGCTGGGAGAGAAGCTGAGCCCTGATTAGGGTGCGGGGCTTCACTGACCAGGGGTCCTATAAAGGTAGCAGCCAGTCAGGCAGCGGCACAGACAGCTGCAGTGGCACAGGAGCTTGCAAACGGAGCTGTAAACAGGGGAGTTGGAGTGGGAGTTCTGTTGGAGGAGAAGGTATTTGTGCGTGTTTGGTTTTGTATTGGTAGTATCTGTATGTGTAGGGGTTTGGCGGGGCTTTGTGCTTGGAGAGAAGCTGAGCCCTGATTAGGGGCGTGGCTTCACTGACTAGGGGTCCTATAAAGATAGCAGCCAGTGAGGCAGTGGAACAGACAGCTGTAGCGGCACAGAAGCTGGCAAACAGAGCTGTAAAGAGGGGGGTTTGAGTGGGAGTTCTGTTGGAGGAGAAGGTATTTGTGTGTGTTTGGTTTTGTATTGGTGGTATCTGTATGTGTAGGGGCTTTGTGCTGGGAGAGAAGCTGAGCCCTGATTAGGGGGCGGGCTTCACTGACTTGGGGTCCTATAAAGGTAGCAGCCAGTCAGGCAGCGGCACAGGAGCTCGCAAACAGCTGTAAACAGGAGAGTTTGATGTGGGAGTTCTGTTGGAGGAGAAGGTATTTGTGTGTGCTTGGTTTTGTATTGGTAGTATCTGGATGTGTAGGGGCTTTGTGCTGGGAGAGAAGCTGAGCCCTGATTCGGGGCGGGGCTTCACTGACTAGGGGTCCTATAAAGGTAGCAGCCAGTCAGGCAGCGGAACAGACAGCTGCAGCGGCACAGGAGCTAGCAAACAGAGCTGTAAACAGGGGAGTTTCAGTGGGAGTTTTGTTGGAGGAGAAGGTATTTGTGTGTGTTTGGTTTTGTATTGGTAGCATTGGTATGTGTAGGGGTTTGGCGGGGCTTTGTGCTGGGAGAGAAGCTGAGCCCTGATTAGGGGGCGGGGCTTCACTGACTTGGGGTCCTATAAAGGTAGCAGCCAGTCAGGCAGCGGCACAGGAGCTGGCAAACAGCTGTAAACATCAGAGTTTGAGTGGGAGTTCTGTTGGAGGAGAAGGTATTTGTGTGCGTGTTTGGTTTTGTATTGGTAGTATCTGTATGTGTAGAGGCTTGGAGGGGCTTTGTGCTGGGAGAGAAGCTGAGCCCTGATTAGGGGGCGGGGCTTCACTGACTAGGGGTCCTATAAAGGTCGCAGCCAGTCAGGCATTGGCACAGGAGGTAGCAAACAGAGCTGTAAACAGGGGAGTTTGAGTGGGAGTTCTGTTGGAGGAGAAGGTATTTGTGTGTGTGTTTGGTTTTGTATTGGTAGTATCTGTATGTGTAGAGGCTTGTAGGGGCTTTGTGCTGGGAGAGAAGCTGAGCCCTGATTAGGGGGCGGGGCTTCCCTGTGTAGGGGTCCTATAAAGGGAGCAGCCAGTCAGACAGCGGCACAGGAGCTAGCAAACAGAGCTGTAAACAGGCGAGTTTGAGTGGGAGTTCTGTTGGAGGAGAAGGTATTTGTGTGTGTTTGGTTTTGTTTTGGTCGTATCTGTATGTGTAGGGGCTTTGTGCTGGGAGAGAAGCTGAGCCCTGATGAGGGGGCGGGTCTTCCCTGACTAGGGGTTCTGTAAAGGTAGCAGCCAGTCAGGCAGCGGCACAGACAGCTGCAGTGGCACAGGAGCTAGCAAACAGAGCTGTAAACGGGAGTTTGAGTGGGAGTTCTGTTGGAGGAGAAGGTATTTGTGTGAGTATCTGTATGTGTAGGGGCTTTGTGCTGGGAGAGAAGCTGAGCCCTGATTAGGGGGCGGGCTTCACTGACTAGGGGTCCTATAAAGGTAGCAGCCAGTCAGGCAGCGGCACAGGAGCAAGCAAACAGAGCTGTAAACAGGGGAGTTTGAGTGTGAGTTCTGTTGGAGGAGAAGGTATTTGTGTGTGTGTTTGGTTTTGTATTGGTAGTATCTGTATGTGTAGAGGCTTGGAGGGGCTTTGTGCTGGGAGAGAAGCTGAGCCCTGATTAGGGGGCGGGGCTTCACTGACTAGGGGTCCTATAAAGGTCGCAGCCAGTCAGGCATTGGCACAGGAACTAGCAAACAGAGCTTTCAACAGGGGAGTTTGAGTGGGAGTTCTGGTGGAGGAGAAGGTATTTCTGTGTGTTTGGTTTTGTACTGGTAGTATCTGCATGTGTAGGGACTTTGTGCTGGCAGAGAAGCTGAGCCCTGATGAGGGGGCGGGTCTTCCCTGACTAGGGGTTCTGTAAAGGTAGCAGCCAGTCAGGCAGCGGCACAGACAGCTGCAGTGGCACAGGAGCTAGCAAACAGAGCTGTAAACGGGAGTTTGAGTGGGAGTTCTCTTGGAGGAGAAGGTATTTGTGTGAGTTTCTGTATGTGTAGGGGCTTTGTGCTGGGAGAGAAGCTGAGCCCTGATTAGGGGGCGGGCTTCACTGACTAGGGGTCCTATAAAGGTAGCAGCCAGTCAGGCAGCCGCACAGGAGCAAGCAAACAGAGCTGTAAATAGGGGAGTTTGAGTGGGAGTTCTGTTGGAGGAGAAGGTATTTGTGTGTGTGTTTGGTTTTGTATTGGTAGCATCTGTATGTGTAGAGGCTTGGAGGGGCTTTGTGCTGGGAGAGAAGCTGAGCCCTGATTAGGGGGCGGGGCTTCACTGACTAGGGGTCCTATAAAGGTAGCAGCCAGTCAGGCAGCGGCACAGGAGCAAGCAAACAGAGCTGTAAACAGGGGAGTTTGAGTGGGAGTTCTGTTGGAGGAGAAGGTATTTGTGTGTGTTTGCTTTTGTATTGGTGGTATCTGTATGTGTAGAGGTTTGGAGGGGTTTGTGCTGGGAGAGAAGCTGACCCCTGATCAGGGGGCGGGGCTTCACGGACTAGGGGTCCTATAAAGGTAGCAGCCAGTCAGGCTGCGGCACAGACAGCTGCAGTGGCACAGGAGCTAGCAAACAGAGCTTTCAACAGGGGAGTTTGAGTGGGAGTTCTGGTGGAGGAGAAGGTATTTGTGTGTGTTTGGTTTTGTACTGGTAGAATCTGCATGTGTAGGGACTTTGTGCTGGCAGAGAAGCTGAGCCCTGATTAGGGGGCGGGGCTTCCCTGACTAGGGGTCCTATAAAGGGAGCAGCCAGTCAGACAGCGGCACAGGAGCCAGCAAACAGAGCTGTAAACAGGGGAGTTTGAGTGGGAGTTCTGTTGGAGGAGAAGGTATTTGTGTGAGTATCTGTATGTGTAGGGGCTTTGTGCTGGGAGAGAAGCTCAGCCCTGATTAGGGGGCGGGGCTTCACGGCAAGGGGTCCTATAAAGGTCGCAGCCAGTCAGGCAGTGGCATAGGAGCTAGCAAACAGAGCTGTAAACAGGGGAGTTTGAGTGGGAGTTCTGTTGGAGAAGAAGGTATTTGTGTGTGTGCTTGGTTTTGTATTGTTAGTATCAGTATGTGTAGAGGCTTGTAGGGGCTTTGTGCTGGGAGAGAAGCTGAGCCCTGATGAGGGGGCGGGGCTTCACTGACTAGGGGTCCTATAAAGGTAGCAGCCAGTCAGGCAGTGGCACAGGAGCAAGCAAACAGAGCTGTAAACAGGGGAGTTTGAGTGGGAGTTCTTTTGGAGGAGAAGGTATTTGTGTGTGTTTGGTTTTGTATTGGTGGTATCTGTATGTGTAGAGGCTTGGAGGGGCTTTGTGCTGGGAGAGAAGCTGAGCCCTGATGAGGGTCGGGGCTTCACGGACTAGTGGTCCTATAAAGGGAGCAGCCAGTCAGACAGCGGCAAAGGAGCTAGCAAACATATCTGTAAACTGGGGAGTTTGAGTGGGAGTTCTGTTGGAGGAGAGGGTATTTGTGTGTGTGTGTGTTTGGTTTTGTATTGTTAGTATCAGTATGTGTAGAGGCTTGTAGGGGCTTTGTGCTGGGAGAGAAGCTGAGCCCTGATTAGGGGGCTGGGCTTCCCTGACTAGGGGTCCTATAAAAGGAGCAGCCAGTCAGACAGCTGCCCAGGAGCTAGCAAACAGAGCTGTAAACAGGGGAGTTTGGGTGGGAGTTCTGTTGGAGGAGAAGGTATTTGTGTGAGTATCTGTATGTGTAGGGGCTTTGTGCTGGGAGAGAAGCTCAGCCCTGATTCGGGGGCGGGGCTTCACTGACAAGGGTCCTATAAAGGTAGCAGCCAGTCAGGCAGCGGCACAGGAGCTAGCAAACAGAGCTGTAGACAGGGGAGTTTGAGTGGGAGTTCCGTTGGAGGAGAAGGTATTTGTGTGTGTGTGTTTGGTTTTGTATTGGTAGTATCTGTATGTGTAGAGGCTTGGAGGGGCTTTGTGCTGGGAGAGAAGCTGAGCCCTGATAAGGGGGCGGGGCTTCACTGACTAGGGGGTCCTATAAAGGTCGCAGCCAGTCAGGCAGCGGCACAGGAGCAAGCAAACAGAGCTGTAAACAGGGGAGTTTGAGTGGGAGTTCTGTTGGAGGAGAAGGTATTTGTGTGAGTATCTGTATGTGTAGGGGCTTTGTGCTGGGAGAGAAGCTCAGCCCTGATTCGGGGGCGGGGCTTCACTGACAAGGGTCCTATAAAGGTAGCAGGCAGTCAGGCAGCGGCACAGGAGCTAGCAAACAGAGCTGTAAACGGGGGAGTTTGAGTGGGAGTTCTGTTGGAGGAGAAGGTATTTGTTTGTGTTTGGTTTTGTATTAGTCGTATCTGTATGTGTAGGGGCTTGGAGGGGCTTTGTGGCTGGGAGAGAAGCTGAGCCCTGATGAGGGGGCGGGGCTTCACTGACTAGGGGTCCTATAAAGGGAGCAGCCAGTCAGGCAGCGGCACAGACAGCTGCAGCGGTACAGGAGCTAGCAAACAGAGCTGTAAACATGGGAGTTTGAGTGGGAGTTCTGTTGGAGGAGACGGTATTTGTGTGTGTTTGGTTTTGTACTGGTAGTATCTGCATGTGTAGGGACTTTGTGCTGGCAGAGAAGCTGAGCCCTTATTAGGGGGCGGGGCTTCCCTGACTAGGGGTCCTATAAAGGGAGCAGCCAGTCAGACAGCGGCAAAGGAGCTAGCAAACAGAGCTGTAAACTGGGGAGTTTGAGTGGGGAGTTCTGTTGGAGGAGAAGGTATTTGTGTGTGTTTGGTTTTGTATTGGTAGTATCTGTATGTGTAGGGGCTTTGTGCTGGGAGAGAAGCTGAGCCCTGATTAGGGGGCGGGGCTTCACTGACTAGGGGTCCCCTAAAGGTAGCAGCCAGTCAGGCAGCGGCTCAGACAGCTGCAGCGGCACAGGAGCTAGCAAACAGAGCTGTAAACAGGGGATTTTGAGTGGGAGTTCTGTTGGAGGAGAAGGTATTTCGTGTGTGTGTTTGGTTTTGTACTGGTAGTATCTGCATGTGTAAGGACTTTGTGCTGGTAGAGAAGCTGAGCCCTGATTTGGGGGCGGGGCTTCCCTGACTAGGGGTCCTATAAAGGGAGCAGCCAGTCAGACAGCGGCACAGGAGCTAGCAAACAGAGCTGTAAACAGGGGAGTTTGAGTGGGAGTTCGGTTGGAGGAGAAGGTATTTGTGTGTGTGTGTTTGGTTTTGTATTGGTAGTATCTGTATGTGTAGAGGGCTTGGAGGGGCTTTGTGCTGGAAGAGAAGCTGAGCCCTGATTAGGGGACGGGGCTTCACTGACTAGGCGTCCTATAAAGGGAGCAGCCAGTCACGCAGCGGCACAGACAGCTCCCGCGGTACAGGAGCTAGCAAACAGAGCTGTAAACAGGGGAGTTTGAGTGGGAGTTCTGTTGGAGGAGAAGGTATTTGTGTGTGTTTGGTTTTCTATTGGTCCTATCTGTATGTGTAGGGGCTTTGTGCTGAGAGAGAAGCAGAGCCCTGATGAGGGGGCGGGGCTTCACGGACTAGCGGTCCTATAAAGGGAGCAGCCAGTCAGACAGCGGCACAGGAGCTAGCAAACAGAGCTGTAAACAGGGGAGTTTGAGTGGGAGTTCTGTTGGAGGAGAAGGTATTTGTGTGTGTGTTTGGTTTTGTATTGGTAGTATCTGTATGTGTAGAGGCTTGGAGGGGCTTTGTGCTGGGAGAGAAGCTGAGCCCTGATTAGGGGGCGGGGCTTCACTGACTAGGGGTCCTATAAAGGTAGCAGCCAGTCAGGCAGCGGCACAGACAGCTGCAGCGGTACAGGAGCTAGCAAACAGAGATCTAAACAGGGGAGTTTGAGTGGGAGTTCTGTTGGAGGAGAAGGTATTTGTGTGTGTTTGGTTTTGTATTGGTAGTATCTGTATGTGTAGGGGCTTTGTGCTGGGAGAGAAGCTGAGCCCTGATAAGGGGGGCGGGGCTTCACGGACTAGGGGTCCTCTAAAGGTAGCAGCCAGTCAGGCAGCGGCACAGACAGCTGCAGCGGCACAGGAGCTAGGAAACAGAGCTGTAAACGGGAGTTTGAGTGAGAGTTCAGATGGAGGAGAAGGTATTTGTGTGTGTGTGTGTTTGGTTTTGTATTGTTAGTATCAGTATGTGTAGAGATTTGTAGGGGCTTTGTGCTGGGAGAGAAGCTGAGCCCTGATGAGGGGGGCGGGGCTTCACGGACTAGGGGTCCTGTAAAGGTTGCAGCCAGTCAGGCAGCGGCACAGAGAGCTGCAGTGGCACAGGAGCTAGCAAACAGAGCTGTAAACGGGAGTGTGAGTGGGAGTTCAGTTGGAGGAGAAGGTATTTGTGTGTGTGTGTGTTTGGTTTTGTATTGTTAGTATCAGTATGTGTAGACGCTTGTAGGGGCTTTGTACTGGGAGAGAAGCTGAGCCCTGATAAGGGGGCGGGGCTTCACTGACTAGGGGTCCTATAAAGGTAGCAGCCAGTGAGGCAGCGGCACAGGAGCAAGCAAACAGAGCTGTAAAGGGGAGTTTGAGTGGGAGTTCTGTTGGAGGAGAAGGTATTTGTGTGTGTTTGGTTTTGTATTGGTGGTATCTCTATGTGTAGAGGCTTGGAGGGGCTTTGTGCTGGGAGAGAAGCTGAGCCCTGAATGAGGGTCGGGGCTTCACGGACTAGGGGTCCTATAAAAGTAGCGGCCAGTCAGGCAGCGGCACAGACAGCTGCAGTGGCACAGGAGCTAGGAAACAGAGCTTTCAACAGGGGAGTTTGAGTGGGAGTTCTGTTGGAGGAGAAGGTATTTGTGTGAGTATCTGTATGTGTAGGGGCTTTGTGCTGGGAGAGAAGCTGAGCCCTGATTAGGGGGCGGGGCTTCCCTGACTAGGGGTCCCTATAAAGAGAGCAGCCAGTCAGACAGCGGCACAGGAGCCAGCAAACAGAGGTGTAAACAGGGGAGTTTGAGTGGGAGTTCTGTTGGAGGAGAAGGTATTTGTGTGAGTATCTGTATGTGTAGGGGCTTTGTGCTGGGAGAGAAGCTCAGCCCTGATTAGGGGGCGGGGCTTCACGGCAAGGGGTCCTATAAAGGTCGCAGCCAGTCAGGCAGTGGCATAGGAGCTAGCAAACAGAGCTGTAAACAGGGGAGTTTGAGTGGGAGTTCTGTTGGAGAAGAAGGTATTTGTGTGTGTGCTTGGTTTTGTATTGTTAGTATCAGTATGTGTAGAGGCTTGTAGGGGCTTTGTGCTGGGAGAGAAGCTGAGCCCTGATGAGGGGGCGGGGCTTCACTGACTAGGGGTCCTATAAAGGTAGCAGCCAGTCAGGCAGTGGCACAGGAGCAAGCAAACAGAGCTGTAAACAGGGGAGTTTGAGTGGGAGTTCTTTTGGAGGAGAAGGTATTTGTGTGTGTTTGGTTTTGTATTGGTGGTATCTGTATGTGTAGAGGCTTGGAGGGGCTTTGTGCTGGGAGAGAAGCTGAGCCCTGATGAGGGTCGGGGCTTCACGGACTAGTGGTCCTATAAAGGGAGCAGCCAGTCAGACAGCGGCAAAGGAGCTAGCAAACATATCTGTAAACTGGGGAGTTTGAGTGGGAGTTCTGTTGGAGGAGAGGGTATTTGTGTGTGTGTGTGTTTGGTTTTGTATTGTTAGTATCAGTATGTGTAGAGGCTTGTAGGGGCTTTGTGCTGGGAGAGAAGCTGAGCCCTGATTAGGGGGCTGGGCTTCCCTGACTAGGGGTCCTATAAAAGGAGCAGCCAGTCAGACAGCTGCCCAGGAGCTAGCAAACAGAGCTGTAAACAGGGGAGTTTGAGTGGGAGTTCTGTTGGAGGAGAGGGTATTTGTGTGTGTGTGTGTTTGGTTTTGTATTGGTAGTATCTGTATGTGTAGAGGCTTGGAGGGGCATTGTGCTGGGAGAGAAGCTGAGCCCTGATTAGGGGGCGGGGCCTAACTGACTAGGGGTCCTATAAAGGTCGCAGCCAGTCAGGCATCGGCACAGGAGCTAGCAAACAGAGCTGTAAACAGGGGAGTTTGAGTGGGAGTTCTGTTGGAGGAGAAGGTATTTGTGTGTGTTTGGTTTTGTACTGGTAGTATCTGCATGTGTAAGGACTTTGTGCTGGCAGAGAAGCTGAGCCCTGATTAGGGGGCGGGGCTTCCCTGACTAGGGGTCCTATAAAGGGAGCAGCCAGTCAGACAGCGGCACAGGAGCTAGCAAACAGAGCTGTAAACAGGGGAGTTTGAGTGGGAGTTCCGTTGGAGGAGAAGTTATTTGTGTGTGTGTGTTTGGTTTTGTATTGGTAGTATCTGTATGTGTAGAGGCTTGGAGGGGCTTTGTGCTGGGAGAGAAGCTGAGCCCTGATAAGGGGGCGGGGCTTCACTGACTAGGGGTCCTATAAAGGTCGCAGCCAGTCAGGCAGCGGCACAGGAGCAAGCAAACAGAGCTGTAAACAGGGGAGTTTGGGTGGGAGTTCTGTTGGAGGAGAAGGTATTTGTGTGAGTATCTGTATGTGTAGGGGCTTTGTGCTGGGAGAGAAGCTCAGCCCTGATTCGGGGGCGGGGCTTCACTGACAAGGGTCCTATAAAGGTAGCAGCCAGTCAGGCAGCGGCACAGGAGCTAGCAAACAGAGCTGTAGACAGGGGAGTTACTCTGAGATAGCGTGGAGGAGAAGGTATTTGTGTGTGTGTGTTTGGTTTTGTATTGGTAGTATCTGTATGTGTAGAGGCTTGGAGGGGCTTTGTGCTGGGAGAGAAGCTGAGCCCTGATAAGGGGGCGGGGCTTCACTGACTAGGGGTCCTATAAAGGTAGCAGGCAGTAAGGCAGCGGCACAGGAGCTAGCAAACAGAGCTGTAAACGGGGGAGTTTGAGTGGGAGTTCTGTTGGAGGAGAAGGTATTTGTTTGTGTTTGGTTTTGTATTAGTCGTATCTGTATGTGTAGGGGCTTGGAGGGGCTTTGTGCTGGGAGAGAAGCTGAGCCCTGATTAGGGGGCGGGGCTTCACTGACTAGGGTTCCTATAAAGGTAGCAGCCAGTCAGGCAGCGGCACAGGAGCTAGCAAACAGAGCTGTAAACAGGGGAGTTTGAGTGGGAGTTCTGTTGGAGGAGAAGGTATTTGTGTGTGTGTTTGGTTTTGTACTGGCAGTATGTGCATGTGTAGGGACTTTGTGCTGGCAGAGAAGCTGAGCCCTGATTAGGGGGCGGGGCTTCCCTGACTAGGGGTCCTACAAAGGGAGGAGCCAGTGACGCAGCGGCACAGGAGCAAGCAAACAGAGCTGTAAAGGGGAGTTTGAGTGGGAGTTCTGTTGGAGGAGAAGGTATTTGTGTGTGTTTGGTTTTGTATTGGTGGTATCTGTATGTGTAGAGGCTTGGAGGGGCTTTGTGCTGGGAGAGAAGCTGAGCCCTGATTAGGGGGCGGGGCTTCACTGACTAGGGGTCCTATAAAGGGAGCAGCCAGTCAGGCAGCGGCACAGACAGCTGCAGCGGTACAGGAGCTAGCAAACAGAGGTCTAAACAGGGGAGTTTGAGTGGGAGTTCTGTTGGAGGAGAAGGTATTTGTGTGTGTTTGGTTTTGTATTGGTAGTATCTGTATGTGTAGGGGCTTTGTGCTGGGAGAGAAGCTGAGCCCTGATGAGGGGGCGGGGCTTCACGGACTAGGGGTCCTGTAAAGGTAGCAGCCAGTCAGGCAGCGGCACAGAGAGCTGCAGTGGCACAGGAGCTAGCAAACAGAGCGGTAAACGGGAGTTTGAGTGGGAGTTCAGTTGGAGGAGAAGGTATTTGTGTGTGTTTGGTTTTGTATTGTTAGTATCAGTATGTGTAGAGGCTTGTAGGGGCTTTGTACTGGGAGAGAAGCTGAGCCCTGATAAGGGGGCGGGGCTTCACTGACTAGGGGTCCTATAAAGGTAGCAGCCAGTGACGCAGCGGCACAGGAGCAAGCAAACAGAGCTGTAAAGGGGAGTTTGAGTGGGAGTTCTGTTGGAGGAGAAGGTATTTGTGTGTGTTTGGTTTTGTATTGGTGGTATCTGTATGTGTAGAGGCTTGGAGGGGCTTTGTGCTGGGAGAGAAGCTGAGCCCTGATTAGGGGGCTGGGCTTCCCTGACTAGGGGTCCTATAAAAGGAGCAGCCAGTCAGACAGCTGCCCAGGAGCTAGCAAACAGAGCTGTAAACAGGGGAGTTTCAGTGGGAGTTCTGTTGGAGGAGAAGGTATTTGTGTGTGTTTGGTTTTGTATTGGTAGTATCTGTATGTGTAGGGGCTTTGTGCTGGGAGAGAAGCTGAGCCCTGATTAGGGGGCGGGGCCTCCCTGACTAGGGGTCCTATAAAGGTAGCAGCCAGTCAGGCAGCGGCACAGGAGCTAGCAAATAGAGCTGTAAACAGGGGAGTTTGAGTGGGAGTTCTGTTGGAGGAGAAGGTATTTGTGTGTGTGTTTGGTTTTGTATTGGTAGTATCTGTATGTGTAGAGGCTTGGAGGGGCTTTGTGCTGGGAGAGAAGCTCAGCCCTGATTCGGGGGCGGGGCTTCACTGACAAGGGTCCTATAAAGATAGCAGCCAGTCAGGCAGCGGCACAGGAGCTAGCAAACAGAGCTGTAAACAGGGGAGTTTGAGTGGGAGTTCTGTTGGAGGAGAAGGTATTTGTGTGTGTTTGGTTTTGTACTGGCAGTATGTGCATGTGTAGGGACTTTGTGCTGGCAGAGAAGATGAGCCCTGATTAGGGGGCGGGGCTTCCCTGCCTAGGCGTCCTATAAAGGGAGGAGCCAGTCAGACAGCGGCACAGGAGCTAGCAAACAGAGCTCTAAACAGGGGAGTTTGAGTGGGAGTTCTGTTGGAGGAGAAGGTATTTGTGTGTGTGTTTGGTTTTGTATTGGTCGTATCTGTATGTGTAGAGGCTTGGAGGGGCTTTGTGCTGGGAGAGAAGCTGAGCCCTGATTAGGGGGCGGGGCTTCACTGACTAGGGTTCCTATAAAGGTAGCAGCCAGTCAGGCAGCGGCACAGGAGCTAGCAAACAGAGCTGTAAACAGGGGAGTTTGAGTGGGAGTTCTGTTGGAGGAGAAGGTATTTGTGTGTGTTTGGTTTTGTACTGGCAGTATGTGCATGTGTAGGGACTTTGTGCTGGCAGAGAAGATGAGCCCTGATTAGGGGGCGGGGCTTCCCTGCCTAGGCGTCCTATAAAGGGAGGAGCCAGTCAGACAGCGGCACAGGAGCTAGCAAACAGAGCTCTAAACAGGGGAGTTTGAGTGGGAGTTCTGTTGGAGGAGAAGGTATTTGTGTGTGTGTTTGGTTTTGTATTGGTCGTATCTGTATGTGTAGATGCTTGGAGGGGCTTTGTGCTGGGAGAGAAGCTGAGCCCTGATTAGGGGGCGGGGCTTCACTGACTAGGGGTCCCCTAAAGGTAGCAGCCAGTCAGGCAGCGGCTCAGACAGCTGCAGCGGCACAGGAGCTAGCAAACAGAGCTGTAAACAGGGGAGTTTGAGTGGGAGTTCTGTTGGAGGAGAAGGTATTTGTGTGTGTTTGGTTTTGTACTGGTAGTATCTGCATGTGTAAGGACTTTGTGCTGGTAGAGAAGCTGAGCCCTGATTTGGGGGCGGGGCTTCCCTGACTAGGGGTCCTATAAAGGGAGCAGCCAGTCAGACAGCGGCACAGGAGCTAGCAAACAGAGCTGTAAACAGGGGAGTTTGAGTGGGAGTTCCGTTGGAGGAGAAGGTATTTGTGTGTGTGTGTTTGGTTTTGTATTGGTAGTATCTGTATGTGTAGAGGCTTGGAGGGGCTTTGTGCTGGGAGAGAAGCTGAGCCCTGATTCGGGGGCGGGGCTTCACTGACAAGGGTCCTATAAAGGTAGCAGCCAGTCAGGCAGTGGCACAGGAGCTAGCAAACAGAGCTGTAAACAGGGGAGTTTGAGTGGGAGTTCTGTTGGAGGAGAAGGTATTTGTGTGTGTGTGTGTTTGGTTTGTATTGGTAGTATCTGTATGTGTAGAGGCTTGTAGGGGCTTTGTGCTGGAAGAGAAGCTGAGCCCTGATTAGGGGACGGGGCTTCACTGACTAGGCGTCCTATAAAGGGAGCAGCCAGTCACGCAGCGGCACAGACAGCTCCCGCGGTACAGGAGCTAGCAAACAGAGCTGTAAACAGGGGAGTTTGAGTGGGAGTTCTGTTGGAGGAGAAGGTATTTGTGTGTGTGTTTGGTTTTGTATTGGTAGTATCTGTATGTGTAGAGGCTTGGAGGGGCTTTGTGCTGGGAGAGAAGCTGAGCCCTGATTAGGGGGCGGGGCTTCACTGACTAGGGGTCCTATAAAGGTAGCAGCCAGTCAGGCAGCGGCACAGACAGCTGCAGCGGTACAGGAGCTAGCAAACAGAGGTCTAAACAGGGGAGTTTGAGTGGGAGTTCTGTTGGAGGAGAAGGTATTTGTGTGTGTTTGGTTTTGTATTGGTAGTATCTGTATGTGTAGGGGCTTTGTGCTGGGAGAGAAGCTGAGCCCTGATGAGGGGGCGGGGCTTCACGGACTAGGGGTCCTCTAAAGGTAGCAGCCAGTCAGGCAGCGGCACAGACAGCTGCAGCGGCACAGGAGCTAGGAAACAGAGCTGTAAACGGGAGTTTGAGTGAGAGTTCAGATGGAGGAGAAGGTATTTGTGTGTGTGTGTGTTTGGTTTTGTATTGTTAGTATCAGTATGTGTAGAGATTTGTAGGGGCTTTGTGCTGGGAGAGAAGCTGAGCCCTGATGAGGGGGCGGGGCTTCACGGACTAGGGGTCCTGTAAAGGTTGCAGCCAGTCAGGCAGCGGCACAGAGAGCTGCAGTGGCACAGGAGCAAGCAAACAGAGCTGTAAAGGGGAGTTTGAGTGGGAGTTCTGTTGGAGGAGAAGGTATTTGTGTGTGTTTGGTTTTGTATTGGTGGTATCTGTATGTGTAGAGGCTTGGAGGGGCTTTGTGCTGGGAGAGAAGCTGAGCCCTGATGAGGGTCGGGGCTTCACGGACTAGGGGTCCTATAAAAGTAGCGGCCAGTCAGGCAGCGGCACAGACAGCTGCAGTGGCACAGGAGCTAGGAAACAGAGCTTTCAACAGGGGAGTTTGAGTGGGAGTTCTGTTGGAGGAGAAGGTATTTGTGTGAGTATCTGTATGTGTAGGGGCTTTGTGCTGGGAGAGAAGCTGAGCCCTGATGAGGGGGCGGGGCTTCACTGACTAGGCGTCCCATAAAGAGAGCAGCCAGTCAGACAGCGGCACAGGAGCTAGCAAACAGAGCTGTAAACAGGGGAGTTTGAGTGGGAGTTCTGTTGGAGGAGAAGGTATTTGTGTGTGTGTGTGTTTGGTTTTGTATTGGTAGTATCTGTATGTGTAGAGGCTTGGAGGGGCTTTGTGCTGGGAGAGAAGCTCAGCCCTGATTCGGGGGCGGGGCTTCACTGACAAGGGTCCTATAAAGGTAGCAGCCAGTCAGGCAGCGGCACAGGAGCTAGCAAACAGAGCTGTAAACAGGGGAGTTTGAGTGGGAGTTCTGTTGGAGGAGAAGGTATTTGTGTGTGTTTGGTTTTGTACTGGCAGTATGTGCATGTGTAGGGACTTTGTGCTGGCAGAGAAGATGAGCCCTGATTAGGGGGCGGGGCTTCCCTGCCTAGGGGTCCTATAAAGGGAGGAGCCAGTGACGCAGCGGCACAGGAGCAAGCAAACAGAGCTGTAAAGGGGAGTTTGAGTGGGAGTTCTGTTGGAGGAGAAGGTATTTGTGTGTGTTTGGTTTTGTACTGGCAGTATGTGCATGTGTAGGGACTTTGTGCTGGCAGAGAAGATGAGCCCTGATTAGGGGGCGGGGCTTCCCTGACTAGGGGTCCTATAAAGGGAGGAGCCAGTGACGCAGCGGCACAGGAGCAAGCAAACAGAGCTGTAAAGGGGAGTTTGAGTGGGAGTTCTGTTGGAGGAGAAGGTATTTGTGTGTGTTTGGTTTTGTATTGGTGGTATCTGTATGTGTAGAGGCTTGGAGGGGCTTTGTGCTGGGAGAGAAGCTGAGCCCTGATTAGGGGGCGGGGCTTCACTGACTAGGGGTCCTATAAAGGGAGCAGCCAGTCAGGCAGCGGCACAGACAGCTGCAGCGGTACAGGAGCTAGCAAACAGAGGTCTAAACAGGGGAGTTTGAGTGGGAGTTCAGTTGGAGGAGAAGGTATTTGTGTGTGTTTGGTTTTGTATTGTTAGTATCAGTATGTGTAGAGGCTTGTAGGGGCTTTGTACTGGGAGAGAAGCTGAGCCCTGATAAGGGGGCGGGGCTTCACTGACTAGGGGTCCTATAAAGGTAGCAGCCAGTGACGCAGCGGCACAGGAGCAAGCAAACACAGCTGTAAAGGGGAGTTTGAGTGGGAGTTCTGTTGGAGGAGAAGGTATTTGTGTGTGTTTGGTTTTGTATTGGTGGTATCTGTATGTGTAGAGGCTTGGAGGGGCTTTGTGCTGGGAGAGAAGCTGAGCCCTGATTAGGGGGCTGGGCTTCCCTGACTAGGGGTCCTATAAAAGGAGCAGCCAGTCAGACAGCTGCCCAGGAGCTAGCAAACAGAGCTGTAAACAGGGGAGTTTCAGTGGGAGTTCTGTTGGAGGAGAAGGTATTTGTGTGTGTTTGGTTTTGTATTGGTAGTATCTGTATGTGTAGGGGCTTTGTGCTGGGAGAGAAGCTGAGCCCTGATTAGGGGGCGGGGCCTCCCTGACTAGGGGTCCTATAAAGGTAGCAGCCAGTCAGGCAGCGGCACAGGAGCTAGCAAATAGAGCTGTAAACAGGGGAGTTTGAGTGGGAGTTCTGTTGGAGGAGAAGGTATTTGTGTGTGTGTTTGGTTTTGTATTGGTAGTATCTGTATGTGTAGAGGCTTGGAGGGGCTTTGTGCTGGGAGAGAAGCTCAGCCCTGATTCGGGGGCGGGGCTTCACTGACAAGGGTCCTATAAAGGTAGCAGCCAGTCAGGCAGCGGCACAGGAGCTAGCAAACAGAGCTGTAAACAGGGGAGTTTGAGTGGGAGTTCTGTTGGAGGAGAAGGTATTTGTGTGTGTTTGGTTTTGTACTGGCAGTATGTGCATGTGTAGGGACTTTGTGCTGGCAGAGAAGATGAGCCCTGATTAGGGGGCGGGGCTTCCCTGCCTAGGCGTCCTATAAAGGGAGGAGCCAGTCAGACAGCGGCACAGGAGCTAGCAAACAGAGCTCTAAACAGGGGAGTTTGAGTGGGAGTTCTGTTGGAGGAGAAGGTATTTGTGTGTGTGTTTGGTTTTGTATTGGTCGTATCTGTATGTGTAGAGGCTTGGAGGGGCTTTGTGCTGGGAGAGAAGCTGAGCCCTGATTAGGGGGCGGGGGTTCACTGACTAGGGTTCCTATAAAGGTAGCAGCCAGTCAGGCAGCGGCACAGGAGCTAGCAAACAGAGCTGTAAACAGGGGAGTTTGAGTGGGAGTTCTGTTGGAGGAGAAGGTATTTGTCTGTGTTTGGTTTTGTACTGGCAGTATGTGCATGTGTAGGGACTTTGTGCTGGCAGAGAAGATGAGCCCTGATTAGGGGGCGGGGCTTCCCTGCCTAGGCGTCCTATAAAGGGAGGAGCCAGTCAGACAGCGGCACAGGAGCTAGCAAACAGAGCTCTAAACAGGGGAGTTTGAGTGGGAGTTCTGTTGGAGGAGAAGGTATTTGTGTGAGTATCTGTATGTGTAGGGGCTTTGTGCTGGGAGAGAAGCTGAGCCCTGATGAGGGGGCGGGGCTTCCCTGACTAGGCGTCCCATAAAGAGAGCAGCCAGTCAGACAGCGGCACAGGAGCTAGCAAACAGAGCTGTAAACAGGGGAGTTTGAGTGGGAGTTCTGTTGGAGGAGAAGGTATTTGTGTGTGTGTGTGTGTTTGGTTTTTTATTGGTGGTATCTGTATGTGTAGAGGCTTGGAGGGGCTTTGTGCTGGGAGAGAAGCTGAGCCCTGATTAGGGGGCTGGGCTTCCCTGACTAGGGGTCCTATAAAAGGAGCAGCCAGTCAGACAGCTGCCCAGGAGCTAGCAAACAGAGCTGTAAACAGGGGAGTTTCAGTGGGAGTTCTGTTGGAGGAGAAGGTATTTGTGTGTGTTTGGTTTTCTATTGGTCGTATCTGTATGTGTAGGGGCTTTGTGCTGGGAGAGAAGCAGAGCCCTGATGAGGGGGCGGGGCTTCACGGACTAGGGGTCCTATAAAGGGAGCAGCCAGTCAGACAGCGGCACAGGAGCTCGCAAATAGAGCTGTAAACAGGGGAGTTTGAGTGGGAGTTCTGTTGGAGGAGAAGGTATTTGTGTGTGTTTGGTTTTGTACTGGTAGTATGTGCATGTGTAGGGACTTTGTGCTGGCAGAGAAGATGAGCCCTGATTAGGGGGCGGGGATTCCCTGCCTAGGCGTCCTATAAAGGGAGGAGCCAGTCAGACAGCGGCACAGGAGCTAGCAAACAGAGCTCTAAACAGGGGAGTTTGAGTGGGAGTTCTGTTGGAGGAGAAGGTATTTGTGTGTGTGTTTGGTTTTGTATTGGTCGTATCTGTATGTGTAGAGGCTTGGAGGGGCTTTGTGCTGGGAGAGAAGCTGAGCCCTGATTAGGGGGCGGGGCTTCACTGACTAGGGTTCCTATAAAGGTAGCAGCCAGTCAGGCAGCGGCACAGGAGCTAGCAAACAGAGCTCTAAACAGGGGAGTTTGAGTGGGAGTTCTGTTGGAGGAGAAGGTATTTGTGTGTGTGTTTGGTTTTGTATTGGTCGTATCTGTATGTGTAGAGGCTTGGAGGGGCTTTGTGCTGGGAGATAAGCTGAGCCCTGATTAGGGGGCGGGGCTTCACTGACTAGGGGTCCTATAAAGGGAGCAGCCAGTCAGGCAGCGGCACAGACAGCTGCAGCGGTACAGGAGCTAGCAAACAGAGGTCTAAACAGGGGAGTTTGAGTGGGAGTTCTGTTGGAGGAGAAGGTATTTGTGTGTGTTTGGTTTTGTATTGTTAGTATCAGTATGTGTAGAGGCTTGTAGGGGCTTTGTACTGGGAGAGAAGCTGAGCCCTGATAAGGGGGCGGGGCTTCACTGACTAGGGGTCCTATAAAGGTAGCAGCCAGTGAGGCAGCGGCACAGGAGCAAGCAAACAGAGCTGTAAAGGGGAGTTTGAGTGGGAGTTCTGTTGGAGGAGAAGGTATTTGTGTGTGTTTGGTTTTGTATTGGTGGTATCTGTATGTGTAGAGGCTTGGAGGGGCTTTGTGCTGGGAGAGAAGCTGAGCTCTGATGAGGGTCGGGGCTTCACGGACTAGGGGCCCTATAAAAGTAGCGGCCAGTCAGGCAGCGGCACAGACAGCTGCAGTGGCACAGGAGCTAGGAAACAGAGCTTTCAACAGGGGAGTTTGAGTGGGAGTTCTGTTGGAGGAGAAGGTATTTGTGTGAGTATCTGTATGTGTAGGGGCTTTGTGCTGGGAGAGAAGCTGAGCCCTGATGAGGGGGCGGGGCTTCACTGACAAGGGTCCTATAAAGAGAGCAGCCAGTCAAGCAGCGGCACAGGAGCTAGCAAACAGAGCTGTAAACAGGGGAGTTTGAGTGGGAGTTCTGTTGGAGGAGAAGGTATTTGTGTGTGTGTGTGTTTGGTTTGTATTGGTAGTATCTGTATGTGTAGAGGCTTGTAGGGGCTTTGTGCTGGAAGAGAAGCTGTGCCCTGATTAGGGGACGGGTCTTCACTGACTAGGGGTCCTATAAAGGGAGCAGCCAGTCAGGCAGCGGCACAGACAGCTGCAGTGGCACAGGACCTAGCAAACAGAGCTGTAAACAGGGGAGTTTGAGTGGGAGTTCTGTTGGAGGAGAAGGTATTTGTGTGTGTTTGGTTTTCTATTGGTCGTATCTGTATGTGTAGGGGCTTTGTGCTGGGAGAGAAGCAGAGCCCTGATGAGGGGGCGGGGCTTCACGGACTAGGGGTCCTATAAAGGGAGCAGCCAGTCAGACAGCGGCACAGGAGCTCGCAAACAGAGCTGTAAACAGGGGAGTTTGAGTGGGAGTTCTGTTGGAGGAGAAGGTATTTGTGTGTGTGTTTGGTTTTGTATTGGTAGTATCTGTTTGTGTAGAGGCTTGGAGGGGCTTTGTGCTGGGAGATAAGCTGAGCCCTGATTAGGGGGCGGGGCTTCACTGACTAGGGTTCCTATAAAGGTAGCAGCCAGTCAGGCAGCGGCACAGGAGCTAGCAAACAGAGCTGTAAACAGGGGAGTTTGAGTGGGAGTTCTGTTGGAGGAGAAGGTATTTGTGTGTGTGTTTGGTTTTGTATTGGTAGTATCTGTATGTGTAGAGGCTTGTAGGGGCTTTGTGCTGGAAGAGAAGCTGTGCCCTGATTAGGGGACGGGTCTTCACTGACTAGGGGTCCTATAAAGGGAGCAGCCAGTCAGGCAGCGGCACAGACAGCTGCAGTGGCACAGGACCTAGCAAACAGAGCTGTAAACAGGGGAGTTTGAGTGGGAGTTCTGTTGGAGGAGAAGGTATTTGTGTGTGTTTGGTTTTGTACTGGCAGTATGTGCATGTGTAGGGACTTTGTGCTGGCAGAGAAGCTGAGCCCTGATTAGGGGGCGGGGCTTCCCTGCCTAGGCGTCCTATAAAGGGAGGAGCCAGTCAGACAGCGGCACAGGAGCTAGCAAACAGAGCTCTAAACAGGGGAGTTTGAGTGGGAGTTCTGTTGGAGGAGAAGGTATTTGTGTGTGTGTTTGGTTTTGTATTGGTCGTATCTGTATGTGTAGGGGCTTTGTGCTGGGAGAGAAGCTGAGCCCTGATGAGGGGGCGGGGCTTCACGGACTAGGGGTCCTGTAAAGGTAGCAGCCAGTCAGGCAGCGGCACAGAGAGCTGCAGTGGCACAGGAGCTAGCAAACAGAGCTGTAAACGGGAGTTTGAGTGGGAGTTCAGTTGGAGGAGAAGGTATTTGTGTGTGTGTGTGTTTGGTTTTGTATTGTTACTATCAGTATGTGTAGAGGCTTGTAGGGGCTTTGTACTGGGAGAGAAGCTGAGCCCTGATAAGGGGGCGGGGCTTCACTGACTAGGGGTCCTATAAAGGTAGCAGCCAGTCAGACAGCGGCACAGGAGCTAGCAAACAGAGCTGTAAACAGGGGAGTTTGAGTGGGAGTTCTGTTGGAGGAGAAGGTATTTGTGTGAGTATCTGTATGTGTAGGGGCTTTGTGCTGGGAGAGAAGCTCAGCCCTGATTAGGGGGCGGGGCTTCACTGACCAGGGGTCCTATAAAGGTCGCAGCCAGTCAGGCATTGGCACAGGAGGTAGCAAACAGACCTGTAAACAGGGCAGTTTGAGTGGGAGTTCTGTTGGAGGAGAAGGTATTTGTGTGTGTTTTTGGATTGGTATTATCTGTATGTGTAGAGGTTTGGAGGGGCTTTGTGCTGGTAGAGAACCTGGGCCCTGATTAGGGGGCGGGGCTTCACTGACTAGGGGTCCTATAAAGGGAGCAGCCAGTCAGGCAGCGGCACAGGAGCTAGCAAACAGAGCTGTAAACAGGGGAGTTTGAGTGGGAGTTCTGTTGGAGGAGAAGGTATTTGTGTGTGTTTGGTTTTCTATTGGTCGTATCTGTATGTGTAGGGGCTTTGTGCTGGGAGAGAAGCAGAGCCCTGATGAGGGGGCGGGGCTTCACGGACTAGGGGTCCTATAAAGGGAGCAGCCAGTCAGACAGCGGCACA
Source organism: Lepidochelys kempii (assembly GCF_965140285.1). Taxonomy (NCBI): domain Eukaryota; kingdom Metazoa; phylum Chordata; order Testudines; family Cheloniidae; genus Lepidochelys; species Lepidochelys kempii. Next base: position 19,308,556 of record NC_136400.1, on the reverse strand, counting down.
GGAGCTCGCAAATAGAGCTGTAAACAGGGGAGTTTGAGTGGGAGTTCTGTTGGAGGAGAAGGTATTTGTGTGTGTTTGGTTTTGTATTGGTAGTATCTGTATGTGTAGGGGCTTTGTGCTGGGAGAGAAGCTGAGCCCTGATGAGGGGGCGGGGCTTCACGGACTAGGGGTCCTGTAAAGGTAGCAGCCAGTCAGGCAGCGGCACAGAGAGCTGCAGTGGCACAGGAGCTAGCAAACAGAGCGGTAAACGGGAGTTTGAGTGGGAGTTCAGTTGGAGGAGAAGGTATTTGTGTGTGTGTGTGTTTGGTTTTGTATTGTTAGTATCAGTATGTGTAGAGGCTTGTAGGGGCTTTGTACTGGGAGAGAAGCTGAGCCCTGATAAGGGGGCGGGGCTTCACTGACTAGGGGTCCTATAAAGGTAGCAGCCAGTGACGCAGCGGCACAGGAGCAAGCAAACAGAGCTGTAAAGGGGAGTTTGAGTGGGAGTTCTGTTGGAGGAGAAGGTATTTGTGTGTGTTTGGTTTTGTATTGGTGGTATCTGTATGTGTAGAGGCTTGGAGGGGCTTTGTGCTGGGAGAGAAGCTGAGCCCTGATTAGGGGGCTGGGCTTCCCTGACTAGGGGTCCTATAAAAGGAGCAGCCAGTCAGACAGCTGCCCAGGAGCTAGCAAACAGAGCTGTAAACAGGGGAGTTTCAGTGGGAGTTCTGTTGGAGGAGAAGGTATTTGTGTGTGTTTGGTTTTGTATTGGTAGTATCTGTATGTGTAGGGGCTTTGTGCTGGGAGAGAAGCTGAGCCCTGATTAGGGGGCGGGGCCTCCCTGACTAGGGGTCCTATAAAGGTAGCAGCCAGTCAGGCAGCGGCACAGGAGCTAGCAAATAGAGCTGTAAACAGGGGAGTTTGAGTGGGAGTTCTGTTGGAGGAGAAGGTATTTGTGTGTGTGTTTGGTTTTGTATTGGTAGTATCTGTATGTGTAGAGGCTTGGAGGGCCTTTGTGCTGGGAGAGAAGCTCAGCCCTGATTCGGGGGCGGGGCTTCACTGACAAGGGTCCTATAAAGGTAGCAGCCAGTCAGGCAGCGGCACAGGAGCTAGCAAACAGAGCTGTAAACAGGGGAGTTTGAGTGGGAGTTCTGTTGGAGGAGAAGGTATTTGTGTGTGTGTGTGTTTGGTTTGTATTGGTAGTATCTGTATGTGCGGAGGCTTGTAGGGGCTTTGTGCTGGAAGAGAAGCTGTGCCCTGATTAGGGGACGGGTCTTCACTGACTAGGGGTCCTATAAAGGGAGCAGCCAGTCAGGCAGCGGCACAGACAGCTGCAGTGCCACAGGACCTAGCAAACAGAGCTGTAAACAGGGGAGTTTGAGTGGGAGTTCTGTTGGAGGAGAAGGTATTTGTGTGTGTTTGGTTTCGTATTGGTCGTATCTGTATGTGTAGAGGCTTGGAGGGGCTTTGTGCTGGGAGAGAAGCTGAGCCCTGATTAGGGGGCGGGGCTTCACTGACTAGGGTTCCTATAAAGGTAGCAGCCAGTCAGGCAGCGGCACAGGAGCTAGCAAACAGAGCTGTAAACAGGGGAGTTTGAGTGGGAGTTCTGTTGGAGGAGAAGGTATTTGTGTGTGTGTTTGGTTTTGTACTGGCAGTATGTGCATGTGTAGGGACTTTGTGCTGGCAGAGAAGATGAGCCCTGATTAGGGGGCGGGGCTTCCCTGCCTAGGCGTCCTATAAAGGGAGGAGCCAGTCAGACAGCGGCACAGGAGCTAGCAAACAGAGCTCTAAACAGGGGAGTTTGAGTGGGAGTTCTGTTGGAGGAGAAGGTATTTGTGTGTGTGTTTGGTTTTGTATTGGTCGTATCTGTATGTGTAGAGGCTTGGAGGGGCTTTGTGCTGGGAGATAAGCTGAGCCCTGATTAGGGGGCGGGGCTTCACTGACTAGGGGTCCTATAAAGGGAGCAGCCAGTCAGGCACCGGCACAGACAGCTGCAGCGGTACAGGAGCTAGCAAACAGAGGTCTAAACAGGGGAGTTTGAGTGGGAGTTCTGTTGGAGGAGAAGGTATTTGTGTGTGTTTGGTTTTGTATTGTTAGTATCAGTATGTGTAGAGGCTTGTAGGGGCTTTGTACTGGGAGAGAAGCTGAGCCCTGATAAGGGGGCGGGGCTTCCCTGACTAGGGGTCCTATAAAGGTAGCAGCCAGTCAGGCAGCGGCACAGGAGCTAGGAAACAGAGCTGTAAACAGGGGAGTTTGAGTGGGAGTTCTGTTGGAGGAGAAGGTGTTTGTGTTTGGTTTTGTACTGGTAGTATCTGTATGTGTAGAGGCTTGGAGGGGGTTTGTGCTGGGAGAGAAGCTGAGCCCTGATTAGGGGGCGGGGCTTCACTGAGTAGGGGTCCTATAAAGGTAGCAGCCAGTCAGGCGGCGGCACAGACAGCTGCAGCGGCACAGGAGCTAGCAAACAGAGCTGTAAACAGGGGAGTTCTGTTGGAGGAGAAGGTATTTGTGTGTGTTTGGTTTTGTATTGGTAGTATCTGTATGTGTAGGGGCTTGGAGGGGCTTTGTGCTGGGAGAGAAGCAGAGCCCTGATTAGGGGGCGGGGCTTCACTGACTAGTGGTCCTATAAAGGTAGCATCACAGACAGCTGCAGCGGCACAGGAGCTAGCAAAGAGAGCTGTAAAGAGGGGAGTTCTGTTGGAGGAGAAGGTATTTGTGTGTGTTTTGTTTTGTATTGGTAGTATCTGTATGTGTAGGGGCTTTGTGCTGGGAGAGAAGCTGAGCCCTGATTAGGGGGCGGGGCTTCACTGACTAAGGGTCTTATAAAGGGAGCAACCAGTCAGGCAGCGGCACAGACAGCTGCAGTGGTACAGGAGCTAGCAAACGGAGCTGTAAACAGGGGAGTTTGAGTGGGAGTTCTGTTGGAGGAGAAGGTATTTGTGTGTGTTTGGTTTTGTATTGGTAGTATCTGTATGTGTAGGGGCTTTGTGCTGGGAGAGAAGGTGAGCCCTGATTAGGGGGCGGGGCTTCCCTGACTAGGGGTCCTATAAAGGTAGCAGCCAGTCAGGCAGCGGCACAGACAGCTGCAGCGACACAGGAGCTAGCAAACAGAGCTGTAAACAGGGGAGTTTGAGTGGGAGTTCTGTTGGAGGAGAAGGTGTTTGTTTGTTTGGTTTTGTATTGGTAGTATCTGTATGTGTAGAGGCTTGGAGGGGCTTTGGTCTGGGAGAGAAGCTGATCCCTGATTAGGGGGCGGGGCTTCCCTGACTAGGGGTCCTATAAAGGTAGCAGCCAGCCAGTCAGGCAGCGGCACAGCAGCTAGCAAACAGAGCTGTAAACAGGGGAGTTTGAGTGGGAGTTCTGTAGGAGGAGAAGGTATTTGTGTTTGTGTGTTTGGTTTTGTATTGTCAGTATCTGTATTTGTAGGGGTTTCGTGCTGGGAGAGAAGCTGAGCCCTGATTAGGGGGTGGGGCTTCCCTGACTAGGGGTCCTATAAAGGTAGCAGCCAGTCAGGCAGCGGCCCAGGAGCTAGCAAACAGAGCTGTAAACAGGGGAGTTTGAGTGGGAGTTCTGTTGGAGGAGAAGGTGTTTGTGTTTGGTTTTGTATTGGTAGTACCTGTATGTGTAGAGGCTTGGAGGGGCTTTGTGCTGGGAGAGAAGCTGAGCCCTGATTAGGGGGCGGGGCTTCACTGACTAGGGGTCGTATAAAGTTAGCAGCCAGTCAGACAGCGGCACAGACAGCTGCAGCGGCACAGGAGCTAGCAAACAGAGCTGTAAATAGGGGTGTTGCTTCATTGACTAGGGGTCCTATAAAGGTAGCAGCCAGTCAGGCAGCGGCACAGACAGCTGCAGCGGCACAGGAGCTTGCAAAGAGAGCTGTAAACAGGGGCGTTTGAGTGGGAGTTCTGTTGGAGGAGAAGGTATTTGTGTGTGTGTTTGTTTTTGTATTGGTAGTATATGTATGTGTAGAGGCTTGGAGGGGCTTTGTGCTGGGAGAGAAGCTGAGTCCTGATTAGGGGGCGGGGATGCCCTGACTAGGGGTCCTATAAAGGTAGCAGCCAGTCAGGCAGCGGCACAGGAGCGAGCAAACAGAGCTGTAAACAGGGGAGTTTGAGTGGGAGTTCTGTTGGAGGAGAAGGTATTTGTGTGTGTTTGGTTTTGTATTGGTAGTATCTGTATGTGTAGGGGCTTTGTGCTGGGAGAGAAGCTGAGCCCTGATTAGGGGGCGGGGCTACACTGACTTGGGGTTCTATAGAGGCAGCAGCTAGTCAGGCAGCGGCACAGACAGCTGCAGCGATACAGGAGCTAGCAAACAGAGCTGTAAACAGGGGAGTTTGAGTGGGAGTTCTGTTGGAGGAGAAGGTATTTGTGTGTGTGTTTGGTTTTGTATTGGTAGTATCTGTATGTGTAGAGGCTTGGAGGGGCTTTGTGCTGGGAGAGAAGCTGAGCCCTGATTAGGGGGCGGGGCTTCACTGACTAGGGGTCCTATAAAGGGAGCAGGCAGTCAGGCAGCGGCACAGACAGCTGCAGCGGCACAGGAGCTATCAAACAGAGCTGTAAACAGGGGAGTTGGAGTGGGAGTTCTGTTGGAGGAGAAGGTATTTGTGTTTGGTTTTGTATTGGTAGTATCTGTATGTGTAGGGGCTTTGTGCTGGGAGAGAAGCTGAGCCCTGATTAGGGGGCGGGGCTTCACTGACTAGGGGTCCTGTCAAGGGAGCAGCCAGTCAGGCAGCGGCACAGACAGCTGCAGCAGCACAGGAGCTAGCAAACAGAGATGTAAACAGGGGAGTTTGAGTGGGAGTTCTGTTGGAGGAGAAGGTATTTGTGTGTGTTTGTTTTGGATTGGTAGTACTTGTATGTGTAGGGGCTTTGTGCTGGGAGAGAAGCTGAGCCCTGATTAGGGGGCGGGGCTTCACTGACTAAGGGTCCTATGAAGGTAGCAGCCAGTCAGGCAGCGGCACAGTCAGTTGCAGCGGCACAGGAGCTAGCAAACAGCTGTAAAAAGGGGAGTTTGAGTGGGAGTTCTGTTGGAGGAGAAGGTATTTGTGTGTGTTTGGTTTTGTATTGGTAGTATCTGTATGTGTAGGGGCTTTGTGCTTGGAGAGAAGCTGAGCCCTGATAAGGGGGCGGGGCTTCCCTGACTAGGGGTCCTATAAAGGTAGCAGCCAGTCAGGCAGCGGCGCAGGAGCTAGCAAACAGAGCTGTAAACTGGGGAGTTTGAGTGGGAGTTCTGTTGGAGGAGAAGGTATTTGTGTGTGCTTGGTTTTGTATTGGTAGTATCTGTATGTGTAGGGGCTTTGTGCTGGGAGAGAAGCTGAGCCCTGATTAGGGGGCGGGGCTTCACTGACGAGGGGTCTTATAAAGGGAGCAGCCAGTCAGGCAGCGACACAGAAAGATGCAGCGGTACAGGAGCTAGCAAACAGAGCTGTAAACAGGGGAGTTTGAGTGGGAGTTCTGTTGGAGGAGAAAGTATTTGTGTGTGTTTGGTTTTGTATTGGTAGTATCTGTATGTGTAGAGGCTTGGAGGGGCTTTGTGCTGGGAGAGAAGCTGAGCCCTGATTAGGGGGCGGGGCTTCACTGACTAGGGGTCCTATAAAGGTAGCAGCCAGTCAGGCAGTGGCACAGGAGCGAGCAAACAGAGCTGTAAACAGGGGAGTTTGAGTGGGAGTTCTGTTGGAGGAGAAGGTATTTGTGTGTGTTTGGTTTTGTATTGGTAGTATCTGTATGTGTAGAGGCTTGGAGGGGCTTTGTGCTGGGAGAGAAGCTGAGCCCTGATTAGGGGGCGGGGCTTCACTGACTAGGGGTCCTATAAAGGTAGCAGCCAGTCAGGCAGCGGCACAGGAGCTAGCAAACAGAGCTGTAAACAGGGGAGTTTGAGTGGGAGTTCTGTTGGAGGAGAAGGTATTTGTGTGTGTGTTTGGTTTTGTATTGGTGGTATCTATGTGTAGAGCCTTGGAGGGGCTTTGTGCTGGGAGAGAAGCTGAGCCCTGATTAGGGGGCGGGGCTTCACTGACGAGGGGTCCTATAAAGGTAGCAGCCAGTCAGGCAGCGACACAGACAGCTGCAGCGGTACAGGAGCTAGCAAACAGAGCTGTAAACAGCGGAGTTTGAGTGGGAGTTCTGTTGGAGGAGAAGGTATTTGTGTGTGTGTTTGGTTTTGTATTGGTAGTATCTGTATGTGTAGAGGCTTGGAGGGGCTTTGTGCTGGGAGCGAAGCTGAGCCCTGATTAGGGAGCGGGGCTTCACTGACTAGGGGTCCTATGAAGGTAGCAGCCAGTCAGGCCGCGGCACAGGAGCTAGCAAACAGAGCTGTAAACAGGGGAGTTTGAGTGGGAGTTCTGTTGGAGGAGAAGGTATTTGTGTGTGCTTGGTTTTGTATTGGTAGTATCTGTATGTGTAGGGGCTTTGTGCTGGGAGAGAAGCTGAGCCCTGATTAGGGGGCGGGCCTTCACTAACTAGGGGTCCTATAAAGGCAGCAGCCAGTCAGGCAGCGGCACAGACAGCTGCAGTGGCACAGGAGCTAGCAAACAGAGCTGTAAACAGCGGAGTTTGAGTGGGAGTTCTGTTGGAGGAGAAGGTATTTGTGTGTGCTTGGTTTTGTATTGGTAGTATCTGTATGTGTAGAGGCTTTGTGCTGGGAGAGAAGCTGAGCCCTGATTAGGGGGCGGGGCTTCACTGACTAGGGGTCCTATAAAGGGAGCAGCCAGTCAGGCAGCGACACAGACAGCTGCAGCGGTACAGGAGCTAGCAAACAGAGCTGTAAACATGGGAGTTTGAGTGGGAGTTCCGTTGGAGGAGAAGGTATTTGTGTGTGTTTGGTTTTGTGTTGGTGGTATCTGTATGTGTAGGGGCTTTGTGCTGGGAGAGAAGCTGAGCCCTGATTAGGGGGCGGGGCTTCACTGACTAGGGGTCCTATAAGGGCAGCAGCCAGTCAGGCAGCGGCACAGACAGCTGCAGTGGCACAGGAGCTAGCAAACAGAGCTCTAAACAGCGGAGTTTGAGTGGGAGTTCTGTTGGAGGAGAAGGTATTTGTGTGTGTGTTTGGTTTTGTATTGGTAGTATCTGTATGTGTAGAGGCTTGGAGGGGCTTTGTGCTGGGAGAGAAGCTGAGCCCTGATTAGGGGGCGGGGCTTCACTGACTAGGGGTCCTATGAAGGTAGCAGCCAGTCAGGCAGCGGCACAGACAGCTGCAGCGGCACAGGAGCTAGCAAACAGAGCTGTAAGCAGGGGAGTTTGAGTGGGAGTTCTGTTTGGTTTTGTATTGGTGGTATCTGTATGTGCAGGGCCTTTGTGCTGGGAGAGAAGCTGAGCCCTGATTAGGGGGCGGGGCTTCACTGACTAGGGGTCCTATAAAGGTAGCAGCCAGTCAGGCATCGGCACAGACAGCTGCAGCGGCACAGGAGCTGGCAAACAGAGCTTTAAACAGGGGAGTTTGAGAGGGATTTCTGTTTGAGGAGAAGGTATTTGTGTGTGTTTGGTTTTGTATTGGTAGTATCTGTATGTGCAGAGGCTTGGAGGGGCTTTGTGCTGGGAGAGAAGCTGAGCCCTGATTAGGGGGCGGGGCTTCACTGACTAGGGGTCCTATAAAGGTAGCAGCCAGTCAGGCAGTGGCACAGGAGCGAGCAAACAGAGCTGTAAACAGGGGAGTTTGAGTGGGAGTTCTGTTGGAGGAGAAGGTATTTGTGTGTGTTTGGTTTGTATTGGTAGTATCTGTATGTGTAGAGGCTTGGAGGGGCTTTGTGCTGGGAGAGAAGCTGAGCCCTGATTAGGGGGCGGGGCTTCACTGACTAGGGGTCCTATAAAGGTAGCAGCCAGTCAGGCAGCGGCACAGGAGCTAGCAAACAGAGCTGTAAACAGGGGAGTTTGAGTGGGAGTTCTTTTGGAAGAGAAGGTATTTGTGTGTGTTTGGTTTTGTTTTGGTAGTATCTGTATGTGTAGGGGCTTTTTGCTGGGAGAGAAGCTGAGCCCTGATTAGGGGGCGGGGCTTCACTGACTAGGGGTCCTATAAAGGTAGCAGCCAGTCAGGCAGCGGCACAGACAGCTGCAGTGGCACAGGAGCTAGCAAACAGAGCTGTAAACAGGGGAGTTTGAGTGGGAGTTCTGTTGGAGGAGAAGGTATTTATGTGTGTGTTTGGTTTTGTATTGGTAGTATCTGTATGTGTAGAGGCTTGGAGGGGCTTTGTGCTGGGAGCGAAGCTGAGCCCTGATTAGGGGGCGGGGCTTCACTGACTCGGGGTCCTATAAAGTTAGCAGCCAGTCAGGCAGCGGCACAGGAGCTAGCAAACAGAGCTGGAAACAGGGGACTTTGAGTGGGAGTTCTGTTGGAAGAGAAGGTATTTGTGTGTGTTTGGTTTTGTTTTGGTAGTATCTGTATGTGTAGGGGCTTTTTTCTGGGAGAGAAGCTGAGCCCTGATTAGGGTGCGGGGCTTCACTGAACAGGGGTCCTATAAAGGTAGCAGCCAGTCAGGCAGCGGCACTGACAGCTGCAGTGGCACAGGAGCTTGCAAACTGAGCTGTAAACAGGGGAGTTTGAGTGGGAGTTCTGTTGGAGGAGAAGGTATTTGTGTTTGTTTGGTTTTGTATTGGTAGTATTTGTATGTGTAGAGGCTTGGAGGGGCTTTGTGCTGGGAGAGAAGCTGAGCCCTGATTAGGGGGCGGGGCTTCACTGACGAGGGGTCCTATAAAGGTAGCAGCCAGTCAGGCAGCGGCACAGACAGCTGCAGCGGCACAGGAGCTAGCAAACAGACCTGTAAACGGGAGTTTGTGAGGGAGCTCTGTTGGAGGAGAAGGTATTTGTGTGTGTTTGGTTTTGTATTGGTAGTATCTGTATGTGTAGGGGCTTTGTGCTGGGAGAGAAGATGAGCCCTCATTAGAGGGCGGGGCTTCACTGACTAGGGGTCCTATAAAGGTAGCAGCCAGTCAGGCAGCATCACAGACAGCTGCAGTGGCACAGGAGCTAGCAAACAGAGCTGTAAACAGGGGAGTTTGAGTGGGAGTTCTGTTGGAGGAGAAGGTATTTGTGTGTGTTTGGTTTTGTATTGGTAGTATCTGTATGTGTAGAGGCTTGGAGGGGCTTTGTGCTGGGAGAGAATCTGAGCCCTGATTAGGGGGCGGGGCTTCCCTGACTAGGGGTCCTGTAAAGGTAGCAGCCAGTCAGGCAGCGGCGCAGGAGCTAGCAAACAGAGCTGTAAACTGGGGAGTTTGAGTGGGAGTTCTGTTGGAGGAGAAGGTATTTGTGTGTGCTTGGTTTTGTATTGGTAGTATCTGTATGTGTAGGGGCTTTGTGCTGGGAGAGAAGCCTAGCCCTGATTAGGGGGCGGGGCTTCACTGACGAGGGGTCTTATAAAGGGAGCAGCCAGTCAGGCAGCGACACAGAAAGATGCAGCGGTACAGGAGCTAGCAAACAGAGCTGTAAACAGGGGAGTTTGAGTGGGAGTTCTGTTGGAGGAGAAAGTATTTGTGTGTGTTTGGTTTTGTATTGGTAGTATCTCTATGTGTAGGGGCTTTGTGCTGGGAGAAAAGCTGAGCCCTGATTAGGGGGCGGGGCTTCACTGACTAGGGGTCTTATAAAGGGAGCAGCCAGTCAGGCAGGGGCACAGACAGCTGCAGCGGAACAGGAGCTAGCAAACAGAGCTGTAAACAGGGGAGTTTGAGAGGGAGTTCTGTTGGAGGAGAAGGTATTTGTGTGTGTGTTTGGTTTTGTATTGGTAGTATCTGTATGTGTAGAGGCTTGGAGGAGCTTTGTGCTGGGAGAGAAGCTGAGCCCTGATTAGGGGGCGGGGCTTCACTGACGAGGGGTCCTATAAAGGTAGCAGCCAGTCAGGCAGCGACACAGACATCTGCAGCGGTACAGGAGCTAGCAAACAGAGCTGTAAACAGCGGAGTTTGAGTGGGAGTTCTGTTGGAGGAGAAGGTATTTGTGTGTGTGTTTGGTTTTGTATTGGTAGTATCTGTATGTGTAGAGGCTTGGAGGGGCTTTGTGCTGGGAGCGAAGCTGAGCCCTGATTAGGGAGCGGGGCTTCACTGACTAGGGGTCCTATGAAGGTAGCAGCCAGTCAGGCAGCGGCACAGGAGCTAGCAAACAGAGCTGTAAACAGGGGAGTTTGAGTGGGAGTTCTGTTGGAGGAGAAGGTATTTGTGTGTGCTTGGTTTTGTATTGGTAGTATCTGTATGTGTAGGGGCTTTGTGCTGGGAGAGAAGCTGAGCTCTGATTAGGGGGCGGGCCTTCACTAACTAGGGGTCCTATAAAGGCAGCAGCCAGTCAGGCATCGGCACAGACAGCTGCAGCGGCACAGGAGCTGGCAAACAGAGCTGTAAACAGGGGAGTTTGAGAGGGATTTCTGTTTGAGGAGAAGGTATTTGTGTGTGTTTGGTTTTGTTTTGGTAGTATCTGTATGTGTAGGGGCTTTGTGCTGGAAGAGAAGCTGAGCCCTGATTAGGGGACGGGGCTTCACTGACAAGGGGTCCTATAAAGGCAGGAGCCAGTCAGGCAGCGGCACAGACAGCTGCAGTGGCGCAGGAGCTAGCAAACAGAGCTGTAAACAGCGGAGTTTGAGTGGGAGTTCTGTTGGAGGAGAAGGTATTTGTGTGTGTGTTTGGTTTTGTATTGGTAGTATCTGTATGTGTAGAGGCTTGGAGGGGCTTTGTGCTGGGAGCGAAGCTGAGCCCTGATTAGGGAGCGGGGCTACACTGACTAGGGGTCCTATAAAGGGAGCAGCCAGTCAGGCAGCGGCACAGGAGCTAGCAAACAGAGCTGTAAACAGGGGAGTTTGAGTGGGAGTTCTGTTGGAGGAGAAGGTATTTGTGTGTGTGTTTGGTTTTGTATTGGTGGTATCTGTATTTGTAGATGCTTGGAGGGGCTTTGTGCTGGGAGAGAAGCTGAGCCCTGATTAGGGGGCGGGGCTTCACTGACGAGGGGTCCTATAAAGGTAGCAGCCAGTCAGGCAGCGGCACTGACAGCTGCAGTGGCACAGGAGCTAGCAAACAGAGCTGTAAACAGCGGAGTTTGAGTGGGGGTTCTGTTGGAGGAGAAGGTATTTGTGTGTGTGTTTGGTTTTGTTTTGGTAGTATCTGTATGTGTAGGGGCTTTGTGCTGGGAGAGAAGATGAGCCCTGATTAGAGGGCGGGGCTTCACTGACTAGGGGTCCTATAAAGGTAGCAGCCAGTCAGGCAGCGTCACAGACAGCTGCAGTGGCACAGGAGCTAGCAAACAGAGCTGTAAACAGGGGAGTTTGAGTGGGAGTTCTGTTGGAGGAGAAGGTATTTGTGTGTGTTTGGTTTTGTATTGGTAGTATCTGTATGTGTAGGGGCTTTGTGCTGGGAGAGAAGCCTAGCCCTGATTAGGGGGCGGGGCTTCACTGACGAGGGGTCTTATAAAGGGAGCAGCCAGTCAGGCAGCGGCACAGAAAGATGCAGCGGTACAGGAGCTAGCAAACAGAGCTGTGAACAGGGGAGTTTGAGTGGGAGTTCTGTTGGAGGAGAAAGTATTTGTGTGTTTGGTTTTGTATTGGTAGTATCTCTATGTGTAGGGGCTTTGTGCTGGGAGAAAAGCTGAGCCCTGATTAGGGGGCGGGGCTTCACTGACTAGGGGTCCTATAAAGGGAGCAGCCAGTCAGGCAGTGGCACAGGAGCGAGCAAACAGAGCTGTAAACAGGGGAGTTTGAGTGGGAGTTCTGTTGGAGGAGAAGGTATTTGTGTGTGTTTGGTTTGTATTGGTAGTATCTGTATGTGTAGAGGCTTGGAGGGGCTTTGTGCTGGGAGAGAAGCTGAGCCCTGATTAGGGGGCGGGGCTTCACTGACTAGGGGTCCTATAAAGGTAGCAGCCAGTCAGGCAGAGGCACAGGAGCTAGCAAACAGAGCTGTAAACAGGGGAGTTTGAGTGGGAGTTCTTTTGGAAGAGAAGGTATTTGTGTGTGTTTGGTTTTGTTTTGGTAGTATCTGTATGTGTAGGGGCTTTTTGCTGGGAGAGAAGCTGAGCCCTGATTAGGGGGCGGGGCTTCACTGACTAGGGGTCCTATAAAGGTAGCAGCCAGTCAGGCAGCGGCACAGACAGCTGCAGTGGCACAGGAGCTAGCAAACAGAGCTGTAAACAGGGGAGTTTGAGTGGGAGTTCTGTTGGAGGAGAAGGTATTTATGTGTGTGTTTGGTTTTGTATTGGTAGTATCTGTATGTGTAGAGGCTTGGAGGGGCTTTGTGCTGGGAGCGAAGCTGAGCCCTGATTAGGGGGCGGGGCTTCACTGACTCGGGGTCCTATAAAGTTAGCAGCCAGTCAGGCAGCGGCACAGGAGCTAGCAAACAGAGCTGGAAACAGGGGACTTTGAGTGGGAGTTCTGTTGGAAGAGAAGGTATTTGTGTGTGTTTGGTTTTGTTTTGGTAGTATCTGTATGTGTAGGGGCTTTTTTCTGGGAGAGAAGCTGAGCCCTGATTAGGGTGCGGGGCTTCACTGAACAGGGGTCCTATAAAGGTAGCAGCCAGTCAGGCAGCGGCACTGACAGCTGCAGTGGCACAGGAGCTTGCAAACTGAGCTGTAAACAGGGGAGTTTGAGTGGGAGTTCTGTTGGAGGAGAAGGTATTTGTGTTTGTTTGGTTTTGTATTGGTAGTATTTGTATGTGTAGAGGCTTGGAGGGGCTTTGTGCTGGGAGAGAAGCTGAGCCCTGATTAGGGGGCGGGGCTTCACTGACGAGGGGTCCTATAAAGGTAGCAGCCAGTCAGGCAGCGGCACAGACAGCTGCAGCGGCACAGGAGCTAGCAAACAGACCTGTAAACGGGAGTTTGTGAGGGAGCTCTGTTGGAGGAGAAGGTATTTGTGTGTGTTTGGTTTTGTATTGGTAGTATCTGTATGTGTAGGGGCTTTGTGCTGGGAGAGAAGATGAGCCCTCATTAGAGGGCGGGGCTTCACTGACTAGGGGTCCTATAAAGGTAGCAGCCAGTCAGGCAGCATCACAGACAGCTGCAGTGGCACAGGAGCTAGCAAACAGAGCTGTAAACAGGGGAGTTTGAGTGGGAGTTCTGTTGGAGGAGAAGGTATTTGTGTGTGTTTGGTTTTGTATTGGTAGTATCTGTATGTGTAGGGGCTTTGTGCTGGGAGAGATTATGAGCCCTGATTAGAGGGCGGGGCTTCACTGACTAGGGGTCCTATAAAGGTAGCAGCCAGTCAGGCAGCGTCACAGACAGCTGCAGTGGCACAGGAGCTAGCAAACAGAGCTGTAAACAGGGGCGTTTGAGTGGGAGTTCTGTTGGAGGAGAAGGTATTTGTGTGTGTTTGGTTTTGTATTGGTAGTATCTGTATGTGTAGAGGCTTGGAGGGGCTTTGTGCTGGGAGAGAATCTGAGCCCTGATTAGGGGGCGGGGCTTCCCTGACTAGGGGTCCTGTAAAGGTAGCAGCCAGTCAGGCAGCGGCGCAGGAGCTAGCAAACAGAGCTGTAAACTGGGGAGTTTGAGTGGGAGTTCTGTTGGAGGAGAAGGTATTTGTGTGTGCTTGGTTTTGTATTGGTAGTATCTGTATGTGTAGGGGCTTTGTGCTGGGAGAGAAGCCTAGCCCTGATTAGGGGGCGGGGCTTCACTGACGAGGGGTCTTATAAAGGGAGCAGCCAGTCAGGCAGCGACACAGAAAGATGCAGCGGTACAGGAGCTAGCAAACAGAGCTGTAAACAGGGGAGTTTGAGTGGGAGTTCTGTTGGAGGAGAAAGTATTTGTGTGTGTTTGGTTTTGTATTGGTAGTATCTCTATGTGTAGGGGCTTTGTGCTGGGAGAAAAGCTGAGCCCTGATTAGGGGGCGGGGCTTCACTGACTAGGGGTCTTATAAAGGGAGCAGCCAGTCAGGCAGGGGCACAGACAGCTGCAGCGGAACAGGAGCTAGCAAACAGAGCTGTAAACAGGGGAGTTTGAGAGGGAGTTCTGTTGGAGGAGAAGGTATTTGTGTGTGTGTTTGGTTTTGTATTGGTAGTATCTGTATGTGTAGAGGCTTGGAGGAGCTTTGTGCTGGGAGAGAAGCTGAGCCCTGATTAGGGGGCGGGGCTTCACTGACTAGGGGTCCTATAAAGGTAGCAGCCAGTCAGGCAGCGGCACAGGAGCTAGCAAACACAGCTGTAAACAGGGGAGTTTGAGTGGGAGTTCTGTTGGAGGAGAAGGTATTTGTGTGTGTGTTTGGTTTTGTATTGGTGGTATCTATGTGTAGAGCCTTGGAGGGGCTTTGTGCTGGGAGAGAAGCTGAGCCCTGATTAGGGGGCGGGGCTTCACTGACGAGGGGTCCTATAAAGGTAGCAGCCAGTCAGGCAGCGACACAGACATCTGCAGCGGTACAGGAGCTAGCAAACAGAGCTGTAAACAGCGGAGTTTGAGTGGGAGTTCTGTTGGAGGAGAAGGTATTTGTGTGTGTGTTTGGTTTTGTATTGGTAGTATCTGTATGTGTAGAGGCTTGGAGGGGCTTTGTGCTGGGAGCGAAGCTGAGCCCTGATTAGGGAGCGGGGCTTCACTGACTAGGGGTCCTATGAAGGTAGCAGCCAGTCAGGCAGCGGCACAGGAGCTAGCAAACAGAGCTGTAAACAGGGGAGTTTGAGTGGGAGTTCTGTTGGAGGAGAAGGTATTTGTGTGTGCTTGGTTTTGTATTGGTAGTATCTGTATGTGTAGGGGCTTTGTGCTGGGAGAGAAGCTGAGCTCTGATTAGGGGGCGGGCCTTCACTAACTAGGGGTCCTATAAAGGCAGCAGCCAGTCAGGCATCGGCACAGACAGCTGCAGCGGCACAGGAGCTGGCAAACAGAGCTGTAAACAGGGGAGTTTGAGAGGGATTTCTGTTTGAGGAGAAGGTATTTGTGTGTGTTTGGTTTTGTTTTGGTAGTATCTGTATGTGTAGGGGCTTTGTGCTGGAAGAGAAGCTGAGCCCTGATTAGGGGACGGGGCTTCACTGACAAGGGGTCCTATAAAGGCAGGAGCCAGTCAGGCAGCGGCACAGACAGCTGCAGTGGCGCAGGAGCTAGCAAACAGAGCTGTAAACAGCGGAGTTTGAGTGGGAGTTCTGTTGGAGGAGAAGGTATTTGTGTGTGTGTTTGGTTTTGTATTGGTAGTATCTGTATGTGTAGAGGCTTGGAGGGGCTTTGTGCTGGGAGCGAAGCTGAGCCCTGATTAGGGAGCGGGGCTACACTGACTAGGGGTCCTATAAAGGGAGCAGCCAGTCAGGCAGCGGCACAGGAGCTAGCAAACAGAGCTGTAAACAGGGGAGTTTGAGTGGGAGTTCTGTTGGAGGAGAAGGTATTTGTGTGTGTGTTTGGTTTTGTATTGGTGGTATCTGTATTTGTAGATGCTTGGAGGGGCTTTGTGCTGGGAGAGAAGCTGAGCCCTGATTAGGGGGCGGGGCTTCACTGACGAGGGGTCCTATAAAGGTAGCAGCCAGTCAGGCAGCGGCACTGACAGCTGCAGTGGCACAGGAGCTAGCAAACAGAGCTGTAAACAGCGGAGTTTGAGTGGGGGTTCTGTTGGAGGAGAAGGTATTTGTGTGTGTGTTTGGTTTTGTTTTGGTAGTATCTGTATGTGTAGGGGCTTTGTGCTGGGAGAGAAGATGAGCCCTGATTAGAGGGCGGGGCTTCACTGACTAGGGGTCCTATAAAGGTAGCAGCCAGTCAGGCAGCGTCACAGACAGCTGCAGTGGCACAGGAGCTAGCAAACAGAGCTGTAAACAGGGGAGTTTGAGTGGGAGTTCTGTTGGAGGAGAAGGTATTTGTGTGTGTTTGGTTTTGTATTGGTAGTATCTGTATGTGTAGGGGCTTTGTGCTGGGAGAGAAGCCTAGCCCTGATTAGGGGGCGGGGCTTCACTGACGAGGGGTCTTATAAAGGGAGCAGCCAGTCAGGCAGCGGCACAGAAAGATGCAGCGGTACAGGAGCTAGCAAACAGAGCTGTGAACAGGGGAGTTTGAGTGGGAGTTCTGTTGGAGGAGAAAGTATTTGTGTGTTTGGTTTTGTATTGGTAGTATCTCTATGTGTAGGGGCTTTGTGCTGGGAGAAAAGCTGAGCCCTGATTAGGGGGCGGGGCTTCACTGACTAGGGGTCCTATAAAGGGAGCAGCCAGTCAGGCAGGGGCAGAGACAGCTGCAGCGGAACAGGAGCTAGCAAACAGAGCTGTAAACAGGGGAGTTTGAGAGGGAGTTCTGTTGGAGGAGAAGGTATTTGTGTGTGTGTTTGGTTTTGTATTGGTAGTATCTGTATGTGTAGAGGCTTGGAGGGGCTTTGTGCTGGGAGAGAAGCTGAGCCCTGATTAGGGGGCGGGGCTTCACTGACTAGGGGTCCTATAAAGGTAGCAGCCAGTCAGGCAGCGGCACAGGAGCTAGCAAACAGAGCTGTAAACAGGGGAGTTTGAGTGGGAGTTCTGTTGGAGGAGAAGGTATTTGTGTGTGTGTTTGGTTTTGTATTGGTGGTATCTATGCGTAGAGGCTTGGAGGGGCTTTGTGCTGGGAGAGAAGCTGAGCCCTGATTAGGGGGCGGGGCTTCACTGACTAGGGGTCCTATGAAGGTAGCAGCCAGTCAGGCAGCGGCACAGAGAGCTGCAGCGGCACAGGAGCTAGCAAACAGAGCTGTAAGCAGGGGAGTTTGAGTGGGAGTTCTGTTGGAGCAGAAGGTATTTGTGTGTGTTTGGTTTTGTATTGGTGGTATCTGTATGTGCAGGGGCTTTGTGCTGGGAGAGAAGCTGAGCCCTGATTAGGGGGCGGGGCTTCACTGACTAGGGGTCCTATAAAGGTAGCAGCCAGTCAGGCAGTGGCACAGGAGCGAGCAAACAGAGCTGTAAACAGGGGAGTTTGAGTGGGAGTTCTGTTGGAGGAGAAGGTATTTGTGTGTGTTTGGTTTTGTATTGGTAGTATCTGTATGTGTAGAGGCTTGGAGGGGCTTTGTGCTGGGAGAGAAGCTGAGCCCTGATTAGGGGGCGGGGCTTCACTGACTAGGGGTCCTATGAAGGTAGCAGCCAGTCAGGCAGCGGCACAGAGAGCTGCAGCGGCACAGGAGCTAGCAAACAGAGCTGTAAGCAGGGGAGTTTGAGTGGGAGTTCTGTTGGAGCAGAAGGTATTTGTGTGTGTTTGGTTTTGTATTGGTGGTATCTGTATGTGCAGGGGCTTTGTGCTGGGAGAGAAGCTGAGCCCTGATTAGGGGGCGGGGCTTCACTGACTAGGGGTCCTATAAAGGTAGCAGCCAGTCAGGCAGTGGCACAGGAGCGAGCAAACAGAGCTGTAAACAGGGGAGTTTGAGTGGGAGTTCTGTTGGAGGAGAAGGTATTTGTGTGTGTTTGGTTTTGTATTGGTAGTATCTGTATGTGTAGAGGCTTGGAGGGGCTTTGTGCTGGGAGAGAAGCTGAGCCCTGATTAGGGGGCGGGGCTTCACTGACTAGGGGTCCTATGAAGGTAGCAGCCAGTCAGGCAGCGGCACAGAGAGCTGCAGCGGCACAGGAGCTAGCAAACAGAGCTGTAAGCAGGGGAGTTTGAGTGGGAGTTCTGTTGGAGCAGAAGGTATTTGTGTGTGTTTGGTTTTGTATTGGTGGTATCTGTATGTGCAGGGGCTTTGTGCTGGGAGAGAAGCTGAGCCCTGATTAGGGGGCGGGGCTTCACTGACTAGGGGTCCTATAAAGGTAGCAGCCAGTCAGGCAGTGGCACAGGAGCGAGCAAACAGAGCTGTAAACAGGGGAGTTTGAGTGGGAGTTCTGTTGGAGGAGAAGGTATTTGTGTGTGTTTGGTTTTGTATTGGTAGTATCTGTATGTGTAGAGGCTTGGAGGGGCTTTGTGCTGGGAGAGAAGCTGAGCCCTGATTAGGGGGCGGGGCTTCACTGACTAGGGGTCCTATAAAGGTAGCAGCCAGTCAGGCAGCGGCACAGGAGCTAGCAAACAGAGCTGTAAACAGGGGAGTTTGAGTGGGAGTTCTGTTGGAGGAGAAGGTATTTGTGTGTGTGTTTGGTTTTGTATTGGTGGTATCTATGTGTAGAGCCTTGGAGGGGCTTTGTGCTGGGAGAGAAGCTGAGCCCTGATTAGGGGGCGGGCCTTCACTAACTAGGGGCCCTATAAAGGCAGCAGCCAGTCAGGCAGCGGCACAGACAGCTGCAGTGGCACAGGAGCTAGCAAACAGAGCTGTAAACAGCGGAGTTTGAGTGGGAGTTCTGTTGGAGGAGAAGGTATTTGTGTGTGTTTGGTTTTGTATTGGTAGTATCTGTATGTGTAGAGGCTTGGAGGGGCTTTGTGCTGGGAGAGAAGCTGAGCCCTGATTAGGGGGCGGGGCTTCACTGACTAGGGGTCCTATAAAGGTAGCAGCCAGTCAGGCAGCGGCACAGGAGCTAGCAAACAGAGCTGTAAACAGGGGAGTTTGAGTGGGAGTTCTTTTGGAAGAGAAGGTATTTGTGTGTGTTTGGTTTTGTTTTAGTAGTATCTGTATGTGTAGGGGCTTTTTGCTGGGAGAGAAGCTGAGCCCTGATTAGGGGGCGGGGCTTCACTGACTAGGGGTCCTATAAAGGTAGCAGCCAGTCAGGCAGCGTCACAGACAGCTGCAGTGGCACAGGAGCTAGCAAACAGAGCTGTAAACAGGGGAGTTTGAGTGGGAGTTCTGTTGGAGGAGAAGGTATTTGTGTGTGCTTGGTTTTGTGTTGGTAGTATCTGTATGTGTAGAGGCTTGGAGGGGCTTTGTGCTGGGAGAGAATCTGAGCCCTGATTAGGGGGCGGGGCTTCCCTGACTAGGGGTCCTATAAAGGTAGCAGCCAGTCAGGCAGCGGCGCAGGAGCTAGCAAACAGAGCTGTAAACTGGGGAGTTTGAGTGGGAGTTCTGTTGGAGGAGAAGGTATTTGTGTGTGCTTGGTTTTGTATTGTTAGTATCTGTATGTGTAGGGGCTTTGTGCTGGGAGAGAAGCTGAGCCCTGATTAGGGGGCGGGGCTTCACTGACGAGGGGTCTTATAAAGGGAGCAGCCAGTCAGGCAGCGACACAGAAAGATGCAGCGGTACAGGAGCTAGCAAACAGAGCTGTAAACAGGGGAGTTTGAGTGGGAGTTCTGTTGGAGGAGAAAGTATTTGTGTGTGTTTGGTTTTGTATTGGTAGTATCTCTATGTGTAGGGGCTTTGTGCTGGGAGAAAAGCTGAGCCCTGATTAGGGGGCGGGGCTTCACTGACTAGGGGTCCTATAAAGGGAGCAGCCAGTCAGGCAGTGGCACAGGAGCGAGCAAACAGAGCTGTAAACAGGGGAGTTTGAGTGGGAGTTCTGTTGGAGGAGAAGGTATTTGTGTGTGTTTGGTTTTGTATTGGTAGTATCTGTATGTGTAGGGGCTTTGTGCTGGGAGAGAAGCTGAGCCCTGATTAGGGGGCGGGCCTTCACTAACTAGGGGTCCTATAAAGGCAGCAGCCAGTCAGGCAGCGGCACAGACAGCTGCAGCGGTACAGGAGCTAGCAAACAGAGCTGTAAGCAGGGGAGTTTGAGTGGGAGTTCTGTTGGAGCAGAAGGTATTTGTGTGTGTTTGGTTTTGTATTGGTGGTATCTGTATGTGCAGGGGCTTTGTGCTGGGAGAGAAGCTGAGCCCTGATTAGGGGGCGGGGCTTCACTGACTAGGGGTCCTATAAAGGTAGCAGCCAGTCAGGCATCGGCACAGACAGCTGCAGCGGCACAGGAGCTGGCAAACAGAGCTGTAAACAGGGGAGTTTGAGAGGGATTTCTGTTTGAGGAGAAGGTATTTGTGTGTGTTTGGTTTTGTATTGGTAGTATCTGTATGTGTAGAGGCTTGGAGGGGCTTTGTGCTGGGAGAGAAGCTGAGCCCTGATTAGGGGGCGGGGCTTCACTGACTAGGGGTCCTATAAAGGTAGCAGCCAGTCAGGCAGCGGCACAGGAGCTAGCAAACAGAGCTGTAAACAGGGGAGTTTGAGTGGGAGTTCTTTTGGAAGAGAAGGTATTTGTGTGTGTTTGGTTTTGTTTTGGTAGTATCTGTATGTGTAGGGGCTTTTTGCTGGGAGAGAAGCTGAGCCCTGATTAGGGGGCGGGGCTTCACTGACTAGGGGTCCTATAAAGGGAGCAGCCAGTCAGGCAGCGACACAGACAGCTGCAGCGGTACAGGAGCTAGCAAACAGAGCTGGAAACAGGGGAGTTTTGTTGGAGGAGAAGGTATTTGTGTGTGTTTGATTTTGTATTGGTGGTATCTGTATGTGTAGGGGCTTTGTGCTGGGAGAGAAGCTGAGCCCTGATTAGGGGGCGGGGCTTCACTGACTAGGGGTCCTATAAAGGGAGCAGCCAGTCAGGCGGCGGCACGGACAGCTGCAGCGGCACAGGACCTAGCAAACAGAGCTGTAAGCAGGGGAGTTTGAGTGGGAGTTCTGTTGGAGGAGAAGGTATTTGTGTGTGTTTGGTTTTGTATTGGTGGTATCTGTATGTGTAGGGGCTTTGTGCTGGGAGAGAAGCTGAGCCCTGATTAGGGGGCGGGGCTTCACTGACTAGGGGTTCTATAAAGGTAGCAGCCAGTCAGGGAGTGGCACAGGAGCGAGCAAACAGAGCTGTAAACAGGGGAGTTTGAGTGGGAGTTCTGTTGGAGGAGAAGGTATTTCTGTTTGTTTGGTTTTGTATTGGTAGTATCTGTATGTTTAGGGGCTTGGAGGGGCTTTGTGCTGGGAGAGAAGCTGAGCCCTGATTAGGGGGCGGGGCTTCACTGACTAGGGGTCCTATAAAGGTAGCAGCCAGTCAGGCAGCGGCACAGGAGTTAGCAAACAGAGCTGTAAACAGGGGAGTTTGAGTGGGACTTCTGTTGGAGGAGAAGGTATTTGTGTGTGCTTGGTTTTGTATTGGTAGTATCTGTATGTGTAGAGGCTTTGTGCTGGGAGAGAAGATGAGCCCTGATTAGGGGGCGGGGCTTCACTGACTAGGGGTACTATAAAGGGAGCAGCCAGTCAGGCAGGGGCACAGACAGCTGCAGCGGAACAGGAGCTAGAAAACAGAGCTGTAAACAGGGGAGTTTGAGAGGGAGTTCTGTTGGAGGAGAAGGTATTAGTGTGTGTGTTTGGTTTTGTATTGGTAGTATCTGTATGTGTAGAGCCTTGGAGGGGCTTTGTGCTGGGAGAGAAGCTGAGCCCTGATTAGGGGGCGGGGCTTCACTGAATAGGGGTCCTATAAAGGTAGCAGCCAGTCAGGCAGCGGCACAGGAGCTAGCAAACAGAGCTGTAAACAGGGGAGTTTGAGTGGGAGTTCTTTGGAAGAGAAGGTATTTGTGTGTGTTTGGTTTAGTTTTGGTAGTATCTGTATGTGTAGGGGCTTGGAGGGGCTTTGTGCTGGGAGAGAAGCTGAGCCCTGATTAGGGGGCGGGGCTTCACTGACTAGGGGTCCTATAAAGGTAGCAGCCAGTCAGGCAGCGGCACAGACAGCTGCAGCGGCACAGGAGCTTGCAAACTGAGCTGTAAACAGGGGAGTTTGAGTGGGAGTTCTGTTGGAGGAGAAGGTATTTCTGTTTGTTTGGTTTTGTATTGGTAGTATCTGTATGTGTAGGGGCTTGGAGGGGCTTCGTGCTGGGAGAGAAGCTGAGCCCTGATTAGGGGGCGGGGCTTCACTGACTAGGGGTCCTATAAAGGTAGCAGCCAGTCAGGCAGCGGCACAGGAGTTAGCAAACAGAGCTGTAAACAGGGGAGTTTGAGTGGGAGTTCTGTTGGAGGAGAAGGTATTTGTGTGTGCTTGGTTTTGTATTGGTAGTATCTGTATGTGTAGAGGCTTTGTGCTGGGAGAGAAGATGAGCCCTGATTAGGGGGCGGGGCTTCACTGACTAGGTGTCCTATAAAGGTAGCAGCCAGTCAGGCAGCGGCACAGACAGCTGCAGTGGCACAGGAGCTAGCAAACAGAGCTGTAAACAGGGGAGTTTGAGAGGGAGTTCTGTTGGAGGAGAACGTATTTGTGTATGTGTTTGGTTTTGTATTGGTGGTATCTGTATGTGTAGAGCCTTGGAGGGGCTTTGTGCTGGGAGAGAAGCTGAGCCCTGATTAGGGGGCGGGGCTTCACTGACGAGGGGTCCTATAAAGGGAGCAGCCAGTCAGGCAGCGACACAGACAGCTGCAGCGTTACAGGAGCTAGCAAACAGAGCTGTAAACAGGGGAGTTTGAGAGGGAGTTCTGTTGGAGGAGAAGGTATTTGTGTCTGTTTGGTTTTGTATTGGTAGTATCTGTATCTGTAGGGGCTTTTTGCTGGGAGAGAAGATGAGCCCTGATTAGGGGGCGGGGCTTCGCTGACTAGGGGTCCTATGAAGGTAGCAGCTAGTCAGGCAGCGGCACAGACAGCTGCAGCGGCACGGGAGCTAGCAAACAGAGCTGTAAACAGGGGAGTTTGAGTGGGAGTTCTGTTGGAGCAGAGGGTATTCGTGTGTGTTTGGTTTTGTATTGGTGGTATCTGTATGTGCAGGGGCTTTGTGCTGGGAGAGAAGCTGAGCCCTGATTAGGGGGCGGGGCTTCACTGACTAGGGGTCCTATAAAGGTAGCAGCCAGTCAGGCAGCGGCACAGACAGCTGCAGCGGCACAGGAGCTAGCAAACAGAGCTGTAAACAGGGGAGTTTGAGTGGGAGTTCTGTTGGAGGAGAAGGTATTTGTGTGTGTTTGGTTTTGTATTGGTGGTATCTGTATGTGTATAGGCTTGGAGGGGATTTGTGCTGGGAGAGAAGCTGAGCCCTGATTAGGGGGCGGGGCTTCGCTGACTAGGGGTCCTATGATTGTAGCAGCCAGTCAGGCAGCGTCACAGACAGCTGCAGGGGCACAGGAGCTAGCAAACAGAGCTGTAAACAGGGGAGTTTGAGTGGGAGTTCTTTGGAAGAGAAGGTATTTGTGTGTGTTTGGTTTAGTTTTGGTAGTATCTGTATGTGTAGGGGCTTGGAGGGGCTTTGTGCTGGGAGAGAAGCTGAGCCCTGATTAGGGGGCGGGGCTTCACTGACCAGGGGTCCTATAAAGGTAGCAGCCAGTCAGGCAGCGGCACAGACAGCTGCAGCGGCACAGGAGCTTGCAAACTGAGCTGTAAACAGGGGAGTTTGAGTGGGAGTTCTGTTGGAGGAGAAGGTATTTCTGTTTGTTTGGTTTTGTATTGGTAGTATCTGTATGTGTAGGGGCTTGGAGGGGCTTCGTGCTGGGAGAGAAGCTGAGCCCTGATTAGGGGGCGGGGCTTCACTGACTAGGGGTCCTATAAAGGTAGCAGCCAGTCAGGCAGCGGCA
The DNA here is from genome assembly GCF_965140285.1 of Lepidochelys kempii. Classification (NCBI taxonomy): domain Eukaryota; kingdom Metazoa; phylum Chordata; order Testudines; family Cheloniidae; genus Lepidochelys; species Lepidochelys kempii. The sequence continues at coordinate 19,285,412 of NC_136400.1, read as the reverse complement.
CAGACAGCTGCAGCGGCACAGGAGCTAGCAAACAGAGCTGTAAACAGGGGAGTTTGAGTGGGAGTTCTGTTGGAGGAGAAGGTATTTGTGTGTGTTTGGTTTTGTATTGGTGGTATCTGTATGTGTATAGGCTTGGAGGGGATTTGTGCTGGGAGAGAAGCTGAGCCCTGATTAGGGGGCGGGGCTTCGCTGACTAGGGGTCCTGTGATTGTAGCAGCCAGTCAGGCAGCGGCACAGACAGCTGCAGCGGCACAGGAGCTAGCAAACAGACCTGTAAACAGGGGAGTTTGAGTGGGAGTTCTGTTGGAGGAGAAGGTATTTGTGTGTGTTTGGTTTTGTATTGGTAGCATCTGTATGTGTAGAGGCTTGGAGGGGCTTTGTGCTGGGAGCGAAGCTGAGCCCTGATTAGGGGGCGGGTCTTCACTGACTAGGGGTCCTATAAAGGTAGCAGCCAGTCAGGCAGCGTCACAGACAGCTGCAGTGGCACAGGAGCAAGCAAACAGAGCTGTAAACAGGGGAGTTTGAGTGGGAGTTTTGTTGGAGGAGAAGGTATTTGTGTGTGTTTGGTTTTGTTTTGGTAGTATCTGTATGTGTAGGGGCTTTTTGCTGGGAGAGAAGCTGAGCCCTGATTAGGGGGCGGGGCTTCACTGACTAGGGGTCCTATAAAGGGAGCAGCCAGTCAGGCAGCGACACAGACAGCTGCAGCGGTACAGGAGCTAGCAAACAGAGCTGTAAACATGGGAGTTTGAGTGGGAGTTCTGTTGGAGGAGAAGGTATTTGTGTGTGTTTGGTTTTGTTTTTGTGGTATCTGTATGTGTTGGGGCTTTGTGCTGGGAGAGAAGCTGAGCCCTGATTAGGGGGCGGGGCTTCACTGACTAGGGGTCCTATAAAGGCAGCAGCCAGTCAGGCAGCGGCACAGACAGCTGCAGTGGCACAGGAGCTAGCAAACAGAGCTGTAAACAGCGGAGTTTGAGTGGGAGTTCTGTTGGAGGAGAAGGTATTTGTGTGTGTGTTTGGTTTTGTATTGGTAGTATCTGTATGTGTAGAGGCTTGGAGGGGCTTTGTGCTGGGAGCGAAGCTGAGCCCTGATTAGGGAGCGGGGCTTCACTGACTAGGGGTCCTATGAAGGTAGCAGCCAGTCAGGCAGCGGCACAGGAGCTAGCAAACAGAGCTGTAAACAGGGGAGTTTGAGTGGGAGTTCTGTTGGAGGAGAAGGTATTTGTGTGTGTTTGATTTTGTATTGGTGGTATCTGTATGTGTAGGGGCTTTGTGCTGGGAGAGAAGCTGAGCCCTGATTAGGGGGCGGGGCTTCACTGACTAGGGGTCCTATAAAGGGAGCAGCCAGTCAGGCGGCGGCACGGACAGCTGCAGCGGCACAGGACCTAGCAAACAGAGCTGTAAGCAGGGGAGTTTGAGTGGGAGTTCTGTTGGAGGAGAAGGTATTTGTGTGTGTGTTTGGTTTTTGTATTGGTGGTATCTGTATGTGTAGGGGCTTGGAGGGGCTTTGTGCTGGGAGAGAAGCTGAGCCCTGATTAGGGGGCGGGGCTTCACTGACGAGGGGTCCTATAAAGGGAGCAGCCAGTCAGGCAGCGACACAGACAGCTGCAGCGGTACAGGAGCTAGCAAACAGAGCTGTAAACAGGGGAGTTTGAGTGGGAGTTCTGTTGGAGGAGAAGGTATTTTTGTGTGTTTGATTTTGTATTGGTGGTATCTGTATGTGTAGGGGCTTTGTGCTGGGAGAGAAACTGAGCCCTGATTAGGGGGCGGGGCTTCACTGACTACGGGTCCTATAAAGGTAGCAGCCAGTCAGGCATCGGCACAGACAGCTGCAGCGGCACAGGAGCTGGCAAACAGAGCTGTAAACAGGGGAGTTTGAATGGGATTTCTGTTTGAGGAGAAGGTATTTGTGTGTGTTTGGTTTTGTATTGGTAGTATCTGTATGTGCAGAGGCTTGGAGGGGCTTTGTGCTGGGAGAGAAGCTGAGCCCTGATTAGGGGGCGGGGCTTCACTGACTAGGGGTCCTATAAAGGTAGCAGCCAGTCAGGCAGTGGCACAGGAGCGAGCAAACAGAGCTGTAAACAGGGGAGTTTGAGTGGGAGTTCTGTTGGAGGAGAAGGTATTTGTGTGTGTTTGGTTTTGTATTGGTAGTATCTGTATGTGTAGAGGCTTGGAGGGGCTTTGTGCTGGGAGAGAAGCTGAGCCCTGATTAGGGGGCGGGGCTTCACTGACTAGGGGTCCTATAAAGGTAGCAGCCAGTCAGGCAGCGGCACAGGAGCTAGCAAACAGAGCTGTAAACAGGGGAGTTTGAGTGGGAGTTCTTTTGGAAGAGAAGGTATTTGTGTGTGTTTGGTTTTGTTTCGGTAGTATCTGTATGTGTAGGGGCTTTTTGCTGGGAGAGAAGCTGAGCCCTGATTAGGGGGCGGGGCTTCACTGACTAGGGGTCCTATAAAGGGAGCAGCCAGTCAGGCAGCGACACAGACAGCTGCAGCGGTACAGGAGCTAGCAAACAGAGCTGTAAACATGGGAGTTTGAGTGGGAGTTCTGTTGGAGGAGAAGGTATTTGTGTGTGTTTGGTTTTGTTTTTGTGGTATCTGTATGTGTTGGGGCTTTGTGCTGGGAGAGAAGCTGAGCCCTGATTAGGGGGCGGGGCTTCACTGACTAGGGGTCCTATAAAGGCAGCAGCCAGTCAGGCAGCGGCACAGACAGCTGCAGTGGCACAGGAGCTAGCAAACAGAGCTGTAAACAGCGGAGTTTGAGTGGGAGTTCTGTTGGAGGAGAAGGTATTTGTGTGTGTGTTTGGTTTTGTATTGGTAGTATCTGTATGTGTAGAGGCTTGGAGGGGCTTTGTGCTGGGAGCGAAGCTGAGCCCTGATTAGGGAGCGGGGCTTCACTGACTAGGGGTCCTATGAAGGTAGCAGCCAGTCAGGCAGCGGCACAGGAGCTAGCAAACAGAGCTGGAAACAGGGGAGTTTGAGTGGGAGTTCTGTTGGAGGAGAAGGTATTTGTGTGTGTTTGATTTTGTATTGGTGGTATCTGTATGTGTAGGGGCTTTGTGCTGGGAGAGAAGCTGAGCCCTGATTAGGGGGCGGGGCTTCACTGACTAGGGGTCCTATAAAGGGAGCAGCCAGTCAGGCGGCGGCACGGACAGCTGCAGCGGCACAGGACCTAGCAAACAGAGCTGTAAGCAGGGGAGTTTGAGTGGGAGTTCTGTTGGAGGAGAAGGTATTTGTGTGTGTGTTTGGTTTTTGTATTGGTGGTATCTGTATGTGTAGGGGCTTGGAGGGGCTTTGTGCTGGGAGAGAAGCTGAGCCCTGATTAGGGGGCGGGGCTTCACTGACGAGGGGTCCTATAAAGGGAGCAGCCAGTCAGGCAGCGACACAGACAGCTGCAGCGGTACAGGAGCTAGCAAACAGAGCTGTAAACAGGGGAGTTTGAGTGGGAGTTCTGTTGGAGGAGAAGGTATTTTTGTGTGTTTGATTTTGTATTGGTGGTATCTGTATGTGTAGGGGCTTTGTGCTGGGAGAGAAACTGAGCCCTGATTAGGGGGCGGGGCTTCACTGACTACGGGTCCTATAAAGGTAGCAGCCAGTCAGGCATCGGCACAGACAGCTGCAGCGGCACAGGAGCTGGCAAACAGAGCTGTAAACAGGGGAGTTTGAATGGGATTTCTGTTTGAGGAGAAGGTATTTGTGTGTGTTTGGTTTTGTATTGGTAGTATCTGTATGTGCAGAGGCTTGGAGGGGCTTTGTGCTGGGAGAGAAGCTGAGCCCTGATTAGGGGGCGGGGCTTCACTGACTAGGGGTCCTATAAAGGTAGCAGCCAGTCAGGCAGTGGCACAGGAGCGAGCAAACAGAGCTGTAAACAGGGGAGTTTGAGTGGGAGTTCTGTTGGAGGAGAAGGTATTTGTGTGTGTTTGGTTTTGTATTGGTAGTATCTGTATGTGTAGAGGCTTGGAGGGGCTTTGTGCTGGGAGAGAAGCTGAGCCCTGATTAGGGGGCGGGGCTTCACTGACTAGGGGTCCTATAAAGGTAGCAGCCAGTCAGGCAGCGGCACAGGAGCTAGCAAACAGAGCTGTAAACAGGGGAGTTTGAGTGGGAGTTCTTTTGGAAGAGAAGGTATTTGTGTGTGTTTGGTTTTGTTTTGGTAGTATCTGTATGTGTAGGGGCTTTTTGCTGGGAGAGAAGCTGAGCCCTGATTAGGGGGCGGGGCTTCACTGACTAGGGGTCCTATAAAGGTAGCAGGCAGTCAGGCAGCGGCACAGACAGCTGCAGTGGCACAGGAGCTAGCAAACAGATCTGTAAAAAGGGGAGTTTGAGTGGGAGTTCTGTTGGAGGAGAAGGTATTTGTGTGTGTGTTTGGTTTTGTATTGGTGGTATCTATGTGTAGAGCCTTGGAGGGGCTTTGTGCTGGGAGAGAAGCTGAGCCCTGATTAGGGGGCGGGGCTTCACTGACTAGGGGTTCTATAAAGGTAGCAGCCAGTCAGGGAGTGGCACAGGAGCGAGCAAACAGAGCTGTAAACAGGGGAGTTTGAGTGGGAGTTCTGTTGGAGGAGAAGGTATTTCTGTTTGTTTGGTTTTGTATTGGTAGTATCTGTATGTTTAAGGGGCTTGGAGGGGCTTTGTGCTGGGAGAGAAGCTGAGCCCTGATTAGGGGGCGGGGCTTCACTGACTAGGGGTCCTATAAAGGTAGCAGCCAGTCAGGCAGCGGCACAGGAGTTAGCAAACAGAGCTGTAAACAGGGGAGTTTGAGTGGGACTTCTGTTGGAGGAGAAGGTATTTGTGTGTGCTTGGTTTTGTATTGGTAGTATCTGTATGTGTAGAGGCTTTGTGCTGGGAGAGAAGATGAGCCCTGATTAGGGGGCGGGGCTTCACTGACTAGGGGTACTATAAAGGGAGCAGCCAGTCAGGCAGGGGCACAGACAGCTGCAGCGGAACAGGAGCTAGAAAACAGAGCTGTAAACAGGGGAGTTTGAGAGGGAGTTCTGTTGGAGGAGAAGGTATTTGTGTGTGTGTTTGGTTTTGTATTGGTAGTATCTGTATGTGTAGAGGCTTGGAGCGGCTTTGTGCTGGGAGAGAAGCTGAGCCCTGATTAGGGGGCGGGGCTTCACTGACTACGGGTCCTATAAAGGTAGCAGCCAGTCAGGCATCGGCACAGACAGCTGCAGCGGCACAGGAGCTGGCAAACAGAGCTGTAAACAGGGGAGTTTGAGAGGGATTTCTGTTTGAGGAGAAGGTATTTGTGTGTGTTTGGTTTTGTATTGGTAGTATCTGTATGTGTAGAGGCTTGGATGGGCTTTGTGCTGGGAGCGAAGCTGAGCCCTGATTTGGGAGCGGGGCTTCACTGACTAGGGGTCCTATGAAGGTAGCAGCCAGTCAGGCAGCGGCACAGGAGCTAGCAAACAGAGCTGTAAACAGGGGAGTTTGAGTGGGAGTTCTGTTGGAGGAGAAGGTATTTGTGTGTGTTTGATTTTGTATTGGTGGTATCTGTATGTGTAGGGTCTTGGTGCTGGGAGAGAAGCTGAGCCCTGATTAGGGGGCGGGGCTTCAATGACCAGGGGTCCTATAAAGGCAGCAGCCAGTCAGGCAGCGGCACAGACAGCTGCAGTGGCACAGGAGCTAGCAAAGAGAGCTGTAAACAGGGGAGTTTGAGTGGGAGTTCTGTTGGAGGAGAAGGTATTTGTGTGTGTTTGGTTTTGTATTGGTGGTATCTGTATGTGTAGGGGCTTTGTGCTGGGAGAGAAGCTGAGCCCTGATTAGGGGGCGGGGCTTCACTGACTAGGGGTTCTATAAAGGTAGCAGCCAGTCAGGGAGTGGCACAGGAGCGAGCAAACAGAGCTGTAAACAGGGGAGTTTGAGTGGGAGTTCTGTTGGAGGAGAAGGTATTTCTGTTTGTTTGGTTTTGTATTGGTAGTATCTGTATGTTTAAGGGGCTTGGAGGGGCTTTGTGCTGGGAGAGAAGCTGAGCCCTGATTAGGGGGCGGGGCTTCACTGACTAGGGGTCCTATAAAGGTAGCAGCCAGTCAGGCAGCGGCACAGGAGTTAGCAAACAGAGCTGTAAACAGGGGAGTTTGAGTGGGACTTCTGTTGGAGGAGAAGGTATTTGTGTGTGCTTGGTTTTGTATTGGTAGTATCTGTATGTGTAGAGGCTTTGTGCTGGGAGAGAAGATGAGCCCTGATTAGGGGGCGGGGCTTCACTGACTAGGGGTACTATAAAGGGAGCAGCCAGTCAGGCAGGGGCACAGACAGCTGCAGCGGAACAGGAGCTAGAAAACAGAGCTGTAAACAGGGGAGTTTGAGAGGGAGTTCTGTTGGAGGAGAAGGTATTAGTGTGTGTGTTTGGTTTTGTATTGGTAGTATCTGTATGTGTAGAGGCTTTGTGCTGGGAGAGAAGATGAGCCCTGATTAGGGGGCGGGGCTTCACTGACTAGGTGTCCTATAAAGGTAGCAGCCAGTCAGGCAGCGGCACAGACAGCTGCAGTGGCACAGGAGCTAGCAAACAGAGCTGTAAAGAGGGGAGTTTGAGTGGGAGTTCTGTTGGAGGAGAACGTATTTGTGTACGTGTTTGGTTTTGTATTGGTGGTATCTGTATGTGTAGAGCCTTGGAGGGGCTTTGTGCTGGGAGAGAAGCTGAGCCCTGATTAGGGGCCGGGGCTTCACTGACGAGGGGTCCTATAAAGGGAGCAGCCAGTCAGGCAGCGACACAGACAGCTGCAGCGGTACAGGAGCTAGCAAACAGAGCTGTAAACAGGGGAGTTTGAGAGGGAGTTCTGTTGGAGGAGAAGGTATTTGTGTCTGTTTGGTTTTGTATTGGTAGTATCTGTATCTGTAGGGGCTTTTTGCTGAGAGAGAAGATGAGCCCTGATTAGGGGGCGGGGCTTCGCTGACTAGGGGTCCTATGAAGGTAGCAGCTAGTCAGGCAGCGGCACAGACAGCTGCAGCGGCACGGGAGCTAGCAAACAGAGCTGTAAACAGGGGAGTTTGAGTGGGAGTTCTGTTGGAGCAGAGGGTATTCGTGTGTGTTTGGTTTTGTATTGGTGGTATCTGTATGTGCAGGGGCTTTGTGCTGGGAGAGAAGCTGAGCCCTGATTAGGGGGCGGGGCTTCACTGACTAGGGGTCCTATAAAGGTAGCAGCCAGTCAGGCAGCGGCACAGACAGCTGCAGCGGCACAGGAGCTAGCAAACAGAGCTGTAAACAGGGGAGTTTGAGTGGGAGTTCTGTTGGAGGAGAAGGTATTTGTGTGTGTTTGGTTTTGTATTGGTGGTATCTGTATGTGTATAGGCTTGGAGGGGATTTGTGCTGGGAGAGAAGCTGAGCCCTGATTAGGGGGCGGGGCTTCGCTGACTAGGGGTCCTGTGATTGTAGCAGCCAGTCAGGCAGCGGCACAGACAGCTGCAGCGGCACAGGAGCTAGCAAACAGACCTGTAAACAGGGGAGTTTGAGTGGGAGTTCTGTTGGAGGAGAAGGTATTTGTGTGTGTTTGGTTTTGTATTGGTAGCATCTGTATGTGTAGAGGCTTGGAGGGGCTTTGTGCTGGGAGCGAAGCTGAGCCCTGATTAGGGGGCGGGTCTTCACTGACTAGGGGTCCTATAAAGGTAGCAGCCAGTCAGGCAGCGTCACAGACAGCTGCAGTGGCACAGGAGCAAGCAAACAGAGCTGTAAACAGGGGAGTTTGAGTGGGAGTTTTGTTGGAGGAGAAGGTATTTGTGTGTGTTTGGTTTTGTATTGGTGATATCTGTATGTGTAGGGGCTTTGTGCTGGGAGAGAAGCTGAGCCCTGATTAGGGGGCGGGGCTTCACTGACTAGGGGTTCTATAAAGGGAGCAGCCAGTCAGGCGGCGGCACGGACAGCTGCAGCGGCACAGGAGCTAGCAAACAGAGCTGTAAACAGGGGAGTTTGAGCGGGAGTTCTGTTGGAGGAGAAGGTATTTGTGTGTGTTTGGTTTTGTATTGGTGGTATCTGTATGTGTAGGGGCTTTGTGCTGGGAGAGAAGCTGAGCCCTGATTAGGGGGCGGGGCTTCACTGACTAGGGGTCCTATAACGTTAGCAGCCAGTCAGGCAGCGGCACAGACAGCTGCAGCGGCACAGGAGCTAGCAAACAGACCTGTAAACTGGGGAGTTTGAGAGGGAGTTCTGTTGGAGGAGAAGGTATTTGTGTCTGTTTGGTTTTGTATTGGTAGTATCTGTATCTGTAGGGGCTTTTTGCTGGGAGAGAAGATGAGCCCTGATTAGGGGGCGGGGCTTCGCTGACTAGGGGTCCTATGAAGGTAGCAGCTAGTCAGGCAGCGGCACAGACAGCTGCAGCGGCACGGGAGCTAGCAAACAGAGCTGTAAACAGGGGAGTTTGAGTGGGAGTTCTGTTGGAGCAGAGGGTATTTGTGTGTGTTTGGTTTTGTATTGGTGGTATCTGTATGTGCAGGGGCTTTGTGCTGGGAGAGAAGCTGAGCCCTGATTAGGGGGCGGGGCTTCACTGACTAGGGGTCCTATGATTGTAGCAGCCAGTCAGGCAGCGTCACAGACAGCTGCAGGGGCACAGGAGCTAGCAAACAGAGCTGTAAACAGGGGAGTTTGAGGGGGAGTTCTGTTGGAGGAGAAGGTATTTGTGTGTTTGGTTTTGTATTGGTAGAATCTGTATGTGTAGGGGCTTTGTGCTGGGAGAGAAGCTGAGCCCTGATTAGGGGGCGGGGCTTCACTGACTAGGGGTTCTATAAAGGGAGCAGCCAATCAGGCGGCAGCACGGACAACTGCAGTGGCACAGGAGCTTGCAAACTGAGCTGTAAACAGGGGAGTTTGAGTGGGAGTTCTGTTGGAGGAGAAGGTATTTGTGTTTGTTTGGTTTTGTATTGGTAGTATTTGTATGTGTAGAGGCTTGGAGGGGCTTGGAGCTGGGAGAGAAGCTGAGGCCTGATTAGGGGGCGGGGCTTCACTGACGAGGGGTCCTATAAAGGTAGCAGCCAGTCAGGCAGCGGCACAGACAGCTGCAGCGGCACAGGAGCTAGCAAACAGACCTGTAAACAGGGGAGTTTGAGAGGGAGTTCTGTTGGAGGAGAAGGTATTTGTGTGTGTTTGGTTTTGTATTGGTAGTATCTGTATGTGTAGAGGCTTGGAGGGGCTTTGTGCTGGGAGCGAAGCTGAGCCCTGATTAGGGGGCGGGGCTTCACTGACTAGGGGTTCTATAAAGGGAGCAGCCAGTCAGGCGGCGGCACAGACAGCTGCAGTGGCACAGGAGCTTGCAAACTGAGCTGTAAACAGGGGAGTTTGAGTGGGAGTTCTGTTGGAGGAGAAGGTATTTGTGTTTGTTTGGTTTTGTATTGGTAGCATCTGTATGTGTAGAGGCTTGGAGGGGCTTTGTGCTGGGAGCGAAGCTGAGCCCTGATTAGGGGGCGGGTCTTCACTGACTAGGGGTCCTATAAAGGTAGCAGCCAGTCAGGCAGCGTCACAGACAGCTGCAGTGGCACAGGAGCAAGCAAACAGAGCTGTAAACAGGGGAGTTTGAGTGGGAGTTCTGTTGGAGGAGAAGGTATTTGTGTGTGTTTGGTTTTGTATTGGTGATATCTGTAAGTGTAGGGGCTTTGTGCTGGGAGAGAAGCTGAGCCCTGATTAGGGGGCGGTGCTTCACTGACTAGGGGTCCTATAAAGGTAGCAGCCAGTCAGGCAGTGACACAGACAGCTGCAGTGGCACAGGAGCTTGCAAACTGAGCTGTAAACAGGGGAGTTTGAGTGGGAGTTCTGTTGGAGGAGAAGGTATTTGTGTTTGTTTGGTTTTGTATTGGTAGTATCTCTATGTGTAGGGGCTTTGTGCTGGGAGAAAAGCTGAGCCCTGATTAGGGGGCGGGGCTTCACTGATTAGGGGTACTATAAAGGGAGCAGCCAGTCAGGCAGCGGCACAGACAGCTGCAGCGGAACAGGAGCTAGAAAACAGAGCTGTAAACAGGGGAGTTTGAGAGGGAGTTCTGTTGGAGGAGAAGGTATTTGTGTGTGTGTTTGGTTTTGTATTGGTAGTATCTGTATGTGTAGAGGCTTGGAGGGGCTTTGTGCTGGGAGAGAAGCTGAGCCCTGATTAGGGGGCGGGGCTTCACTGACTAGGGGTCCTATAAAGTTAGCAGCCAGTCAGGCAGCGGCACAGACAGCTGCACCGGCACAGGAGCTAGCAAACAGACCTGTAAACTGGGGAGTTTGAGAGGGAGTTCTGTTGGAGGAGAAGGTATTTGTGTCTGTTTGGTTTTGTATTGGTAGTATCTGTATCTGTAGGGGCTTTTTGCTGGGAGAGAAGATGAGCCCTGATTAGGGGGCGGGGCTTCGCTGACTAGGGGTCCTATGAAGGTAGCAGCTAGTCAGGCAGCGGCACAGACAGCTGCAGCGGCACGGGAGCTAGCAAACAGAGCTGTAAACAGGGGAGTTTGAGTGGGAGTTCTGTTGGAGCAGAGGGTATTTGTGTGTGTTTGGTTTTGTATTGGTGGTATCTGTATGTGCAGGGGCTTTGTGCTGGGAGAGAAGCTGAGCCCTGATTAGGGGGCGGGGCTTCACTGACTAGGGGTCCTATAAAGGTAGCAGCCAGTCAGGCAGCGGCACAGACAGCTGCAGCGGCACAGGAGCTAGCAAACAGAGCTGTAAACAGGGGAGTTTGAGTGGGAGTTCTGTTGGAGGAGAAGGTATTTGTGTGTGTTTGGTTTTGTATTGGTGGTATCTGTATGTGTATAGGCTTGGAGGGGATTTGTGCTGGGAGAGAAGCTGAGCCCTGATTAGGGGGCGGGGCTTCGCTGACTAGGGGTCCTATGATTGTAGCAGCCAGTCAGGCAGCGTCACAGACAGCTGCAGGGGCACAGGAGCTAGCAAACAGAGCTGTAAACAGGGGAGTTTGAGTGGGAGTTCTGTTGGAGCAGAGGGTATTTGTGTGTGTTTGGTTTTGTATTGGTAGAATCTGTATGTGTAGGGGCTTTGTCCTGAGAGAGAAGCTGAGCCCTGATTAGGGGGCGGGGCTTCCCTGACTAGGGGTCCTATAAAGGTAGCAGCCAGTCAGGCAGCGGCGCAGGAGCTAGCAAACAGAGCTGTAAACAGGGGAGTTTGAGTGGGAGTTCTTTTGGAAGAGAAGTTATTTGTGTGTGTTTGGTTTTGTGTTGGTGGTATCTGTATGTGTAGGGGCTTTGTGCTGGGAGAGAAGCTGAGCCCTGATTAGGGGGCGGGGCTTCACTGACTCGGGGTCCTATAAAGGCAGCAGCCAGTCAGGCAGCGGCACAGACAGCTGCAGTGGCACAGGAGCTAGCAAACAGAGCTGTAAACAGGGGAGTTTGAGTGGGAGGTCTGTTGGAGGAGAAGGTATTTGTGTGTGTGTTTGGTCTTGTATTGGTAGTATATGTATGTGTAGAGGCTTGGAGGGGCTTTGTGCTGGGAGGGAAGCTGAGCCCTGATTAGGGGGCGGGGCTTCACAGACTAGGGGTTCTATAAAGGGAGCAGCCAGTCAGGCGGCGGCACAGACAGCTGCAGTGGCACAGGAGCTTGCAAACTGAGCTGTAAACAGGGGAGTTTGAGTGGGAGTTCTGTTGGAGGAGAAGGTATTTGTGTTTGTTTCGTTTTGTATTGGTAGTATTTGTATGTGTAGAGGCTTGGAGGGGCTTTGAGCTGGGAGAAAAGCTGAGGCCTGATTAGGGGGCGCGGCTTCACTGATGAGGGGTCCTATAAAGGTAGCAGCCAGTCAGGCAGCGGCACAGACAGCTGCAGCGGCACAGGAGCTAGCAAACAGACCTGTAAACAGGGGAGTTTGAGAGGGAGTTCTGTTGGAGGAGAAGGTATTTGTGTGTGTTTGGTTTTGTATTGGTAGTATCTGTATGTGTAGGGGCTTTGTGCTGGGAGAGAAGATGAGCCCTGATTAGGGGGCGGGTCTTAACTGACTAGGGGTCCTATAAAGGTAGCAGCCAGTCAGGCAGCGTCACAGACAGCTGCAGTGGCACAGGAGTAAGCAAACAGAGCTGTAAACAGGGGAGTTTGAGTGGGAGTTCTGTTGGAGGAGAAGGTATTTGTGCGTGTTTGGTTTTGTATTGGTAGTATCTGTATGTGTAGAGGCTTGGAGGGGCTTTGTGCTGGGAGAGAATCTGAGCCCTGATTAGGGGGCGGGGCTTCGCTGACTAGGGGTCCTATGATTGTAGCAGCCAGTCAGGCAGCGGCACAGACAGCTGCAGCGGCACAGGAGCTAGCAAACAGACCTGTAAACAGGGGAGTTTGAGTGGGAGTTCTGTTGGAGGAGAAGGTATTTGTGTGTGTTTGGTTTTGTATTGGTAGCATCTGTATGTGTAGAGGCTTGGAGGGGCTTTGTGCTGGGAGAGAAGCTGAGCCCTGATTAGGGGGCGGGGCTTAACTGACGAGGGGTCCTATAAAGGGAGCAGCCAGTCAGGCAGCGACACAGACAGCTGCAGCGGTACAGGAGCTAGCAAACAGAGCTGTAAACAGGGGAGTTTGAGTGGGAGTTCTTTTGGAGGAGAAGGTATTTGTCTGTGTGTTTGGTCTTGTATTGGTAGTATCTGTATGTGTAGAGGCTTGGAGGGGCTTTGTGCTGGGAGCGAAGCTGAGCCCTGATTAGGGGGCGGGGCTTCACTGACTAGGGGTCCTATAAAGTTAGCAGCCAGTCAGGCAGCGGCACAGACAGCTGCAGCGGCACAGGAGCTAGCAAACAGACCTGTAAACAGGGGAGTTTGAGTGGGAGTTCTGTTGGAGGAGAAGGTATTTGTGTGTGTTTGGTTTTGTATTGGTGATATCTGTATGTGTAGGGGCTTTGTGCTTGGAGAGAAGCTGAGCCCTGATTAGGGGGCGGGGCTTCACTGACTATGGGTCCTATAAAGGGAGCAGCCAGTCAGGCAGCAACACAGACAGCTGCAGCGGCACAGGAGCTAGCAAACAGAGCTGTAAACAGGGGAGTTTGAGTGGGAGTTCTGCTGGAGGAGAAGGTATTTGTGTGTGTTTGGTTTTGTATTGGTGGTATCTGTATGTGTATAGGCTTGGACGGGATTTGTGCTGGGAGAGAAGCTGAGCCCTGATTAGGGGGCGGGGCGTCGCTGACTACGGGTCCTATGATTGTAGCAGCCAGTCAGGCAGCGTCACAGACAGCTGCAGGGGCACAGGAGCTAGCAAACAGAGCTGTAAACAGGGGAGTTTGAGTGGGAGTTCTGTTGGAGGAGAAGGTATTTGTGTGTGTTTGGTTTTGTATTGGTGGTATCTGTATGTGTATAGGCTTGGACGGGATTTGTGCTGGGAGAGAAGCTGAGCCCTGATTAGGGGGCGGGGCGTCGCTGACTACGGGTCCTATGATTGTAGCAGCCAGTCAGGCAGCGTCACAGACAGCTGCAGGGGCACAGGAGCTAGCAAACAGAGCTGTAAACAGGGGAGTTTGAGTGGGAGTTCTGTTGGAGGAGAAGGTATTTGTGTGTGTTTGGTTATGTATTGGTAGCATGTGTATGTGTAGGGGCTTTGTGCTGGGAGAGAAGCTGAGCCCTGATTAGGGGGCGGGGCTTCACTGACTAGGGGTTCTATAAAGGGAGCAGCCAGTCAGGCGGCGGCACGGACAGCTGCAGCGGCACAGGAGCTAGCAAACAGAGCTGTAAACAGGGGAGTTTGAGTGGGAGTTCTGTTGGAGGAGAAGGTATTTGTGTTTGTTTGGTTTTGTATTGGTAGTATTTGTATGTGTAGAGGCTTGGAGGGGCTTTGTGCTGGAAGAGAAGCTGAGGTCTGATTAGGGGGCGGGGCTTCACTGACGAGGGGTCCTATAAAGGGAGCAGCCAGTCAGGCAGCGGCACAGACAGCTGCAGCGGCACAGGAGCTAGCAAACAGACCTGTAAACAGGGGAGTTTGAGAGGGAGTTCTGTTGGAGGAGAAGGTATTTGTGTGTGCTTGGTTTTGTATTGGTAGTATCTGTATGTGTAGAGGCTTTGTGCTGGGAGAGAAGCTGAGCCCTGATTAGGGGGCGGGGCTTCACTGACTAGAGGTCCTATAAAGGTAGCAGCCAGTCAGGCAGCGGCACAGGAGCTAGCAAAAAGAGCTGTAAACAGGGGAGTTTGAGTGGGAGTTCTGTTGGAGGAGAAGGTATTTGTGTGTGTTTGGTTTTGTATTGGTGGTATCTGTATGTGTAGGGGCTTTGTGCTGGGAGAGAAGCTGAGCCCTGATTCGGGGGCGGGGCTTCACTGACTAGGGGTCCTATAAAGGTAGCAGCCAGTCAGGCAGCGGCACAGACAGCTGCAGCGGCACAGGTGCTAGCAAACAGACCTGTAAACAGGGGAGTTTGAGAGGGAGTTCTGTTGGAGGAGAAGGTATTTGTGTGTGTGTTTGGTTTTGTATTGGTGGTATCTGTATGTGTATAGGCTTGGAGGGGATTTGTGCTGGGAGAGAAGCTGAGCCCTGATTAGGGGGCGGGGCTTCGCTGACTAGGGGTCCTATGATTGTAGCAGCCAGTCAGGCAGCGTCACAGACAGCTGCAGGGGCACAGGAGCTAGCAAACAGAGCTGTAAACAGGGGAGTTTGAGTGGGAGTTCTGTTGGAGGAGAAGGTATTTGTGTGTGTTCGGTTTTGTATTGGTAGTGTCTGTATGTGTACGGGCTTTGTGCTGGGAGAGAAGCTGAGCCCTGATTAGGGGACGAGGCTTCACTGACTAGGGGTCCTATAAAGGTAGCAGCCAGTCAGACAGCAGCACAGGAGCTAGGAAACAGTGCTGTAAGCAGGGGAGTTTGAGTGGGAGTTCTGTTGGAGGAGAAGGTATTTGTGTGTGTTTTTTTGTATTGGTATTATCTGTATGTGTAGAGGCTTGGAGGGGCTTTGTGCTGGGAGAGAAGCTGAGCCCTGATTAGGGGGCGGGGCTTCACTGACTAGGGGTCCTATAAAGGTAGCAGCCAGTCAGGCAGCGGCAGACAGCTGCAGCGGCACAGGAGCTAGCAAACAGAGCTTTAAACAGGGGAGTTTGAGTGGGAGTTCTGTTGGAGGAGATGGTATTTGTGTGTTTGTTTTTGTGTTGGTAGTATCTGTATGTGTAGAGGCTTGGAGGGGCTTTGTGCTTTGAGTGAAGCTGAGCCCTGATTAGGGGGCGGGGCTGACTGACTAGGGGTCCTATAAAGGTAGCAGCCAGTCAGGCAGCGGCACAGGAGCTAGCAAACAGACCTGTAAACAGGGGAGTTTGAGTGGGAGTTCTGTTGGAGGAGAAGGTACTTGTGTGTGTTCGGTTTTGTATTGGTAGTATCTGTATGTGTATGGGCTTTGTGCTGGGAGAGAAGCTGAGCCCTGATTAGGGGGCGGGGCTTCACTGACTAGGGGTCCTATAAAGGTAGCAGCCAGTCAGGCAGCGGCACAGCAGCTAGCAAACAGATCTGTAAACAGGGGAGTTTGAGTGAAAGTTCTGTTGGAGGAGAAGGTATTTGTGTGTGTTTTTGTATTGGTATTATCTGTATGTGTAGAGGCTTGGAGGGGCTTTGTGCTGGGAGTGAAGCTGAGCCCTGATCAGGGGGCGGGGCTTCACTGACTAGGGGTCCTATAAAGGTAACAGCCAGTCAGGCAGCGGCACAGGAGCTAGCAAACAGAGCTGTAAGCAGGGGAGTTTGAGTGGGAGTTCTTTTGGAGGAGAAGGTATTTGTGCGTTTTTTTGGATTGGTAGTATCTGTATGTGTAGAGGCTTGGAGGGGCTTTGTGCTGGGAGAGAAGCTGAGACCTGATCAGGGGGCGGGGCTTCACTGACTAGGGGTCCTATAGAGGTAGCAGCCAGTCAGGCAGCGGCACAGGAGCTAGCAAACAGACCTGTAAACAGGGGAGTTTGAGTGGGAGTGCTGTTGGAGGAGAAGGTATTTGTGTGTGTTTTTGTATTGGTATTATCTGTATGTGTAGAGGCTTGGAGGGGCTTTGTGCTGGGAGAGAAGCTGGGCCCTGATTAGGGGGCGGGGATTCACTGACTAGGGGTCCTATAAAGGGAGCAGCCAGTCAGGCAGCGGCACAGACAGCTGCAGTGGCACAGGCGCTAGCAAGCAGAGCTGTAAACAGGGGAGTTTGAGTGGGAGTTCTGTTGGAGGAGAAGGTATTTGTGTGTTTTTTTGTATTGGTAGTATCTGTATATGTAGAGGCTTGGAGGGGCTTTGTGCTGGGAGAGAAGCTGAGCCCTGATTAGGGGGCGGGGCTTCACTGACTAGGGGTCCTATAAAGGGAGCAGCCAGTCAGGCAGCGGAAGAGGAGCTAGCAAACAGAGCTGTAAGCAGGGGAGTTTGAGTGGGAGTTCTGTTGTAGGAGAAGTTATTTGTGTGTGTTTGGTTTTGTATTGGTAGTATCTGTATGTGTACGGGCTGTGTGCTGGGAGAGAATCTGAGCCCTGATTAGGGGTCCTATAAAGGTAGCAGCCAGTCAGGCAGCGGCACAGGAGCTAGCAAACAGAGCTGTAAACAGGGGAGTTTGAGTGGGAGTTCTGTTGTAGGAGAAGTTATTTGTGTGTGTTTGGTTTTGTATTGGTAGTACTTGTGGGTGTAGAGGCTTGGAGGGGCTTTGTGCTGGGAGAGAATCTGAGGCCTGATTAGGGGGGGGGGCTTCCCAGACTAGAGGTCCTATAAGGGTAGCAGCCAGTCAGGCAGCGGCACAGGAGCTAGCAAACAGAGCTGTAAACAGGGGAGTTTGAGTGGGAGTTCTGTTGGAGGAGAAGGTATTTGTGTGTGTTTGGTTTTGTATTGTTAGTATCTGTATATGTAGAGGCTTGGAGGGGCTTTGTGCTGGAAGAGAAGCTGAGCCCTGATTAGGGGGCGGGGCTTCACTGACTAGGGGTCCTATAAAGGTAGCAGCCAGTCAGGCAGCAGCACAGTCAGCTGCAGCGGCACAGGAGCTAGCAAACAGAGCTGTAAACAGGGGAGTTTGAGTGGGAGTTCTGTTGGAGGAGAAGGTATTTGTGTGTGTTTGGTTTTGTTTTGGTAGTATCTGTATCTGTAGGGGCTTTTTGCTGGGAGAGAAGATGAGCCCTGATTAGGGAGCGGGGCTTCACTGACCAGGGGTCCTATAAAGGTGGCAGCCAGTCAGGCAGCGGCACAGACAGCTGCAGTGGCACAGGAGCTTGCAAACTGAGCTGTAAACAGGGGAGTTTGAGTGGGAGTTTTGTTGGAGGAGAAGGTATTTGTGTTTGTTTGGTTTTGTATTGGTAGTATCTGTATGTGTAGAGGCTTGGAGGGGCTTTGTGCTGGGAGAGAAGCTGAGCCCTGATTAGGGGGCGTGGCTTCACTGACTAGGGGTCCTATAAAGCTAGCAGCCAGTCAGGCAGCGGCACAGACAGCTGCAGCGGCACAGGAGCTTGCAAACTGAGCTGTAAACAGGGGAGTTTGAGTGGGAGTTCTGTTGGAGGAGAAGGTATTTGTGTGTGCTTGGTTTTGTATTGGTAGTATCTGTATGTGTAGAGGCTTTGTGCTGGGAGAGAAGCTGAGCCCTGATTAGGGGGCGGGGCTTCACTGACTAGAGGTCCTATAAAGGTAGCAGCCAGTCAGGCAGCGGCACAGGAGCTAGCAAAAAGAGCTGTAAACAGGGGAGTTTGAGTGGGAGTTCTGTTGGAGGAGAAGGTATTTGTGTTTGTTTGGTTTTGTATTGGTAGTATCTGTATGTGTAGAGGCTTGGAGGGGCTTTGTGCTGGGAGAGAAGCTGAGCCTTGATTAGGGGGCGTGGCTTCACTGACTAGGGGTCCTATAAAGCTAGCAGCCAGTCAGGCAGCGGCAGAGGCAGCTGCAGTGGCACAGGAGCTAGCAAACAGAGCTGTAAACAGGGGAGTTTGAGTGGGAGTTCTGTTGGAGGAGAAGGTATTTGTATATGTGTTTGGTTTTGTATTGGTGGTATCTGTATGTGTAGAGCCTTGGAGGGGCTTTGTGCTGGGAGAGAAGCTGAGCCCTGATCAGGGGGCGGGGCTTCACTGACTAGGGGTCCTATGAAGGTAGCAGCCAGTCAGGCAGCGGCACAGGAGCTAGCAAACAGAGCTGTAAACAGGGGAGTTTGAGTGGGAGGTCTGTTGGAGGAGAAGGTATTTGTGTGTGTGTTTGGTTTTGTATTGGTGGTATCTGTATGTGTAGGGGCTTTGTGCTGGGAGAGAAGCTGAGCCCTGATTCGGGGGCGGGGCTTCACTGACTAGGGGTCCTATAAAGGTAGCAGCCAGTCAGGCAGCGGCACAGACAGCTGCAGCGGCACAGGTGCTAGCAAACAGACCTGTAAACAGGGGAGTTTGAGAGGGAGTTCTGTTGGAGGAGAAGGTAGTTGTGTGTGTGTTTGGTTTTGTATTGGTGGTATCTGTATGTGTATAGGCTTGGAGGGTCTTTGTGCTGGGAGAGAAGCTGAGCCCTGATTAGGGGGCGGGGCTTCGCTGACTAGGGGTCCTATGATTGTAGCAGCCAGTCAGGCAGCGTCACAGACAGCTGCAGGGGCACAGGAGCTAGCAAACAGAGCTGTAAACAGGGGAGTTTGAGTGGGAGTTCTGTTGGAGGAGAAGGTATTTGTGTGTGTTCGGTTTTGTATTGGTAGTGTCTGTATGTGTACGGGCTTTGTGCTGGGAGAGAAGCTGAGCCCTGATTAGGGGACGAGGCTTCACTGACTAGGGGTCCTATAAAGGTAGCAGCCAGTCAGACAGCAGCACAGGAGCTAGGAAACAGTGCTGTAAGGAGGGGAGTTTGAGTGGGAGTTCTGTTGGAGGAGAAGGTATTTGTGTGTGTTTTTTTGTATTGGTAGTATCTGTATGTGTAGAGGCTTGGAGGGGCTTTGTGCTGGGAGAGAAGCTGAGCCCTGATTAGGGGGCGGGGCTTCACTGACTAGGGGTCCTATAAAGGTAGCAGCCAGTCAGGCAGCGGCAGACAGCTGCAGCGGCACAGGAGCTAGCAAACAGAGCTTTAAACAGGGGAGTTTGAGTGGGAGTTCTGTTGGAGGAGATGGTATTTGTGTGTTTGTTTTTGTGTTGGTATCATCTGTATGTGTAGAGGCTTGGAGGGGCTTTGTGCTTTGAGTGAAGCTGAGCCCTGATTAGGGGGCGGGGCTGACTGACTAGGGGTCCTATAAAGGTAGCAGCCAGTCAGGCAGCGGCTAAGACAGCTGCAGCGGCACAGGAGCTAGCAAACAGAGCTGTAAACAGGGGAGTTTGAGTGGGAGTTCTGTTGGAGGAGTAGGTATTTGTGTGTGTTTTTGTATTGGTAGTATCTGTATGTGTAGAGGCTTGGAGGGGCGAGGTGCTGCGAGAGAAGCTGAGCCCTGATTAGGGGGCGGGGCTTCACTGATTAGGGGTCCTATAAAGGTACCAGCCAGTCAGGCAGCGGCACAGGAGCTAGCAAACAGACCTGTAAACAGGGGAGTTTGAGTGGGAGTTCTGTTGGAGGAGAAGGTATTTGTGTGTGTGTGTGTGTGTTTGGTTTTGTATTGGTAGTATCTGTATGTGTAGGGGCTTTGTGCTGGGAGAGAAGCTGAGCCCTGATTAGGGTGCGGGTCTTCCCTGACTAGGGGTCCTATAAAGGTAGCACCAGGTCAGGCAGCGGCACGGACAGCTGCAGTGGCACAGGAGCTAGCAAACAGAGCTGTAAACAGGAGAGTTTGAGTGGGAGTTCTGTTGGAGGAGAAGGTATTTGTGTGTGTTTGGTTTTGTATTGGTAGTATCTGTATGTGTAGGGCCTTTGTGCTGGGAGAGAAGCTGAGCCTGATTAGGGGTCCTATAAAGGTAGCAGCCAGTCAGGCAGTGGCACAGACAGCTGCAGCGGCACAGGAGCTAGCAAACAGAGCTGTAAACAGGAGAGTTTGAGTGGGAGTTCTGCTGGAGGAGAACGTATTTGTGTGTGTTTGGTTTTGTATTGGTAGTATCTGTATGTGTAGGGGCTTTGTGCTGGGAGAGAAGCTGAGCCCTGATTAGGGGGCGGGGTTTCCCTGACTAGGGGTCCTATAAAGGTAGCAGCCAGTCAGGCAGCGGCACAGGAGCTAGCAAACGGAGCTGTAAACAGGGGAGTTTGAGTGGGAGTTCTGTTGGAGGAGAACGTATTTGTGCGTGTTTGGTTTTGTATTGGTTGTATCTGTATGTGTAGGGGCTTGGCGGGGCTTTGTGCTTGGAGAGAAGCTGAGCCCTGATTAGGGGGCGGGTCTTCCCTGACTAGGGGTCCTATAAAGGTAGCAGCAAGTCAGGCAGCGGAACAGACAGCTGCAGCGGCACAGGAGCTAGCAAACAGAGCTGTAAACAGGGGAGTTTGAGTGGGAGTTCTGTTGGAGGAGAAGGTATTTGTGTGTGTTTGGTTTTGTATTGGTAGTATCTGTACGTTTAGGGGCTTTGTGCTGGGAGAGAAAATGAGCCCTGACTAGGGGGCGGGGCTTCACTGACTAGAGGTACTATAAAGGTAGCAGCCAGTCAGGCAGTTGCACAGACCGCTGCAGCGGCACAGGAGCTAGCAAACAGAGCTGTAAACAGGGGCGTTTGAATGGGAGTTCTGTTGGAGGAAAAGGTATTTGTGTGTTTGGTTTTGTATTGGTAGTATCTGTACGTGTAGGGGCTTTGTGCTGGGAGAGAAGCTGAGCCCTGATTAGGGGGCGGGGCTTCCCTGACTGGGGGTCCTATAAAGGTAGCAGCCAGTCAGGCAGCGGCACAGGAGCTAGCAAACAGAGCTGTAAACAGGGGAGTTTGAGTGGGAGTTCTGTTGGAGGAGAAGGTATTTGTGTGTGTGTGTGTGTTTGGTTTTGTATTGGTAGTATCTGTATATGTAGAGGCTTGGAGGGGCTTTGTGCTGGAAGAGAACCTGAGCCCTGATTAGGGGGCGGGGCTTCACTGACTAGGGGTCCTATAAAGGTAGCAGCCAGTCAGGCAGCAGCACAGACAGCTGCAGCAGCACAGGAGCTAGCAAACAGAGCTGTAAACAGGGGAGTTTGAGTGGGAGTTCTGTTGGAGGAGAAGGTATTTCTGTGTGTTTAGTTTTGTATTGGTAGTATCTGTATGTGTAGGGGCATCGTGCTGGGAGAGAAGCTGAGCCCTGATTAGGGGTCCTATAAAGGTAGCAGCCAGTCAGGCAGTTGCACAGACCGCTGTAGCGGCACAGGAGCTAGCAAACAGAGCTGTAAACAGGGGCGTTTGAGTGGGAGTTCTGTTGGAGGAAAAGGTATTTGTGTGTTTGGTTTTGTATTGGTAGTATCTGTACGTGTAGGGGCTTTGTGCTGGGAGAGAAGCTGAGCCCTGATTAGGGGGCGGGGCTTCCCTGACTGGGGGTCCTATAAAGGTAGCAGCCAGTCAGGCAGCGGCACAGGAGCTAGCAAACAGAGCTGTAAACAGGGGCGTTTGAGTGGGAGTTCTGTTGGAGGAGAAGGTATTTGTGTGTGTTTGGTTTTGTATTGGTAGTATCTCTATGTGTAGGGGCTTTGTGCTGGGAGAAAAGCTGAGCCCTGATTAGGGGGCGGGGCTTCACTGATTAGGGGTCCTATAAAGGGAGCAGCCAGTCAGGCAGGGGCACAGACAGCTGCAGCGGAACAGGAGCTAGCAAACAGAGCTGTAAACAGGGGAGTTTGAGAGGGAGTTCTGTCGGAGGAGAAGGTATTTGTGTGTGTGTTTGGTTTTGTATTGGTAGTATCTGTATGTGTAGAGGCTTGGAGGGGCTTTGTGCTGGGAGAGAAGCTGAGCCCTGATTAGGGGGCGGGGATTCGCTGACTAGGGGTCCTATGAAGGTAGCAGCCAGTCAGGCAGCGGCACAGACAGCTGCAGCGGCACAGGAGCTAGCAAACAGAGCTGTAAACAGGGGAGTTTGAGTGGGAGTTCTGTTGGAGGAGAAGGTATTTGTGTGTGTGCTTGGTTTTGTACTGGTAGTATCTGCATGTGTAGGGACTTTGTGCTGGCAGAGAAGCTGAGCCCTGATTAGGGGGCGGGGCTTCCCTGACTAGGCGTCCTATAAAGGGAGCAGCCATACAGGCAGTGGCACAGACAGCTGCAGCGGCACAGGAGCTAGCAAACAGACCTGTAAACAGGGGAGTTTGAGTGGGAGTTCTGTTGGAGGAGAAGGTATTTGTGTGAGTATCTGTATGTGTAGGGGGTTTGTGCTGGGAGAGAAGCTGAGCCCTGATTAGGGGGCGGGGCTTCACTGACTAGGGGTCCTATAAAGGGAGCAGCCAGTCAGGCAGCGGCACCGGAGGCAGCAAACAGAGCTGTAAACAGGGGAGTTTGAGTGTTAGTTCTGTTGGAGGAGAAGGTATTTGTGTGTGTTTGGTTTTGTATTGGTAGTATCTGTATGCGTATAGGCTTGTAGGGGCTTCGTGCTGGGAGAGAAGCTGAGCCCTTATGAGGGGGCGGGGCTTCCCTGACTAGGGGTCCTATAAAGGGGGCAGCCAGTCAGACAGCGGCACAGGAGCTAGCAAACAGAGCTGTAAACGGGAGTTTGAGTGGGAGTTCTGTTGGAGGAGAAGGTATTGGTGTGTGTTTGGTTTTGTATTGGTAGTATCTGTATGCGTAGAGGCTTGTAGGGGCTTTGTGCTGGGAGAGAAGCTGAGCCCTTATGAGGGGGCGGAGCTTCCCTGACTAGGGGTCCTGTAAAGGGGGCAGCCAGTCAGACAGCGGCACAGGAGCTAGCAAACAGAGCTGTAAACAGGGGAGTTTGAGTGGGAGTTCTGTTGGAGGAGAAGGTATTTGTGTGTGTTTGGTTTTGTATTGGTCGTATCTGTATGTGTAGGGAATTTGTGCTGGGAGAGAAGCTGAGCCCTGATGAGGGGGCGGGGCTTCACGGACTAGGGGTCCTATAAAGGTAGCAGCCAGTCAGGCAGCGGCACAGACAGCTGCTGTGGCACAGGAGCTAACAAACAGAGCTGTAAACAGGGGAGTTTGAGTGGGAGTTCTGTTGGAGGAGAAGGTATTTGTGTGAGTATCTGTATGTGTAGGGGCTTTGTGCTGGGAGAGAAGCTCAGCCCTGATTAGGGGGCGGGGCTTCACGGCAAGGGGTCCTATAAAGGTCGCAGCCAGTCAGGCAGTGGCACAGGAGCTAGCAAACAGAGCTGTAAACAGGGGAGTTTGAGTGGGAGTTCTGTTGGAGGAGAAGGTATTTGTGTGTGTTTGGTTTTGTATTGGTAGTATCTGTATGTGTAGGGGCTTGGAGGGGCTTTGTGCTGGGAGAGAAGCTGAGCCCTGATAAAGGGGCGGGGCTTCACTGACTAGGGGTCCTATAAAGGTAGCAGCCAGTCAGGCAGTGGAACAGACAGCTGCAGTGGCACAGGAGCTAGCAAACAGAGCTGTAAACAGGGGAGTTTGAGTGGGAGTTGTGTTGGAGGAGAAGGTATTTGTGTGTGTTTGGTTTTGTATTGGTAGTATCTGTATGTGTAGAGGCTTGGAGGGTCTTTGTGCTGGGAGAGAAGCTGAGCCCTGATTAGAAGGCGGGGCTTCACTGACCAGGGGTCCTATCAAGGTAGCAGCCAGTCAGGCAGCGGCACATACAGCTGCAGTGGCACAGAAGCTAGCAAACAGAGCTGTAAAAAGGGGAGTTCTGTTGGAGGAGAAGGTATTTGTGTGTGTTCGGTTTTGTATTGGTAGTATCAGTATGTGTAGAGGCTTGGAGGGGCTTTGTGCTGGGACAGAAGCTGAGCCCTGATTAGGGGGCGGGGCTTCACTGACGAGGGGTCCTGTAAAGGTAGCAGCCAGTCAGGCAGCGGCACAGACAGCTGCAGCGGCACAGGAGCTAGCAAACAGAGCTGTAAAAAGGGGAGTTTGAGTGGGAGTTCTGTTGGAGGAGAAGTTATTTGTGTGTGTGTTTGGTTTTGTTTTGGTAGTATCTGTATGTGTAGGAGCTTGTAGGGGCTTTGTGCTGGGAAACAAGCTGAGCCCTGATTAGGGGGCGGGGCTTCACTGACTAGGGGGTCCTATAAAGGTAGCAGCCAGTCAGGCAGCGGCACAGGAGCCAGCAAATAGAGCTGTAAGCAGGGGAGTTTGACTGGGAGTTCTGTTGGAGGAGAAGGTATTTGTGTGTGTTTGGTTTTGTATTGGTAGTATCTGTATGTGTAGGGGCTTTGTGCTGTGAGAGAAGCTGAGCCCTGATTAGGGGGCGGGGCTTCACTGACTAGGGGTCCTATAAAGGTAGGAGCCAGTCAGGCAGCGGCACAGGTGCTAGGAAACAGAGCTGTAAACAGGGGAGTTTGAGTGGGAGTTCTGTTGGAGGAGAAGGTATTTGTGCGTGTTTGGTTTTGCATTGTTAGTATCTGTATGTGTAGGGGCTTGGCGGGGCTTTGTGCTTGGAGAGAAGCTGAGCCCTGATAAAGGGGCGGGGCTTGACTGACTAGGGGTCCTATAAAGGTAGCAGCCAGTCAGGCAGTGGAACAGACAGGTGCAGCGGCACAGGAGCTAGCAAACAGAGCTGTAAGCAGGGGAGTTTGAGTGGGAGTTCTGTTGGAGGAGAAGGTATTTGTGTGTTCTTTTGTATTGGTAGTATATGTATGTGTAGAGGCTTGAAGGGGCTTTGTGCTGTGAGAGAAGCTGAGCCCTGATTAGGGGGCGGGGCTTCACTGACTAGGGGTCCTATAAAGGTAGGAGCCAGTCAGGCAGCGGCACAGGAGCCAGCAAACAGAGCTGTAAGCAGGGGAGTTTGAGTGGGAGTTCTGTTGGAGGAGAAGGTATTTGTGTGTGTGTTTGGTTTTGTATTGGTGGTATCTGTATGTGTAGAGGCTTGGAGGGGAGTTGTGCTCGGAGAGAAGCTGAGCCCTGATTAGGGGGCGGGGCTTCACTGACTAGGGGTCCTATAAAGGTAGGAGCCAGTCAGGCAGCGGCACAGGAGCCAGCAAACAGAGCTGTAAACAGGGGAGTTTGAGTGGGAGTTCTGTTGGAGGAGAAGGTATTTGTGTCTGTTTGGTTTTGTATTGGTGGTATCTGTATGTGCAGGGGCTTTGTGCTGGGAGAGAAGCTGAGCCCTGATTAGGGGGCGGGGCTTCACTGACTAGGGGTCCTATAAAGGGAGCAGCCAGTCAGGCAGCGGCACAGACAGCTGCAGCGGCACAGGAGCTATCAAACAGAGCTGTAAACAGGGGAGTTTGAGTGGGAGTTCTGTTGGAGGAGAAGGTATTTGTGTGTTTGGTTTTGTATTGGTAGTATCTGTATGTGTAGAGGCTTGGAGGGGCTTTGTGCTGGGGGAGAAGCTGGACCCTGATTAGGGGGCGGGGCTTCACTGACTAGGGGTCCTATAAAGCTAGCAGCCAGTCAGGCAGCGGCACAGGAGCTAGCAAACAGACCAGTAAACAGGGGAGTTTGAGTGGGAGTTCTGTTGGAGGAGAAGGTATTTGTGTGTGTTTTTGTATTGGTATTATCTGTATGTGTAGAGGCTTGGAGGGGCTTTGTGCTGGGAGAGAAGCTGGGCCCTGATTAGGGGGCGGGGCTTCACTGACTAGGGGTCCTATAAAGGGAGCAGCCAGTCAGGCAGCGGCACATACAGCTGCAGTGGCACAGAAGCTAGCAAACAGAGCTGTAAAAAGGGGAGTTCTGTTGGAGGAGAAGGTATTTGTGTGTGTTTGGTTTTGTATTGGTAGTATCAGTATGTGTAGAGGCTTGGAGGGGCTTTGTGCTGGGACAGAAGCTGAGCCCTGATTAGGGGGCGGGGCTTCACTGACGAGGGGTCCTGTAAAGGTAGCAGCCAGTCAGGCAGCGGCACAGACAGCTGCAGCGGCACAGGAGCTAGCAAACAGAGCTGTAAAAAGGGGAGTTTGAGTGGGAGTTCTGTTGGAGGAGAAGTTATTTGTGTGTGTGTTTGGTTTTGTTTTGGTAGTATCTGTATGTGCAGGGGCTTTGTGCTGGGAGAGAAGCTGAGTCCTGATTAGGGGGCGGGGCTTCACTGACTAGGGGGTCCTATAAAGGCAGCAGCCAGTCAGGCAGCGGCACAGACAGCTGCAGTGGCAGAGGAGCTTGCAAAGAGAGCTGTAAACAGGGGAGTTTGAGCGGGAGTGATGTTGGAGGAGAACGTGTTTGTGTTAGTTTGGTTTTGTATTGGTAGTATCTGTATGTGTAGGAGCTTGTAGGGGCTTTGTGCTGGGAAACAAGCTGAGCCCTGATTAGGGGGCGGGGCTTCACTGACTAGGGGGTCCTATAAAGGTAGCAGCCAGTCAGGCAGCGGCACAGGAGCTAGGAAACAGAGCTGTAAACAGGGGAGTTTGAGTGGGAGTTCTGTTGGAGGAGAAGGTGTTTGTGTTTGGTTTTGTATTGGTAGTATCTGTATGTGTAAAGGCTTGGAGGGGCTTTGTGCTGGGAGAGAAACTGAGCCCTGATTAGGGGGCGGGGTTTCACTGACTAGGGGTCCTATAAAGGTAGCAGCCAGTCAGGCAGCGGCACAGACAGCTGCAGCGGCTCAGGAGCTAGGAAGCAGAGCTGTCAACAGGGGAGTTTGACTGGGAGTTCTGTTGGAGGAGAAGGTATTTGTGTGTGTTTGGTTTTGTATTGGTAGTATCTGTATGTGTAGGGGCTTGGTGGTGGGAGAGAAA
The DNA here is from genome assembly GCF_965140285.1 of Lepidochelys kempii. Classification (NCBI taxonomy): domain Eukaryota; kingdom Metazoa; phylum Chordata; order Testudines; family Cheloniidae; genus Lepidochelys; species Lepidochelys kempii. Next base: position 19,258,997 of record NC_136400.1, on the reverse strand, counting down.
CTGAGCCCTGATTAGGGGGCGGGGCTTCACCTACTAGGGGTCCTATAAAGGTAGCGGCACAGACAGCTGCAGCGGCACAGGAGCTAGCAAACAGAGCTGTAAAAAGGGGAGTTTGAGTGGGAGTTCTGTTGGAGGAGAAGTTATTTGTGTGCGTGTTTGGTTTTGTTTTGGTAGTATCTGTATGTGCAGGGGCTTTGTGCTGGGAGAGAAGCTGAGCCCTGATTAGGGGGCGGGGCTTCACTGACTAGGGGACCTATAAAGGTAGCAGCCAGTCAGGCAGCGGCACAGGAGCTAGCAAACAGAGCTGTAAACAGGGGAGTTTGAGCGGGAGTGATGTTGGAGGAGAACGTGTTTGTGTTAGTTTGGTTTTGTATTGGTAGTATATGTATGTGTAGAGGCTTGTAGGGGCTTTGTGCTGGGAAACAAGCTGAGCCCTGATTAGGGGGCGGGGCTTCACTGACTAGGGGTCCTATAAAGGTAGCAGGCAGTCAGGCAGCGGCACAGGAGCTAGGAAAGAGAGCTGTAAACAGGGGAGTTTGAGTGGGAGTTCTGTTGGAGGAGAAGGTGTTTGTGTTAGGTTTTGTATTGGTAGTATCTGTATGTGTAGAGGCTTGGAGGGGCTTTGTGCTGGGAGAGAAGCTGAGCCCTGATTAGGGGGCGGGGCTTCACTGAGTAGGGGTCCTATAAAGGTAGCAGCCAGTCAGGCCGCGGCACAGAGAGCTGCAGCGGCACAGGAGCTAGCAAACAGAGCTGTAAGCAGGGGAGTTTGAGTGGGAGTTCTGTTGGAGGAGAAGGTATTTGTGTGTTCTTTTGTATTGGTAGTATATGTATGTGTAGAGGCTTGAAGGGGCTTTGTGCTGTGAGAGAAGCTGAGCCCTGATTAGGGGGCGGGGCTTCCCTGACTAGGGGTCCTATAAAGGTAGCAGCCAGTCAGGCAGCGGCACAGGAGCTAGCAAACAGAGCTGTAAAGAGGGGAGTTTGAGAGGGAGTTCTATTGGAGGAGAAGGTATTTGTGTGTGTTGGTTTGGTTTTGCATTGGTAGTATCTGTATGAGTAGGGGCTTTGTGTTGGGAGAGAAGCTGAGCCCTGATTAGGGGCGGGGCTTCACCTACTAGGGGTCCTATAAAGGTAGCGGCACAGACAGCTGCAGCGGCACAGGAGCTAGCAAACAGAGCTGAAAACAGGGAAGTTTGAGTGCGAGTTCTGTTGGAGGAGAAGGTATTTGTGTGTGTTTGGTTTTGTATTGGTAGTATCTGTATGTGTAGAGGCTTGGAGGGGCTTTGTGCTGGGAGACAAGCTGAGCCCTGATTAGGGGGCGGGGCTTCACTGACTAGGGGTCCTCTAAAGGTAGCAGCCAGTCAGGCAGCGGCACAGGAGCTAGGAAACAGAGCTGTAAGCAGGGGAGTTTGAGTGGGAGTTCTGTTGGAGGAGAAGGTATTTGTGTGTTCGTTTGTATTGGTAGTATATGTATGTGTAGAGGCTTGAAGGGGCTTTGTGCTGTGAGAGAAGCTGAGCCCTGATTAGGGGGCGGGGCTTCCCTGACTAGGGGTCCTATAAAGGGAGCAGCCAGTCAGGCAGCGGAACAGACAGCTGCAGCGCCAAAGGAGCTAGCAAACAGCTGTAAACAGGGGAGTTTGAGTGGGAGTTCTGTTGGAGGAGAAGGTATTTGTGTTAGTTTGGTTTTGTATTGCTCGTATCTGTAGGTGTAGGGGCTTTGTGCTGGGAGAGAAGCTGAGCCCTGATTAGGGGGCGGGGCTTCCCTGACTAGGGGTCCTATAAAGGTAGCAGCCAGTCAGGCAGCGGCACAGGAGCTAGCAAACATGGCTGTAAAGAGGGGAGTTTGAGAGGGAGTTCTATTGGAGGAGAAGGTATTTGTGTGTGTTGGTTTTGTTTTGCATTGGTAGTATCTGTATGAGTAGGGGCTTTGTGTTGGGAGAGAAGCTGAGCCCTGATTAGGGGCGGGGCTTCACCTACTAGGGGTCCTATAAAGGTAGCGGCACAGACAGCTGCAGCGGCACAGGAGCTAGCAAACAGAGCTGAAAACAGGGGAGTTTGAGCGGGAGTGATGTTGGAGGAGAAGGTGTTTGTGTTTGGTTTTGTATTGGTAGTATCTGTATGTGTAGAGGCTTGGAGGGGTTTTGTGCTGGGAGAGAAGCTGAGCCCTGATTGGGGGGCGGGGCTTCACTGACTAGGGGACCTACAAAGGTAGCAGCCAGTCAGGCAGCGGCACAGGAGCTATCAAACAGAGCTGTAAACAGGGGAGTTTGAGCGGGAGTGATGTTGGAGGAGAACGTGTTTGTGTTAGTTTGGTTTTGTATTGGTAGTATCTGTATGTGTAGGGGCTTGTAGGGGCTTTGTGCTGGGAAAAAAGCTGAGCCCTGATTAGGGAGCGTGGCTTCACTGACTAGGGGTCCTATAAAGGTAGCAGGCAGTCAGGCAGCGGCACAGGAGCTAGGAAACAGAGCTGTAAGCAGGGGAGTTTGAGTGGGAGTTCTGTTGGAGGAGAAGGTATTTGTGTGTGTGTTTGGTTTTGTATTGGTGGTATCTGTATGTGTAGAGGCTTGGAGGGGCGTTGTGCTCGGAGAGAAGCTGAGCCCTGATTAGGGGGCGGGGCTTCACTGACTACGGGTCCTATAAAGGCAGCAGCCAGTCAGGCAGCGGCACAGACAGCTGCAGCGGCACAGGAGCTAGCAAACAGAGCTGTAAACAGGGGAGTTTGAGTGGGAGTTCTGTTGGAGGAGAAGGTATTTGTGTCTGTTTGGTTTTGTATTGGTGGTATCTGTATGTGCAGGGGCTTTGTGCTGGGAGAGAAGCTGAGCCCTGATTAGGGGGCGGGGCTTCACTGACTAGGGGTCCTATAAAGGGAGCAGCCAGTCAGGCAGCGGCACAGACAGCTGCAGCGGCACAGGAGCTATCAAACAGAGCTGTAAACAGGGGAGTTTGAGTGGGAGTTCTGTTGGAGGAGAAGGTATTTGTGTGTTTGGTTTTGTATTGGTAGTATCTGTATGTGTAGAGGCTTGGAGGGGCTTTGTGCTGGGGGAGAAGCTGGACCCTGATTAGGGGGCGGGGCTTCACTGACTAGGGGTCCTATAAAGCTAGCAGCCAGTCAGGCAGCGGCACAGGAGCTAGGAAAGAGAGCTGTAAACAGGGGAGTTTGAGTGGGAGTTCTGTTGGAGGAGAAGGTGTTTGTGTTTGGTTTTGTATTGGTAGTATCTGTATGTGTAGAGGCTTGGAGGGGCTTTGTGCTGGGAGAGAAGCTGAGCCCTGATTAGGGGGCGGGGCTTCACTGAGTAGGGGTCCTATAAAGGTAGCAGCCAGTCAGGCCGCGGCACAGACAGCTGCAGCGGCACAGGAGCTAGCAAACAGAGCTGTAAGCAGGGGAGTTTGAGTGGGAGTTCTGTTGGAGGAGAAGGTATTTGTGTGTTCTTTTGTATTGGTAGTATATGTATGTGTAAAGGCTTGAGGGGCCTTTGTGCTGTGAGAGAAGCTGAGCCCTGATTAGGGGGCGGGGCTTCCCTGACTAGGGGTCCTATAAAGGGAGCAGCCAGTCAGGCAGCGGAACAGACCGCTGCAGCGCCAAAGGAGCTAGCAAACAGCTGTAAACAGGGGAGTTTGAGTGGGAGTTCTGTTGGAGGAGAAGGTATTTGTGTTAGTTTGGTTTTGTATTGTTCGTATCTGTAGGTGTAGGGGCTTTGTGCTGGGAGAGAAGCTGAGCCCTGATTAGGGGGCGGGGCTTCCCTGACTAGGGGTCCTATAAAGGTAGCAGCCAGTCAGGCAGCGGCACAGGAGCTAGCAAACAGAGCTGTAAAGAGGGGAGTTTGAGAGTGAGTTCTATTGGAGGAGAAGGTATTTGTGTGTGTTGGTTTGGTTTTGCATTGGTAGTATCTGTATGAGTAGGGGCTTTGTGTTGGGAGAGAAGCTGAGCCCTGATTAGGGGCGGGGCTTCACCTACTAGGAGTCCTATAAAGGAGCGGCACAGACAGCTGCAGCGGCACAGGAGCTAGCAAACAGAGCTGAAAACAGGGAAATTTGAGTGCGAGTTCTGTTGGAGGAGAAGGTATTTGTGTGTGTTTGGTTTTGTATTGGTAGTATCTGTATGTGTAGAGGCTTGGAGGGGCTTTGTGCTGGGAAAAAAGCTGAGCCCTGATTAGGGGGCGGGGCTTCACTGACTAGGGGTCCTATAAAGGTAGCAGGCAGTCAGGCAGCGGCACAGGAGCTAGGAAACAGAGCTGTAAACAGGGGAGTTTGAGTGGGAGTTCTGTTGGAGGAGAAGGTATTTGTGCGTGTTTGGTTTTGCATTGTTAGTATCTGTATGTGTAGGGGCTTGGCGGGGCTTTGTGCTTGGAGAGAAGCTGAGCCCTGATAAAGGGGCGGGGCTTGACTGACTAGGGGTCCTATAAAGGTAGCAGCCAGTCAGGCAGTGGAACAGACAGGTGCAGCGGCACAGGAGCTAGCAAACAGAGCTGTAAGCAGGGGAGTTTGAGTGGGAGTTCTGTTGGAGGAGAAGGTATTTGTGTGTTCTTTTGTATTGGTAGTATATGTATGTGTAGAGGCTTGAAGGGGCTTTGTGCTGTGAGAGAAGCTGAGCCCTGATTAGGGGGCGGGGCTTCACTGACTAGGGGTCCTATAAAGGTAGGAGCCAGTCAGGCAGCGGCACAGGAGCCAGCAAACAGAGCTGTAAGCAGGGGAGTTTGAGTGGGAGTTCTGTTGGAGGAGAAGGTATTTGTGTGTGTGTTTGGTTTTGTATTGGTGGTATCTGTATGTGTAGAGGCTTGGAGGGGCGTTGTGCTCGGAGAGAAGCTGAGCCCTGATTAGGGGGCGGGGCTTCACTGACTAGGGGTCCTATAAAGCTAGCAGCCAGTCAGGCAGCGGCACAGGAGCTAGCAAACAGACCAGTAAACAGGGGAGTTTGAGTGGAGTTCTGTTGGAGGAGAAGGTATTTGTGTGTGTTTGGTTTTGTATTGTCAGTATCTGTATGTGCAGGGGCTTTGTGCTGGGAGAGAAGCTGAGCCCTGATTAGGGGGCGGGGCTTCACTGACTAGGGGTCCTATAAAGGTAGCAGCCTGTCAGACAGCGGCACAGGAACTAGCAAACAGAGCTGTAAGCAGGGGAGTTTGAGTGGGAGTTCTGTTGGAGGAGATGGTATTTGTGTGTGTTTGGTTTTGTATTGGTAGTATCTGTATGTGTAGGGGCTTGGCGGGGCTTTGTGCTTGGAGAGAAGCTGAGCCCTGATAAAGGGGCGGGGCTTGACTGACTAGGGGTCCTATAAAGGTAGCAGCCAGTCAGGCAGTGGAACAGACAGCTGCAGTGGCACAGGAGCTAGCAAACAGAGCTGTAAACAGGGGAGTTTGAGTGGGAGTTGTGTTGGAGGAGAAGGTATTTGTGTGTGTTTGGTTTTGTATTGGTAGTATCTGTATGTGTAGAGGCTTGGAGGGTCTTTGTGCTGGGAGAGAAGCTGAGCCCTGATTAGAAGGCGGGGCTTCACTGACCAGGGGTCCTATCAAGGTAGCAGCCAGTCAGGCAGCGGCACATACAGCTGCAGTGGCACAGAAGCTAGCAAACACAGCTGTAAAAAGGGGAGTTCTGTTGGAGGAGAAGGTATTTGTGTGTGTTTGGTTTTGTATTGGTAGTATCAGTATGTGTAGAGGCTTGGAGGGGCTTTGTGCTGGGACAGAAGCTGAGCCCTGATTAGGGGGCGGGGCTTCACTGACGAGGGGTCCTGTAAAGGTAGCAGCCAGTCAGGCAGCGGCACAGACAGCTGCAGCGGCACAGGAGCTAGCAAACAGAGCTGTAAAAAGGGGAGTTTGAGTGGGAGTTCTGTTGGAGAAGTTATTTGTGTGTGTGTTTGGTTTTGTATTGTTGGTATCTGTATGTGCAGGGGCTTTGTGCTGGGAGAGAAGCTGAGCCCTGATTAGGGGGCGGGGCTTCACTGACGAGGGGTCCTGTAAAGGTAGCAGCCAGTCAGGCAGCGGCACAGAGAGCTGCAGCGGCACAGGAGCTAGCAAACAGAGCTGTAAACAGGGGAGTTTGAGTGGGAGTTCTGTTGGAGGAGAAGGTATTTGTGTGTTTGGTTTTGTATTGGTAGTATCTGTACGTGTAGAGGCTTGGAGGGGCTTTGTGCTGGGGGAGAAGCTGGACCCTGATTAGGGGGCGGGGCTTCACTGACTAGGGGTCCTATAAAGCTAGCAGCCAGTCAGGCAGCGGCACAGGAGCTAGCAAACAGACCAGTAAACAGGGGAGGTTGAGTGGGAGTTCTGTTGGAGGAGAAGGTATTTGTGTGTGTTTTTGTATTGGTATTATCTGTATGTGTAGAGGCTTGGAGGGGCTTTGTGCTGGGAGAGAAGCTGGGCCCTGATTAGGGGGCGGGGCTTCACTGACTAGGGGTCCTATAAAGGGAGCAGCCAGTCAGGCAGCGGCACAGACTGCTGCAGTGGCACAGGCGCTAGCCAACAGAGCTGTAAACAGGGGAGTTTGAGTGGGCGTTCTTTTGGAGAAGGTATTTGTGTGTGTTTGGTTTTGTATTGTCAGTATCTGTATGTGCAGGGGCTTTGTGCTGGGAGAGAAGCTGAGCCCTGATTAGGGGGCGGGGCTTCACTGACTAGGGGTCCTATAAAGGTAGCAGGCAGTCAGGCAGCGGCACAGGAGCTAGGAAACAGAGCTGTAAACAGGGGAGTTTGAGTGGGAGTTCTGTTGGAGGAGAAGGTATTTGTGCGTGTTTGGTTTTGCATTGTTAGTATCTGTATGTGTAGGGGCTTGGCGGGGCTTTGTGCTTGGAGAGAAGCTGAGCCCTGATAAAGGGGCGGGGCTTGACTGACTAGGGGTCCTATAAAGGTAGCAGCCAGTCAGGCAGTGGAACAGACAGGTGCAGCGGCACAGGAGCTAGCAAACAGAGCTGTAAGCAGGGGAGTTTGAGTGGGAGTTCTGTTGGAGGAGAAGGTATTTGTGTGTTCTTTTGTATTGGTAGTATATGTATGTGTAGAGGCTTGAAGGGGCTTTGTGCTGTGAGAGAAGCTGAGCCCTGATTAGGGGGCGGGGCTTCACTGACTAGGGGTCCTATAAAGGTAGGAGCCAGTCAGGCAGCGGTACAGGAGCCAGCAAACAGAGCTGTAAGCAGGGGAGTTTGAGTGGGAGTTCTGTTGGAGGAGAAGGTATTTGTGTGTGTGTTTGGTTTTGTATTGGTAGTATCTGTATGTGTAGAGGCTTGGAGGGTCTTTGTGCTGGGAGAGAAGCTGAGCCCTGATTAGAAGGCGGGGCTTCACTGACCAGGGGTCCTGTCAAGGTAGCAGCCAGTCAGGCAGCGGCACATACAGCTGCAGTGGCACAGAAGCTAGCAAACAGAGCTGTAAAAAGGGGAGTTCTGTTGGAGGAGAAGGTATTTGTGTGTGTTTGGTTTTGTATTGGTAGTATCAGTATGTGTAGAGGCTTGGAGGGGCTTTGTGCTGGGACAGAAGCTGAGCCCTGATTAGGGGGCGGGGCTTCACTGACGAGGGGTCCTGTAAAGGTAGCAGCCAGTCAGGCAGCGGCACAGACAGCTGCAGCGGCACAGGAGCTAGCAAACAGAGCTGTAAACAGGGGAGTTTGAGTGGGAGTTCTGTTGGAGGAGAAGGTATTTGTGTGTTTGGTTTTGTATTGGTAGTATCTGTACGTGTAGAGGCTTGGAGGGGCTTTGTGCTGGGGGAGAAGCTGGACCCTGATTAGGGGGCGGGGCTTCACTGACTAGGGGTCCTATAAAGCTAGCAGCCAGTCAGGCAGCGGCACAGGAGCTAGCAAACAGACCAGTAAACAGGGGAGTTTGAGTGGGAGTTCTGTTGGAGGAGAAGGTATTTGTGTGTGTTTTTGTATTGGTATTATCTGTATGTGTAGAGGCTTGGAGGGGCTTTGTGCTGGGAGAGAAGCTGGGCCCTGATTAGGGGGCGGGGCTTCACTGACTAGGGGTCCTATAAAGGGAGCAGCCAGTCAGGCAGCGGCACAGACAGCTGCAGTGGCACAGGCGCTAGCCAACAGAGCTGTAAACAGGGGAGTTTGAGTGGGCGTTCTTTTGGAGAAGGTATTTGTGTGTGTTTGGTTTTGTATTGTCAGTATCTGTATGTGCAGGGGCTTTGTGCTGGGAGAGAAGCTGAGCCCTGATTAGGGGGCGGGGCTCCACTGACTAGGGGTCCTATAAAGGTAGCAGCCTGTCAGACAGCGGCACAGGAGCTAGCAAACAGAGCTGTAAGCAGGGGAGTTTGAGTGGGAGTTCTGTTGGAGGAGATGGTATTTGTGTGTGTTTGGTTTTGTATTGGTAGTATCTGTATGTGTAGGGGCTTGGCGGGGCTTTGTGCTTGGAGAGAAGCTGAGCCCTGATAAAGGGGCGGGGCTTGACTGACTAGGGGTCCTATAAAGGTAGCAGCCAGTCAGGCAGTGGAACAGACAGCTGCAGTGGCACAGGAGCTAGCAAACAGAGCTGTAAACAGGGGAGTTTGAGTGGGAGTTGTGTTGGAGGAGAAGGTATTTGTGTGTGTTTGGTTTTGTATTGGTAGTATCTGTATGTGTAGAGGCTTGGAGGGTCTTTGTGCTGGGAGAGAAGCTGAGCCCTGATTAGAAGGCGGGGCTTCACTGACCAGGGGTCCTATCAAGGTAGCAGCCAGTCAGGCAGCGGCACATACAGCTGCAGTGGCACAGAAGCTAGCAAACAGAGCTGTAAAAAGGGGAGTTCTGTTGGAGGAGAAGGTATTTGTGTGTGTTTGGTTTTGTATTGGTAGTATCAGTATGTGTAGAGGCTTGGAGGGGCTTTGTGCTGGGACAGAAGCTGAGCCCTGATTAGGGGGCGGGGCTTCACTGACGAGGGGTCCTGTAAAGGTAGCAGCCAGTCAGGCAGCGGCACAGACAGCTGCAGCGGCACAGGAGCTAGCAAACAGAGCTGTAAACAGGGGAGTTTGAGTGGGAGTTCTGTTGGAGGAGAAGTTATTTGTGTGTGTGTTTGGTTTTGTATTGTTGGTATCTGTATGTGCAGGGGCTTTGTGCTGGGAGAGAAGCTGAGTCCTGATTAGGGGGCGGGGCTTCACTGACTAGGGGTCCTATAAAGGCAGCAGCCAGTCAGGCAGAGGCACAGACAGCTGCAGTGGCAGAGGAGCTAGCAAAGAGAGCTGTAAACAGGGGAGTTTGAGTGGGAGTTCTGTTGGAGGAGAACGTGTTTGTGTTAGTTTGGTTTTGTATTGGCAGTATCTGTATGTGTAGGAGCTTGTAGGGGCTTTGTGCTGGGAAACAAGCTGAGCCCTGATTAGGGGGCGGGGCTTCACTGACTAGGGGGTCCTATAAAGGTAGCAGCCAGTCAGGCAGCGGCACAGGAGCTAGGAAACAGAGCTGTAAACAGGGGAGTTTGAGTGGGAGTTCTGTTGGAGGAGAAGGTGTTTGTGTTTGGTTTTGTATTGGTAGTATCTGTATGTGTAGAGGCTTGGAGGGGCTTTGTGCTGGGAGAGAAACTGAGCCCTGATTAGGGGGCGGGGTTTCACTGACTAGGGGTCCTATAAAGGTAGCAGCCAGTCAGGCAGCGGCACAGACAGCTGCAGCGGCTCAGGAGCTAGGAAGCAGAGCTGTCAACAGGGGAGTTTGAGTGGGAGTGATGTTGGAGGAGACGGTATTTGTGTGTGTTTAGTTTTGTATTGGTGGTATCTGTATGTGTAGGCTTTGTGCTGGGAGAGAAGCTGAGCCCTGATAAAGGGGCGGGGCTTGACTGACTAGGGGTCCTATAAAGGTAGGAGCCAGTCAGGCAGCGGCACAGGAGCCAGCAAATAGAGCTGTAAGCAGGGGAGTTTGAGTGGGAGTTCTGTTGGAGGAGAAGGTATTTGTGTGTGTTTGGTTTTGTATTGGTAGTATCTGTATGTGTAGGGGCTTTGTGCTGTGAGAGAAGCTGAGCCCTGATTAGGGGGCGGGGCTTCACTGTCTAGGGGTCCTATAAAGGTAGGAGCCAGTCAGGCAGCGGCACAGGAGCCAGCAAACAGAGCTGTAAGCAGGGGAGTTTGAGTGGGAGTTCTCTTGGAGGAGAAGGTATTTGTGTGTGCTTGGTTTTGTATTGGTAGTATCTGTATGTGTAGGGGCTTTGTGGTGGGAGAGAAACTGAGCCCTGATTAGGGGGCGGGTCTTCACTGACTAGGGGTCCTATAAAGGCAGCAGCCAGTCAGGCAGCGGCACAGGAGCTAGCAAACAGAGCTGTAAACAGGGGAGTTGGAGTGGGAGTTCTGTTGGAGAAGAAGGTATTTGTGTGTGTTTGGTTTTGTATTGGTAGTATCTGTATGTGTAGGGGCTTTGTGCTGTGAGAGAAGCTGAGCCCTGATTAGGGGGCGGGGCTTCACTGACTAGGGGTCCTATAAAGGCAGCAGCCAGTCAGGCAGCGGAACAGACAGCTGCAGAGCCAAAGGAGCTAGCAAACAGCTGTAAACAGGGGAGTTTGAGTGGGAGTTCTGCTGGAGGAGAAGGTATTTGTGTTAGTTTGGTTTTGTATTGTTCGTATCTGTAGGTGTAGGGGCTTTGTGCTGGGAGAGAAGCTGAGCCCTGATTAGGGGGCGGGGCTTCCCTGACTAGGGGTCCTATAAAGGTAGCAGCCAGTCAGGCAGCGGCACAGGAGCTAGGAAACAGAGCTGTAAACAGGGGAGTTTGAGTGGGAGTTCTGTTGGAGGAGAAGGTGTTTGTGTTTGGTTTTGTACTGGTAGTATCTGTATGTGTAGAGGCTTGGAGGGGCTTTGTGCTGGGAGAGAAGCTGAGCCCTGATTAGGGGGCGGGGCTTCACTGAGTAGGGGTCCTATAAAGGTAACAGCCAGTCAGGCCGCGGCACAGACAGCTGCAGCGGCACAGGAGCTAGCAAACAGAGCTGTGAACAGGGGAGTTTGAGTGGGAGTTCTGTTGGAGGAGAAGGTATTTTTGCGTGTTTGGTTTTGTATTGTTAGTATCTGTATGTGTAGGGGCTTGGCGGGGCTTTGTGCTTGGAGAGAAGCTGAGCCCTGATAAAGGGGCGGGGTTGACTGACTAGGGGTCCTATAAAGGTAGCAGCCAGTCAGGCAGTGGAACAGACAGGTGCAGCGGCACAGGAGCTAGCAAACAGAGCTGTAAGCAGGGGAGTTTGAGTGGGAGTTCTGTTGGAGGAGAAGGTATTCGTGTGTTCTTTTGTATTGGTAGTATATGTATGTGTAGAGGCTTCAAGGGGCTTTGTGCTGTGAGAGAAGCTGAGCCCTGATTAGGGGGCGGGGCTTCACTGACTAGGGGTCCTATAAAGGTAGGAGCCAGTCAGGCAGCGGCACAGGAGCCAGCAAACAGAGCTGTAAGCAGGGGAGTTTGAGTGGGAGTTCTGTTGGAGGAGAAGGTATTTGTGTGTGTTTGGTTTTGTATTGGTAGTATCTGTATGTGTACGGGCTTTGTGCTGTGAGAGAAGCTGAGCCCTGATTAGGGGGCGGGGCTTGACTGACTAGGGGTCCTATAAAGGTAGGAGCCAGTCAGGCAGCGGCACAGGAGCCAGCAAATAGAGCTGTAAGCAGGGGAGTTTGACTGGGAGTTCTGTTGGAGGAGAAGGTATTTGTGTGTGTTTGGTTTTGTATTGGTAGTATCTGTATGAGTAGGGGCTTTGTGTTGGGAGAGAAGCTGATCCCTGATTAGGGGCGGGGCTTCACCTACTCGGGGTCCTATAAAGGTAGCGGCACAGACAGCTGCAGCGGCACAGGAGCTAGCAAACAGAGCTGAAAACAGGGAAGTTTGAGTGCGAGTTCTGTTGGAGGAGAAGGTATTTGTGTGTGTTTGGTTTTGTATTGGTAGTATCTGTATGTGTAGAGGCTTGGAGGGGCTTTGTGCTGGGAGACAAGCTGAGCCCTGATTAGGGGGCGGGGCTTCACTGACTAGGGGTCCTATAAAGGTAGCAGCCAGTCAGGCAGCGGCACAGGAGCTAGGAAACAGAGCTGTAAACAGGGGAGTTTGAGTGGGAGTTCTGTTGGAGGAGAAGGTGTTTGTGTTTGGTTTTGTATTGGTAGTATCTGTATGTGTAGAGGCTTGGAGGGGCTTTGTGCTGGGAGAGAAGCTGAGCCCTGATTAGGGGGCGGGGCTTCACTGACTAGGGGACCTATAAAGGTAGCAGCCAGTCAGGCAGCGGCACAGGAGCTAGCAAACAGAGCTGTAAACAGGGGAGTTTGAGCGGGAGTGATGTTGGAGGAGAACGTGTTTGTGTTAGTTTGGTTTTGTATTGGTAGTATCTGTATGTGTAGGGGCTTGTAGGGGCTTTGTGCTGGGAAACAAGCTGAGCCCTGATTAGGGGGCGGGGCTTCACTGAGTAGGGGTCCTATAAAGGTAGCAGGCAGTCAGGCAGCGGCACAGGAGCTAGGAAAGAGAGCTGTAAACAGGGGAGTTTGAGTGGGAGTTCTGTTGGAGGAGAAGGTATTTGTGTGTTCTTTTGTATTGGTAGTATATGTATGTGTAGAGGCTTGAAGGGGCTTTGTGCTGTGAGAGAAGCTGAGCCCTGATTAGGGGGCGGGGCTTCCCTGACTAGGGGTCCTATAAAGGGAGCAGCCAGTCAGGCAGCGGAACAGACAGCTGCAGCGCCAAAGGAGCTAGCAAACAGCTGTAAACAGGGGAGTTTGAGTGGGAGTTCTGTTGGAGGAGAAGGTATTTGTGTTAGTTTGGTTTTGTATTGTTCGTATCTGTAGGTGTAGGGGCTTTGTGCTGGGAGAGAAGCTGAGCCCTGATTAGGGGGCGGGGCTTCCCTGACTAGGGGTCCTATAAAGGTAGCAGCCAGTCAGGCAGCGGCACAGGAGCTAGCAAACAGAGCTGTAAAGAGGGGAGTTTGAGAGTGAGTTCTATTGGAGGAGAAGGTATTTGTGTGTGTTGGTTTGGTTTTGCATTGGTAGTATCTGTATGAGTAGGGGCTTTGTGTTGGGAGAGAAGCTGAGCCCTGATTAGGGGCGGGGCTTCACCTACTAGGGGTCCTATAAAGGTAGCGGCACAGACAGCTGCAGCGGCACAGGAGCTAGCAAAGAGAGCTGAAAACAGGGAAGTTTGAGTGCGAGTTCTGTTGGAGGAGAAGGTATTTGTGTGTGTTTGGTTTTGTATTGGTAGTATCTGTATGTGTAGAGGCTTGGAGGGGCTTTGTGCTGGGAGAGAAGCTGAGCCCTGATTGGGGGGCGGGGCTTCACTGACTAGGGGACCTACAAAGGTAGCAGCCAGTCAGGCAGCGGCACAGGAGCTAGCAAACAGAGCTGTAAACAGGGGAGTTTGAGCGGGAGTGATGTTGGAGGAGAACGTGTTTGTGCGTGTTTGGTTTTGCATTGTTAGTATCTGTATGTGTAGGGGCTTGGCGGGACTTTGTGCTTGGAGAGAAGCTGAGCCCTGATAAAGGGGCGGGGCTTGACTGACTAGGGGTCCTATAAAGGTAGCAGCCAGTCAGGCAGAGGAACAGACAGGTGCAGCGGCACAGGAGCTAGCAAACAGAGCTGTAAGCAGGGGAGTTTGAGTGGGAGTTCTGTTGGAGGAGAAGGTATTTGTGTGTGTTTGGTTTTGTATTGGTAGTATCTTTATGTGTACGGGCTTTGTGCTGTGAGAGAAGCTGAGCCCTGATTAGGGGGCGGGGCTTGACTGACTAGGGGTCCTATAAAGGTAGGAGCCAGTCAGGCAGCGGCACAGGAGCCAGCAAATAGAGCTGTAAGCAGGGGAGTTTGAGAGGGAGTTCTATTGGAGGAGAAGGTATTTGTGTGTGTTGGTTTGGTTTTGCATTGGTAGTATCTGTATGAGTAGGGCCTTTGTGTTGGGAGAGAAGCTGATCCCTGATTAGGGGCGGGGCTTCACCTACTAGGGGTCCTATAAAGGTAGCGGCACAGACAGCTGCAGCGGCACAGGAGCTAGCAAACAGAGCTGAAAACAGGGAAGTTTGAGTGCGAGTTCTGTTGGAGGAGAAGGTATTTGTGTGTGTTTGGTTTTGTATTGGTAGTATCTGTATGTGTAGAGGCTTGGAGGGGCTTTGTGCTGGGAGACAAGCTGAGCCCTGATTAGGGGGCGGGGCTTCACTGACTAGGGGTCCTATAAAGGTAGCAGGCAGTCAGGCAGCGGCACAGGAGCTAGGAAACAGAGCTGTAAACAGGGGAGTTTGAGTGGGAGTTCTGTTGGAGGAGAAGGTGTTTGTGTTTGGTTTTGTATTGGTAGTATCTGTATGTGTAGAGGCTTGGAGGGGCTTTGTGCTGGGAGAGAAGCTGAGCCCTGATTAGGGGGCGGGGCTTCACTGAGTAGGGGTCCTATAAAGGTAGCAGCCAGTCAGGCCGCGGCACAGACAGCTGCAGCGGCACAGGAGCTAGCAAACAGAGCTGTAAGCAGGGGAGTTTGAGTGGGAGTTCTGTTGGAGGAGAAGGTATTTGTGTGTTCGTTTGTATTGGTAGTATATGTATGTGTAGAGGCTTGAAGGGGCTTTGTGCTGTGAGAGAAGCTGAGCCCTGATTAGGGGGCGGGGCTTCCCTGACTAGGGGTCCTATAAAGGGAGCAGCCAGTCAGGCAGCGGAACAGACAGCTGCAGCGCCAAAGGAGCTAGCAAACAGCTGTAAACAGGGGAGTTTGAGTGGGAGTTCTGTTGGAGGAGAAGGTATTTGTGTTAGTTTGGTTTTGTATTGTTCGTATCTGTAGGTGTAGGGGCTTTTTGCTGGGAGAGAAGCTGAGCCCTGATTAGGGGGCGGGGCTTCCCTGACTAGGGGTCCTATAAAGGTAGCGGCACAGACAGCTGCAGCGGCACAGGAGCTAGCAAACAGAGCTGTAAGCAGGGGAGTTTGAGTGGGAGTTCTGTTGGAGGAGAAGGTATTTGTGTGTGTGTTTGGTTTTGTATTGGTGGTATCTGTATGTGTAGAGGCTTGGAGGGGCGTTGTGCTCGGAGAGAAGCTGAGCCCTGATTAGGGGGCGGGGCTTCACTGACTACGGGTCTTATAAAGGCAGCAGCCAGTCAGGCAGCGGCACAGACAGCTGCAGCGGCACAGGAGCTAGCAAACAGAGCTGTAAACAGGGGAGTTTGAGTGGGAGTTCTGTTGGAGGAGAAGGTGTTTGTGTTTGGTTTTGTATTGGTAGTATCTGTATGTGTAGAGGCTTGGAGGGGCTTTGTGCTGGGAGAGAAGCTGAGCCCTGATTAGGGGGCGGGGCTTCACTGACTAGGGGACCTATAAAGGTAGCAGGCAGTCAGGCAGCGGCACAGGAGCTAGCAAACAGAGCTGTAAACAGGGGAGTTTGAGCGGGAGTGATGTTGGAGGACAACGTGTTTGTGTTAGTTTGGTTTTGTATTGGTAGTATCTGTATGTGTAGGGGCTTGTAGGGGCTTTGTGCTGGGAAACAAGCTGAGCCCTGATTAGGGGGCGGGGCTTCACTGACTAGGGGTCCTATAAAGGTAGCAGGCAGTCAGGCAGCGGCACAGGAGCTAGGAAACAGAGCTGTAAACAGGGGAGTTTGAGTGGGAGTTCTGTTGGAGGAGAAGGTGTTTGTGTTTGGTTTTGTACTGGTAGTATCTGTATGTGTAGAGGCTTGGAGGGGCTTTGTGCTGGGAGAGAAGCTGAGCCCTGATTAGGGGGCGGGGCTTCACTGAGTAGGGGTCCTATAAAGGTAGCAGCCAGTCAGGCCGCGGCACAGACAGCTGCAGCGGCACAGGAGCTAGCAAACAGAGCTG
Organism: Lepidochelys kempii; assembly: GCF_965140285.1. NCBI lineage: Eukaryota > Metazoa > Chordata > Testudines > Cheloniidae > Lepidochelys > Lepidochelys kempii. The sequence goes on along the minus strand of NC_136400.1, from coordinate 19,243,354 downwards.
TGAACAGGGGAGTTTGAGTGGGAGTTCTGTTGGAGGAGAAGGTATTTGTGCGTGTTTGGTTTTGTATTGCTAGTATCTGTATGTGTAGGGGCTTGGCGGGGCTTTGTGCTTGGAGAGAAGCTGAGCCCTGATAAAGGGGCGGGGTTGACTGACTAGGGGTCCTATAAAGGTAGCAGCCAGTCAGGCAGTGGAACAGACAGGTGCAGCGGCACAGGAGCTAGCAAACAGAGCTGTAAGCAGGGGAGTTTGAGTGGGAGTTCTGTTGGAGGAGAAGGTATTCGTGTGTTCTTTTGTATTGGTAGTATATGTATGTGTAGAGGCTTGAAGGGGCTTTGTGCTGTGAGAGAAGCTGAGCCCTGATTAGGGGGCGGGGCTTGACTGACTAGGGGTCCTATAAAGGTAGGAGCCAGTCAGGCAGCGGCACAGGAGCCAGCAAATAGAGCTGTAAGCAGGGGAGTTTGACTGGGAGTTCTGTTGGAGGAGAAGGTATTTGTGTGTGTTTGGTTTTGTATTGGTAGTATCTGTATGTGTAGGGGCTTTGTGCTGGGAGAGAAGCTGAGCCCTGATTAGGGGGCGGGGCTTCCCTGACTAGGGGTCCTATAAAGGTAGCAGCCAGTCAGGCAGCGGCACAGGAGCTAGCAAACAGAGCTGTAAAGAGGGGAGTTTGAGAGGGAGTTCTATTGGAGGAGAAGGTATTTGTGTGTGTTGGTTTGGTTTTGCATTGGTAGTATCTGTATGAGTAGGGGCTTTGTGTTGGGAGAGAAGCTGATCCCTGATTAGGGGCGGGGCTTCACCTACTAGGGGTCCTATAAAGGTAGCGGCACAGGAGCTAGCAAACAGAGCTGAAAACAGGGAAGTTTGAGTGGGAGTTCTGTTGGAGGAGAAGGTATTTGTGTGTGTTTGGTTTTGTATTGGTAGTATCTGTATGTGTAGAGGCTTGGAGGGGCTTTGTGCTGGGAGAGAAGCTGAGCCCTGATTAGGGGGCGGGGCTTCACTGACTAGGGGACCTATAAAGGTAGCAGCCAGTCAGGCAGCGGCACAGGAGCTAGCAAACAGAGCTGTAAACAGGGGAGTTTGAGCGGGAGTGATGTTGGAGGAGAACGTGTTTGTGTTAGTTTGGTTTTGTATTGGTAGTATCTGTATGTGTAGGGGCTTGTAGGGGCTTTGTGCTGGGAGACAAGCTGAGCCCTGATTAGGGGGCGGGGCTTCACTGACTAGGGGTCCTATAAAGGTAGCAGGCAGTCAGGCAGCGGCACAGGAGCTAGGAAAGAGAGCTGTAAACAGGGGAGTTTGAGTGGGAGTTCTGTTGGAGGAGAAGGTATTTGTGTGTTCTTTTGTATTGGTAGTATATGTATGTGTAGAGGCTTGAAGGGGCTTTGTGCTGTGAGAGAAGCTGAGCCCTGATTAGGGGGCGGGGCTTCACTGACTAGGGGTCCTATAAAGGTAGGAGCCAGTCAGGCAGCGGCACAGGAGCCAGCAAACAGAGCTGTAAGCAGGGGAGTTTGAGTGGGAGTTCTGTTGGAGGAGAAGGTATTTGTGTCTGTTTGGTTTTGTATTGGTGGTATCTGTATGTGCAGGGGCTTTGTGCTGGGAGAGAAGCTGAGCCCTGATTAGGGGGCGGGGCTTCACTGACTAGGGGTCCTATAAAGGGAGCAGCCAGTCAGGCAGCGGCACAGACAGCTGCAGCGGCACAGGAGCTATCAAACAGAGCTGTAAACAGGGGAGTTTGAGTGGGAGTTCTGTTGGAGGAGAAGGTATTTGTGTGTTTGGTTTTGTATTGGTAGTATCTGTATGTGTAGAGGCTTGGAGGGGCTTTGTGCTGGGGGAGAAGCTGGACCCTGATTAGGGGGCGGGGCTTCACTGACTAGGGGTCCTATAAAGGTAGCAGCCTGTCAGACAGCGGCACAGGAGCTAGCAAACAGAGCTGTAAGCAGGGGAGTTTGAGTGGGAGTTCTGTTGGAGGAGATGGTATTTGTGTGTGTTTGGTTTTGTATTGGTAGTATCTGTATGTGTAGGGGCTTGGCGGGGCTTTGTGCTTGGAGAGAAGCTGAGCCCTGATAAAGGGGCGGGGCTTGACTGACTAGGGGTCCTATAAAGGTAGCAGCCAGTCAGGCAGTGGAACAGACAGGTGCAGCGGCACAGGAGCTAGCAAACAGAGCTGTAAGCAGGGGAGTTTGAGTGGGAGTTCTGTTGGAGGAGAAGGTATTTGTGTGTGTTTGGTTTTGTATTGGTAGTATCTGTATGTGCAGGGGCTTTGTGCTGCGAGAGAAGCTGAGCCCTCATTAGGGGGCGGGGCTTCACTGACTAGGTGTCCTATAAAGGTAGCAGCCAGTCAGGCAGCGGCTAAGACAGCTGCAGCGGCACAGGACCTAGCAAACAGAGCTGTAAACAGGGGAGTTGGAGTGGGAGTTCTGTTGGAGGAGAAGCTATTTGTGTGTTTGGTTTTGTATTGGTAGTATCTGTATGTGTAGAGGCTTGGAGGGGCTTTGTGCTGGGAGAGAAGCTGGGCCCTGATTAGGGGGCGGGGCTTCACTGACTAGGGGTCCTATAAAGGGAGCAGCCAGTCAGGCAGCGGCACAGACAGCTGCAGTGGCACAGGCGCTAGCAAACAGAGCTGTAAACAGGGGAGTTTGAGTGGGCGTTCTTTTGGAGAAGGTATTTGTGTGTGTTTGGTTTTGTCTTGTCAGTATCTGTATGTGCAGGGGCTTTGTGCTGGGAGAGAAGCTGAGCCCTGATTAGGGGGCGGGGCTTCACTGACTAGGGGTCCTATAAAGGTAGCAGCCTGTCAGACAGCGGCACAGGAGCTAGCAAACAGAGCTGTAAGCAGGGGAGTTTGAGTGGGAATTCTGTTGGAGGGGATGGCATTTGTGTGTGTTTGGTTTTGTATTTGTAGTATCTGTATGTGTAGGGGTTTGGCGGGGCTTTGTGCTTGGAGAGAAGCTGAGCCCTGATAAAGGGGCGGGGCTTGACTGACTAGGGGTCCTATAAAGGTAGCAGCCAGTCAGGCAGTGGAACAGGAGCTAGCAAACAGAGCTGTAAACAGGGGAGTTGGAGTGGGAGTTCTGTTGGAGGAGACGGTATTTGGGTGTGTTTGGTTTTGTATTGGTAGTATCTGTATGTGTAGGGGCTTTGTGCTGGGAGAGAAGCTGAGCCCTGATTAGGGGGCGGGGCTTCACTGACTAGGGGTCCTATAAAGGTAGCAGCCAGTCAGGCAGCGGCACAGGAGCTAGCAAACAGAGCTGTGAACAGGGGAGTTTGAGTGGGAGTTCTGTTGGAGGGGAAGGTATTTCTGTGTGTTTGGTTTTGTATTGTCAGTATCTGTATGTGCAGGGGCTTTGTGCTGGGAGAGAAGCTGAGCCATGATTAGGGGGCGGGGCTTCCCTGACTAGGGGTCCTATAAAGGTAGCAGCCAGTCAGCAGCGGCACAGGAGCTAGCAAACAGAGCTGCAAACAGGGGAGTTTCAGTGGGAGTTCTGTTGGAGGAGAAGGTATTTGTGTGTGTTTGGTTTTGTATTGGTAGTATCTGTATGTGTAGGGGCTTTGTGCTGGGAGAGAAGCTGAGCCCTGATTAGGGGGCGGGGCTTCACTGACTAGGGGTCCTATAAAGGTAGCAGCCAGTCAGGCATCGGCACAGACAGCTGCAGCGGCACAGGAGCTAGCAAACAGAGCTGTAAACAGGGGAGTTGGAGTGGGAGTTCTGTTGGAGGAGATGGTATTTGTGTGTGTTTGGTTTTGTATTGGTAGTATCTGTATGTGTAGGGGTTTGGCGGGGCTTTGTACTTGGAGAGAAGCTGGGCCCTGATTAGGGGGCGGGGCTTCAGTGACTAGGGGTCCTATAAAGGTAGCAGCCAGTCAGGCAGCGGCTAAGACAGCTGAAGCGGCACAGGAGCTAGCAAACAGAGCTGTAAACAGGGGAGTTGGAGTGGGAGTTCTGCTGGAGGAGAAGGTATTTGTGTGTGTTTTTGCATTGGTGGTATCTGTATGTGTAGACGCTTTGAGGTGCTTTGTGCTGGGAGAGAAACTGAGCCCTGATTAGGGGGCGGGGCTTCACTGACTAGGGGTCCTGTAAAGGTAGCAGGCAGCCAGGCAGCGGCACAGACAGCAGCAGCGGCACAGGAGCTAGCAAACAGAGCTGTAAACACGGGAGTTTGAGTGGGAGTTCTGTTGGAGGAGATGGTATTTGTGTGTGTTTGGTTTTTTATTGGTAGTATCTGTATGTGTAGAGGCTTGGAGGGGCTAGGTGCTGGGAGAGAAGCTGAGCCCTGATTAGGGGGCGGGGCTTCCCTGACTAGGGGTCCTATAAAGGTAGCAGCCAGTCAAGCAGCGGCACAGGAGCTAGCAAACAGAGCTGTGAACAGGGGAGTTTGAGTGGGAGTTCTGTTGGAGGAGAAGGTATTTGTGTGTGTTTTTGTATTGGTAGTATCTGTATGTGTAGAGGCTTGGAGGGGCTTTGTGCTGGGAGAGAAGCTGAGCCCTGATTAGGGGGCGGGGCTTCACTGACTAGGTGTCCTACAAAGGTAGCAGCCAGTCAGGCAGCGGCTAAGACAGCTGCAGCGGCACAGGAGCTAGCAAACAGAGCTGTAAACAGGGGAGTTGGAGTGGGAGTTCTGTTGGAGGAGAAGGTATTTGTGTGTGTTTGGTTTTGTATTGGTAGTATCTGTATGTGTAGGGGCTTTGTGCTGGGAGAGAAGCTGAGCCCTGATTAGGGGGCGGGGCTTCACTGACTAGGGGTCCTATAAAGGTAGCAGGCAGTCAGGCAGCGGCACAGGAGCTAGCAAACAGAGCTGTGAACAGGGGAGTTTGAGTGGGAGTTCTGTTGGAGGAGAAGGTATTTCTGTGTGTTTGGTTTTGTATTGTCAGTATCTGTATGTGCAGGGGCTTTGTCCTGGGAGAGAAGCTGAGCCATGATTAGGGGGCGGGGCTTCCCTGACTAGGGGTCCTATAAAGGTAGCAGCCAGTCAGCAGCGGCACAGGAGCTAGCAAACAGAGCTGTAAACAGGGGAGTTTGAGTGGGAGTTCTGTTGGAGGAGAAGGTATTTGTGTGTGTTTGGTTTTGTATTGGTAGTATCTGTATGTGTAGGGGCTTTGTGCTGGGAGAGAAGCTGAGCCCTGATTAGGGGGCGGGGCTTCACTGACTAGGGGTCCTGTAAAGGTAGCAGCCAGCCAGGCAGCGGCACAGACAGCAGCAGCGGCACAGGAGCTAGCAAACAGAGCTGTAAACACGGGAGTTTGAGTGGGAGTTCTGTTGGAGGAGATGGTATTTGTGTGTGTTGGGTTTTGTATTGTCAGTATCTGTATGTGCAGGGGCTTTGTGCTGGGAGAGAAGCTGAGCCCTGATTAGGGGGCGGGGCTTCCCTGACTAGGGGTCCTATAAAGGTAGCAGCCAGTCAAGCAGCGGCACAGGAGCTAGCAAACAGAGCTGTGAACAGGGGAGTTTGAGTGGGAGTTCTGTTGGAGGAGAAGGTATTTGTGTGTGTTTTTGTTTTGGTGGTATCTGTATGTGTAGACGCTTTGAGGTGCTTTGTGCTGGGAGAGAAGCTGAGCCCTGATAAAGGGGCGGGGCTTGACTGACTAGGTGTTCTATAAAGGTAGCAGCCAGTCAGGCAGTGGAACAGACAGGTGCAGCGGCACAGGAGCTAGCAAACAGAGCTGTAAGCAGGGGAGTTTGAGTGGGAGTTCTGTTGGAGGAGAAGGTATTTGTGTGTGTTTGGTTTTGTATTGGTAGTATCTGTATGTGTAGGGGCTTTGTGGTGGGAGAGAAACTGAGCCCTGATTAGGGGGCGGGGCTTCACTGATTAGGGGTCCTATAAAGGTAGCAGCCTGTCAGGCAGCGGCACAGACAGACGCAGTGTCAGAGGAGCTAGCAAAGAGAGCTGTAAACAGGGGAGTTTGAGTGGGAGTTCTGTTGGAGGAGAAGGTATTTGTGTGTGTGTTTGGTTTTGTATTGGTGGTATCTGTATGTGTAGAGGCTTGGAGGGGCGTTGTGCTCGTAGAGAAGCTGAGCCCTGATTAGGGGGCGGGGCTTCACTGACTAGGGGTCCTATAAAGGTAGGAGCCAGTCAGGCAGCGGCACAGGAGCCAGCAAACAGAGCTGTAAGCAGGGGAGTTTGAGTGGGAGTTCTGTTGGAGGAGAAGGTATTTGTGTGTGTCTGGTTTTGTATTGGTAGTATCTGTATGTGCAGGGGCTTTGTGCTGGGAGAGAAGCTGAGCCCTGATTAGGGGGCGAGGCTTCACTGACTAGGGGTCCTATAGAGGTAGCAGCCAGTCTGGCAGCGGCACAGGAGCTAACAAACAGAGCTGTAAACAGGGGAGTTTGAGTGGGAGTTCTGTTGGAGGAGAAGGTATTTGTGTGTGCGTGTTTGGTTTTGTATTGGTAGTATCTGTATTTGTAGGGGCTTGGCAGGGATTTGTGCTGGGAGAGAAGCTGAGCCCTGATTAGGGGGCGGGGCTTCCCTGACTAGGGGTCCTATAAAGGTAGCAGGCAGTCAGGCAGCGGCACAGGAGCTAGCAAACAGAGCTGTAAAGAGGGGAGTTTGAGAGGGAGTTCTATTGGAGGAGAAGGTATTTGTGTGTGTTGGTTTGGTTTTGCATTGGTAGTATCTGTATGAGTAGGGGCTTTGTGTTGGGAGAGAAGCTGAGCCCTGATTAGGGGCGGGGCTTCCCTGACTAGGGGTCCTACAAAGGTAGCGGCACAGACAGCTGCAGCGGCATGGGAGCTAGGAAACAGAGCTGTAAACAGGGGAGTTTGAGTGGGAGTTCTGTTGGAGGAGAAGGTATTTGTGTGTTTGGTTTTGTATTGGTAGTATCTGTATGTGTAGAGGCTTGGAGGGGCTTTGTGCTGGGAGAGAAGCTGAGCCCTGATCAGGGGGCGGGGCTTCACTGACTAGGGGTCCTATAAAGGTAGGAGCCAGTAAGGCAGCGGCACAGGAGCTAGCAAACAGAGGTGTAAGCAGGGGAGTTTGAGTGGGAGTTCTGTTGGAGGAGAATTTATTTGTGTGTGTTCGGTTTTGTATTGGTAGTGTCTGTATGTGTACGGGCTTTGTGCTGCGAGAGAAGCTGAGCCCTCATTAGGGGGCGGGGCTTCACTGACTAGGGGTCCTATAAAGGTAGCAGCCAGTCAGGCAGCGGCTAAGACAGCTGCAGCGGCACAGGACCTAGCAAACAGAGCTGTAAACAGGGGAGTTGGAGTGGGAGTTCTGTTGGAGGAGAAGCTATTTGTGTGTTTGGTTTTGTATTGGTAGTATCTGTATGTGTAGGGGCTTGGAGGGGCTTTGTGCTGGGAGGGAAGCTGAGCCCTCATTAGGGGGCGGGGCTTCACTGACTAGGTGTCCTATAAAGGTAGCAGCCAGTCAGGCAGCGGCTAAGACAGCTGCAGTGGCACAGGCGCTAGCAAACAGAGCTGTAAACAGGGGAGTTTGAGTGGGCGTTCTTTTGGAGAAGGTATTTGTGTGTGTTTGGTTTTGTATTGTCAGTATCTGTATGTGCAGGGGCTTTGTGCTGGGAGAGAAGCTGAGCCCTGATTAGGGGGCGGGGCTTCACTGACTAGGGGTCCTATAAAGGTAGCAGCCTGTCAGACAGCGGCACAGGAGCTAGCAAACAGAGCTGTAAGCAGGGGAGTTTGAGTGGGAGTTCTGTTGGAGGAGATGGTATTTGTGTGTGTTTGGTTTTGTATTGGTAGTATCTGTATTTGTAGGGGCTTGGCAGGGATTTGTGCTGGGAGAGAAGCTGAGCCCTGATTAGGGGGCGGGGCTTCCCTGACTAGGGGTCCTACAAAGGTAGCGGCACAGACAGCTGCAGCGGCACAGGAGCTAGCAAACAGAGCTGTGAACAGCGGAGTTTGAGTGGAAGTTCTGTTGGAGGAGAAGGTATTTGTGTGTGTTTGGTTTTGTATTGTCAGTATCTGTATGTGTAGAGGCTTGGAGGGGCTTTGTGCTGGGAGAGAAGCTGAGCCCTGATTAGGGGGCGGGGCTTCCCTGACTAGGGGTCCTATAAAGGTAGCAGCCAGTCAGGCAGCGGCACAGGAGCTAGCAAACAGAGCTGTAAACAGGGGAGTTTGATTGGGAGTTCTGCTGGAGGAGAAGGTATTTGTGTGTGTTTGGTTTTGTATTGGTAGTATCTGTATGTGTAGGGGTTTGGCGGGGCTTTGTGCTTGGAGAGAAGCTGAGCCCTGATTAGGGGGCGGGGCTTCAGTGACTAGGGGTCCTATAAAGGTAGCAGCCAGTCAGGCAGCGGCTAAGACAGCTGAAGCGGCACAGGAGCTAGCAAACAGAGCTGTAAACACGGGAGTTTGAGTGGGAGTTCTGTTGGAGGAGATGGTATTTGTGTGTGTTTGGTTTTTTATTGGTAGTATCTGTATGTGTAGAGGCTTGGAGGGGCTAGGTGCTGGGAGAGAAGCTGAGCCCTGATTAGGGGGCGGGGCTTTCCTGACTAGGGGTCCTATAAAGGTAGCAGCCAGTCAAGCAGCGGCACAGGAGCTAGCAAACAGAGCTGTGAACAGGGGAGTTTGAGTGGGAGTTCTGTTGGAGGAGAAGGTATTTGTGTGTGTTTTTGTATTGGTAGTATCTGTATGTGTAGAGGCTTGGAGGGGCTTTGTGCTGGGAGAGAAGCTGAGCCCTGATTAGGGGGCGGGGCTTCCCTGACTAGGGGTCCAATAAAGGTAGCAGCCAGTCAGGCAGCGGCACAGGAGCTAGCAAACAGAGCTGTAAACAGGGGAGTTTGATTGGGAGTTCTGTTGGAGGAGAAGGTATTTGTGTGTGTTCGGTTTTGTATTGGTAGTATCTGTATGTGTACGGGCTTTGTGCTGGGAGAGAAGCTGAGCCCTGATTAGGGGGCGGGGCTTCACTGACTATCGGTCCTATAAAGGTAGCAGCCAGTCAGGCAGCGGCACAGGAGCTAGCAAACAGAGCTGTAAACAGGGGAGTTTGAGTGGGAGTTCTGTTGGAGGAGAAGGTTTTTGTGTGTATTTTTGTATTGGTAGTATCTGTATGTGTAGAGGCTTGGAGGGGCTTTGTGCTGGGAGAGAAGCTGAGCCCTGATCAGGGTGCGGGGCTTCACTGACTAGGGGTCCTATAAAGGTTGGAGCCAGTCAGGCAGCGGCACAGGAGCTAGCAAACAGAGCTGTAAGCAGGGAGTTTGAGTGGGAGTTCTTTTGGAGGAGAAGGTATTTTTGTGTTTTTTTGTATTGGTAGTACCTGTATGTGTAGAGGTTTGAAGGGGCTTTGTGCTGGGAGAGAAGCTGAGCCCTGATTAGGGGGCGGGGCTTCACTGACTAGGTGTCCTACAAAGGTAGCAGCCAGTCAGGCAGCGGCTAAGACAGCTGCAGCGGCACAGGAGCTAGCAAACAGAGCTGTAAACAGGGGAGTTGGAGTGGGAGTTCTGTTGGAGGAGAAGGTATTTGTGTGTGTTTGGTTTTGTATTGGTAGTATCTGTATGTGTAGGGGCTTTGTGCTGGGAGAGAAGCTGAGCCCTGATTAGGGGGCGGGGCTTCACTGACTAGGGGTCCTATAAAGGTAGCAGCCAGTCAGGCAGCGGCACAGGAGCTAGCAAACAGAGCTGTGAACAGGGGAGTTTGAGTGGGAGTCCTGTTGGAGGGGAAGGTATTTCTGTGTGTTTGGTTTTGTATTGTCAGTATCTGTATGTGCAGGGGCTTTGTGCTGGGAGAGAAGCTGAGCCATGATTAGGGGGCGGGGCTTCCCTGACTAGGGGTCCTATAAAGGTAGCAGCCAGTCAGCAGCGGCACAGGAGCTAGCAAACAGAGCTGTAAACAGGGGAGTTTCAGTGGGAGTTCTGTTGGAGGAGAAGGTATTTGTGTGTGTTTGATTTTGTATTGGTAGTATCTGTATGTGTAGGGGCTTTGTGCTGGGAGAGAAGCTGAGCCCTGATTAGGGGGCGGGGCTTCACTGACTAGGGGTCCTGTAAAGGTAGCAGCCAGCCAGGCAGCGGCACAGACAGCAGCAGCGGCACAGGAGCTAGCAAACAGAGCTGTAAACACGGGAGTTTGAGTGGGAGTTCTGTTGGAGGAGAAGGTATTTGTGTGTGCGTGTTTGGTTTTGTATTGGTAGTATCTGTATTTGTAGGGGCTTGGCAGGGATTTGTGCTGGGAGAGAAGCTGAGCCCTGATTAGGGGGCGGGGCTTCCCTGACTAGGGGTCCTATAAAGGTAGCAGGCAGTCAGGCAGCGGCACAGGAGCTAGCAAACAGAGCTGTAAAGAGGGGAGTTTGAGAGCGAGTTCTATTGGAGGAGAAGGTATTTGTGTGTGTTGGTTTGGTTTTGCATTGGTAGTATCTGTATGAGTACGGGCTTTGTGTTGGGAGAGAAGCTGAGCCCTGATTAGGGGCGGGGCTTCACGGACTAGGGGTCCTACAAAGGTAGCGGCACAGACAGCTGCAGCGGCACAGGAGCTCGCAAACAGAGCTGAAAACAGGGGAGTTGAGTGGGAGTTCTGTTGGAGAAGGTATTTGTGTGTGTTTGGTTTTGCATTGGTAGTATCTGTATGTGTAAGGGCTTTGTGGTGGGAGAGAAGCTGAGCCCTGATTAGGGGGCGGGGCTTCCCTGACTCGGGGTCCTATAATGGTCGCAGCCAGTCAGGCAGCGGCAGAGACAGCTGCAGCGGCATGGGAGCTAGGAAACAGAGCTGTAAACAGGGGAGTTTGAGTGGGAGTTCTGTTGGCGGAGAAGTTATTTGTGTGTTTGGTTTTGTATTGGTAGTATCTGTATGTGTAGAGGCTTGGAGGGGCTTTGTGCTGGGAGAGAAGTTGAGCCCTGATTAGGGGGCGGGGCTTCACTGACAAGGGGTCCTATAAAGGTAGCAGCCAGTCAGGCAGCGGCACAGGAGCTAGCAAACAGAGCTGTAAACAGGGGAGTTTGAGTGGGAGTTCTGTTGGAGGAGAAGGTATTTGGTGTGTTTGGTTTTGTATTGGTAGTATCTGTATGTGTAGGGGCTTTGTGCTGGGAGAGAAGCTGAGCCCTGATTATGGGGCGGGGCTTCACTGACTAGGGGTCCTATAAAGGGAGCAGCCAGTCAGGCAGCGGCACAGACAGCTCCAGCGGCACAGGAGCTATAAAACAGAGCTGTAAACAGGGGAGTTTGAGTGGGAGTTCTGTTGGAGGAGAAGTTATTTGTGTGTTTGGTTTTGTATTGGTAGTATCTGTATGTGTAGAGGCTTGCAGGGGCTTTGTGCTGGGAGAGAAGCTGAGACCTGACTAGGGGGCGGGGCTTCACTTACGAGGGGTCCTATAAAGGGAGTGGCACAGACAGCTGCAGCGGCACAGGAGCTAGCAAACAGAGCTGTGAACAGGGGAGTTTTAGTGGGAGTTCTGTTGGAGGAGAAGGTATTTGCCTCTGTTTGGTTTTGTATTGGTAGTATCCGTATGTGTAGAGGTTTGGAGGGGCTCTGTGCTGGGAGAGAAGCTGAGCCCTGATTAGGGGCGGGGCTTCACTGACTACGGGTCCTATAAAGGTAGCGGCCAGTCAGGCAGTGGCACAGGAGCTAGCAAACAGAGCTGTAAACAGGGGAGTTTGAGTGGGAGTTCTGTTGGAGGAGAAGGTATTTGTGTGTGCGTGTTTGGTTTTGTATTGGTAGTATCTGTATGTGTAGGGGCTTGGCGGGGCTTTGTGCTGGGAGAGAAGCTGAGCCCTGATTAGGGGGCGGGGCTTCCCTGACTAGGGGTCCTATAAAGGTAGCAGCCAGTCAGGCCGCGGCACAGACAGCTGCAGCGGCACAGGAGCTAGCAAACAGAGCTGTGAACAGGGGAGTTTGAGTGGGAGTTCTGTTGGAGGAGAAGGTATTTGTGCGTGTTTGGTTTTGTATTGTTAGTATCTGTATGCGTAGGGGCTTGGCGGGGCTTTGTGCTTGGAGAGAAGTAGAGCCCTGATAAAGGGGCGGGGCTTGACTGACTAGGTGTCCTCTAAAGGTAGCAGCCAGTCAGGCAGTGGAACAGACAGGTGCAGCGGCACAGGAGCTAGCAAACAGAGCTGTAAGCAGGGGAGTTTGAGTGGGAGTTCTGTTGGAGGAGAAGGTATTTGTGTGTGTTTGGTTTTGTATTGGTAGTATCTGTATGTGTAGGGGCTTTGTGGCGGGAGAGAAGCTGAGCCCTGATTAGGGGGCGGGGCTTCACTGACTAGGGGTCCAATAAAGGGAGCAGCCAGTCAGGCAGCGGAACAGACAGCTGCAGCGCCAAAGGAGCTAGCAAACAGCTGTAAACAGGGGAGTTTGAGTGGGAGTTCTGTTGGAGGAGAAGGTATTTGTGTTAGTTTGGTTTTGTATTGTTCGTATCTGTAGGTGTAGGGGCTTTGTGCTGGGAGAGAAGCTGAGCCCTGATTAGGGGGCGAGGCTTCACTGACTAGGGGTCCTATAGAGGTAGCAGCCAGTCTGGCAGCGGCACAGGAGCTAACAAACAGAGCTGTAAGCAGGGGAGTTTGAGTGGGAGTTCTGTTGGAGGAGAAGGTATTTGTGTGTGTTGGTTTGGTTCTGCATTGGTAGTATCTGTATGAGTAGGGGCTTTGTGTTGGGAGAGAAGCTGAGCCCTGATTAGGGGCGGGGCTTCACCTACTAGGGGTCCTATAAAGGTAGCGGCACAGACAGCTGCAGCGGCACAGGAGCTAGCAAACAGAGCTGAAAACAGGGGAGTTTGAGTGGGAGTTCTGTTGGAGGAGGAGGTATTTGTGTGTGTGTTTGGTTTTGTATTGGTAGTATCTGTATGTGTAGGGGCTTTGTGCTGGGAGACAAGCTGAGCCCTGATTAGGGGGCGGGGCTTCACTGACTAGGGGTCCTATAAAGGTAGCAGCCAGTCAGGCAGCGGCACAGGAGCTAGGAAACAGAGCTGTAAACAGGGGAGTTTGAGTGGGAGTTTTGTTGGAGGAGAAGGTGTTTGTGTTTGGTTTTGTATTGGTAGTATCTGTATGTGTAGGGGCTTGTAGGGGCTTTGTGCTCGGAAACAAGCTGAGCCCTGATTAGGGGGCGGGGCTTCAGTGACTAGGGGGTCCTATAAAGGTAGCAGGCAGTCAGGCAGCGGCACAGGAGCTAGGAAACAGAGCTGTAAAGAGGGGAGTTTGAGTGGGAGTTCTGTTGGAGGAGAAGGTGTTTGTGTTTGGTTTTCTACTGGTAGTATCTGTGTGTGTAGAGGCTTGGAGGGGCTTTGTGCTGGGAGAGAACCTGAGCCCTGATAAAGGGGCGGGGCTTGACTGACTAGGGGTCCTATAAAGGTAGCAGCCAGTCAGGCAGTGGAACAGACAGGTGCAGCGGCACAGGAGCTAGCAAACAGAGCTGTAAACAGGGGAGTTGGAGTGGGAGTTCTGTTGGAGAAGAAGGTATTTGTGTGTGTTTGGTTTTGTATTGGTAGTATCTGTATGTGTAGGGGCTTTGTGCTGTGAGAGAAGCTGAGCCCTGATTAGGGGGCGGGGCTTCACTGACTAGGGGTCCTATAAAGGTAGGAGCCAGTGAGGCCGCGGCACAGGAGCCAGCAAACAGAGCTGTAAGCAGGGGAGTTTGACTGGGAGTTCTGTTGGAGGAGAAGGTATTTGTGTGTTCTTTTGTATTGGTAGTATATGTATGTGTAGAGGCTTGAAGGGGCTTTGTGCTGGGAGAGAAGCTGAGCCCTGATTAGGGGGCGGGGCTTCACTGACTAGGGGTCCTATAAAGGGAGCAGCCAGTCAGGCAGCGGCACAGGAGCTAGCAAACAGAGCTGTAAAGAGGGGAGTTTGAGAGGGAGTTCTATTGGAGGAGAAGGTATTTGTGTGTGTTGGTTTGGTTTTGCATTGGTAGTATCTGTATGAGTAGGGGCTTTGTGTTGGGAGAGAAGCTGAGCCCTGATTAGGGGCGGGGCTTCACCTACTAGGGGTCCTATAAAGGTAGCGGCACAGACAGCTGCAGCGGCACAGGAGCTAGCAAACAGAGCTGAAAACAGGGGAGTTTGAGTGGGAGTTCTGTTGGAGGAGGAGGTATTTGTGTGTGTGTTTGGTTTTGTACTGGTAGTATCTGTATGTGTAGGGGCTTTGTGCTGGGAGAGAAGCTGAGCTCTGATTAGGGGGCGGGGCTTCCCTCCCTCGGGGTCCTATAATGGTCGCAGCCAGTCAGGCAGCGGCACAGACAGCTGCAGCGGCATGGGAGCTAGCAAACAGAGCTGTAAACAGGGGAGTTTGAGTGGGAGTTCTGTTGGAGGAGAATTTATTTGTGTGTGTTTTTTTATTGGTAGTATCTGTAGGTGTAGAGGCTTGGAGGGGCGAGGTACTGGGAGAGAAGCTGAGCCCTGATTAGGGGGCGGGGCTTCACTGACTATGGGTACTATAAAGGTAGCAGGCAGTCAGGCAGCGGAACAGACAGCTGCAGCGGCACAGGAGCTAGCAAACAGAGCTGTAAACAGGGGAGTTTGAGTGGAAGTTCTGTTGGAGGAGAAGGTATTTGTGTGTGTTTGGTTTTGTATTGTCAGTATCTGTATGTGTAGGGGCTAGGTGCTGGGAGAGAAGCTGAGCCCTGATCAGGGGGCGGGGCTTCACTGACTAGGAGTCCTATAAAGGTAGGAGCCAGTCAGGCAGCGGCACAGGAGCTAGCAAACAGAGGTGTAAGCAGGGGAGTTTGAGTGGGAGTTCTTTTGGAGGAGAAGGTATTTGTGTGTTTTTTTGTATTGGTAGTATCTGTATGTGTAGAGGCTTGGAGGGGCTTTGTGCTGGGAGAGAAGCTGAGCCCTGATTGGGGGCGGGGCTTCACTGACTAGGGGTCCTATAAAGGTAGCAGCCAGTCAGGCAGCGGCACAGGAGCTAGCAAACAGACCTGTAAACAGGGGAGTTTGAGTGGGAGTTCTGTTGGAGGAGAAGGTATTTGTGTGTGTTCGGTTTTGTATTGGTAGTGTCTGTATGTGTACGGGCTTTGTGCTGGGAGAGAAGCTGAGCCTGATTAGGGGGCGGGGCTTCACTGACTAGGGGTCCTATAAAGGTAGCAGCCAGTCAGGCAGCGGCTAAGACAGCTGCAGCGGCACAGGAGCTAGCAAACAGAGCTGTAAACAGGGGAGTTGGAGTGGGAGTTCTGTTGGAGGAGAAGGTATTTGTGTGTGTTTGGTTTCGTATTGTCTGTATCTGTATGTGCAGGGGCTTTGTGCTGGGAGAGAAGCTGAGCCCTCATTAGGGGGCGGGGCTTCACTGACTAGGGGTCCTATAAAGGTAGCAGCCAGTCAGGCAGCGGCACAGGAGCTAGCAAACAGAGCTGTAAACAGGGGAGTTTGAGTGGGAGTTTTGTTGGAGGAGAAGGTATTTGTGTGTGTTTTTGTATTGGTAGTATCTGTATGTGTAGAGGCTTGGAGGGGCTAGGTGCTGCGAGAGAAGCTGAGCCCTGATTAGGGGGCGGGGCTTCACTGACTAGGGGTGCTATAAAGGTAGCAGCCAGTCAGGCAGCGGCACAGGAGCGAGCAAACAGAGCTGTAAACAGGGGAGTTTGAGTGGGGGTTCTGTTGGAGGAGAAGGTATTTGTGTGTGTTCGGTTTTGTATTGGTAGTGTCTGTTTGTGTACGGGCTTTGTGCTGGGAGAGAAGCTGAGCCCTGATTAGGGGGCGGGGCTTCCCTGACTAGGGGTCCTATAAAGGTAGCAGCCAGTCAGGCAGCGGCACAGGAGCTAGCAAACAGAGCTGTAAACAGGGGAGTTTGAGTGGGAGTTCTGTTGGAGGAGAAGGTATTTGTGTGTTTTTTTGTATTGGTAGTATCTGTATGTGTAGAGGCTTGGAGGGGCTTTGTGCTGGGAGAGAAGCTGAGCCCTGATTAGGGGGCGGGGCTTCACTTACTAGGTGTCCTATAAAGGTAGCAGCCAGTCAGGCAGCGGCAGACAGCTGCAGCGGCACAGGAGCTAGCAAACAGAGCTGTAAACAGG